>NC_086454.1:221952074-222652275 GCF_028390025.1 Pseudophryne corroboree | reverse complement strand
ATGCGATCGCACACCTGCACAGTGATTTCCCTCCCCCTGTAGGTGGTGACTACCTGATCGTAGCAGTGCAAAAATCAATCTATATATATATATATATATAATATTCAAATCGTACTGTCCGCACTCACAGCCATAAACAGTCACCGTCGGGGTGCTCCTCAAGAAGGTCCAGATTCGGACATCCACATATACCATATATTTATCCAGATCCAAATAGAAATCCAGAATAGAGGGCACTCACCAGTCCAACTTCATTAAAGAATTTATTGATACATCAGAGTCGGCATATAATGTCGACGTTTCGGCTTAGATAAGCCTTTCTCAAGACAGCCCAGGAGACCTCTGCTCAGCATGCCAGGAACAAGCATACTGACACCCTCTCACAGGCTCCCTTATATTGTGCACATGCCTAATTAATTACCTTAATTACCGGAAATGAGTCACCTATCAATATATTAACCCAACAATACAATTATCACTTTAAATATCTATTAAGATATCCACCGTGTGTCACAATTGCATGGCATACCAATCCTCCGTATATATACTGCATGTGGTCAACTGCATGCTCAATCTTTATTAAAGTGATTACTGAGATTTCATAGTGGCCGCGTTACCGGAAGTGTCTCACCTGCGTTCCACCATACTCAGTGTGCGTCCCATTGCTCACAGTAGACGGCCTTACCGGAAGCGCGTCATATCGCGTACATCCGGTCCGTCCACAAGCCTCGCTATGCGTCACCACTCTCTGTGGCAGCCGGACGCGCATCACATCGCGCCCATCCGGTCACATGTGATATGCGTATCATAGCGGGATTGTTTGCGTTCCACATCCAATACAACCCGGAAGATTGTTCATTCAAAGAATACCTCCACATAACCACCCTTTAAGTGTAACATGTGGACCATGTCAAGCATTGTATCACGGTGTCTATCAAAACTGCACAAGGGAGCCCATAAGCCATCACCACACCACATTAAAATTAGAGATGAGCGGATTCGGTTTTACTCGGTTTTACTCGGTTCTCAAAACCGAATCTTATTGGCTATCCAAAACACGTGACATCCGTGAGCCAATAAGATTCGGTTTTGAGAACCGAGTAAAACCGAATCCGCTCATCTCTAATTAAAATACTAAATACGTAACGACTCTAATGGAGCGCTAGTCATACACTATCCGGCCAACAGGTAAAGATCACCTGTTGGCCAAACGTGCATGTCAGCGAATCCATCTGGTGAAATATTAAAAGCTAATAAATAATCAAAAAAATCACTATTACAGGGTCCAGGATAGTATACTCATATGACATACGCTAGTATACTCATACATTATACTTCTCGCTAAAGATCAAATCAGGATCATACTGTTGTGATCTATTCCTTAATGGATAAAGATTTTCAACGGGTTGTTCTCATTTAAACCACGGGGTACAACCGTGTCAAGTGTGTAAATCCAGCGTGCTTCAAGTTTCTTCAAGGCAAGGGTTCGATCCCCACCTCTTGCTAATTCCGGGACTTGATCAATGACCATACAGCGCAAAGACGAGACCTGATGATTATACTGGAGGAAATGTTTAGCCACAGGTTTGTCGGTTTCCTTTGTTTCAATCGTCGACCTAATCGAGTATCTGTGGTTTGCCATTCTGTCCCTGAATGGCCTACTTGTCATTCCAGTATAATATAACCCACACGGGCAAATCAACACATACACAACAAAGGCGCTGGTAAATGTAAGATTATGGCGAATCTTAATTTTAGTACCATTATGCGGATGTCGGATTTCTCTTCCACTTAACATCGAGTTGCAGGTAGTGCATCATTTACATTTGAAGCAACCTGTTCTACCCGATCTTAACCAGTGTGAGGAAGTCTTCATCGGTTGCATAGTAGGTCGCATTAGTAGCTGGTGTAGATTTGGTCCTCTTCGATATGCTCTCATCGGGGGTCTGCTGCCCCTGAGGTTCAGTTGTGGATCCGATGTCAGCATTGGCCAGTAATGATTATAGATGTCACCAGTGGTATGTGAAGTATGGTCATATGTGCTCACGTGTACCATGCGATCATTTCTCACAGATTTATCCGCTTTGCTTAGTGGATTTCTGAAGCGATGGTATGCTTTTTTAATACACCTGTTTAGGGTGGTTGGTGAGTACCATCTTTGCAAAAATCTGGTCTTCATCTCCTCTATCTGTAGTTCAGCAAGTTCATGTGAGGAATTTATTCTAAGGACTCTCAAGAACTGAGATATTGGTAAACTTTCCTTTAGCGTTGGTGGGTGTTGACTTGTAGCTAATAAAGTAGTATTCCGATCAGTTGCTTTTCGGAAAAGCGTAGTACCAAGTCCAGTACCCTCTCTCCATACTTTAACATCCAAAAATGTCACTACAGTCTGATCCATAGTATAAGTCAACCTAATAGGCCCCTCCAATTTATTGAGGCTACCTATCATATTGATCAATTCGTCCCTTGTGCCAGCCCAGAGTATAAAAATGTCGTCAATAAACCTCATATACCTAATTAAATTGGATGCATATTGCGACAATATATATTTACATTCATATACCGCCATATATAGATTGGCATATGCTGGTGCCAGGTTCGAGCCCATAGTTGGCTTGGGCAAAATAATCCATACCATACATAAAATAATTATGTTTCAAGACCAATGTAATCAGATCAATAAGGAATCCTATCGGTGGTTTTTTATGTTGGGATTCAATTAGGTGTTGTTCAATTGCCTCAATCCCCTCTATGTGTGGTATTACCGTGTATAATGATTGTACATCTAGTGTTACTAACCACACTTCTGAATCTGGTAGCACAACATCCTTAATTTTAGACAAAAAATCAGATGTATCCCGCACATAGCTGCTAGTTTTACATACCAATGGTTGTAGGAATTGATCAATATAGATGGCAAGTGGTTGGAGAAGCGACCCCTTGGCCGAGACTATCGGACGACCCGGTGGGTCTTTTAACTGTTTATGGACCTTAGGCAGGGTATATAGTATCGGTGTAACTGGATGTTCAACTTTAAGAAATGCAACTGTAACCTCATCAATCCAACCTGCCCTAAATCCTAAATCTATAGTCTCATCAATAATTTTTTTGTAAGTATTTGTGGGATTACCCTTCAACCTAACATATGTACATTCATCAGATAGTTGGCGTCTTACCTCTTTGTCATATTCACACCAGTCCTGAACCACCACCGCCCCGCCTTTATCAGCGGGGCGTATGGTGATGGTCTTATTATCCCTTAAGGATTTTAATGCGGTTCTTTATTCAGCTGACAAATTATAGTACCTAGGCGAATTTCTCACCTTATTGATTTTATCTGTTTCAACCACCCGTGTATACGTCTTTATGCTAGCATTATAGGATATTGGGTCATAATGACTAGGCTGTTTACATTTGACTGGCTCATTAGAGTCACTCCTACTGCCAAATTGCTCTCTCAGTCTCAATTTGCGTCCCAGACGATAGTTATCAATCATCCAATTAAATGGATCATGTTTAGTTGTGGGGACAAAAGAGAGACCGAAAGACAATACAGACATTTCAGCATCATTCAAAGTGTATGATGAGAGGTTAAAGACTGTACTTAAGTCCGTGGTTTCGGACCTCTTCTTTTTGTATTTCCCACCCCTCCTTTGTTGGCTCCTCGGCCTCCTCTTCGGAAGGGGGGATATACATAATCGCCCGTCCCTAAAAAACGTTCCCTTCTAGTTTCATTAGAATCAGTAGTTTCTCCCTCAGATGATGAATGTACTAAGGAGTTCCCTTCTTGGACATCTAGTTTATGACGACGATATCTATAAGGGCGTCTGGCTCGACTCTCATTAGAGTTTCCAAGTAACCACCTGTAAACAGTGTGTAGTTTGTAATCAGTGTTTACAGTTTCAAGCTTTTTTCGTTTAAATTGTAATAATTCCTGTTGATACATATCAATCTGTCCCTTGAGCTTTTCAACCCAGGGTTCTGTTTTGTCACTCATAATTTTCTTCATATGCAAACTTTTAAAGGCATCAATTTTTGCTCTCAATTTCTTAAGCTCACTTGTTACTTCCTCTATTACAAGGAGAATAAGGTCTAACGAGCACTTGTTGAGGACAGCACACCACCTTGTACAAAACATGGGATTGTTTCTCCCCAGGGTTGGTACATTATGTACCCTAAATCCCCTGGGTATTTTTTTAGATCGATGATATTCACTAAGAAATTGGCCATGTAGGACCAGATGTGTATATGTGTATATCTATCTATATATCTATAAAAACACACACACCACAATATACATTACACCGCATACGTAGTTTTTTACAGGCAAAATACAAATGTCTAAAGGGGGGTACTCACGGAGCGATATTCTAAGCAATCTGACTAGATTGCTTAGAATATCTGCATGATCGCTCCGTGTGTAGCCCCCTCAGCGATAGCGGTGCGCGGCCCCGCACATCGCTATCGCTGCTGCGGTTCGCTCAGCACACATCTCTCCCAAATCGGCCCGTGGGTACTGGGCTTAAAAAACACATCCAGTAATAAAAAAATAAAAATAAACTGCTGAAAACAAACAAACAAACAGCATCCTGTGTAATGCTGTTATCAATCGTATTCACAGCTGGTTACTAGCTCCCCCACCCGCTTCCCTGAACCCACATAGCAGTCTCAAACCTCCCCTCTCCCTTAAACCCATATAGTAGTCTCTACCCCCCTTCCCCCACCCCTGAACCCATATAGCAGTCACTACCCCCCTTCACCCCCTCCCCTGAACCTATACAGCAGTCTCTACCCCCCTTCCCCTGAACCTATACAGCAGTCTCTACCCCCTCCTCTCCTCTCTCTCCCTCCTCCTTCCCCCTCCGGACCCATATACAGCTTTACCTTTGATGTATTTTTTTTTCACTGTGGCAGATCTGCTGCCTAGATTATCCACCGCCTTCTCTGCCAGATCCGCTGCCCGCTGCGCAGAGCCGCTGCTGCTGCCCTCTGCACTCTCTTGCCGTGGCTCCGCCCCCTATTCCGCCCAGCGCCTGATGTCACAGAGGAAATCCCGGTCAGCAGACCGGGTATTTCCTCAGCGGCGCCACATCTCGGAGCTTCGTAGCGCAATGACAAGCGGCTCAGCCGGGCCGCTTGTCATTGCACAGTGGTATGGGACAGCGGGCCAGGCAGAATCTGTTCACGGGCCGCATCCGGCCCGCGGGCCGCATGTTGCCCACCCCTACTCTAGAGGATGCTCCTTCACAGACATTGTTTTTCTTTGTACAAAACAAGCTTAATGTCACTTTCCCTAAATCTCCAGAGTTAGATGACTTATTCAAACAGGCCTGGAAGAATCCAGACAAAAAATTTCAAGTGTCCAAAAAATTTTGCGCACTTTTCCATTTGCTCCTCAAGGTTGAAAATTTTGGGAGGAACCCCCTGGGGTGGATGTCTCTCTCGCCTGTCTAATAAGGCGGTGCTGCCTACCCCAGGCTCCTTTACCATGAAGGATCCTGGGGATAGAAAAATAGAAACTACCCTAAAATCTGTATACACTGCAGCCGGCCTTTCCCAAAGACCGGTTATTGCGGGTTGCTGGATGACGCATGCCATTCAATCTTGGGCCATACAAATTCAGGGGGGCCTCTCGGGGCATATGCCCTTAGTTACCATGGTTACCCTCCTAAAATACATTCAGGGCACTACTCGTATCCTGATTCCCTCAAGGAGATCGGAAACATCAATGCTCGGATGTCAGCCATGGTGGTGTTGGCACACAGGACCTTGTGGTTGCGTCAGTGGATTGCAGACGCAGAATCCAAACATAATGTGGAGTCCCTCCCCTTTTCTGGGAAATGGCTTTTTGGGGTTGAGCTGGATTTCCAAGGTTACTGCCTGAAAATCCACGTTTCTCCCTTCTGGGGCCCCGTCGGTGAGACTTTCCTATCCAGGACCGTCTCTCCAGTCCTTCCGATCTCGCACATTTTGATCAAAGGCCAGAGCTGCCTCCAATGCGGCTAGAGGTTCCAGAAGTAAGTCCAGGAAACCTGCAAGTACCAATCCTCAGGAACAGTCCACCAGTCCTGCTTCCACTAAAGCCTCAGCATGACTGTGCCACCCCGAGGGTAGCTTGACTGCATCACTTCAGCCACATCTGGGAGTCCTCCTGCCAGGATGCCTGGGTCAATTAATTTTTAAAATCAAGCTTACCAGCTTTGGAGGATATGCAAGTTACGTTACAACAGGCTATCCAAAAATTGGTCCAATCCCACGTCATTGTGCCAGTACTTCTACCGCAATGCGGCAAGGAGTTTTACTGAAACCTGTTTGTGGTGCCGAAGCCAAACTGTTTGGTCAGACCCATTCTGAATCTGAAAGTCTTAAATCCTTTATTTAAAGGTGTTCAAGTTCAAGATGGAATTCCCTGCGTGCAGTAATTGCGGGTCTGGAAGACCAGGAATTTATGGTCTCCCTGGATATCAAGGACGCCTATCTCTCCACATTCCGATTTGGTCTCATCAGGCGTACCTGCGGTTTGCCCTGCTGGACAATTGCTTCCAGTTCCAGGCACTACCCTTTGGCCTGTCAACAGCACTGAGGGTATTAACGAAGGTGTTGGCGGAGATGATGCTTAAACTCCGGATCCAAGGGATAAATGTGGTGCCCTATCTAGACGATCTGCTGATAAAGGCAAGATCCAGGGATATTTTGTTGCTCCATATCGACTGCACCATCCGTCTTCTGTCCGACTATGGGTGGATCCTCAACTTACAAAAATCCCACCTGGAGCCAACTCAGAGGCTCCTGTTGCTGGATATTGCGGCACAGAAGTGGTTTCTACCAGAGGGCAAGGCGAGAACACTTCAGGAGATGGTCTGCATGGTGCTCCGACCTACTCAAGTTTCCATCCATCTTTGCATCAGATTGTTGGGGAAGATGGTCGCCTCGTACGGGGCGATCCAATATGGGAGGTTCCATGCCAGAACATTTCAATTGGATCTCCTGAGCAAGTGATCTGGATCACATCTCCAGATGCACAGGATAATTCGGCTGTCCCCTCAGGCCAGGATTTCCCTCCTGTGGTGGCTTCACTCCTGAAATCTCCTGGAGGGCAGGAGTTTCGGAATTCAGAATTGGACCCTCCTTACGACGGATGCGAGGATGCAGAGCGCAGTTCCAGGGCAGGTGGTCATCCCACGAAAGCCTCCTTCCAATCAACATTCTGGAACTTCAGGCGATCTACAATGCTCTGCTTCAAGCATCTCCTCTGTTTAAAGATCACATGATCCAGGTACAGTCGGACAACGCCACGGCGGTAGCGTATAATAATCGACAAGGAGGGACAAAAAGCAGAGCCTGCATGCGAGAGGTGTCAAAAATATTCCTCTGGTCGGAAAGAAATGCAAGAGCCATGTCGACAATGTTGATTGCATGTGTGGACAACTGGGAGGCGGACTTACTGAGTCATCACGATCTCCACCTGGGGGAGTGGGGACTCCACCATCTGGTGTTCCAGCAGTTCATCGACCAGTGGGGTTGCCCACAAATAGACATGATGGCGAGGGCAGTGGATGCAGTGGCGTCGCCTTGGCAGTACCGGCTGGTCTACCGGTTTCCTCCGATCCCATTGCTCCCAAGAGTGCTAAAGTGAATCAGGAATCAAGGTGTCCAGGCAATTCTGATTGCCATGGAGGGCGTGGTATGTGGACATGTCCGTCGAAGACCCTTTTGCCTCTACCACTAAAACTATGTTCTTCATCCAGAACCGTTCGTCTATCCGGACTTACAGCAATACGTTTGAAGTCATGGAGGTTGAGCGGAACATACTAGCTCACATGGGCCTTTCCAAAAAGGTTATTGCAACCATGGTCAAGGCCAGGAAACCTGTGACGTCAAAACACTATCCTCCTATCTGGAGGAGATATGTCTCTTGGTGCGAGGAACGCACGTTTCCACCTGCAGAGTTTCACTTGGGTATTTTCCTACGTTTCCTGCAGGCTGGTGTAGATAAGGGCTTACGTCTGGGTTCCATTAAGGTCCAGATTTCAGCTCTCTCCATTTTCTTTCAGAAGAAATTGGCAGTGTTGGCAGAAGTTCAGACCTTCTTGCAAGGGGTACTCCACATACAACCTCCTTTTGTGCCGCTTATGGCACCCTGGGATTTGGATGTAGTGTTGAAATTTCTACAGTCCTCCTGGTTTGAACCTCTGATGATGGTGGAAGACTGTGTGATATTACTGGCTGTGGCTTCTGCTCGATGCGTCTCTGAATTGGGGGGCTTTATCGTGTAAAAGTCCATACTTCGTCTTTTACAAGGACAGAGCGGAGCTCCGGACTAGACAGCAGTTCCTGCCAAAGGTTGTGCTGAGAAGTAGAATCAGGTCCCTCCACAGCAACTCCAGCTATCTGTAAACTGTACCAGGGGGTTGGAGAAGGTGGGAGAGGCTGTAATACAACTGTGTGTCCTATTAAGGTGCACAGTCAGCGCTGATAATTGGTCTCCCTTTGGTAAAAGCGCTGTGTGTGTGTGTGTGTGTGTGTGTGTGTGTGTGTGTGTGTGTGTGTGTGTGTGTTGGCTCCAATCTCTGTGACTCTCTTGCCATTCTTGGGGGGGAAACTCTGTCTGCCCTCACGTGTGTGTGTGTGTGTGTGTGTGTGTGTGTGTGTGTGTGTGTGGAGTGTTTGGTGGTCTCCTTTAGCTATGTCCAGGGACACTGTCATATGCTGCAGAGGATTTGTTCTCCCAGGATGATCCCATTCCATGTAATCAGCATAGCACTAGTTTAGCACAGATACCAGCAAGGGAGCCTGAGTGGTTTTCCTCTATCAAATCTTGGATTTCTCAGATTTCTGACAGGGTTGGAAGTAATGAATCTGCAACCCAGGTATTACAGAACTCTATGGCAGTATGGCCGGTTTCCGCTGCCTCAGGACGATCCACTATATACCCCCATAAGCGTGTGCATGTCACACAAGATGACACTGATATCGATTCTGACATCTCTTGCAAAGGGGGGTGCAAGTGATGATAGAGGCTATCAGGGATGTGTTGAATATTAATTATACCACACCTGACAAGGTTAAGGAGGCCTTTTTCACTGAAAATAAAAAAGCCTCGCTAACCTTCCATGCGTCAAAGGAATTGAATGCTATATTTGGGAAAGCATAGGAAAACCCCGAGATAAAATTCTAGGTCCCTAAAAGGGTACAGGTGGCGTCTCCTTTACCTGAGGAGGACAGAAAAAAAGGGAAAACCTACCGATTGACGCATCTGTGTCCAGACTCTCGAAGAAGGTGGTTTTTCCTGTTCCAGGATCTACCGCTTTAAAGAAGCCGGCTGATCGAAAAATTGATAGCACACTTAAATCAATGTACACTGCTTCAGGGGTCATATTACGTCCCACTATTGCTAGTGCATGGATTGCAAAGGCTATAGTAAAGTGGTCGGCTAACTTGAGGATTTGTATACGATGGATAAGGATGAGGTTGCATTATTTTTACGCAACATGCAGGTTTTATGGTAGAATCCATGAAAGACCTGGGTTCCATGGCTGCAGGAATATTTTCCATGTCTGTTTCAGCTCATCAGGGACTGTGGCTGCGCCAGTGGTCGGCCGATGCGGAATCCAGAGTGTGGAGTCCCTACCCTATACAGGTCAGGCTCTCTTTGGGGAAGCTCTGGATGCGTGGATATTCACGGCTACAGCGGGCAAGTCTCCGTTTCTTCCCTCAGCAGCACCTGCTCCGAAGAAATCCTTCTCCATCTGCAACACAGTCCTTTTGGCCTAGAAAGGCCAGACCGTCCAATACCACCTTTAGGGGAGGTTGCATTAAGTCCAAGAAACCTGCCGCTGCAGGTTCCCAGGAACAAAAGCCTGCTTCAGGTATGCCAAAGTCCTCCGCATGACTGTGGACCACGCAGCCTGGAGGTGGGGCCGGTGGTAGCGAGACTCAGACACACAAGTCCGGGTATCATCTGGCCTGGATCCCTGGGTAATAGATATTGTATCCCAGGGAAACAGGCTGGAATTTCAAAGTCTCCCTCCTCATCGTTTTTTCAAATCAGGCTTAACAGCTCTGTTTGCAGACAGCACTGTATTACAAGAAGCTGTCCAAAAGCTGGTGGATGCACAGGTCATTGTGCCAGTTCCTCCTCCTGCGCAGGCCACAGGTTACTATTTGAACCTTTTCGTGGTACCAAAACCGGATGGTTTGGTCAGGCCCATTCTGAACCTAAGATCATTGAATTCCTTTTCTATAGGAGTTCAAGTTCAAAATGGAGTCTCTCAGGGTGGTGATATCAGGTCTGGAAGAAGGAGAATTCCTGTATCCCTGGATATCAAGGATGCGTACCTCCACATTCCGATATGGGTGCCACATCAGGCTTATCTCCATTTCGCATTGCTGGACTGTAATTTCCAGTTCCAGGCCCTGCCATTCAGCCTCTCCACAACACAAAGGGTGTTTACCAAGGTGATGGCAGAGATGATGGTTCTCCTCCGCAAACAAGGTTTGAACATTATTCCATATCTGGACGATCTGCTGATGAAGGCATCGTCCAAGGAGAAGCTGCTGCAGTCCATTGTTCTCACAACACGCCTCCTCAAGAGTCATGGTTGGATTCTTAACCATCCAAAGTCACATTTGGAACCAACCCAGAGGTTGTCCTTTCTGGGAATGATCCTGGACACGGAAGTGCAGAAGGTGTTTCTTCCGCAGGAAAAGGCGTTGGTGATACAGAATATGGTCCGGAATGTCCTGAAGCCAGCTCAGGTGTCTGCTCATCAATGCATTCGCCTATTGGGAAAGATGTTGGCCTCTTAACGAAGCTCTCCAGTGCGGGAGGTTCCTTGCTCGGACCTTCCAACTGTATCTTCTGGACAAGTGGTCGGGATCTTATCTCCACATGCACCAGAGAATTCGTCTGTCACCGAAGGCCAGGTTTTCGGTCCTCTGGTGATTACAATTACCTCCCCTTCTGGAGGGCTGCAGGTTCGTTCAGGAATGTGTCCTCCTAACCACGGATGCGAGCCTTTGGGGGCTGGGGAGCAGTCACTCAAGGAGTAACTTTCCAAGGACGGTGGTTAAGCCTGGAAGCCGGCCTGCCCATCAACATCCTGGAACTAAGAGCCGTCTACAACGGTCTTCTACAGGCAGCCCTCTTCTGAGAAATCGGGCAATTCAAGTGCAGTCGGACAATGTAATAACAGTGGCTTACATATTCCGACAGGGCGGAATGAAGAGCAGAGCGGCACTGTCAGAGGTGACAAGAATACTCCTCCTCTGGACAGAAAAACACACGTTGGCGCTGTCAGCCATCTTCATTCCGGGAGTAGACAACTGGGAAGCAGACTTCCTCAGCAGACACGATCTCCATCCAGGGGAGTGGGGTCTCCATCCGGATGTATTCAAGGAAATAACAGACCTTTGGGGACTACCCCAAATAGACATGATGGTCTCTCGTCTCAACAAGAAGCTTTGGCGTTATTATTCCAGGTCGAGGGACACACAAGCAGTGGCAGTGGACGCCCTGGTGTTTTCGTGGGTGTTCCAGTCAGTGTATGTGTTTCCACCACTCCCACTCATCCCAAGAATCCTAAAGCTCATAAGGAGAACAAGGGTTCAAGCGATCCTCATTGCTCCAGACTGGCCAAGAAGGGCTTGGTACGTGGACCTTCTGAAGCTACTGCAAGAAAAACAGAGGCCTCTTCCTCTTTGGGAGGACCTGCTGCAGCAGGGGCCGTTCGCCTATCAAGACTTACCGCGGCTACGACGGCATGGAAGTAGAGCTCCTGATACTTGCTCGGAAAGGGCATTCCGAAGGTCATTCCTACCCTGATACAGGCTAGGAAAGGGGTAACGTCTAACGTATTTGACAGAAATATGTCTCTTGGTGCTAATCCAAGAAGTTTCCTACAGTGGAGTTTCAACTTGGACATTTTCTCCTCTTCCTGCAGGCAGGTGTGGATATGGGCCTGAAGTTGGGATCTGTGAAGGTCCAGATTTCAGGCCCTGTCCTTTTTTTGTTTTGTTTTTTCCCCCAGAAAGGATTGGCTGCCCTCCCTGAGGTTCAGACTTTTTTTTGAATGGAGTTCTGCATATCCAACCTCCCTTTGTACCCCCTATGGCGCCTTGGGACCTTTAACGTGGTGCTGCAGTTCCTCCAGTTGGATTGGTTTGAGCCTCTACAGGAGGTTGAGATCAAATTTATTACATGGAAGGCGGTCACGTTGTAGGCCTTAGCTTCTGCTAGACACTTGTCCGAATTGGGGGCTTTATCCTGTAAAAGCCCTTTCTTGATCTTCTATGAAGATAGAGCTGAGCTCCGGACACGTTGGCAGTTTCTTCCGAAGGTTGTGTCGGCATTTCATATCAACCAACCTATTGTGGTGCCAGTGGCTACTGACTCCTCAATCAAATCAGTCCTTGGATGTTGTAAGGGCTCTGAAGATATACGTGAAGAGAATTTCCAGTCACAGAAAGTTGGACTCTGTTTGTCCTATATGATCCCAAGAAAATCTGGTGTCCTGCTTCTAAGCAGACTATTTCTCGCTGGATTCTGTTCACTATCCAGCACGCTTATTCTACGGCAGGACTGCCATGTCCAAAATCTGTTAAGGCTCACTCTACTCGTAAGATGGGGTCTTCCTGGGCGGCTGCCCGGGGTGTCTCGGCAGTGCATCTTTGCCGAGCTGCAACTTTGTCTGGGTCAAACACGTTTGCAAAGTTTTACAAGTTTGATACTTTGACTGAACTTCAGATCTTCAGAGGCCAATCAGTTCTGCAGGAGCCTCTGTGCTCTCCCTCCCGTTCTGGGAGCTTTGGTACATCCCCATGGTACTAATGTGGACCCCAACATCCTCTAGGATGTAAGAGAAAATAGGATTTTGGTTACCTACCGTTAACTCCTTTTCTCGTAGTCCGTAGATGATGCTGGGCGCCTGCCCAGCGCTTCATTTCCTGCAACCGTTATCTGGTTCAGTGCAACTTTGTTTAGTTATGTACTGGATTGTTACTTGGTAAGTAATGTTTCAGCAGTTGCTGAGTTTTTTCAAGCTAGTTAGCTTGATGTGCCTTGTATATGTGAGCCGGTATGAATCTCTCCACTATCTGTGTTAAATCCTTCTCTCGAAGATGTCCGTCTCCTCGGGTACATTTTCTAAATTGAATCTGGTAGGAGGGGCATAGAGGGAGGAGCCAGCCCACACTCTCAAACTCTTAAAGTGCCAATGGCTCTTGGTGAACCCATCTATACCCCATGGTTCTAATGTGGACCCCAGCATCTTCTACGGACTACGAGAAAAGGATTTACCGGTAGGTAATCAAAATGCTATTTTTCGCACTAATCGAATCACGTGCGTATCTACTTTGGGCGCTACCTCCCTTTTTAAACAGTCTCCGGCTGGAAAAGGATAATTAGTATCCCATTTTTTGGGAATTCTATATTTTTTGTTGGGTGTTGCCCAAGCCTCTTCCATAATTTCCGTCAGCTGGTCTGACCCTGGAAACTCAGTCTTAACTGTCTTGGGACGTTTAAACACAGGTGCCTTGGTTTTTAACACAGGCTCTGCTGAATCTTTTAAGGACAGAATGACCTTCATTGCTCTAATTCAGCTACATCCACTGAGCTGAGAGCTTCTTCCTCCTCTTTGTATATTGAAGTAGAGTAAATAGACCTTTCATCATCCAATGAATCGTCATGTATAGCCTGTGAAGGTGAGGATTTACTTACCATCGGTTTATCAGCTTGTAGGAATTATCCGTTCAGCTATACTGGACAAAGTCTGGGCAAACATAGCCCAAGGTGGATCCATCTGTACCTGATGTTGTACAGGGATCTGCCTTGAAAAGCAAAACAATTTGCACATAAACTATCCTGAACCAGATCCTGAGAGGATAATACAGTTTTGCAAGACAAACCTGATATGAGTGTTGCTGAGAGTGTACTTTCGTCACCTTTGCCGCTCTTAGACATAATAAATAATCAGCACTTTCACAGTGTACTACACAATTTGTGACTGTAATCACTTTAGCCTTCTAAAGTGATATCAATCTGACCCTGCCCATGCACCAGCATTGAGGATCAGAAGAAACCAACTGACAAGCATATATTAAAGTCAGAAACCACACTAGCAGTCAGTCACATGTTATATTAGTAGAGATGAGCGGGTTCGGTTCCTCGAGATCCGAACCCCCCCGAACTTCACCTATTTTACACGGTTCCGAGGCAGCCTCGGATCTTCCCGCCTTGCTCGGTTAACCAGAACGCGCCTGAACGTCATCATCCCACTGTCGGATTATCTCGAGATTTGTATTCTATATAAGGTGCCGCGCGTCGCCGCCATTTTCACTCGTGCTTTGGAGATTGAACGGAGAGGACGTGGCTGCGTTATCTCCCTGAAAAGCTTCGTAATCTGTGCTCGGTGTGCTGCAAATAATCTGTGCTCGGTGTGCTGCAAATCTGTGCTCGGTGTGCTGCAAATCTGTGCTCGGTGTGCTGCAAATAATCTGTGCTCAGTGTGCTGCAAATAATCTGTGCTCAGTGTGCTGCAAATAATCTGTGCTCAGTGTGCTGAAAATTTCTACGTTCTCTGCCTCAAAACGCTGCAAATATCTGATCAGTGTGCTGCATTGTGGGGACTGGGGGCCACCAGTATATAATATATACTTTTCTATAGCTTCTATACTGCTTGTCAGGACACATGGTCACAGTTACACCGCTCTGTACTGATATATACAATAATATATATACTTTTCTATAGCTACTATACTGCTTGTCAGGACACATGGGTCACAGTTACACCGCTCTGTACTGTTATATACAATAATATATATACTTTTCTATAGCTACTATACTGCTTGTCAGGACACATGGGTCACAGTTACACCGCTCTGTACTGATGTACGGTAATATATATATATATATATATACTTTTCTATAGCTTCTATACTGCTTGTCAGGACACATGGATCACAGTTACACCGCTCTGTACCGATATACAGTAATATATATACTTTTCTATAGCTTCTATACTGCTTGTCAGGACACATGGGTCACAGTTACACCGCTCTGTACTGATATACAGTAATATATATATACTTTTCTATAGCTTCTATACTGCTTGTCAGGACACATGGTCACAGTCACACCGCTCTGTACTGATATATACAATAATATATATACTTTTCTATAGCTACTATACTGCTTGTCAGGACACATGTATCACATTTACACCGCTCTGTACTGATATACAGTAATATTATATACTTTTCTATAGCTTCTATACTGCTTGTCAGGACACATGGATCACAGTTACACCGCTCTGTACTGATAAATACAATAATATATATACTTTTTTATAGCTTCTAGTATTACAGTGCAGCATTTTGGTGACCAACATTATACATATATAGTACAGTACAGTAGGCCATTGCTATTGATATATTACTGGCATATAATTCCACACATTAAAAAATGGAGAACAAAAATGTGGAGGGTAAAATAGGGAAAGATCAAGATCCACTTCCACCTCGTGCTGAAGCTGCTGCCACTAGTCATGGCCGAGACTATGAAATGCTATCAACGTCGTCTGCCAAGGCCGATGCCCAATGTCATAGTAGAGAGCATGTAAAATGACCCAAAAATGTAAATTAAAAGCGTCTGAGGAGAAGCGTAAACTTGCCAATATGCCATTTACGACACGGAGTGGCAAGGAACGGCTGAGGCCCTGGCCTATGTTCATTGCTAGTGGTTCAGCTTCACATGAGGATGGAAGCACTCTTCCTCCCGCTAGAAAAATGAAAAGATTTAAGCTGGCAAAAGCACAGCAAAGAACTGTGCATTCTTCTAAATCAAAAATCCCCAAGGAGTGTCCTATTGTGTCGGTTGCGATGCCTGACCTTCCCAACACTGGATGGGAAGAGGTGGCGCCTTCCACCATTTGCACGTCCCCTGCAAGTGCTGAAAGGAGCACCCGCAGTCCAGTTCCTGATAGTCAAATTGAAGATGTCACTTTTGAAGTACACCAGGATGAGGATATGGGTGTTGCTGGCGCTGAGGAGGAATTTGACCAGGAGGATTCTGATGGTGAGGTGGTTTGTTTAAGTCAGGCACCCGGGGAGACACCTGTTGTCCGTGGGACGAATATGGCCATTGACATGCCTGGTCAAATTACAAAAAAAATCACCTCTTCGGTGTGGAATTATTTCAACAGAAATGCGTACAACAGGTGTCAAGCCGTGTGTTGCCTTTGTCAAGCTGTAATAAGTAGGGGTAAGGACGTTAACCACCTAGGAACATCCTCCCTTATACGTCACCTGGAGCGCATTCATCAGAAGTCATTGACAAGTTCAAAAACTTTGGGTGCTGGCACTGCTGCTGTTGCTGCTGGGAGTCGATCGTCATCCCAGAGGGGAAGTCGGAAGACCACTTGTACTACTTCCAGTAAGCAATTGACTGTCCAACAGTCCTTTGCGAGGAAGATGAAATATCACAGCAGTCATCCTGCTGCAAAGCAGATAACTCGGGTCTTGGCAGCTGCGGTGGTGTTAAATGTGTGTCCGGTATCCACTGTTAATTCACAGGGAATTAGAGAATTGCTTGAGGTACTGTGTCCCCGGTACCAAATACCATCTAGGTTCCATTTCTCTAGGCAGGCGATACCGAGAATGTACACAGACGTCAGAAAAAGTCACCAGTGTCCTAAAAAATGCAGTTGTACCCAATGTCCACTTAACCACGGACATGTGGACAAGTGGAGCAGGGCAGACTCAGGACTATATGACTGTGACAGCCCACTGGGTAGATGTATCGCCTCCCGCAGCAAGAACAGCAGCGGCGGCACCAGTAGCAGCATCTCGCAAACGCCAACTCGTTCCTAGGCAGGCTACATTTTGTATCACCGCTTTCCATAAGAGGCACACAGCTAACAACCTCTTACGGAAACTGAGGAACATCATCGCAGAATGGCTTACCCCAATTGGACTTTCCTGGGGATTTGTGACATCGGACAATGCCACCAATATTGTGCGTGCATTACATGTGGGCAAATTCCAGCACGTCCCATGTTTTGCACATGCATTGAATTTGGTGGTGCAGAATTTTTTTTAAAAACGACGGGCGTGCAAGAGATGCTGTCGGTGGCCCAAAGAATTGCCGGCCACTTTCAGCATTCAACTACCGCGTGCCGAAGACTGGAGCACCAGCAAACACTCCTGAACCTGCCCCGCCATCATCTGAAGCAAGAGGTGGTAACGAGGTGGAATTCAACCCTCTATATGCTTCAGAGGATGGAGGAGCAGCAAAAGGCCATTCAAGCCTATACATCTGCCTACAATATAGGCAAAGGAGGGGGAATGCACCTGACTCAAGCGCAGTGGAGAATGATTTCAACGTTGTGCAAGGTTCTGCAACCCTTTGAACTTGCCACACGTGAAGTCAGTTCAGACACTACCAGCCTGAGTCAGGTCATTCCCCTCAGCAGGCTTTTGCAGAAGAAGCTGGAGAGATTGAAGGAGGAGCTAAAACGGAGCGATTCCGCTAGGCATGTGGGACTTGTGGATGGAGCCCTTAATTCGCTTAACCAGGATTCACGGGTGGTCAATCTGTTGAAATCAGAGCACTACATTTTGGCCACCGTGCTCGATCCTAGGTTTAAAGCCTACGTTGTATCTCTTTTTCCGGCAGACACAAGTGTGCAGAGGTGCAAAGACCTGCTGGTGAGACACTTGTCAAGTCATGCGGAACGTGACCCGTCAACAGCTCCTCCTTCACGTTCTCCCGCAACTGGGGCTGCGAGGAAAAGGCTAAGAATTCCGAGCCCACCCGCTGGCGGTGATGCAGGGCAGTCTGAAGCGAGTGCTGACATCTTGTCCGGACTGAAGGACCTGCCAACGATTACTGACATGTCGTCTACTGTCACTGCATATGATTCTGTCACCATTGAAAGAATGGTGGAGGATTATATGAGTGACCGCATCCAAGTAGGCACGTCAGACAGTCCGTACGTATACTGGCAGGAAAAAGAGGCAATTTGGAGGCCCTTACACAATCTGGCTTAATTTTACCTAAGTTGCCCCCCTCCAGTGTGTACTCCGAAAGAGTGTTTAGTGCAGCCGGTCGCATTGTCGGCAATCGGCGTACGAGGTTACTTCCAGAAAATGTGGAGAAGATGATGTTCTTCAAAATGAATTATAATCAATTCCTCCATGGAGACATTCACCAGCAATTGCCTCCAGAAAGTACACAGGAACCTGAGATGGTGGATTCCAGTGGGGACGAATTAATAATCTGTGAGGAGAGGGATGTACACAGTGAAAGGGGTGAGGAATCGGATGATGAGGAGGAGGTGGACATCTTGCCTCTGTAGAGCCAGTTTGTGCAAGGAGCGATTGATTGCTTCTTTTTTGGTGGGGGCCCAAACCAACCAGTCATTTTGTCCACAGTCGCGTGGCAGACCCTGTCACTGAAATGATGGGTTTGTTAAAGTGTGCATGTCCTGTTTATACAATATAAGGGTGGATGGGAGGGCCAAAGGACAATTCCATCTTGCACCTTTTTTTTTAAATCTCTGCATCATGTGATGTTTGGGGCTAATTTTTTTAAGTGCCATCCTGTCTGACACTGCAGTGCCACTCCTAGATGGGCCAGGTGTTTGTGCCGGCCACTTGGGTTGCTTAGCTTAGTCATCCAGCGACCTCGGTGCAGATTTTAGGACTAAAAATAATATTGTGAGGTGTTCAGAATAGACTGGAAATAAGTGGAAATTATGGTTGAGGTTAATAATACTATGGGATCAAAATGACCCCCAAATTCTATGATTTAAGCTGTTTTTGAGGGGTTTTTTTTTTAAAAAAAACAAACCTGAATCCGGCAAAAAAATTTCAGGGAGATTTTGCCAAAACGCGTCCGAATCCAAAACATGGCCGCGGAACCGAATCCAAAACACAAAACCCGAAAAATGTACGGTGCACATCTCTATATATTAGTCATATGAGCATATCATCAACTACACTTTTTTAAAGTATGTAGGCGAACATTTACGGAATCCTGTATAAACAGATCTAACGTATTCAGACGCAATGCAAAGAAAACTACAGTAAATGTACACAGACTCATATGCAATAGGTACTTAACTATTCGTACTTGACAAAGTAGATAGAAATTTAGTGCTGTATAGCCCGTAATCATTAGAGTGGGATACAGGGAGACTCTCCTCTCTTCCAGTGATCGATCAATACGTTAGCGAATGCTGAGTGGATCCAGATGCTACTAGTGTACACTGCCACTCCAGGAACCTATAGTGGACACAGACGCTCAGTGAACACAGACGCACCGGTCTTATGGTAACGTTCAGTGAACACAGACGCAGTGATCACACAGCCGCCTATGATGCGACCGGATCTCCGGTGGAAGCGCTTAGTGAACACTGACGCAGCGGCCTATACTGCGACCGAGTCCCCTCTGGTAGCATTTGAGACGGAAGCGAGGAAACAGTTCATGGCAGGAGACTCGACAGAAACTGGTCATGAACCGGGGGTGGGGGCCACCAGGAGAGCATCTGACTCCTCCTGCTGACATCAACCCTAGGGATCGCGGCCTCATGCTATTCCTGGAGCCTATGATCCCTAAGGCCTAGCGCTGGAGCACCCATGGTGGCAGCACGTCAGCTACTGTTTGGTAGTCTCCTTCCCAAAACAGTGCAGCTGTGTCCGTATTCCTCTTCTAAGCGGAACCGATGCCTTACCTTCTCCCTGTGCTCCGGCCACAGCCTGGTAACGTCCGAGGGACCTGCTAGTATATCTGACACTGACGCCCGCTGAAACAGCACTGTACTCGTGAGTAAGCGTTGTCGTGGTCCGGCGGAGAGTTGTTGGAGTGACTTTCTAATATGCGTGTAAGACGCTGTTTAGAAAGATCACTCAAGAAAAATAGTAAGACTATAGAAATAAAATAAGAAAGCTTAGGGCTGCAGAAAAACAGCAGCCCTCTGACCATGGTCCGGCTCCTGCCGCACCAAACAAAAAACTGATTTGCCTGAGCCAGGGGGCGGGGATATATGGACGGTACCGTTGTATGCTGGGAGGCCGGAAAGTTTTGACTGGTGCAAATCCGCTGTCGCTCCATCATATCCCATTGTTATCCTGTGGACCCTGCCGGAGAAAATAGGATTTTAATACCTGCCGTTAAATCCTTTTCTCATAGTCCATAAGGGATATTGGGCACCCACCTCCGTGCGTGGGCTTCTCTGCAGGTTCTTGTTCTTTAGTTACCTGTTCAGCTGTTGCTGGTTGTTGTATGTTCGTGGTGTGCTGGTGTGTAAATCTCACCACACTTTCTGGTATCATGTTCCTTTTCTCATAGATGTCCTTTCTCCTTCGGGCATGTTTTTTTTATCTATAACTGCCTGTGGGAGGGGGCATAGAGGGGAGGAGCCAGCACACCCAGTGAGAAAATGTAAAGTGCACTGGCTCCTTTGGACCACGTCTATACCCCATTGTACTAGTTTCCCCCAATATCCCTTATGGACTTCGAGAAAAGGTTTTACCGGTAGGTATTAAAATCCTATTTTTGAATTTCCAGTGGCAGCCGTTGGAAGGCTGGGGTAAACAATTTTGGGGGAAAAAGTGTCACACTGCGCTTATCTTCCGGCTAGAGTATTAGATGATCGTATGTATAATGTAGTTAATATCTGTATGTATGTATGTATGAAATGAGAGAGAGGTAATCCAAGAAAGCTTTTATTAAAAATATATAGAAGGATAATAGAGTAATCCAAGATAGGAGACAAATCTCTTGTCTATTAAAACCTAATACTGGTATAAACGCAAAAATAACAACTGACATAACAGACATTGAACATAAATTAAATGGGATAGAAACACCCAAAAAGGGCGATTTTACCCATCCCCCAATGAAGGAAGGAATATCCCAGATCCTTGTTCCGATTTGAATTCAGACACAAAAAATTGCTGTAATTAATGAACAAAGTCCAAATGGCGGTCTGATTTGCTGAATGATCATAAAGTCCCGAATGCAACCCAGTGTCTAGCTAGACCAAAATACATAGATTGCTAATGTACATTATAGCTGCAGCACAGAAGTCTGAGTGCTCCATGCCGATCCCAAATATACAAATCCCGGATGATGAAGAGGAATATGTATTCCCGTTTTTATAATAGTCTACCACAAAGTACCAAAATGTGTAAATTTCAGGATAGAGCAGGTGACAAAAATCTGCCTCCTTGTATGTTTTAAGGAATATTGATCTCTGCTGTTTATACTGAAGTCTCAGACTTCCAAGACATGTACGTGACCCAGGAATACCTCAGGAAATGTTGATATTCTTTGATTTTCCTAGTAAGATATTGCATATACCATGTTGCATCAAGGGTTATGTATTACAACATATGCTTAACTCGAGTTTGTATTTCCTCTTTCCTAGATGAGAACACAGAATATTTTGAAGCTTTACAGAAGCTAATAGAAACGATGTATGAGACATATGCAAGCCCAGTGTCACTCATTGCACACAGCATGGGCAATCTGTACACGCTTTATTTCCTCAACCATCAAACCCAGGATTGGAAAAACAAATATATTCACTCCTTTGTGGCTATAGGAGCTCCTTGGGGTGGAGTGGCTAAAACTCTGCGAGTTCTTGCTTCAGGTCAGTACTATGTAGGATGAAACCGAAGAAACTTTAACATTGTGTTTATTTTTTTACCTTTTTAATTGAGTTGGAAAGCTGAACTTGAACAGACTTCCAAGTCAGTTGAGACAATGGGCCTAATTCAGATCTGATCACATCAGCAAATTTGTTTGCCAGTGGGCAAAACCATGTGCATTGCAGGTGTGGCAGATATAACATTTGTGGAGAGAGTTAGATTTGTGCAGGTTATATTGTTTCTGTGCAGGGTAAATACTGGCTGCTTTATTCTTACACTGCAATTTAGATTTCAGTTTGAATCCACTCAATCCAAATCTAACCCTCTGCACATGTTATATCTGTCCCCCCCCACCAACCCCCCCCCCCTGCAGTGCACATGGGTTTGCCCATTAGCTAACAAATTTTCTGCTGCGATTAGATCTGAATTAGGCCCAATGAGTAGCTTAGCGATGTAGAGAGCATACCTTTTTTTTTTTTTAACTCCCATTTCTGCTGCGGGGTACACTGGGCTCCACAAGTCTTTAACATCGGGGTGTAGAGTAGGATTTTGAGCCGAGGCACCAACCGACTCAAAGCTGTGACCTTCTTCCCAAGATGTATAGCGCCCCCTCCTATATCACCCCGTGCACAGGAGCTCTGTTTCGTTAACCAGCCCAATGCAGTAGCAGGTACCAGAGATGACAAACATGAGTAGCCACATAGACCACACACTTACCACAGGGGAGGGTGTCAGCGGCTAATGCCATACCAACCCAAAGAAGCCAAGTGCGTCAGGGTGGGCGCATTGTGGAGCCCAATGTACCTCGCAGAAAGAGTTTTAACAAGGGTAAGTTCTTACCATAAATCTTTTTCTGCTGCGGGGTACACTGGGCTCCACAAGGATAGACATTGGGGATGTCCTAAAGCGGTTCCTTATGGGAGGGGACGAACTGTAGCGGGCACAAGAACCCGGCATCCAAAGGAAGCATCCTGGGAGGCGGAAGTATCGAAGGCATAGAACCTTATGAACGTGTTCA
This sequence comes from Pseudophryne corroboree, assembly GCF_028390025.1. Lineage (NCBI taxonomy): Eukaryota > Metazoa > Chordata > Amphibia > Anura > Myobatrachidae > Pseudophryne > Pseudophryne corroboree. The sequence continues at coordinate 222,629,606 of NC_086454.1, read as the reverse complement.
CTGAGGACCATGTAGCCGCCTTGCACAATTGATCAAGGGTCGCACCACGGTGGGCCGCCCAAGAAGGTCCTACAGACCGAGTAGAATGGGCTTTAATGGTAGCAGGAGCTGGAAGGACAGTCCTGTACATAAGCATGTGCAATCACCATTCTAATCCATCTGGCCAAGGTCTGCTTGTTAGCAGGCCAGCCACGCTTGTGAAAACCAAACAGTACAAAAAGAGAATCAGATTTCCTAATGGAGGATGTTCTCTTCACATAGATACGGAGATCCCATACCACAACCAAAGACTGCTATTTGGAAGACAATTAAAGAGAGGCAAAGGCCGGAACCACAATCTCCCGATTTAAGGTGGAAGGAAAGACACCACCTTAGGTAAATAACCCGGACGCGTTCTAAGAACCACCCGATCACGGTGAAAAATCAGATAGGGGGACTTATAGGATAAGGCACCCAAGTCCGAGACCCTTCTAGCTGACGCGATAGCCAGCAAAAACACCTTAAGGGAAAGCAAAACGGACACTCTTGCAAGGCCTCCGGAACCACAGACAGATCCCAAGGGGCCACAGGTGGCACATAAGGAGGCTGAATCCGCAACATGCCCATTAGGCCAGGTAAAACAGCGATTGCTCCCGATGTTTCACCAGTGTTTTTTCTCTGACGTCCTAAGTGGATGCTGGGACTCCGTAAGGACCATGGGGAATAGCGGCTCCGCAGGAGACTGGGCACAACTAAAAGAAAGCTTTTGGTCTAACTGGTGTGCACTGGCTCCTCCCTCTATGACCCTCCTCCAGACTTCAGTTAGAATCTTGTGCCCGGCTGAGCTGGATGCACACTAGGGGCTCTCCTGAGCTCCTAGAAAAGAAAGTATATTTTAGGTTTTTTATTTTCAGGGAGATCTGCTGGCAACAGACTCACTGCTACGAGGGACTAAGGGGAGAAGAAGCGAACCTACCTGCTTGCAGCTAGCTTGGGCTTCTTAGGCTACTGGACACCATTAGCTCCAGAGGGATCGAACACAGGACCCGACCTCGATCGTCCGGTCCCGGAGCCGCGCCGCCGTCCCCCTTACAGAGCCAGAAGCATGAAGATGGTCCGGAAAATCGGCGGCAGAAGACTTCGGTCTTCAACAAGGTAGCGCACAGCACTGCAGCTGTGCGCCATTGCTCCTCATGCACACCTCACACTCCGGTCACTGGTGGGTGCAGGGCGCTGGGGGGGGGCGCCCTGAGCAGCAATATTAATACCTTGGCTGGCAAAAAATCACAATATATAGTCCCAGAGGCTATATATGTGATGAATACCCCTGCCAGAATCCATAAAAAAAGCGGGTGAAAAGTCAGCCGAAAAAGGGGCGGGGCTATCTCCCTCAGCACACTGGCGCCATTTTTCCCTCACAGCTCCGCTGGAAGGATCACTCCCTGGCTCTCCCCTGCAGTTTCAAGCTACAAAAGGGTAAAAAAGAGAGGGGGGGCACTAAATTTAGGCGCAGCAATAAATATATATATATATATATATATATATATATATGTATATATATATATATATATATATATATATATATATATATATATATATATATATATATAATATAGCTATAAAGGAAAACACTCCGTTATAGTGTTAATCCCTGGGTTATATAGCGCTCTGGTGTGTGCTGGCATACTCTGTCTCCCCAAAGGGCTTTGTGGGGTCCTGTCCTCTGTCAGAGCATTCCCGGTGTGTGTGCGGTGTGTCGGTACGGCTGTGTCGACATGTTTGATGAGGAGGCTTATGTGGAGGCGGAGCAGATGCCTATAAATGTGATGTCACCCCCTGCGGGGCCGACACCTGAGTGGATGGTTATGTGGAAGGAATTACGTGACCGTGTCGACTCCTTACATAAAAGGTTTGACGACATACCAAATATGGGACAGCCGGCTTCTCAGCCTGTGCCTGCCCAGGCGTCTCAAAAGCCATCAGGGGCTCTAAAACGCCCGCTACCTCAGATGGCAGACACAGATGTCGACACGGATACTGACTCCAGTGTCGACGACGATGAGACTAATGTAACTTCCAATAGGGCCACACGTTACATGATTGAGGCTATGAAAAATGTGTTGCACATTTCTGATGTTACCCCAGGTACCACAAAAAAGGGTATTATGTTTGGAGAGAAAAAACTACCAGTAGTTTTTCCTCCATCTGAGGAGTTAAATGAAGTGTGTGAAGAAGCGTGGGCTTCCCCCGATAAGAAACTGGTAATTTCTAAAAGGTTACTAATGACGTACACTTTCCCGCCCGAGGATAGGTCACGTTGGGAAACATCCCCTAGGGTGGATAAAGCGCTCACACGCTTGTCAAAGAAGGTGGCACTACCGTCTCCGGATACGGCCGCCCTAAAGGAGCCTGCTGATAGAAAGCAGGAGGCTATGCTGAAGTCTGTATATACACACAAGGGTATTATACTGAGACCAGCTATTGCTTCAGCATGGATGTGCAGTGCTGCGTGGTCAGATTCCCTGTCGGAAAATATTGATACCCTAGACAGGGACACTATATTGCTAACCGTAGAGCATATTAAAGACGCAGTCTTATACATGAGAGATGCACAGAGGGATATTTGCCGGCTGGCATCTAAAATAAGTGCAATGTCCATTTCTGCCAGGAGAGGGTTATGGACTCGGCAGTGGACAGGTGATGCAGATTCTAAAAGGCACATGGAAGTTTTGCCTTATAAGGGTGAGGAGTTGTTCGGGGATGGTCTCTCGGACCTCGTTTCCACAGCAACAGCTGGGAAGTCTGCATTTTTTACCCCATGTTCCCTCACAGCCAAAGAAAGCACCGTATTATCAGGACAGTCCTTTCGGCCCCATAAGGGCAAGCGGGTTAAAGGCGCGTCCTTTCTGCCCAGAGGTAGAGGGAAAAAGCTGCAGCATACAGCCAGTACCCAGGAGCAAAAGTCCTCCCCCGCTTCCTCCAAGTCCACCGCATGACGCTGGGGCTCCACAGGCGGAGCCAGGTACGGTGGGGGCCCGTCTCAAAAATTTCAGCAATCAGTGGGCTCGCTCACGGGTGGATCCCTGGATCCTTCAAGTAGTATCTCAGGGGTACAAGCTGGAATTCTTGACTTCTCCCCCCCGCCGTTTCCTCAAATCTGCCTTGCCAACAACTCCCTCAGGCAGGGAGGCAGTGCTAGAGGCAATTCACAAGCTGTATTCCCAGCAGGTGATATTCAAGGTGCCCCTACTTCAACAAGGACGGGGTTACTATTCCACAATGTTTGTGGTACCGAAACCGGACGGATCGGTGAGACCCATTTTAAATTTGAAATCCTTGAACACATATATAAAAAAAATTCAAGTTCAAGATGGAATCGCTCAGGGCGGTTATTGCAAGCCTGGACGAGGGGGATTACATGGTATCACTGGACATCAAGGATGCTTACCTGCATGTCCCCATTTACCATCCTCACCAGGAGTACCTCAGATTTGTGGTACACGATTGTCATTACCAATACCAGACGTTGCCGTTTGGTATATCCATGGCTCCGAGGGTCTTTACCAAGGTAATGGCCGAAATGATGATACTCCTTCGAAAGAAGGGAGTTTTAATTATCCCGTACTTGGACGATGATCTGATAAAGGCGAGGTCCAGGGAGCAGTTGTTGGTCGGGGTAGCACTATCTCGGGAGGTGCTACAACAGCACGGCTGGATTCTAAATATTCCAAAGTCACAGCTGGTCCCTACGACACGTCTACTGTTCCTGGGGATGGTTCTGGACACAGAACAGAAAAAAGTGTTTCTCCCGGAGGAGAAGGCCAAGGAGCTGTCATCTCTAGTCAGAGGCCTCCTAAAACCAAAACAGGTGTCGATGCATCACTGCACGCGGATCCTGGGAAAGATGGTAGCTTCCTACGAAGCAATTCCATTCGGCAGGTTCCATGCAAGAACCTTTCAGTGGGACCTGTTGGACAAGTGGTCCGGATCGCATCTTCAGATGCATCGGCTGATAACCCTGTCTCCAAGGACCAGGGTGTCTCTGCTGTGGTGGCTGCAAAGTGCTCATCTTCAAGAGGGCCGCAGATTCGGCATACAGGACTGGGTCCTGGTGACCACGGATGCCAGCCTTCGAGGCTGGGGGGCAGTCACACAGGGAAGAAACTTCCAAGGACTATGGTCAAGTCAGGAGACTTCCCTACACATAAATATTCTGGAACTGAGGGCCATTTTCAATGCCCTAAGTCAGGCAAAACCCCTGCTTCAAAACCAGCCGGTACTGATCCAGTCAGACAACATCACGGCAGTCGCCCATGTAAACCGACAGGGCGGCACGAGAAGCAGGACGGCGATGGCAGAAGCCACAAGGATTCTCCGATGGGCGGAAAATCACGTGTTAGCACGGTCAGCAGTGTTTATTCCGGGAGTGGACAACTGGGAAGCAGACTTCCTCAGCAGGCACGACCTCCACCCGGGAGAGTGGGGACTTCATCCAGAAGTCTTCCAACTGATTGTAAACTGTTGGGAAAGGCCACAGGTGGACATGATGGCGTCCCACCTAAACAAAAAGCTAGAAAGATATTGCGCCAGGTCAAGAGACCCTCGGGCGATAGCTGTGGACGCTCTAGTGACACCGTGGGTGTACCGGTTGGTTTATGTGTTCCCTCCTCTTCCTCTCATACCAAAGGTACTGAGGATAATAAGGAGAAGAGGAGTAAGAACTATACTCATTGTTCCGGATTGGCCAAGAAGAGCTTGGTACCCGGAACTTCAAGAAATGATCTCAGAGGACCCATGGCCTCTGCCGCTCAGACAGGACCTGCTGCAGCAGGGTCCCTGTCTGTTCCAAGACTTACCAAGGCTGCGTTTGACGGCATGGCGGTTGAACACCGGATCCTGAAGGAAAAGGGCATTCCGGAGGAAGTCATTCCTACGCTGATTAAAGCTAGGAAAGAAGTGACCGCAAACCATTATCACCGCATTTGGCGAAAATATGTTGCGTGGTGTGAGGCCAGGAAGGCCCCAATGGAGGAATTTCAGCTGGGCCGTTTTCTGCACTTCCTACAGTCTGGGGTGACTATGGGCCTAAAATTGGGTTCCATTAAGGTCCAGATTTCGGCTCTATCGATTTTCTTCCAGAGAGAACTGGCTTCACTACCTGAAGTTCAGACTTTTGTTAAGGGAGTGCTGCATATTCAGCCCCCTTTTGTGCCTCCAGTGGCACCTTAGGAAATCCAACACCACGTTGAGATCCCAAAGTCACATTGGTTTGAGCCACTTAAAACCGTGGAATTGAAATATCTCACGTGGAAAGTGGTCATGTTGTTGGCCTTGGCTTCGGCCAGGCGTGTGTCAGAATTGGCGGCTTTGTCATGTAAAAGCCCTTATCTGATTTTCCATATGGATAGGGCAGAATTGAGGACTCGTCCCCAATTTCTCCCTAAGGTGGTATCAGCCTTTCATCTGAACCAACCTATCGTGGTGCCTGCGGCTACTAAAGACTTGGAGGCTTCCAAGTTGTTGGATGTAGTCAGGGCCCTGAAAATTTGTTTCCAGGACAGCTGGAGTCAGAAAGACTGACTCGCTATTTATCCTGTATGCGCCCCACAAGTTGGGTGCACCTGCTTCAAAGCAGACTATTGCTCGCTGGATCTGTAGTACGATTCAGCTTGCACATTCTGCGGCTGGACTGCTGCATCCTAAATCGGTGAAAGCCCATTCCACGAGAAAGGTGGGCTCTTCTTGGGCGGCTGCCCGAGGGGTCTCGGCTCTACAACTTTGCCGAGCAGCTACTTGGTCGGGGTCAAACACATTTGCTAAATTCTACAAGTTTGACACCCTGGCTGAGGAGGACCTAGAGTTTGCCCATTCGGTGCTGCAGAGTCATCCGCACACTCCCGCCCGTTTGGGAGCTTTGGTATAATCCCCATGGTCCTTACGGAGTCCCAGCATCCACTTAGGACGTCGGAGAAAATAAAAGCAAATTATACTTACCGATAATTTCATTTCTCCGAGGTACTTCATGGCAGCCCTTACTCTTGGGATTGTATCCCATTCCTAGACTTAGACAGGGAATCCTCTCAACACTTTAGGACCACCCACCTTGGGTATATAGCCCTGCTCCTCCCCTTCCTCCATTAGTCTTTTGAGTGTCTCCTGTGACCAGACTATATTTAAACTTCACTAAGGGAGGGTATATTGTAGGCTGCCATGAAGTACCTCGGAGAAATGAAATTATCGGTAAGTATAATTTGCTTTTTTCTCCTACACTACTTCATGGCAGCCCTTACTCTTGGGATATACCAACACTCAATATAGGGAGGGCAATAAAAAAATACCAGACATCTTGTCAATGCTGAAAACTATAATTTGTTTAATTCAATGCTGCATCAAAGACACGTTTCCCAAAGTGTGCCTCCATAACATCCACCGCATAATGACTGGAGAATGTATGCATAGAAGACCATGTGGCTGCTGCACATATATCCTTCGCCGAAAGCCTTGCCTTCTTAGCCCAGGAAGCTGCCATGGCCCTGGTAGAGTGTGCCTTTAGCTGCTCCGGAACCTCTTGACCATTCTGTTTGTAAATAAACGCCAGGAGTTCTGTGATCCATCTGGAGATGGTCTGTTTCGTAGGTTTCTCACCCTTCCTTGCACCTGAATATAGCACAAACAGGTGTTTCGTCTTACGGAACTCCTTCACTCTGTCCAGATATACTGAAATTGCTCTGATTAGATCCAAACTATGCATTCTCTTCTCCTCCTCATTCTGCGGCTGTGGGTAGAATGATGGTAACACGATGTCTTGATTCAAATGGAAATCTGACACCACCTTAGGCAAAAATTCTGGATTCGTCCTTAAAACAAGTCTACCCGGAAGGAAATTAAGGTAGGGCTCCTCTGACCACAGGGCCTGTAGCTCTCCAACTCTTCTGGCTGACGTAATGGCTACCAGGAACACTACTTTCCAAGTTAGAAATTTAACTGAGACGTCCTGCAATGGCTCAAACGGAGACAACATTAATGAATTTAAAACTAAATTCAGATCCCACGGAGCGACCACCGACCTGAAGCGAGGTCTTATCCTTTTAATTGCCTGACAGAACTTCCTCACTAAGCTCTCATCAGATAATCTTCTCTCCAATAGGACACTCAGTGCTGCTATCTGGACCTTGATGGTAGATACCGCCAGCCCCTTCTCAAATCCATCAAACAAGAATTGAAGGACCTGCGATGTGTCTGCTTCCTGCGGGTTAAATCTTGAGCCCGACCAGGAAATGAAAGTTTTCCAGACTCTATAGTAGATCTTAGAGGATACCTTCTTTCTCGACTGAATCAACAAATTAACAACTTGCTCAGACAACCCTTTATCTCTCAATAATTGCCGTTCAATTTCCATGCCGTCAAATGCAGTTGTCGCAAATTCGGGTGCAGCAATGGACCCTGATGCAACAGATCCGTTATTAGCGGCAACGTCAAAGGTTCCCCTGCCGCCATCCTCAGTACTGAAGGAAACCACGCTCTCTTTGGCCAATATGGAAGAACTATTATGACCTGCGCCCTCTCTTCTCTGATCTTCCTTAGGATACGTGCAATCATTGGAAACGGAGGGAAAACATATGCTAGTCTGAACCCCCATGGGAGAGAGAAGACATCCACCCCGCTTGATCCTGGGAGATGATATCGGGAGAAGAACAGAGGAACTTTCGTATTGACGTGTGTGGCCATCAGATCCACCTGTGGCTGGCCGAACCTTTGAACAATCTGATTGAACACTGCGTCGTTCAATTCCCACTCTCCCGGTAACACCTCTTGTCTGCTGAGGAAATCTGCCACGTAATTGTCTACTCCGGGAACATGTAGTGCTGATAGGGATTCTAGATGACGTTCCGCCCAATAAAGTATGTTTGACACCTCTTCCATTAATACATGACTTCTGGTGCCTCCTTGCCGATTGAGATAGGCTACCACTGCTACATTGTCTGAAAATATCCTGAGATGTTTCCCCTGTAACTGCTTCTGGAAATATTTCATCGCCTTCCACACAGCTCTCATTTCCCTGTGGTTTGAGGATAATCTTCTCTCCTGGTGGTTCCACCTTCCTTGGCAGTTCTGTTGCAACAAGTGTGCCCCCCAACCGACTGCACTTGCATCTGTTGTTAGAATGAGGAAGTGACGATCCGACAGAGTCGTCTTCCTGTCGACCAGCTCGGTTTCCATCCACCAGTCTAGAGAACGTTTTGCCCCTTGACTTAACCCTATGCGATGATTCAGGGAATAACGTCTCCGACAATAGCCTAGTATCTCTAGCTGAAGGTCCCTCATCCGCCATCTTGCCCACGGGACCACGTCTATGGAGGAGGCCATCATACCCAAAAGACTCATCCCCTGACGCAGAGTCACACTGTTGCATTCCCTTAGCAAAGAAGCCAGACTCCGAATCTTCGAGCATCTTTCTTCTGACAGACCTATTGTATAATTGGCAGTATCCACCTGTACTCCGAGAAACTGAATTTCTTGTCTTGGTTCTAGTTGACTTTTCTTCCAATTTATTAACCAGCCATGTTCTTGTAGGATCTGCAGCGTCACTTCTAACGCCATCTTTACTTCCTGTTTTGACTCTCCGCACACTAGTAGATCGTCTAGATATGCCCAAATTGCAATTCTTTGACCTCTTATTACGGTTACCAGTGCCGACAGTACCTTGGTAAATATCCTTGGAGACGATTTCAGACCGAAAGGGAGGCACGTAAACTGAAAATGCTTGTCCATGACCGAAAACCTCAGGTATCTTCTGTGCCGTGTGTGTACCGGCACATGAAAGTAAGCATCCTCTAGGTCTATGGACGCTAGGAAATCCTCCTTCCTTACCCCTGACAGAATGGATTTCATCGTCTCCATACGAAATTTTATCGTCTTTACATAATCGTTGAGCTGTCTGAGATCTAGTATCGTTCTGAAATCTCCCGACGCCTTTCTTATCAGAAAAATTCTGGAATAAAACCCCCTCTTTCTTTCTGAAGGAGGAACAGGCTCTACCGCATTCACCTGGATCAATTTTTCCAAACTGTCTTCCAGAGCCTTTAGTTCCAGACTCGCAGCTGGGCTTCTTGAACTCACAAATTTGTCCCTCTTTGGAACTTCGGAAAACTCTATCCGGTATCCCTGAGATATCACATCCAGTACCCAAGTGTCCTGAATTGAATACTGCCAGAGACTGGCAAACTTCTGAAGCCTGGCTCCCACCGGAAAGGATACCAGAACTTCGCGACAGTCATTGTCTCCGTCCACCTCTCCTATAGGCCTGGCAAAAGGACTGCCTATTCGTCCCCGAGGAATACCTTCCCATATAAGCTCGCCCCGGCCTATAACTTCTCGCTTCCTTAAATTGTTGTTTAGAAGAAGGAAACGGAAATTTATTCCTCTTGTCCTGAGGCAGCCTCGCTGACTTACCCCCTGACATCTTTTGTATAATAGCCTCAAGCTTATTTCCAAATAATAGGGAACCCTCATACGGTAATGACACCAACCGGTTCTTGGAATGCATATCCGCCGACCATGATCTAAGCCACAAAGCTCTTCTAGCCATAACACCTGCCGCCATGGATTTCGCTGCGAAATCTAACACATCCAAAGAAGCTTCGCACAGATACTCTATGCCCTTGAGCATAATACCCAGGCTTCTCTGCAAATATTGCCTTGAGATTTTCTCTTCAATATCTGTGGACAACACTGATCCCCAAACTCTCAAAGCTCTGGAGACAGATGCAACAGCCACACCGGACCTTAAGGATACTGCCGAGGACATATGTAATTTTTTTAGCGCACTCTCCATACGCTTATCCATGCCATCCTTAAGGACAGCTCCGTCCTCTAACAGAATCGTAGTTTTAGACACCATTTCTGCCACTGCCGCATCAATCTTAGGCACTGTGCACCAGCCCAGAAATTGCTCATCTTCTACTGGAAACATCCGATCCACTCGTTTAATACTTCCAAGTCTCTTATCTATGTTTTGCCACTCCTTAGACACTACATCCTTCAGTGCTCTGTGAACCGGAAAGTATCTGCTCCTTTTGGACTTATCTCCAAACAAGACATCCTTATCTGCATCTCCTTTATCCTTTTGCCTATAGTTCATGGTCTTAAATATATTCTTTAAGAGACTGTCAACGAGATCCAAATTGAACTCTCTAACTTCCTCCTTCTCTTCTGACCCAGAACTAGAGGAAACCTGATAATCAGCATACAAAGAGGCCGTCTCGTCCTGAGAGTCAATACTAGCCAGGGATCTAGACCTCTTATTTCCCTGCAAATCAGCCAGCTGTTCTCTCGTAACAAAAGACCTCTTCATCCAGTCCTTCAATTGCTGAATCTGACTGGTTTGACTGGCCTGCTGAATGTCACTCTGTATACAGTCCTCACAGAACTTCACATTCTCAGTAGAAGAAAAGATCTTATCGCATGCTGCACACTGTATATCCATATGCCTCTTCTTGCACAGCCTCTTCTTAGGAGGAGACACACTAAAAAATGAACAGCAGTAGCACTACATTAAAATCCTAACCACGCAGAAAATCAAAAACCATATCCTCTATGAGGACTTACCTCTTCCGGGCACTCATCGGCTTATGGGGAGAAGGCTCTCTATCCATCCTGCTGGTAAGCATACACCTGCCCAGCTTATAGGAGACTCTCACTCCTAGTGTGCAGCGCCATATTTAAGCTCCAAATCAATCATAGAGAGCGGCGCTGAGCAGACCATCCCAGCTACAGGACGGCCGCCCCAGCACTTCCGCCCGCCAACCGCCGCACGCTGTCTCTCACAGCGCTTCCGCCCGCCAGCCGCACTTCCCCTTCGCCCCGCTGCCCTTCCGGCCACCCGCACTTCCGGTCTCGCCGGAGATACAGGCGCTGCGGCTAGCGGAGCAAAACACCCGGGGAAACGGCTTCAGACAGCGGCACTAGGGAGAGGGACCAGCAGCAAAACAGCGGGCGGACACCTTAAGCTGAACAGCGGGGACTTACAATCGCCCCAAGCACACTCTGCCTTCTCCAGGGAGCCACCCTCTTCCAGTACGGCTACACAGAGGCGTATTACTGGGAATAGAGGTAAAAACGTTTCTCAAAAATCAAACACATAATCCCCTGTCAAGCTAGGAGACAGGAAAAAGACTAATGGAGGAAGGGGAGGAGCAGGGCTATATACCCAAGGTGGGTGGTCCTAAAGTGTTGAGAGGATTCCCTGTCTAAGTCTAGGAATGGGATACAATCCCAAGAGTAAGGGCTGCCATGAAGTAGTGTAGGAGAAAAGAATTTACTCACCGGTAATTCTATTTCTCGTAGTCCGTAGTGGATGCTGGGCGCCCATCCCAAGTGCGGATTGTCTGCAATACTTGTATATAGTTATTGTTTAACTAAAGGGTTATTGTTGAGCCATCTGAGAGGCTCAGTTGTTGTCATACTGTTAACTGGGTATTGTATCACGAGTTATACGGTGTGATTGGTGTGGCTGGTATGAGTCTTACCCGGGATTCAAAATCCTTCCTTATTGTGTCAGCTCTTCCGGGCACAGTATCCTAACTGAAGTCTGGAGGAGGGTCATAGAGGGAGGAGCCAGTGCACACCAGTTAGACCAAAAGCTTTCTTTTAGTTGTGCCCAGTCTCCTGCGGAGCCGCTATTCCCCATGGTCCTTACGGAGTCCCAGCATCCACTACGGACTACGAGAAATAGAATTACCGGTGAGTAAATTCTTATTTTTTTTGGTTTTGTTTTTTTTCTTACAGGCTATCCATATTGATCGCCTGTAAAAATGCCCTTTCTCCCGAAAGCACACGGGTTCAGTGAAACCTGTGTGTTTTCGGTAGAAACAGTGCCATTTTCGCACGGAAACGGGGCTGTTTAAATCACTGATGACCAGGACAACCTGCAGTGTCCCATGCCCTCTGCACACGTGTCATTTTTGATGATCTTGCCAAAAACAAATCCCCCGCTAGCTTTGTGTATTGACCCCTAATACAGATCAATCAGATCATCTGAGGCACTCCCGGCTTGGCTAGGCGATCCATCCGTCTATCCCCGTCGGTAGTGCACAGACTCTCTCTCCCATTCACTAGAATGGTGCACGTCTCCGTCACGGGTGCGCGCGCCAGCCCGAACGGAGATGCTGTCTGTGTTTAGGTGCGCTTAGGCACAGATGGAACCACGACTAGCATTGCTCCACCTGTATATTTGTAAATGTTAATAGTGTCCCCTCTTAATCTCCTCCTTTTTTCCAATGTAAACCTGCCTAGCCTAGCAAGTCTTTCCTCGTATTCTAGAGTCCCCATCCCCTTTATCAGTTTGGTTGCTCGTCTCTGAACCTTTTTTAGTTCCAGGATATTCTTTTTGTAGTATGGTGCCCATAATTGTACACAGTATTCAAGATGTGGCCTCATAGTGGGAGTATAACACTCTCATCCCTTGCATCAATTTCCCGCTTAATGCATGCTAATACCTTATGTGCTGCATTCCTACTTTGGGTACTACTGTTAAGTTTGTTATCTATGTGAACCCCTAAATCTTTTTCCAGTACAGAATTCCCTAGTTTCTCCCCGTTTAGTATGTAAGTAGTGTTCTTATTCTTGCTACCGAAGTGCATTACCTTACATTTTTCTATATTGAAACAAATTCTCCATTTTAAAGCCCATGCTTCTAGATTAAATAAGTCGTTCTGAAGAGACTCTGCATCCTCCACTGAATTTAGAACCTTACACAATTTGGTATAGTCTGCAAAAATTGACACACTGCTTTCTAGACCTGCTACTAGATAATTTTTTTAGAAATGTTGAATAGTGGTCCAAGTACAGACCATTTAGAAAAATTTCCATTTACCACCACTCACTGCTCCCTTTTATCCTACCAATTACTCACCCAAATGCATAATGTGTTCGCTAGCCCAAGATCTCTTAACTTGTAGATTAGTCTTATGTGAGATACTGTATTGAAAGCTTTAGCAAAGTCTAAAAAGATTACATCCACCTCTTTACCTTGACCTAGGTTTACACAAACTGTTTTATAAAAGCCTATTAACCACTTAACTGGCATGGTCAGATTTCATGCAACTGCGCCATCCTACCCTCTTCCCCCGTTTTTGATAAGGAGATCCGTTATGCAGATGTGCATAATATAATGTTTAAATATTTTAAATACTTTTTCAACTTTATGAAAATTTATTTTAACGCTTTTTGAAGGGAAAAATCGTCCGTTAAGTGGTAAAGTTATTTTGACATTATCTATCCTTCGCAAATCCGTGTTGGTTCCTATTAATAACATTATTGGTTTCAAGGAACTCCTGTAGTCTATCCCTTAAAATACCTTCCAGTACTTTCCCACTATAGATGTATGACTTACTTGTCTGTAATTACCCGGTTCAGATTTACTTCCCTTTTTAAATATTGGCATTACTTCTGCTTTACACCCGTCTTTGAAAACCTTGCTTGATGTAAGTGAGTCAATGAAAATCAAATACAGGTTTCCAAAATGCTTGGGACCAGAGGTATTTTGGAATAATTGCATACCATAATGAGATATCATGGTGATGGGACCTAAATCTAAGCACAGAATGCATTTATGTTACATATACACCTTATACACACAGCCTGAAGGTCATTTTAGCCAATATTTTTTCTTATAACTTTGTGCATTAAACAAAGTCTGTCTACATTCACACAATTCATTTATGTTTAATATACACCTTATACACACAGCCTGAAGGTCATTTAATACAATATTTTTAATAACTCTGTGTATTAAAGTTTGTGTACATTGAACCATCAAAAAACAAAGGTTTCGCTATCTCACTCTCACTCAAAAAAGTCTGTGTTTCGGAATATTCCGTATTTCAGAATATTTGGATATGGGATACCCAACCTGTATAGGGGTCCTGCTAATTCAGAGTGTAGCTCCATGAGAACCCTTTGGTGAATTCCGCCGGGGCCAGGTGACTTATTCATCTTAATTTTACAAGTTTAATTTTACCCATGGATCCATTGAGGTTCCCTCTCCTTTCTTTTTTTTTTTTTTTTTTTTTTTTTTTAGCTCCGTCACTCTCCCTCCCTTTCCCTCCCCCCCTTTATATAGAAACATAGAATTTGTCGGCAGATAAGAACCACTTGATTCGATCCTTATTTCTTTGTAAGGAATCCCTCCTTCCCCCCCCCCCCCCCCCCCCCCCCAGTATACAGGAAGACATTAGATTTGCTTCCTTGAAGTGTCTGACGCCTTTGGGTCAGTCCATTCCTTTTGAGGGACAATTTTATTGAACAGGTGTCCAGCCATCTGCTTTGTAAACATACGGGTTGTCTGTCCTAGTTTAGTCCACAGGGGCATGAACGTAAGTAAATGATATGTAATTGTGCATGTGAGATGTTGTACTGTTGTCCTGTATGTGGGTGGTTAAAAGTTGATCCTGTTTCCAGGTAACTAGATATAATAATAATTTTGTATTTGGACTTTTAAAAAATAAATTTAAACCCAATTTCTCTAACGTCCTAGTGGATGCTGGGGACTCCGTAAGGACCATGGGGAATAGACGGGCTCCGCAGGAGACAGGGCACTCTAAGAAAGAATTAGGACTACTGGTGTGCACTGGCTCCTCCCTCTATGTCCCTCCTCCAGACCTCAGTTAGAATCTGTGCCCGGACGGAGCTGGGTGCATTTTAGTGAGCTCTCCTGAGCTTGCTAATAAAGTATTTTGTTTAGGATTTTTTTATTTTCAGAGAGGTCTGCTTGCAACAGACTCTCTGCTACGTGGGACTGAGGGGAGAGAAGCAAACCTACTAACTGCGGATAGGTCGTGCTTCTTAGGCTACTGGACACCATTAGCTCCAGAGGGATCGAACACAGGAACTCACCCTTGGTCGTCCGATCCCGGAGCCGCGCCGCCGTCCCCCTCGCAGAGCCAGAAGAAAGAAGACTTCAAAATCGGTGGCAGAAGACTCCTGTCTTCATATGAGGTAGCGCACAGCACTGCAGCTGTGCACCATTGCTCCCACATTAACCCGCACACTCCGGTCACTGTAGGGCGCAGGGGGGGGCGCCCTGGGCAGCAATTGAGTACCTCCTGGCATAATAGGGCATATATACAGCTGGGCACTGTATATATGCATGAGCCCCCGCCATTATTTTTACACAAAATCGCGGGACAGAAGCCCGCCGCTGAGGGGGCGGGGCTTCTTCCTCAGCACTCACCAGCGCCATTTTCTCTCCACAGCTCCGCTGAGAGGAAGCTCCCCAGGCTCTCCCCTGCAGACTCACGGTAGAAAGAGGGTAAAAAGAGAGGGGGGGCGCAAAAACCACAAATACAGCAGCTACTGGGTAAAAACTAATGGGGTCATTCCGAGTTGGCTCGTTATTTTTTTCTTGCAACGGAGCGATTAGTCGCTAATGCGCATGCGCAATGTCCGCAGTGCGACTGCGCCAAGTAAATTTGCTATGCAGTTAGGAATTTTACTCACGGCATTACAAGGTTTTTTTCTTCGTTCTGGTGTTCGTAATGTGAGTGACAGGAAGTGGGTGTTTTTGGGCGGAAACAGGCCGTTTTATGGGAGTGTGTGAAAAAACGCTACCGTTTCTGGGAAAAACGCGGGAGTGGCTGGAGAAACGGAGGAGTGTCTGGGCGAACGCTGGGTGTGTTTGTGACGTCAAACCAGGAACGACAAGCACTGAACTGATCATACTGGCAGAGTAAGTCTCGAGCTACTCAGAAACTGCACAGAGAAGTCTTTTCGCAATATTGCGAATCTTTCGCTCGCAATTTTGATAAGCTAAGATTCACTCCCAGTAGGCGGCGGCTTAGCGTGTGCAAAGCTGCTAAAAGCAGCTTGCGAGCGAACAACTCGGAATGACCCCCTAAGTTACTGTGTAATTCCTGGGTTATATAGCGCTGGGGTGTGTGCTGGCATACTCTCTCTCTCTGTCTCTCCAAAAGGCCTTGTGGGGGTTCTGTCCTCAAATAGAGCATCCCCTGTGTGTGTGGTGTGTCTGTACGATTGTGTCAACATGTTTTACGAGGAAGGCTATGTGGAAGCAGAGCAGGTGCAGATGAATGTGGGGTCTCCGCCGACGGCGCCGACACCTGATTGGATGGATATGTGGAAGGTGTTAAATGATAATGTAAACTCCTTGCATAAAAGGTTGGATAAAGCTGAAGCTTTGGGACAGTCGGGGTCTCAACCCATGCCTGATCCTACAGCGCAGAGGCCGTCAGGGTCTCGGAAGCGCCCACTATCCCAAATTGTTGACACAGATATCGACACGGATTCTGACTCCAGTGTCGATGGTGATGATGCAAAGTTACAGCCTAAAATGGCTAAAGCCATCCGATACATGATTATAGCAATGAAGGATGTATTGCACATCTCAGAAGAAAACCCTGTCCCTGACAAGAGGGTTTATATGTTTGGGGAAAAAAGGCAAGAAGTGACTTTTCCCCCTTCACATGAGTTAAATGAGTTATGTGAAAAAGCTTGGGATTCTCCTGATAGGAAAGTGCAGATTTCCAAACGGTTACTTATGGCGTATCCTTTCCCGCCAACGGACAGGTTACGTTGGGAATCCTCCCCTAGGGTAGACAAAGCTTTGACACTCTTATCTAAGAAGGTTGCCCTGCCGTCACAGGATACGGCCTCCCTAAAGGATCCTGCGGATAGAAAACAGGAAGGTATCCTGAAGTCCGTGTATACACATTCAGGTACCCTACTGAGGCCGGCAATTGCTTCGGCCGGGATGTGTAGTGCTGTAGCAGCATGGACAGATACTCTGTCTGAGGAACTGGATACCTTGGACAAGGATACTATTTTACTGACCCTGGGGCATATAAAAGACGCTGTCCTATATATGAGGGATGCCCAGAGAGACACTTGCCTACTGGGCTCTAGAATAAATGCAATGTCAATTTCTGCCAGGAGGGTCCTGTGGACTCTGCAATGGACAGGTGATGCTGACTCAAAAAAGCACATCGAGGTTTTACCTTATAAGGGTGAGGAATTGTTTGGGGACGGTCTCTCGGACCTAGTTTCCACAGCTACGGCTGGGAAGTCAAATTTTTTGCCATATATTCCCTCACAGCCTAAGAAAGCACCGTATTACCAAATGCAGTCCTTTCGATTGCATAGAGGCAAGAAAGTCAGAGGTGCGTCCTTTCTTGCCAGAGGCAGGGGTAGAGGAAAGAAGCTGCACAATACAGCTAGTTCCCAGGAACAGAAGTCCTCCCCGGCTTCCACTAAATCCACCGCATGACGCTGGGGCTCCACAGGTGGAGCCAGGAGCGTTGGGGGCGCGTCTCCGAATTTTCAGCCACCAGTGGGTTCGCTCACAGGTGGATCCCTGGGCTATACAGATTGTGTCTCAGGGATACAAGCTGGAATTCGAAGTGATGCCCCCTCACCGTTACCTCAAATCGGCCCTGCCAGCTTCCCCCATGGAAAGGGAAGTAGTGTTAGTGGCAATTCACAAATTATATCTCCAGCAGGTGGTGGTAAAGGTTCCCCTCCTTCAACAGGGAAGGGGTTACTATTCCACAATGTTTGTGGTACCGATACCGGACGGTTCGGTCAGACCCATATTGAATTTAAAATCCCTGAACATTTACCTGAAAAGGTTCAAGTTCAAGATGGAATCGCTCAGAGCGGTCATTGCAAGCCTGGAAGAGGGGGATTTTAACATGGTGTTGAGTTTCCTGAAATCTCACTGGTTTGAGCCACTTAAGACCGTGGAGTTAAAGTATCTCACGTGGAAAGTGGTCATGCTATTGGCCTTAGCTTCGGCTAGGCGGGTGTTAGAATTGGCGGCTTTGTCATGTAAAAGCCCCTATCTGGTTTTCCATGTGGACAGGGCAGAATTACGGACTCATCCGCAATTTCTGCCGAAGGTGGTGTCATCTTTTCATTTGAACCAACCTATTGTGGTGCCTGCGGCTACTCGTGACTTGGAGGATTCCAAGTTACTAGATGTAGTCAGGGCTTTGAAGATTTATGTAGCCAGGACGGCTGGAGTCAGGTAAACTGACTCGCTGTTTATCCTGTATGCATCCAACAAGTTGGGTGCTCCTGCTTCAAAGCAAACTCTTGCTCGCTGGATCTGTAACACGATTCAGCAGGCTCATTCTGCGGCTGGATTGCCGCATCCAAGATCTGTAAAAGCCCATTCCACAAGGAAGGTGGGCTCTTCTTGGGCGGCTGCCCGAGGGGTCTCTGCATTACAGCTTTGCCGAGCAGCTACTTGGTCAGGTTCAAACACGTTTGCAAAATTCTACAAGTTTGATACCCTGGCAGAGGAGGACCTTGAGTTTGCTCATTCGGTGCTGCAGAGTCATCCGCACTCTCCCGCCTGTTTGGGAGCTTTGGTATAATCCCCATGGTCCTTACGGAGTCCCCAGCATCCACTAGGACGTTAGAGAAAATAAGATTTTACTCACCGGTAAATCTATTTCTCGTAGTCCGTCGTGGATGCTGGGCGCCTGTCCCAAGTGCGGACTTTTTCTGCAATACTTGTATATAGTTATTGCTTAAATAAGGGTTATGTTATGGTTGCATCAGGTTTATCTGGTGCTCTGTTGTTGTTCATACTGTTAACTGGGTAAGTTATCACGAGTTATACGGTGTGATTGGTGTGGCTGGTATGAGTCTTACCCTGGGTTCCAAAATCCTTTCCTTGTAATGTCAGCTCTTCCGGGCACAGTTTCCTTAACTGAGGTCTGGAGGAGGGACATAGAGGGAGGAGCCAGTGCACACCAGTAGTCCTAATTCTTTCTTAGAGTGCCCTGTCTCCTGCGGAGCCTGTCTATTCCCCATGGTCCTTACGGAGTCCCCAGCATCCACTACGGACTACGAGAAATAGATTTACCGGTGAGTAAAATCTTATCTCTCTTTCAGGGGACAATAATAGAATTCCAGTGATCAGTTCCTTGCGGATCCGTGACCAGCAGCGCTCAGCTGTCTCCACCAGTTGGCTTCTACCATATAGTAACACATGGTCCCCTGAGAAAGTGCTTATAAGTACTCCCAATACAAACTACACCCTACAGGATTACCAGAAGTTTTACAGTGACATTGGCTTCCAGGAAGGTTGGTTCATGAGAAAAGAAACACAAGGACTTATATCATCCCTTACTCCTCCTGGGGTTCCAGTACATTGCCTTTATGGAACTGGAGTGGATACCCCTGATTCATTCCAGTATGATTCTTTCCCAGACAAGGATCCAAATATAATATATGGACCTGGAGATGGTACAGTGAACATAGAAAGTGCCTTACAGTGCCGTAAATGGCTGCACCGTCAGAAACAGGCAGTGTCTTTAGTAGAGCTTCCGGGGAATGAGCACATTGCAATGTTGTCAAATGTCACCACTATATCATACATTAAAAAAGTCCTGTTAGGTGTGTAGCCTGCATATCTTGAGACGTGTGAACATCTTCCTTTTGTGTACTGTGGTAATTGTAGTAAATTAATGAATAAATGGGTTTTCTGCATAGGTCAAGCACAACAAATGACCCTGAGAGTTCATTTATATACTGTACAGTATCTACATTCTGATTAGCCCTCATCTGTTGACTTGTATGTTGTGTTGTAACTCTTTTGAATAGGCATGCACTTGCATTGCTAGGAGAGTTCTTCCAATGTTCTTCCAATTGTTTGGATATTGTATTTTTCTCTGGCTGTATTTTGTATTGTTTAAACATTTCCTTGTAATAATTTTTGAGAAAAATGTCAAATACTGTTTTTGTTTGTTTTTTAGTTAGTGACTTTGGTTGAAAAAAACAAAATACAACTTTTGGTTTGATCTTAACAAAAGAAGATATACAATAGCAAGTCATGTGAAAATGTACTTTTGGTGTCATCAGAAAAGTATTTACTGTATACGTAAAAGTGCCCAACCATAAGAACATTTGTGCGTTGTGATTTTGTTGTGGATCACTAGCACCCTAAACCTCAATGCCATTCCACAGTGTTCTAGAGATGGTCTACTACTCTGTTGTTTACATCAGTTTGTTTGATACATGAATAGCTTACAAAGTTTGTTTACATAAACTGCATTTAGATATGTCTGATTTTTTGCACACTGTACCTCATTTCAGTTTTCAAAGAAATCTTGAAGATTAGCATATATTATAAAAATAGACATGAAGAAGTTTAATCAGAGTTCTCACAAGTAATGGTCACCTATTTCCACGGTTTTCATAATTTTATTTTTTTTTCCTTTTCTTGAAACTACATTTTTCTGTGTTATATGGAGACATACGTTAAAGATCTGCCATGCAGCATCTAAGTAATAATACAGAAAAGTGGTAACATTAATATATAATGTAGTAAGATGCACTTTTTAGTATATTTTTTGTTTTGTTTTGTTTTAATTTCTACTCCTTATGACTTTAAATTGCAAAAACTAATGCAACAAATTGGGTCCTATCTTAAGCACAAACTGCCAAATTTCTATACATGTTCCAGGTTTTCCTACTCTCTTGTGTATAGGAATCTCTTTTGTCAGAAATCCTGTTTTTAATTCAGAAATGTTTGCCTCTTGTGCCTAAATATTGTAATAAATATGTTCAACTTCTTTGCACTTTGTGATTTGTTGTACATTAGTCTGTCCTTTTATTAACAACATAGGTCTTAGGTCAAATCTGTACTGTAATTTAAGTAGACAAATTGTACAAACTGACAATCGTTTTGGAAGGAGGAGATAGGCACGCAATGCAGGTAATAGTACATAATGTAAAAAAGATGTTGTGCAAGATTTAAATAAAAATTCCATAATTTTAGTCATAATGCATGCAATGAGTCCTAACATGGGTACTCTATGTAACCAGTTTCTTATATTGCCATGGTATATGGTCATTAGGTTGACACTCATTAGGTCGACCACTATTGGTCAACATGGTTATTAGTTCGACAAGGTCACTAGGTTGACACATGAAACAGTCGACATGAGTTTTTCACTTTATTTTTAAACTTCTTCATACTTTACGATCCATGTGGACTACGATTGGGAATAGTAACCGTGCCCATAGCATGGTGAGCGAAGCAAGCCTTGCGAGGGGATACGGTGCACTGATTGGGGTTCCTGGTCACTTTACGAAGAAAACACAAAAAACCCTCATGTTGACCTAATGTCTGTGTCGACATATTTCAGGTGTCTACCTAGACACTGTAGAACAATAGTGGTCGACCTAGTTACTGTCAACCCTATGATCCATGCCCTATTGCCATCTGGTATTTCAGGCTTAGAATTAATACAATAAAAATTCTACTTTTCTCTGGAGTCTATTCCCCTTTTTAATTCTAGATAAGCTCCCCATAATTTGGACATACTGCTCACAAATACTTTTTATCATGTGATAAGTGAATATTATGCAGTCCCTTGGTCTTCTAGATCTGACTATTCTCACCTCCCTCTTATATTTTTTTAATTTTCTGCTGCGGGGTACACTGGGCTCCACAAGGATTAACATCAGGGTGTAGAGTAGGATCTTGATCCGAGGCATCAACAGGCTCAAAGCTTTGACCTTCTTCCCAAGATGCATAGCGCCACCTCCTATATCACCTGGCCTCCGTGCACAGGAGCTCAGTTTGTATGTTGGTGCCATGCAGGAATCAGGCAATCAACAGGAGGGCTGCTACTGCAGCCCATAGTATAGCTTCTTTCAGAAGGAAAAAATAACTTTTGAAGACTTCAAGGGCTGCAGCTTTTATGTATGTCAAATAGACATTGTTTGCTGCAGCTCCATCACTCACCCAGCGGCGCTGTATACTCCCGCACCCTGGTTGCCGGGTAACTACAGCGGAGGCTCCGGTGTTCTTGTGTTAGTCACACACACTCGCTGCTGACCTCCGGATCGCGTGGCCGCAGGTACAAGGGGAGGTAAGCGGTCTCTTTGGCCTGCTGTTAACCACGATCCGGCACGGCTGTGGGAGCTGGCGTGGACACTAAAGGGCAGCCGCTCCACTAGTCACTGGGGCACAGGTGAGGGTTTTTTCTCTTTTATAAAATCCCGTTTTTAACAAAGCCCGCAGCGCCCGGTGGGGAAGCCAGCAGGGGGATAATGCCTAACCTGTAGCCCCTCCCCCAGCCCCAGGGCGCCATTTGGGTAAATGTTCCCGCCCTGGAGCTGAAAATCTCCCCCTCACTCCCTGTCCGCCGCCATCACACGGAACTGCGCTGTTCCTGGGACTGCTGGGGCAAATCCTCCTCTGTAAAGCCGCCTGCTCGCCAGCGCTGTGCATTTTACAGGACACTTAAGTATTCTACCTGTCAAGTGACAGTGTTAGTTAAGAGTGCATACATTCAGGGTTGTGTGGTACAACCACCCTGTGATATACATCCTGTATCTACTGTGTTTTGTTATATCTACTGTTTACCTATATAGCTATACTGAGTATTACTTTGTATTGCTAGTCCAGTGCAGTTTTATGGTATATATAGTCACAAGTGTACCATGCAGAAATTATACGTATGTGTGTGTGCATGTGGCTGCCATATAAGAAAAGTATTTCTCTCGTCGTGCTACTCCTATATTCTGTAACCTGAGGAACGAAGTATGTCAGGTTTTCTAAATAATAATAGGTATTTCACAAGATATACTTGCTGTGTATTTTTCTTTGTGATATTTATAGTCGCCATATATCTCTTGGATTCCCAGGAAAGTCACACTACACTGGGAGTTTTTGCTAGGTATATCGCTGCTAAGAATTGTACCAGGTTGACTGATATTGTGCTTCTTATGTCTGCTACACGAGGCAACAGAGTTGGGGCTTCTCCCACATTGTGTGTTGGTGATGCTGCAGACCTATTGAAGGAAGATTTGGCAGCAGAGAGATCATGTTCAGGGGGTTCCTTACCCCCTAGTGGGTCGGTAGCAACAAATGACCCACCTTGGGCTACCTTTTCCACGCTGTTAAACACGCTTGTAACTAAACTGGTGCCCCCTGTGGGACCACCTGTACCAATGCAGCAGTTTATGGTCCCTGTAGTTAATTCACCAAGAGCAGATCAAATCTCAACTCAGTTACAGCAATTGAACCGGTCACTGACTAAATCTCACTCTCACCCACCTAAGACTAAGATGTCTTCTAAACGGGCCATTACCTCCTCACAATCCACTGCTATCCCGGACACATCCTCTGAGGAGGATGGTGCATATACTGACCCCACAGACACTGACTAAGATGCTTCTGATGGGGAAGGGAAGTCACTGGTGGATGTCCCTGATTTGATTGAGGCTTTCAGGCTCATTCTTCAGGTCTCTGATGAACCTGAGCCTGTGGCTGTCTCTAAAAATCCGGACATTTAAATGTAAGAAGGTGGTTAAACAAGTATTGCCTCATTCTCAACACCTGGCTGACATACGTCAGGAATCTTGGGAATATCCGGGAACGGAATTCGCACCGCATAAGAGAATGTTGGCTTGCTATCCTCTCTGCGGAGCTATGTAAAAATTGGGAAACTCCTCCACCTGTAGATTCTCATGTGGCACGCATGGTAGTTTCCTCTGCTCTGCCAGTAACTACCGTCACCTCTCTGAAGGAACCGACGGATAGACATGTGGAGGGTTGTTTGAAAGCGGTTAACACCCTGACGGGGGCTGTGCATAGGCCAACCATTGCATCAACTTAGGCTGCTGTAGCTGTTGAGGCGTGGGCTCAGGAGCTGGAGGCGGAACTGCCTTCGAACGCATCTGAGCATGCTCGACAATGTCTCTCATAGTGACATGGCTTCTCTGTACCTTTAAGGAGGCGGCCTCCGATGCCGGGGTGCTGGCGGCCAAGGCTGCTACTACGTCCGTCTTGGCCAGACGTATCCTTTGGTTGAGATCCTGGTCGGTGGATATGGATTCCAAGAAAACCCTGGAGGTGCTTCCTTTCAAGGGAGACATTCTCTTTAGAGAAGACCTCAATAAGATTGTGGCTGATCTGGCTACTGCTAAAACAGCTTGCCTACCTAGTACGGCTCCTTCCATGCAGA
Source organism: Pseudophryne corroboree (assembly GCF_028390025.1). Classification (NCBI taxonomy): domain Eukaryota; kingdom Metazoa; phylum Chordata; class Amphibia; order Anura; family Myobatrachidae; genus Pseudophryne; species Pseudophryne corroboree. The sequence continues at coordinate 222,605,625 of NC_086454.1, read as the reverse complement.
AGGCTAAAAGTACTTTCCCTCAGCCCTTTCGTCCTCCAGGTAAAGCAAAAGGTCAAGCGTATCCAAAGCAAGCTCGTGCTTCCAGACCTGCCAAGCCCTGACTGAAGCGAGCCTGGGCTGCCCGTCAGCCTGCTTCCAAAACTGACAAGCATGACGGGGCAGTCCTCCCTCTGGGGGATCCCAGGGTGGGGGGCTAACTTCTAGGTTTTGCCCAGGGAATGGTTGGAGACCACTTCAGATACCTGGGTAAGGGAAGTCATCACTCGAGGTTACGCCGTACCCTTCAAGAATAGTCCATCGATTTTGCCTGACAGATGATCCTCTGGTCCCGACAAAGGCAAACACTCTGCATTCGGTGGTACATTCCCTCCTGACCACAGGTGCCTCTGGCTCAGAGAGGCAAGGGCGTACTATTCACCGCTGTTTCTAGTCCCGAAACCAAACTGGTCCTCGCGGCCCATTCTCAATCTGAAGTCCTTGAACCAGTATGTGCGGGTCTCCAAGTTTTCGTATGGAAACTCTGCGTTCTATTGTTCTGGCCTTGGAGCCTGGGGACTATATGGTCTCCCTGGACATACAGGATGCCTACCTGCATATTCCTATTGCAGTGTCATCAGCAGTACCTGAGGTTTGTGGTGGGCAACCTTCATTACCAATTTTGGGCTTTACCCTTTGGTGAAAACTTGGGGAGCCGTTGTCAAACCAAAGTAATGGCGGTCATGACGGCTACACTCCACCGTCAAGGGGTCAGGAACCTACCGTACTTTGGACGATTTGTTGATCCTGGCAAATTCCTCAGAATTCGCCTATGTCATCTAGGTCTGACGGTCCAGTTCATGAAAGCCCACGGGTGGCTAATCAACTGGAAGAAATCCTCCCTGGTTCCTGCTCTGAGCATGGTACACCTGGGAGCGTTATTGGACACTCACAGCCAACAGTTGTTCTTATCTCAGGAGGAAGTCCTGAAGCTTCAGGACAGGATTCGCTTCCTATCTCATCCGTAAGTGTCGATTACATTCGGCAATGCAAGTGCTAGGTCTCATGGTGTCGGCTTTTGACATGGTGGAGTACGCTCAATTCCATTCTCGCCCTAATTTTTGACCAAGTGGGACGGCCTGCCTCACCGGATCAGATCTCACACGATCTCCTTGTCTCCGGTGGTCCGCCTGTCACTGAGCTGGTGGCTCAAGGACTAACGATTGAGCAGGTGCTGTCCCTTCTGGATATCCAACTGGGTCCTGCTGATGACGGATGCCAGTCTGCGAGGTTGGGGTGCGGTGTTGGAACAACACTCTCTTCAGGGTTGGTGGACCAAGGAGGAGTCTACTCCCGATTAAACATTCTGGAACTGCGGGCAGTGTTCAATGCGTTGATAATGGCCCAGCATCTGATACAGAACAGACCTGTTCAAGTACAATCAGACAACGCCACCACGGTGGCGTACATCAATTAAGGCGGCACTCGAAGCCGCATGGCAATGAGGGAAGTATCACGGATTCTTCAGTGGGCAGGATGCCATCTGCCGGCCATATCCGCAGTGTTCATTCCGTGCGTCCTAAACTGGGAAGCTGACTTTCTCAGTCGTCGGGACGTACATGCCGGAGAATGGAGCCTCCATCCAGAGGTGTTTCAACTTCTCGTGGACAAGTGGGGCATTCCAGATGTGGACCTGATGGCGTCTCGATACAATCACAAGGTTCCGGTCTTCGGACAAGGGATCCTCAAGCTGCGTTCGTGGATGCTCTGTCAATCCTGTGGTACTTTCGGCTGCCGTATGTGTTCCCTCTGGTGTCACTCCTGCCCAGAGTAATACAGAAGTTCAAGCAAGAAGGAGAAAACCTACTTCTGGTCGCTCCAGCGTGGCCCAGGCGTCACTGGTTCTCCGGTTTACAGGGCCTTTCGTTGGATCATCCCCTTCTACTTCCACAACGACCAGATCTCCTCCTCGTTCAGGGCACTTGTGTTTACCAGGACTTGGCCCGTATGGCTTTGACGACATGGCTCTTGAAGCTTCCGTCCTTAGGGCCAAGGGTTTTCCTTAGGCGGTCGTTCAAACTATGTTGAAGGCCCGTAAGCCGGCTTCTGCTCGGATTTACCAAAGGGTCTGGAATGCTTACTTTCTCTGGCTGGGTCCACAGGATTATCCACAGGATAACATTGGGATATGCGGGAGCGACAGCGGAAATGGCATCAACACGGTCACGAGCTTTCTGGCCTCCCAGGATGCATCGGGGCCTCACCATATAATCCCGCCCACTCACTCTGTCAAATCAGTTTTTTGTTTGGTGCGGCAGGAGCTGGACCATGGTCACAGGGCTGTTGTTAATAAAGCAGCCTGAAGCTTTTTATTATGTTATTTTTATAGTCTTACTATGGTTTTTTGAGCGACTTTTCTTAACAGCGTCTTAAACGCATACGGGAAAGAGTCGCTCCAACAACTCCCCACCAGGTCGCAACAATGCTTACCTTCGCGGTACAGTGCTGTCTCAACGGGCGTCTGTGTCTGATGTTCTAGCAGGTCCAGCCGACGTAACCAGGCTGTGGCCGGAGCATGGGGGGGAAGGTAAGTTTATGGATTTACTCTTACTAGGGGGGTCCGGACACAGCTACACTGTATTGGTGGAGACTACAAACAGTGTGTTGATGCGCCGAACATCTCGAGTGCGACAGCGCTACGCTCTAGGGATCATAGGCGCCAGGACTAGGTAGAGGCCGCAATCCTTAGGGTTTGAGTCAACAGGGGGATTCAGACTCTCTCCTGGCTGCCCCTCCTCCGAGTTCATGACCAGTTTCCGTGCGTCTCCCGTCCATGAACTGAATGACCTCACTTCCGTCTCAGACGCTACCACGAGGGTACTCGGTCGCAGCTTAGACGCTGCGGTTGTGTACACTAGAGATCCCGCCTAGACCGGGTCGCAGACCTTAGCGTCTGCATACACGTGGAAGTCGCTGAGCGTCCGTGTCCGTCAGTGAGCGACTGTGTCCGTTATCAGGAGCAGTAGTGTACATCAGTAGCGTCTGAATCCACTCAGTTTCTTGCGAGCGCATTTGCTTGGATATGGAAGTGTGGTGAGTCTCCCTGTATCCCGCTCTATGGAGGAAGGGTATACAGTACTAAAAATTCTCTCTACTTGTTAGTTTGAATTGTTAATTTTTAGTACATATTGCATATGAGATCTGTATAGTTACTGTTGTTTCTGCATATGACGTTTGAAAAAAAAAAAACCCAGTTAAAACAGAAGTACAGATTTCCTACTTACTTACTTATGGGGGTTGTATTCTCATATGACAATGTTTAATGCCTTAACATGTGACTGACTGCTAGTATGTGTGCTGACTTTTCTATGTTGTCAGTCCCGTTCTGACCCTCAATTCAGGTGCACGGCTGTGGTCAGATTGATCTCTCTTCTATATATCCATATATAGGTGATTCTCAGTCACAAATTGTGAACTCATTAACAGAATATTACCATGTCTGTGAGTGGCAAAAGTGACGAGGAGAATTTATCAGGCACTCCTACATCCCTAACATGCTTATCTTGTAAAACAGGGTTAATTGGTATGGACCAATTGGTCACTTATGAGGGGTTGTGTGCGAACTGTTTTGCTTTTCAGCAAAGTAAAAAACAGGAGTTGGTTCAACCACCAACAAAGCCACCATGGATTATGTTCGCAAAGACTTTATCTTCAATAGCGGACAGGTTAACTCCGGTAGCACCACCTCAAGGGTTAGGTTACACTATTAACCCATACATGCAGCTCCCTTCCTACGGCTTGGTTCCAGTAGCCTCTACAAGTAACCAAGGGACAGGTAAGACTAAGACAGATGAGGCTATGTGGCAGACTACACAAGATGATACAACAGATAATGAAACAGTATATTCAAATACTCTGTATGATGATCAGTCGCAGAGTTTTAGATCAGAGGATGTAGCTGAACTGATTGATGCTGTAAACGCTGTTCTCTCTTTGGAAGAGCCAGCCAAGACAGTGTCAAAATCTAAAGCACCTGTGTTTAAACAAACAAAAGCAGTTAAAGCTGAATTCCCAGCGTCAGATGAACTGACGGAAATGATGGAGGAATCCTGGGCGATGCCCAGTAAAAAGTATAAGATTCCGAAAAGATGGAATTCTTATTATCCATTTCCAGCTGCGGATTGTTCGAAAAGAGAAGTTCCTCCAAAAATATTTTCTCTCGCAGGAGCAGTGGTAAGACCTGCTATGGCTTCGGCTTGGATAGCAAAGGCAATGGGCGAATGGATAGAGGAACTAGAGAATGACATCTCTCCTCCTAATAGGGAGCAAGAGTATAATTTAAGCCGTTTAAGAAAATCTGCCCAATACTTGGAAGAAGCGGCAATTGACATGGGTACAATTGCTTTTAGAGCATCAGTCTTGATGGTAGCCGCTCGTAGAGCAGTTTGGGTGCGTACTTGGAAAGCAGATGCAGAATCCAAGAAGGAATTGGAAGCATTACCTTTCATTGGTAATATATTGTTTGGGAAACGATTGTCAGACATTCTTGAATCGACAGCTGAGTCGAAGAAGGTCAGATTTTCGACTAGTTATAACCCTAAGTCTAGGGGTTCAAAGTTTCGGCAATTTCGATGGCAAAGCAAAGGCTAAAGAGGAGTCTAAGCAAACCTAGTTTAAAACCAGGGGTAGGAAGCAGTGGGCTACCAAAAAGCCAGCTTCCAAGCCTGAACATAAACCATCAGCCTGAAGAGACGGGCCTCCGCCTGGAGGATTCCAGGGTTGGGGGGCGACGCCTTCATTTTGCACACGTATGGCAACAGTCGACAACAGATGCTTGGGTGCAGAAGGTGGTATCTCAGGGGTATGGGTTCCCATTCAGGAGGCAGCCTTCCCAAAGATTTTTTTTGCACCAGCCCGTCTCGTATAGAGTCGAAGGCCAATGCCCTGCAAGAAGCAGTCCAAAAATTACTGCAGTCAGGTGTGATTGTCCCAGTACCTCCATCACAAAGGGGACTGGGGTTTTACTCCAATCTATTTCTGATCCAGAAGCCGAATGGCTCTTTTCGACCAATTCTCAATCTGAAAATGTTAAACAAATACATTTGGATCCCAAGGTTCCACATGGAGACATTACCTTCCATAATGTTGACTCTGGAACCGGGAGATTGCATGGTATCTCTGGATGTACAGGATGCTTACCTACATGTGCCTATAGCACTGTCTCATCAGTGTTACCTCGGGTTTGCCATCCTCCAGGAACATTTTCAGTTCCAAGCTTTGCCCTTCGGGCTAGCAACAGCACCCAGGGTGTTTACCAAAATTATGGTGGTTATGGCAGCTTGTCTTCGCAAGCAGGGATAAGAATATTCCCATACCTCGACGACCTGTTAATCCTAGCACATTCGCAGGAGTTACTTTTGAGCCATCTTCAACAGACAATAGTTTGTTTACAGAGACACGGGTGGCTCATAAATTGGGAAAAGACGTCTCTGAGTCCGTCACAGCGGATGGTTCATTTGGGGGGCCATATTGGATTCAGACCTACAGAAAGTTCTCTTACCAGAGAAAAAGATAGTCAAGGTGCAGGTCATGGCTCAGGAAGCATTGTACGCCCAGACAATGTCAGTCCATGCAGCAGTGCGACTGTTGGGTCTGATGGTATCAACTTTCGACATGGTGGAAGATGCACAATTCCACTCCAGACCATTGCCGCACCTTATTCTGACCAAATGGAACGGAAATCACCAGACGATAAAAAAGCAGATGATAAAGTTTCCAGTAAACGTAAAAAGGTCTCTAGTGTGGTGGCTACAGACAGACCATTTAAACAAGGGGAGACCCTTTTGGATAAAAGAATGGCAACTCCTGACAACAGATGCCAGTCTGCAAGGCTGGAGTGCGGTACTCGGAAGCCTTTGCTTCCATAGGAAAATGAACCATAAGGGAAAGTCGCCTGCCAATAAATCTGTTGGAGATAAGGGCCATTTATATGGCTCTAGTTCAGGCAAAGGACAGTCTGCAAGGAAGACCGGTCCAGATTCGCTCAGACAATGCGACAGCAGTAGCGTACCTCAATCATCAAGGAGGAACTCACAGCAAAAGATTGGAGGAAGTAACTTCCATTCTAAGATGGGCAGAACTTCATCTCCCAGCATTGTCGGCAGTGTTTGTCCCAGGTGTACTGAACTGGGAAGCGGATTTTCTCAGTTGACACACCATTCAGGAAACCGAATGGGCATTACACCCAGAAGTGTTTCAGACAATAGTGAACAGATGGGGTCTACCTGAGATAGATCTTATGGCGTCTTGTCTAAACAACAAAGTTCCGAGGTACGGATCAAGAACAAGGGATCCCGGAGCGGTCCTTGTAGACGCACTGTCAGTAGAATGGAAATTTCATCTGGCGTATCTGTTCAACCCAATATCTCTGTTACCCAGAGTAGTGAGAAAGATAAAACCAGCAAAGGGAGCAATAATTCTAATAGCTCCAGCTTGGCTAAGAAGGCATTGGTACACAGATCTACTGAGAGTGTCCGTGGAGGCACCGATACTGCTCCCTCAACGTCCAGATCTGCTAATGCAGGGTCCTTGTTGTCACAGTCATCTGGATCGTCTGTCTTTGACGGCGTGGCTGTTGAAACCTCTATCTTAGAAGCTAGACGATTGTCAAAACAAGTGATCCAAACTATGCTTAGAGCAAGAAAGCCTTCTTCAGCTCGTGGGTATCATAGAATATGGCAAGCCTATATTCATTGGTGTACTGAAAAAAGTTTGAATCCAAGATCTTTTAAAGTAGCCAGGATTTTGGATTTCCTTCAGGCAGGATTGGATAAAGGTTTGAAAATAGCTTCCTTGAGAGTTCAAGTATCAGCGTTAACTGTATGGTCTCAGCGAAAGATTGCTGATTTACAGGATGTACGTACTTTCAGGGAGTTGTACATATTCAACCTCCCTTTGTTCCTCCTGCAGCTCCCTGGGATTTGAATCTAGTTATTAAATTCCTTCAGGGACCTCCGTTCGAACCACTCTAGAGAGCAGATCTTAAATGGTTAACGGCTAAAGTACTTTCTCTATCGTCCTAGTGGATGCTGGGGTTCCTGAAAGGACCATGGGGAATAGCGGCTCCGCAGGAGACAGGGCACAAAAGTAAAGCTTTCCGATCAGGTGGTGTGCACTGGCTCCTCCCCCTATGACCCTCCTCCAAGCCAGTTAGATTTTTGTGCCCGGCCGAGAAGGGTGCAATCTAGGTGGCTCTCCTAAAGAGCTGCTTAGAAAAGTTTAGCTTAGGTTTTTTATTTTACAGTGAGTCCTGCTGGCAACAGGATCACTGCAACGAGGGACTTAGGGGAGAAGAAGTGAACTCACCTGCGTGCAGGATGGATTGGCTTCTTGGCTACTGGACATCAGCTCCAGAGGGACGATCACAGGTACAGCCTGGATGGTCACCGGAGCCTTGCCGCCGGCCCCCTTGCAGATGCTGAAGTAAGAAGAGGTCCAGAATCGGCGGCAGAAGACTCCTCAGTCTTCTAAAGGTAGCGCACAGCACTGCAGCTGTGCGCCATTTTCCTCTCAGCACACTTCACACGGCAGTCACTGAGGGTGCAGGGCGCTGGGAGGGGGGCGCCCTGGGAGGCAAATGAAAACCTATTTTGGCTAAAAATACCTCACATATAGCCTCCGGAGGCTATATGGAGATATTTAACCCCTGCCAGAATCCGTTAAGAGCGGGAGACGAGGCCGCCGAAAAAGGGGCGGGGCCTATCTCCTCAGCACACAGCGCCATTTTCCCTCACAGAAAGGCTGGAGGGAAGGCTCCCAGACTCTCCCCTGCACTGCACTACAGAAACAGGGTTAAAACAGAGAGGGGGGGCACTAATTTGGCGTTAGAAATATATAAAAAAGATGCTATAAGGGAAAACACTTATATAAGGTTGTCCCTATATAATTATAGCGTTTTTGGTGTGTGCTGGCAAACTCTCCCTCTGTCTCTCCAAAGGGCTAGTGGGTCCTGTCCTCTATCAGAGCATTCCCTGTGTGTGTGCTGTGTGTCGGTACGTGTGTGTCGACATGTAGGAGGACGATGTTGGTGAGGAGGCGGAGCAATTGCCTGTAATGGTGATGTCACTCTCTAGGGAGTCGACACCGGAATGGATGGCTTATTTAGGGAATTACGTGATAATGTCAACACGCTGCAAGGTCGGTTGACGACATGAGACGGCCGACAAACAATTAGTACCGGTCCAGACGTCTCAAAAACACCGTCAGGGGTTTTAAAACGCCCGTTTACTTTAGTCGGTCGACACAGACACAGACAGGGACACTGAGTCCAGTGTCGACGGTGAATAAACAAACGTATTCCTTATTAGGGCCACACGTTAAAGGCAATGAAGGAGGTGTTACATATTTCTGATACTACAAGTACCACAAAAGAGGGTATTATGTGGGATGTGAAAAAACTACCATAGTTTTTCCTGAATCAGATAAATTAAATAAAGTGTGTGATGATGCGTGGGTTCCCCCCGATAGAAAATTATGGGCGGTATACCCTTTCCCGCCAGAAGTTAGGGCGAGTTGGGAAACACCCCTTAGGGTGGATAAGGCGCTCACACGCTTATCAAAACAAGTGGCGGTACCGTCTATAGATAGGGCCGTCCTCAAGGACCAGCTGACAGGAGGCTGGAAAATATCATAAAAAGTATATACACACATACTGGTGTTATACTGCGACCAGCGATCGCCTCAGCCTGGATGTGCAGAGCTGGGGTGGCTTGGTCGGATTCCCTGACTAAAAATATTGATACCCTTGACAGGGACAGTATTTTATTGACTATAGAGCATTTAAAGGATGCATTTCTATATATGCGAGATGCACAGAGGGATATTTGCACTCTGGCATCAAGAGTAAATGCGATGTCCATAACTGCCAGAAGATGTTATGGACACGACAGTGGTCAGGTGATGCAGATTCCAAACGGCACAAAGTTGTATTGCCGTATAAAGGAAGAGGAGTTATTTGGGGTCGGTCCATCGGACCTGGTGGCCACGGCAACTGCTGGAAAATCCACCGTTTTTACCCTAGGTCACATCTCTGCAGAAAAAGACACCGTCTTTTCAGCCTCAGTCCTTTCGTCCCTATAAGATCATATCTGCCCAGGGATAGAGGAAAGGGAAGAAGACTGCAGCAGGCAGCCCATTCCCAGGAACAGAAGCGTTCCACCGCTTCTGACAAGTTCTCAGCATGGCGCTGAGACCGTACAGGACCCCTGGATCCTACAAGTAGTATCCCAGGGGTACAGATTGGAATGTCGAGACGTTTCCCCTTCGCAGGCTCCTGAAGTCTGCTTTACCAAGGTCTCCCTCCGACAAGGAGGCAGTATGGGAAAAAATTCACAAGCTGTATTCCCAGCAGGTGATAATTAAATTACCCCTCCTACTACAAGAAAAGGGGTATTATTCCACACTATATTGTGGTACTGAAGCCAGAAGGCTAGGTGAGACTTATTCTAAAAAAAAAAAAAATTTTTGAACACTTACAAAGGTTCAAATCAAGATGGAGTCACTCAGAGCAGTGATAACGAACCAGGAAGAAGGGGACTATATAGTGTCCCGGGACATCAGGGATGCTTACCTCTATGTCCCAAATTTGCCCTTCTCACTAAGGGTACCTCAGGTTCGTGGTGCAGAACTGTCACTATCAGTTTCAGACGCTGCCGTTTGGATTGTCCACGGCACCCCGGGTCTTTACCAAGGTAATGGCCGAAATGATGATTCTTCTTCGAAGAAAAGGCGTCTTAATTATCCCTTACTTGGACGATCTCCTGATAAGGGCATAGTCCAGGGAACAGTTGGAGGTCGGAGTAGCACTATCTAGGATACTGCTACAACAGCACGGGTGGATTCTAAATATTCCAAAATCGCAGCTGATCCAGACGACACGTCTGCTGTGCCTAGGGATGATTCTGGACACAGTCCAGAAAAAGGTGTTTCTCCCGGAAGAGAAAGCCAGGGAGTTATCCGAGCTAGTCAGGAACCTCCTAAAAACAGTGCATCATTGCACAAGGGTCCTGGTAAAAATGGTGGCTTCCTACGAAGCAATTCCATTCGGCAGATTTCACGCAAGAACTTTTCAGTGGGATCTGCTGGACAAATGGTCCGGATCGCATCTTCAGATGCATCAGCGGATAACCCTATATCCAAGGACAAGGGTGTCTCTCCTGTGGTGGTTATAGAGTGCTCATCTTCTAGAGGGCCGCAGATTCGGCATTCAGGATTGGATGCTGGTGACCACGGAGCCCAGCCCGAGAGGCTGGGGAGCAGTCACACAAGGAAAAAATTTCCAGGGAGTGTGATCAAGTCTGGAGATTTTTCTCCACATAAATATACTGGAGCTAAGGGTAAATTTATAATGCTCTATGCTTAGCAAGACCTCTGCTTCAAGGTCAGCCGGTATTGATCCAGTGGGAAAAACATCACGGCAGTCGCCCACGTAAACAGACAGGGCGACACAAGAAGCAGGAGGGCAATGGCAAAAACTGCAAGGACTTTTCGCTGGGCGGAAAATCATGTGATAGCACTGTCAGCAGTGTTTCATCCCGGGAATGGAAACTGGGAAGCAGACTTCCTCAGCAGGCACGACCTCCACCCGGGAGAGTGGAAACTTCATCGGAAGTTTTTTCCACATGATTGTAAACCGTTGGGAAATACCAAAGGTGGACATGATGGCGTCCCGTCTGAACAAAAAACGGGACAGGTATTGCGCCAGGTCAAGAGACCCTCAGGCAATAGCTGTGGACGTTCTGGTAACACCGTGGGTGTACCAGTCGGTGTATGTGTTCCCTCCTCTGCTTCTCATACCTAAGGTGTTGAGAATTATAAGACGTAGAGGAGTAAGAACTATACTCATGGCTCCGGATTGGCCAAGAAGGACTTGGTACCCGGAACTTCAAGAGATGCTTACAGAGGTCTTATGGCCTCTGCCGCTAAGAAGGGACTTGCTTCAGCAAGTACCATGTCTGTTCCAAGACTTACCGCAGCTGCGTTTGTCGGCATGGCGGTGGAAAGCCGGATCCTAAGGGAAAAAGGCATTCCGGAAGAGGTCATTCCTACCCTGGTCAAAGCCAGAAAGGAGGTGACCGCACAACATTATCACCACATGTGGCGAAAATATGTTGCGTGGTGCGAGGCCAGGAAGGGCCCACAAAGAAATTTCAACTCGGTCGTTTCCTGCATTTCCTGCAAACAGGAGTGTCTATGGGCCTCACATTGGGGTCCATTAAGGTTCAAATTTCGGCCCTGTCGATTTTCTTCCAGAAAGAATTGGCTTCAGTTCCTGAAGTCCAGAAGTTTGTCAAGGGAGTATTGCATATACAACCCCCTTTTTGTGCCTCCAGTGGCACTGTGGGATCTCAACGTAGTTCTGGGATTCCTCAAATCACATTGTTTTTAAAACCAGTCAAATCTGTGGATTTGAAGCATCTCACATGAAAAGTGACCATGCTCTTGGCCCTGGCCTGGACCAGGCGAGTGTCAAATTGGTGGTTTTTTCTCAAAAAAGCCATATCTGTTTGTCCATTCGGACAGGGCAGAGCTGCGGACGCGTCCCCAGTTCTCTCCCTAAGGTGGTGTCAGTGTTTCACCTGAACCAGCTTATTGTGGTGCCTTGCACCTACTAGGGACTTGGAGGACTCCAAGTTGCTAGATGTTGTCAGGGCCCTGAAAATATGTTCCAGGACGGCTGGAGTCAGGAAAACTGACTTGCTGTTATCCTGTATGCACCCAACAAACTGGGTGCTCTTGCTTCTAAGCAGACTATTGCTAGTTGGATGTGTAATACAATTCAGCTTGCACATTCTGTGGCAGGCCTGCCACAGCCAAAATATGTAAATGCCCATTCCACAAGGAAGGTGGGCTCATCTTGGGCGGCTGCCCGAGGGGTCTCGGCTTTACAACTTTGCCGAGCAGCTACTTGGTCAGGGGCAAACACGTTTGCTAAATTCTACAAATTTGATACCCTGGCTAAGGAGGACCTAGAGTTCTCTCATTCGGTGCTGCAGAGTCATCCGCACTCTCCCGCCCGTTTGGGAGCTTTGGTATAATCCCCATGGTCCTTTCAGGAACCCCAGCATCCACTAGGACGATAGAGAAAATAAGAATTTACTTACCGATAATTCTATTTCTCGGAGTCCGTAGTGGATGCTGGGCGCCCATCCCAAGTGCGGATTATCTGCAATACTTGTACATAGTTACAAAAATCGGGTTATTATTGTTGTGAGCCATCTTTTCAGAGGCTCCGCTGTTATCATACTGTTAACTGGGTTTAGATCACAAGTTGTACGGTGTGATTGGTGTGGCTGGTATGAGTCTTACCCGGGATTCAAAATTCCTCCCTTATTGTGTACGCTCGTCCGGGCACAGTACCTAACTGGCTTGGAGGAGGGTCATAGGGGGAGGAGCCAGTGCACACCACCTGATCGGAAAGCTTTACTTTTGTGCCCTGTCTCCTGCGGAGCCGCTATTCCCCATGGTCCTTTCAGGAACCCCAGCATCCACTACGGACTCCGAGAAATAGAATTATCGGTAAGTAAATTCTTATTTTTTCTATTGGCAATGGCGTCAGCCAGAAGAGTGTCAGATTTAGGAGCATTATCGTGTAAGTCTCCTTTCCTAAGTTGTTGTTTTTTTTTCCCAGACAGAGCAGTTCTCAGAACTAGATCTGGTTATCTTCCGAAGGTGGTTTCAAAGTTTCACCTGAATGAAGAGATTGTAGTCCCAGCTTTTCAGGTATCAGGACTTTCTGCGGGAGAAGCGTCGCTGGATGTAGTCCGAGCATTAAGAATCTACAGAGATCGTACTACTGCCATCAGAAAAACAGATTCTCTCTTCATCCTCTATGGATTTCATAGAAGAGGATGGCCTGCTAGTAAACAGACGCTCGCAGGATGGCTCCGAATGGTAATATCAGAAGCTTATTCTCATGCAGATCTCCCTACTCCGGCTAATGTCTCTGCTCACTCTACACGTAAGGTAGGTCCTTCATGGGCAGCACAACAGGGTGCTTCAGCAGAACAGATTTGTAAGGCAGCCACATGGTCTTCCATAAACACATTCATTAGACATGGCAACTTGAAGACCACCCATCATTCCCCTTAAAGAATCCACCTATGGGGGTTCGGATTCAGAAGGCTGAGACAGTATATTGCAGTCCTGAGTACATGGAATAGACTCCTCAGGAGAAGATAAACAGATTGCAGTACAGGACACAGAGTCCTTAGACATAGTAATGTGGGATAAACACACACACACACACACACACACACACACAAATTTCAGATACAATTTCCACCAGAGTACCTTCAGAGAGTCACAGAGTATAAGGAGCTAGCCACACAGCGCCCTTGTGAGCAGTTATTATGATAAAAGCCCGGCGCTGAGTTATCAACCTTAATAGGTTGATTATTACTAACAATGCATTCCCCCCCTGTCTATAACACCCTGGTACCGCATTAACTGGTGTGGAAACTCTGACAAGGAGCGCTGAGCTCCTTGTCAGAGTTTTCTTCTATGTCTGCAGGGAGGAAAATGGCGCTTGTGAATGCTGGACCCGCTCTGAGGAGAAGCCCCGTCCCCTGCCATGGCGCACGACTTCCCGCACAAATTTGATTATACTGGCCGGAGGTATCTATGCTTCCAAATATGTTTATTAAATACCTCCAAAACATGGTACAGAAATGAGGGGGAAAAAAAACCGCATACATATCAGACATATCGACATCAAAGTAAGCAGATAAGAAAAGTAAAAGTACACAGCATATATGAGTAGGTGGAGGAAATTTTCCAATTTTCCAAAACAATTAACAAGAACAAATTGTAAACCACCAGAAGAGCGGCGGTCAGGCTATAATGTATTGAGAATGGGACTAAATATGACTGACTAAAAACTGACACTCAATTCCGGCAGTTCAAATTAAAAAAAAAAAAGGAGGTAAAAAAGAACATCACAAAAACGCTAGAACAAAAATAAGCAAAAACACCTACCAAGAGCCACAGGCCACCGATCCGTCCATAGAAGTGTCCATCCAATCCGCCAGGGAAGAAACAGCAGAAATAAGAAGAGAGGGGAAAGAAAAGAGGAAGTGTGTGGAGAGGGAAGTACGGATGAAGAAGAGGGAGAGGGGAAGATAGGAAGCTCAGTCAGTTAGAGAAACTTGGCTATCAAGTTGTCGGAGAGAGTACCAAAAGTTAGATTGGAAACATTTATGTATTGCTAGTTTAGTGTGGGGAGGGAGGGTACAAATGTATTTATCCCAGCACTTAAAGAGTGCAGGAGTCAGGGTTTCCTTGTGAATAGAGGCTTCCAGCCAGTCCATATTAAATAAGAAGAGTAACCTAGAGGTAGCCATAGGGAGAGTAGGAGAGGTAGGATGGATCCACTGTTGCAATATAGCTTTTTTCCCCACTGCTGAAAGTAACACTATCAATTTTTTATCAGTGCGTGGAATTCCAGGTTGGTCCGACAGATGACCAAAGAGGGCCCAGGGAGCAGTACATTGAAAGGGGATGCCTAGCGTTGAGGTGCCATAATGGTGTAAGGTATGCCAGAATTTTTGAATGACAGGGCAGGCCCAGAGACAATGGAAAAGGTCAGCTTCTACCGTTGAGCATTTATTACATCCGGCCCTATCTGATATACCCATTAGAAAACCTTGTTTAGGCGAAATATATGCCCTGTGTAGCAGTTTATAGGCCATTTCCTGATATATACTAGCCGGTATTAGTTTAAGGGTCATAAAAAAGGTATCTAATAGGGTGTCTACTGTGAATGTAGGAACTTGGGAGATCCATTTAGCCAGATCAGAAAAATCAGTGTGGGGGTCCAGTTCAGTGCGGATGCGCGCATAGATAGAAGATATGGAGTATGTGTTGGAGCGTAAAAGGGAGTCTAAGGGGTTAACAAAGTCTTTTCCCGTGAGGTGAGGGAGAACGGATGTAAGATAATGTATAGCCTGGGAGTAGTAAAATCCATGCAGGGGTGAAATTGCATATTTCTCAATAGCCTCCTGGAATGGCAAAGGAGTGTGAGTAGGTGTCATCAGATTACGTAGAGTCTTTAAACCAGAGGAGCACCAAGCACCAAAAGGCAAAGAGGCAGTACCATTTTGGAACTCCAGGTTTCCAAGCAAAGGTAGAGAGACTGAGTAATAATATTTGAGACCAAGAGCTTTCCTAGCCATTTTCCACGCCTTAATAGTGGAAGACAATAGTGGGTTATCAAATTGGGGAGATTTTATTTGAGAGGGCCGGGCATGTAGAAGGTAAGCAAGAGAGAGAGGAGCACAAAGCTGAGATTCTAACTTGGTATCTGTGAATACATCGTTGCCACTGAGCCAATCCATAGCGAAACGTAGTAAGCACGCTAGATTGTATTGTTTAATGTTTGGTAGGTTTACACCCCCTTGGCGCACCGATTGCGACATTTTTTTTAGACTTATCCTGGGGCGCTTACGGTTCCATATAAACTTGGAAAGCAAGGTATTAAGTAAAGAAAAGTCGGAGTTAGTGAGAAGAATGGGAGTCATTTGGAGAATATACAGGAGTTTCGGGAAGCTTGCCATTTTAAACAGGTTGCATCTCCCTAACATATTAAGGGGAAGGTTTTGCCATAGGCTAAGTTCAGTCCGTATTTTATGTATGATCGGGGTTATATTACGTGCATAGAGGGTGGAGAGATGTTGTGGTAGAGCCACTCCTAAAAAGGTGATATGTGAGGGGGCCCATCTAAACGGGAAGGGTCTAATCCAACCCAGTCTCGCCTGGCCAAATATGGCCAGGGCTTCAGACTTGGCAAAGTTAATGGAGAAGCCAGCAAAAGACGAAAATCTGTCAATTGCCTCTACCAATACAGGAAGGGAGCATTTAGGGTCAGAGGTACATATAAGTAGGTCATCTGCGAAGGCTATAACTTTGAGTTCGCGATCCCCAACAACAATGCCTCTAAACCCAGGTAGCAGTTGGATATAACGAATAAAAGGTTCCAAGGCCAAATTAAAAAGCAAAGGGGAGAGAGGGCATCCTTGTCTGGTGCCTCTCTCAAGAAAAAAGGAAGAGGAGGCCACATTATTAACTACCACCTGGGCCATCGGAGCAGTGCAGAGGGTCCGCATTAGACTACAGAAATTAGTGCCAAATTGCTGATGGGAGAGCACTCTAAAAAGGTGTGGCCAAGCGATTTTATCGAAGGCCTTTTCGGCGTCTAGATTAATAAGAATATTGTCTTCCAAATTATGAAGGCGGGTATGGGGAATAGCAGCTATCGCCGATCTAATACCTTGTACAGATTGTCTGCCTTTAATAAAGCCTAACTGGGCCGGGGAAATGAGATGAGGCAGACAAGACTGTAGACGGTTGGCCATTAGTTTGGTAAGCAATTTGAAGTCTTGGTTAAGAAGTGAGATAGGGCGATAGGAACCCACGAGGGAGGGATCTTTACCCGGCTTGGGTATTACGATTATCCGTGCCTCATTGAAGTATAAGGGTATAGTTCCGGAGGTAAGGATATGATTATATAATTTGGCTAGAGTGGGTGTGAGTTCAGCATTAAGTAATTTATAGTATTCAGCCCCAAAGCCATCAGGGCCTGGGCTCTTGCCGTTTGGTAAAGATTTGATAGTTGTGAGTATCTCTTCCTCAGTTATAGACATCTCGAGAAGGTCCCTGTCATCTCGAGAGAGGACAGGAAGCTGAGCGTCATGCAAAAAGGATTCACCTGTCTCCACGTTATCTGGCTCTGCTGTATATAGGGATTTGTAAAACTGCATAAATTCGGCGCAAATGGCTGTCGGATCTGATATAATAGTGTCTGAAGATTTAACCACCTCAACCCATGTGCGAGTGCGGGGTCCCCGAGCGAGGTTCGCCAAGAGTCTGCCCGATTTATTACCCCATCTAAAAAATTTGTTCCGCTGGTAATCATATCGTGTCTGGGCCTGCTCTGTTAGGAAGGTATCATATACTTGTTTAGCAGTCAGGTATGCCTCTTTATGTGCGGGAGTGTCGGAACGCTTATACGTTCTATAAGTTGAGGTGAGAAGGGAGCTCAGTTCATGGAGGCGGGAGTTAAATGTTTTGCGTTTAGAATTTATGTATGAGATAATGTGGCCCCGGATAACAGCTTTAGAGGCGCTCCAGAACAGTGAGACATCCTCCGCCTGGGCCAAATTATCAGCAACGTAGGTGTGCCAAGTGTGCCTAAGGTGTAGGAGAAAATCCTCAGAGTGAGTAAGATAAGCAGGGAATCGCCAGCATTTGGAAAAACATTGGGGCAACGCAAGCTTAAGAGAAATCATAATAGGGGCATGGTCTGAGATAATAATATTTTTAATCGATGTGTGAGTGACTTTAGGGAAGAGGTGTCGGGATAAGAAAATATAATCAATACGGGAGTGCGTAGAGTGGGGGTGAGAGTAGAAAGAGTAATCACGAAGAAGAGGGTGATGGATACGCCAAGGGTCGGAGAGAGCAAGTTGTGAACAGAGGGAGGAAAGAAGATCACAGCCGGATTTGGAGGATGAAGTACTCACCCCAGACCTGTCCATGGACGGATCGATGACCGTGTTGAAATCTCCTCCTAGGATTAGATTAGAGCTCCCCCAAGAGGAAAGTTTCTGTAGGACAACTGCAAAAAAATCCTGTTGAGAGACATTTGGGGCATATAGATTAAGGAGAGTATACAAGACATTATCAATAATCACATCTAGCAAAATAAATCTCCCATTAGGATCGAGAAACCTTCTGCGTATCGAATATTGTAGGGACTTGTGAAAAAGGATGGCAACTCCCCTGGTCTTATTAGAATAAGGGGCCGAGATACAATCCCCGATCCAGGGGGCACGTAGAGTGTTACGGGGATCGTCCAGCCAATGTGTTTCCTGTAGGAAGGTGATGTGAGGGGTCAAACGGTGGAGGTGGGAGAGCACTTTCTTGCGCTTCACTGGAGCGTTAAGACCCTCCACATTCCATGATACTATATTGAAGGCAAGGAGTGGGGTATCCTCCGCGGCGGCGGGGGGAGTAGGAGCAGGGTCAGCTATATCAGCCTATACCGATGGATGGGAATGCAAGAAAAAATATACTAGAGGTAAAGTAGGGCCCCTGCCCGTCCCAGCGAGCGGGAAGGGGTTGACCCATGGAGGATCGGGGTCGGCAGATCCGGCAGGTGCAACCAACAATATTAAACAGTAACATAAAAAACAAACAAGAAAAACAAGAAAATTTACAGCTCATTGTATACACAGAGCTGCGCAATTATTCCTCTCCACGTGACCTACAGATGGAGAAGAAAAAGAGAGAAAAACATGCATGCAAGCAATAATAACAGTGCAACAGTCAAGTGGGTAAACTCGAGAAGTGTGCCTTGGCGAGTGTTATGTCATCGAAGAACAACGGCTTGCCGTCCTCGAAGATCCGCAGCCGGGCCGGGTACAGGAGAGAGAATTTAATTTTGGCGTTAAACAGTTGCTTGCACAACGGGGCAAACTCCTTGCGTTTAGCAGCGACAATGGTGGAAAAATCCTGAAATATCAAGAGCCGATCTCCGTTGTAGGTTAAGCTATCCGTCTTCCGGTAGTGGTCTAGGAGTCGAGCTTTGTCGGCATAATTAAGGATTTTCATGATCACCGGGCGAGGGCGACCAGAGTTTGTTTTACGTTCAGGGCCGATTCTGTGTGCCCGCTCAATAGCCAGAGGGGCACCTTTGAGATCCATGGCCAGTTGTTGCGGTATCCAGTTAGAAAGAAGGTCAAGTAACTCACGGCCTTTGACCGATTCGGGGATACCCACCACCCGGAGATTACTTCTGCGTCCGCGATTCTCCAAATCATCTAGCTTCTGGGTCAGATCCGAAATGTCACTTTGCTGTGAATTAATGGTGAGTTGTGCTGCATGCAAATCATCCTCCAGGGTAGACACCCTCTGTTCGACGTCATCTAAGCGGCCAGAGTGTTGAGTTAATTTGGATAGAGTAGAGTCAATAGCTTCTCTAATGCCCGCCAGCTTTTCATCTAGCAGAGGGCCCAGCACCGCCGCAATATCCGCAGGTTTCATTTTGGGAGGCTTACTGGCCGGAGCAGACTTGCGTTTTTGTAAGGACCTGGAACGGGTGACAGAGCAATCTGAATCAGACGAGTGTCCCTACACAGTATCGCCTCGGGTTGTAGAGGCAGGGTCAGCAATTGACATCGGGGTGGGTATGAGAAATTTTTCCATAAAAATAAGCGGGCAACGGAGGACCGATTTATACAGTAGGAGTCGCCTCACGCAAGGAGCAAGCTATAATGAGGTCACATGGAGAGGAAAAAAAAAGGGGAAGTATAACAGGTTACATCCCAACGAGTAGTAGCTCAGGA
Organism: Pseudophryne corroboree; assembly: GCF_028390025.1. Classification (NCBI taxonomy): domain Eukaryota; kingdom Metazoa; phylum Chordata; class Amphibia; order Anura; family Myobatrachidae; genus Pseudophryne; species Pseudophryne corroboree. The sequence goes on along the minus strand of NC_086454.1, from coordinate 222,586,249 downwards.
CCGGTAGGCATCAGTCCGTGAACAGCGCACATGGGCGAGGAGAAATGTCACACAGGTGTAGAAGCCGGCATGGTTTTATGGGTGGAGCAGGTGTGAGAATAGGCAGAAGTATAGAAATATATTTATAGTGGCTGTGAGTTGTCTAATCTAAAAGTCGCCACAAGAGGGAGCTAGAGTTACAGCCAGTTCTAGCTATGGAGTGAGGAGAGAGTTGTGCCAGTCACAAGATGGCCGCCACCTGTAAATAAGACACGGATCCTCCGGAGGTCCCCGGGTCGTTAATCCCCGCCAGTGAGGGGGAGATCTGTCTTGCAAGGATGTGTGAGGTGGGGGTCGGAGGGCAGGCGCCTGGAGAGGCCGGGGATCGGCAAGTAGAGCTCAAAGTCCGGGCGGCGCCAACCACAAGATGGCCGCCGGCCGCCAGTCACACTCGTCCCGGCTCTTACCTCCCGCAGATTGTCCGGCCGCCGGTCTCCTGTGAGGGTCAGTACTTGATGGGTGAGCTCTTGGGTGTCAGGGAGCGCCGCTCAGGTGGGAGAGGGGGTCCGCAGAATCGCCGCACCAGGTCCAGCGGACCGACGGCTCCACTCCCAAATCGAGGCCCCGGCTTCTTGAGGAGGGGAAGGCCGCAACCTGCAGAAGCCCTGATAAGGGCTCCCCGGCTCTGCAACCGAGCCCCTCTGGTGCTTAGTGATCAGGGAAGCAGGTGGTCCAGTACAGAGGTGCTTGGAGACCCGTGAAATAGGTTTTATGTTAGTTTTATGAGCGGGGCCAGCAGGAGCTCATAGAGAAGGCTTCCTCTCAGCTTGCAGGCTAGGCCACGCCCCCCGGAGGTATCTATGCTAACAGTGGGATTAGCCCCTGTTAGTGTCTGTGACCAGTTTAGGGTGACCGCACTGGCCCAGGACGCCCCTCCAAGCACCTACATTAAGTGTTGCTGCGCTCCCACCCTTGTGCTGCCATAGCCGCCGGTAATGCCACGCTAACCAGGACACCAGCGCTGTATAGGTGGTGGCAGCCGTGCTGCGGGAGTGAGCGGTCGCCTCGTGGGCTTGCGATATCACTCTCAGGAGCTCCATGTCCTTTCAGCGGAGATAGAGAACCCCCCCCCCCCTCCCTTCCCGGTCACTCTACGGAGAAAATGACAGCAATATTAAAAACAAATCAGAACTTCATGTCGACCTTATGCTTGTGTTGTCCTATTTTAGGTGTTGACTTAGTTACTGTCGACCAATAGTTGACGTAGACACTGTCGACCTAAGTGTTGTTGACCTTATAAACCACAGCCAATAAAATGAGCTGCCAAAAATAACATTAAAGTTATTCCATTCCGTCATCTGGTTTATTTTGCCACCTACTGTATAATGCCAATATTGGCCTGTGTGCTAAGATTGCATCAGGGCTATTTCTCACACACACTACAATGGCGGGTGTATAAGTGCATTATGAAGCATTGCTGGAAGACTAGTGCTCATGTAAAAGGGAACTCCTAAATAGTTTGTGTAAAAATACGCTCATCGTGGCCACATCTGCAATGTATGTGGACACCCGTGCCTAGCCATATCTTTTGCTGCCCCCACCCCATTCAGAGACACGTGCACGCTGTATAGACATGTATGTTGTTGTGGCAAACGAGGCGTGAATGCGTCTAGATGTAGGCTGGCTTGTGTGGCCGAGTGGGTAAGGTGAGCACCTTATATAGCTGGTGTCTCGGGTTTGTGGCCCAGCCAGGGACGGGATCCCGACGGTCGAAATATCGACGCCGGAATCCCGACCATACAATCCCAACAGGGGTGGCGAGCGGAACGCAGCCCCTTGCGGGCTCGCTCGCCACGCTGCGGGCACGGTGCCTCGCTACGCTCGGCACACTATTATATTCTCCCTCTATGGGTGTCGTGGACACCCACGGAGGGAGAATAGGTCGGGATTGTGGCGGTCGGGATTTCGACCGCCGGGATTCCGGCCGGCGGCATCTTGACCGCATCCCCCAGGGACAAGGTCACTGTAAATCATTTTTTTTTTTTTTTTTTTAATTCAGTACAGGAATAGAGGATTCAATCATTAGGTGTGTTGGTCCTGTGTTATCTAACAATATGCTAAACCACTATTGACATTGGGGGTAATTCCAAGTTGATCGCAGCAGGAAATTTTTTAGCAGTTGGGCAAAACCATGTGCACTGCAGGGGGGGCAGATATAACATTTGCAGAGAGAGTTAGATTTGGGTGGGTTATTTTGTTTCTGTGCAGGGTAAATGCTGGCTGCTTTATTTTTACACTGCAATTTAGATTGCAGATTGAACACACCACACCCAAATCTAACTCTCTCTGCACATGTTATATCTGCCTCCCATGCAGTGTACATGGTTTTGCCCAACTGCTAAAAAATTTCCTGCTGCGATCAACTCAGAATTACCCCCATTGTATTCAACCCTTTACCGAGCCATCCATAAACTGTTACAGAATGTAAAGAAATCTGTTGTAAAAATGCACAAGAAGTTTTTTATAAAGAGAGATCATTTCAGGTTCAATACTCTGAAAAAAATACCCTGCTCGACTTTATGTGGGGGAATTCAACTGTTTGAAAAGTCAGTTGAGTATCTGTTTTTTCCTAACAATTGAATACCCCCCTATGTGTTGCTTCACACTCTCCCCCCTCCCTTCCTCTCTGTGCGGCTAATTCAGACCTGATCGCTGCTGTGCATTTTTGCACAGTGGGCGATCAGGTCTGAACTGCGCATGCGCCGCAGTGCGCATGTGCATGCAAGAGATGCTATCAGCATCTCAGCCCAGCGATCGCCTCTGTCTGATTAACCGGGCCGCCATTTTGGGCACTGTCTGGGCAACGAAGGCATGCCTGGACCGTGTGTTGGGCGGGCAGGGGGTTGGCTGCATGTAGGAGTAAATGATTGTAGATGTGCTAAATTTAGCACATCTATGATCAACTCTGAATTACCCCGTGTTAGGCCACCCAGCCGCATTGCACTCTAACCTGCTATTGATGACATTGTACATGTACTGTACAATTGCACGCCAGCTATTTTTTGCAGCGCTGCGATCAGGTTAAAACTCTGCAAAACTGTGTATGCACCGCAATGCGCAGGCGCGTCGTACGGGTACAAAGCGGATCGGTGCTGGGCGATGGATTTAACGAAGAATCAATTCGCACAGCCGATTGCAAGGAGATTAACAAGAAAAAGGCGGTTGTGGGTGTCAACTGACCGTTTTCAGGGAGTAGTTGGAAAAACGCAGGCGTGTCCAAGCGTTTGCAGGGCGGGTGTCTGACGTCAATTCCGGGACCGGACAGGCTGAAGTGATCACAGCGGCTGAGTAACTTCAGACCTACACAGAAACTGCACAAAACTTTTTTGTACCGCTCGGCTGCACAAGTGTTCGTACACTTGCAAAGCGAAAATACACTCCCCCATAGGCTGCGACTATCTGATCGCAGTGCTGCAAAAAATAGCTAGCGAGCGATCAACTCGGAATGACCCCCAGTGCACACATTACCTGGGAGTAAGACACCTGCAGGCTTCTGCTGTCTGGGTCCCTTCCCCCCACAGCCAGCATGCATCTGAATCGCTGTCCATAGCAACCTCTTCAACATACAACTGGAATGTGTGTCCATTATTGTTCATGTACTGTGTGGAAGTCATTGCATGCTTCAGCACCTCCCCCCAACCATCACTCATTACTATTCAATCCCACTGACATGGGTGTAGTATGGTGTGCTGGCGGCCGGGCTCCAGGCGACCAGCACACCGACGCCGGGATCCCGACCGCCGGCATACCGACAGCATGGCGAGTGCAAATGAGCCCCTTGTGGGTTCGCTGCGCTTGCCATGCTGCGGACACGGTGGCGTGCTACGCACGCCACACTATTTATTCTCCCTCCAGGGGGGTCGTGGAACCCCAAGAGGGAGAAAATGTGTCGGTATGCCGGCTGTCGGGATTCCGACAGTCTGCAACCTGAAGACCACCCCACTGACATAGCTGTATGGCTCACCACCTCCCTCCACCAACATTTACTTCAGTGCCAGTGTAAGCTGAGCCCGCTATTGACATTGTATCGTCCCTGGCCGGGCCTTGAACGTGAGACCTGGCTATATAAGGCGCTCACCTTACTCAGCCATTTAAGCCAGTCGTAGCAGCTTCCACACATGTTGGGAATGTGATGTTAAGCGTGTGACTTTTTACGCAACATATGGTGTACAATACAATGTCCTCAATAGCGGTTTAGAGTGTAATGCGGCTGGGTTGCCTAACACACAGAGGAAGGGAGGGCAAGAGCGTGTAGCAACACAAAGTAGAACAGGGTATTTTCTGTCAAAGTCAAAAATATTACATACAGAAAACAAAAAAACTCCACACTGATGGGTCGCTGTGCGTGCTAATACATGCAGCGTGCACAGCGATATATGGTAGCATACACATTCACGCAGACAAGCCACAAAGATATATTCAACACATATTTCATACCACACATAAATTAAACATGTCAAGCACCAGACATTATAATGTATTAAATTATATAATAGAGTATAACATCATATATATGTATTATTGGAACAAAACAAGATAAACATGTCATGCTTGATGTCAGAATAATCAGGGGAATGAGTGTGTTAATTTGATACATGTGGTTCGATTGTAGCACATTGCAATGATTAGTTATGATTGAATGTATGAATATAAAGCCACAATTCAAATGAGAACAAAAGACATTCCTGCATCTTCAAGACTGGATGTTGCTTGCATATGAACTGACCAATGACACATCATAAATGAGAAAGTTCCCTCCCCTGGACCAATAATAGAAGACTCAGTCCCAGATATGTACTCCCCCAAAATACACAGGATATAGGTGATTCCAGTCACACAAGAAGCTGGTTGCTGTTCCAAATGCTGTTTGTTTGCTGTAGAGGGAGAGCTAAAGATGGAGACAACTGTTCACTGAGCATTGAGAGAGAGGGAGGAATAGAGGAAATGTTCTGTGGGAAAGGGTAATGTATGTATGCTGGCTGTATGGATTCTTTTGTAACAACTGCTTCCTGTGTAATTGTAAATCTGTAACCATATATATACTGTACATGTGTTATATTGTATACATATCCTTTTAATATCAAATATATACATCACTGAGCGATGGAACTCAGACAATGTGTGCGAGTGCTTGTTTTCTCTTAAGGGATGTAGTGTTTGCGACGTACAGCGATATGGTAATAAGATGCGCCCTGTGTCCGCAGCATATATTAACGCTGGCATTATAAATATTTATTAGAAATAATTTGGACTTCACAGTTGGGTGCTTGTCCGGGATATCACGTTCTTAATGATGTTGCTGTGGTCTACCAGCTAACGATGGACGCATCTTGATGCTGCTGAACCACATGCCGTTTGTTTTTTTTGCATTATCAGTAAGGCGCTGATATGAAATATATATTTCTTTGTTGTGGGAGTGTGACATGCACAGTGTTTAAAATGCTACAGTGTATTTTTATTGTTGCAAAACAAAGTTCAAATAAGTCATATTGTGTTTGATTCAGATTAAATTTACTTAACAGATAAACAATTCAAAGAGCATTTAAAAGTTGGTGCATTGGTATGATATAGCTGTGTTAGCATGCTGCGTCCAATACGCATACTGCTAGTAACAAACTTCCGGTGCTTGTATAATTTGTGATTTATTTGTGACAGAGGAGCTAGCCGCATGGTGTCCGCCATTTTGTCCATGCACATGGCTTGGAAAAGGGGGAGGAGCAGTGGCCATTTTAGGAAGGTCACTCTATCCACCTAGCTAACAGCTGACTTTCAGTGTGTTTAAAGCAATCCGTTTCCTTTGTCACAAATAAACAATATATATGTACAAATCCAACACCATTTAAAAGCTACCAGTGAATTTAACTAACCCATGCCATAGTCAATTACAAATAGTTTCAATTGGGCCTAGTGAGAGTTAATACTGAGATAAATACTTGGCTTGATGTAATGGGCCCTACACACCCGCCGACCCGCCGCCGAGCTGCCCGACGGCGGATACGGCCGACGAGCGACCCGGCGGCGGGGAGGGGGGGGGCAGGGACGGGGGGAGTGAAGTTTCTTCACTCCCCCCGTCACCCGGCTGCATTGAAGTGCAGGCAAATATGGACAAGATCGTCCATATTGGCCTGCATGCACAGCTGACGGGAGACCAGCGATGAACAAGCGCGGGGCCGCGCATCGTTCATCGCTGGAGCCTCCACACTGAAAGATATGAACGAGTTCTCGTTCATTTATGAACGAGATCGTTCATATCTTTCAAAAAATCGGCCAGTGTGTAGGGCCTATAAGAATTACACACAGATATAATAAAAAGTTTTTTGTTTTTTTCATTTTCCAGGATTTGTTAACCCTCTACTAGGGTAGGATAAGCATTGAAATGTTAATTAACCTGTTAAACCACTTTGGTAAAACAAGCATGTGAACAATCTGTTGATATGCAAATTAGAGGCACTGAAGGGGTGAGGGGTTTCATAGAAGTGTAGAGTCAAGTGGTATATATATATATATATATATATATATATTATACACTGCTCAAAAAAATAAAGGGGACACTAAAATAACACATCCTAGATCTGAATGAAATATTCTTATTAAATACTTTGTTCTTTACATAGTTGAATGTGCTGACAACAAAATCACACAAAAATTAATCAATGGAAATCAAATTTATTAACCCATGGAGGTCTGGATTTGGAGTCGCACTCAAAATTAAAGTGGAAAACACACTACAGGCTTATCCAACTTTGATGTAATGTCCTTAAAACAAGTCAAAATGAGGCTCAGTAGTGTGTGTGGCCTCCACGTGCCTGTATGACCTCCCTACAACGCCTGGACATGCTCCTGATGAGGTGGCGGATGGTCTCCTGAGGGATCTCATCCCAGACCTGGACTAAAGCATCCGCCAACTCCTGGACAGTCTGTGGTGGATGGAACGAGACATGATGTCCCAGATGTGCTCAATTGGATTCAGGTCTGGGAAACAGGCGGGCCAGTCCATAGCATCAATGCCTTCGTCGTGCAGGAACTGCTGACACACTCCAGCCACATGAGGTCTAGCATTGTCTTGCATTAGGAGGAATCCAGGGCCAACTGCACCAGCATATGGTCTCAAAAGGGGTTTGAGGATCTCATCTCGGTACCTAATGGCAGTCAGGCTACCTCTGGCGAGCACATGGAGGGCTGTGCGGCCCCCCAAAGAAATGCCACCCCACACCATTACTGACCCACTGCCAAACCGGTCATGCTGGAGGATGTTGCAGGCAGCAGAACGTTCTCCTTGGCGTCTCCAGACTCTGTCACGTCTGTCACATGTGCTCAGTGAGAACCTGCTTTCATCTGTGAAGAGCACAGGGCGCCAGTGGCGAATTTGCCAATCTTGGTGTTCTCTGGCAAATGCCAAACGTCTTGCATGGTGTTGGGCTGTAAGCACAACCCCCACCTGTGGACGTCGGGCCCTCATACCACCCTCATGGAGTCTGTTTCTGATCGTTTGAGTAGACACATGCACATTTGTGGCTTGCTGGAGGTCATTTTGCAGGGCTCTGGTAGTGCTCCTCCTGTTCCTTCTTGCACAAAGGCGGAGATAGCGGTCCTGCTGCTGGGTTGTTACCCTCCTACAGCCTACTCCACGTCTCCTGATGTACTGGCCTGTCTCCTGATAGCGCTTCCATGCTCTGGACACTACGCTGACAGACACAGCAAACCTTCTTGCCACAGCTCGCATTGATGTTCCATCCTGGATGAGCTGCACTACCTGGGCCATTTATGTGGATTGTAGACTCCGTCTCATGCTACCACTAGAGTGAAAGCACCGCCAGCTTTCAAAAGTGACCAAAACATCAGCCAGAAAGCATAGGAGCTGAGAAGTGGTCTGTGGTCACCACTTGCAGAACAACTCCTTTATTTGGGGTGTCTTGCTAATTGCCTTTAATTTCCACCTGATGTCTATTCCATTTGCACAACAGCATGTGAAATTGTCAATCAGTGTTGCTTCCTAAGTGGACAGTTTGATTTCACAGAAGTGTGATTGACTTGGAGTTACACTGTGTTGTTTAAGTGTTCCCTTAATTTTTTTGAGCAGTGTATATATATTATTATATAAAATGTGTATATATTAATATCAGCGTATGTTCTGCAAGATAGCTATCCAATCTGAATCATAGCATTTCAATTATAGTCAATAGTCATTATAGATGTGCATAGAATCGGATACGTTTATTTGTTATACATTTTGTGTATTTCTTTAAGTGGGTAAATTGTAAAACACAAAACGCAGTTCCGGCCTAAAATTTTAGGTAGCACTCAAAGGAGGATTACCCGTGTGGGCGACTTTCAGCGGGTGTGAGGAACAAAAGTGTATTGTGTAGTGAGCAGTAGAATTTTGCTTACATTGATCGTGATAAGTGTGGAGTATTCAGTTGCGAACGCACAGTGTACACATGGTACGGTAGAAGTACGCAAGGTAAGTGTACGGAAACGTGGCGCGAGAACGTGCACGGTTGCGTGCTAACGCAATATTGCGTTAAGTAGCGAGTGCAAGTTTTACCACACAATAGAAAAATTTAAAGATGGGCTAGAAGATATATTTGTACAATAGCAAGTACAATAGCAAGTAACTATTAAAAGCAGATTACTATAATATTATAGTACTATTTAAAATAGTCAATATGCTATATTGATATTTTAGTGATAGTCATATATATTTTATTTTTTGAGTATACATAAAAAGATATGATTAATGATGAGTGGTACAGTTGTTGGATATTCATAATATATACTTCAGTAACGCAATCAGGAAGCCCTCTAATAAAGATATAAGACGTAAGTGGAACGCATGACTGGAACACACATAGTGCGCATGCGCTAGTTACAAGATGAAGCAACCAGTCACCTGATAATGATCAAGGTTGCAGGGTCGGAACGCATGAGTGGAACGCACGGTGTGCGCACGCGCACCCTACGGGACCAGGAAGTGGAAGCATTGCCGGATTCCGTATAAATAGTGGTCTAATAATGATGTACCCTCATTCATCGATTCTCTGGAAGAAGCCGCCGACTTGCACATAGGCGGAGAAACACGTAGAGAGGAGTGCTATCTACGGCTGAGACTCATTGTGTATCCAGCGGTTATACGTGAGGACCGGAGTGTGAGTTAATAGGAGTGAGACGTCACCCTGTATCTAGACCCCAGGTCTGAAGACACGATGAGCTGGTTGTAATTATATAGCGTGGCCACGCTGGACTGTTAAGTATAAATATAATCTCTGAAAAGAGACTACACAGAGACCACTAATATTTAAACTTCTGCTACTAACAAGTTGCATGAATGTATATGCTTTGAACTTCTAACATCTTCAAGCTTATTCATCATCATTTGGCAAACGCTATGAACTGTAAGTTAAATATTGCTATATGGTATTAACTATTGGTGCTTTTTGAGCTTCTAACATCTTCAAGGTTTACCATCTATATCTGGCAAATACAAAAGCTATGAACTGCTGGCTAAATGTTATTGCATGTTGCTAATCAATAGTGCAGCAATTAAGCTAATTGATTCAGGAGTGGCCACTAGGTTTTATATATTTTTATGTTATTTTAATTAATTGGTATACACCGGCCATGTGATTAATGCTGTGTGTGTAATGTATATTAAATGTTTTATGTTTTAAAAATGTACTGATCTGGACAGCGCTTCATTCCTTGGTGTTGTGTATTATTTGCTTTTCTGAGGTTAACAGTGACCTCTTAAGTGAAGCGGCAGTCCTCGATCAGGCTAATTAATATCCCAGAACTTTTTGTTTGTCAGCGCCCAGGTGTCTCTTTTTTTCTACTATAATATTTTGTTTAAAGTGTTCTCCCTCTGGGACAAGCTATCAATCAAAGGGAGTGATATTTTTCTGTACAGAAAACCTTGTGTGTTAGTGTGAGCCGAAAGTAGGTGTGGATGTATTGAACCCGGGATCCCGTGGGAGACGCCGAGTTGGCAGGGGCTCGGCGGCGTGAAAGGGTCGAAACCTTACATATTAACTAGTAGACGCGTGCTGTGTGAAAACATGTAGAGGAGCGTGGTAGATTGAGGCACGTACTGTGTGTAAACGTGGAGAGGTTTTTTTTAGTGTTACGCTCCGGCTGTGGAGCGCAGCCTGTGAATTCGACTCCTGTGATCGTAGGGCATATAGATAACTAGTATCTATAGGCTGTGCGATTGGACTGCACGTCTGTGTGTGTGATACACGGCGCAATGTGATACCAGTTGTGTTCTTTATTCGCAATTGCGTCATCATATGCGCTGTGTGGAGCATACGCAGACGTGATTTGTGTAAAGTAGAAGGAATTTTTCGCTGACTCTCTCTCAGGAAATATTCCGGGTGGAAGTCCATAGGAAGGTTTGGTGACGTTTCCCAGGCGGAATTCCTGTGGAAACAAACCCCAAAAGATCAGGCTGATTTTTAGCCTCCACTGAAAAAGGTGGCGTATTGATTTATTGCTGTTAATACGTCAATACTTACAGTGAAGAGGGGCCTGGTAGGGATCCTCACTGGGTACGCGGGAAATCACTATTGGAGTGAGTCATGGTACTGCCAGCAGAGAAGGAGTTGGTGAGAGAACTCAGAGGACTTTCACAGTTTGCTCGTCTTATTCATTTGGGGATCATGTCAAAAGTCCGCGATTGGAGCACAAGCGAGAAACGTTCGGCAGCCATGGTTCTGGCTGGAGAGCTGAGGCCAAGAGGGTCCGCTCGGTATTGAGGCACGTACTGTGTGTAAAACGTGTGGAGGTGATAATGTGTGGAAAGTATCGTCCACATGTAGAGGCTTTTTGTGATGAATGGGTGCGAATGACAGTGGATAATAGGGCATCATTTCCTAGAGTTGGTGGGTTTTGATCCTGAGGTATTGCAGGTAGTATGTTTAACCAAAGTCATACTGTATAAGACAAGAACAAAAACATAATAACTGTTTGAACTTGTAGCAACAATAAATAAATAAATAAATAAAAAAGAGAAAGCAAGTACACCGCCATATGTGGATGTGGAAGCAGTTACAGCCAGCATACAAACTTTAGAAAAGAATAAAAATATTAAAAATATGAATGTAACCTATATATGTACTAATGAATGTCAAAGTTTTATTTAGGAGGAGAAGGCGACCTGACTGGTTTCAGCCATTTCTCATGCACTCAGAGGAGTATCCAACCCGTAAAAGAGGAGCTGTAGCCTGCAGGGGAAGTGGCTGAGACCAGTGGAACTGGTAAGTATGGAGTCATTCAAGTACATATATAGTAAAACCCAAAAATAAAATAAAAACCAAGAAAGTAACATCATAAATGGAGAATATCCTGTCCGCACATTAGTATTTCCCAGTAGGAAAGCAGACAGAGATAGGGTAACCGCCGGGTATTTCTTTTAGTTACCACATAAGAAGTATTCATTACTTGTAATGCCCCTAGTCAAGATAAGCTCGGAAATGTTTGTTGGACCATGTACAGACCCTTAATACAGGATGAGAAGGATTGAATGAATACTTTGCATGACCTAGAAGCTTGTTGTTTTTTCTTTTTTTTTTGCAGTACTAGAAAATTCTTTGTCAGGATAAGATCACTGGTAAACACTAAGGGGGTAATTCCAAGTTGATCGCAGCAGGAATTTTTTTAGCAGTTGGGCAAAACCATGTGCACTGCAGGGGAGGCAGATTTAACATGTGCAGAGAGAGTTAGATTTGGGTGTGGTGTGTTCAATCTGCAATCTAATTTGCAGTGTAACAATAAAGCAGCCAGTATTTACCCTGCACAGAAACAAAATAACCCACCCAAATCTAACTCTTTCTGCACATGTTATATCTGCCTCCCCTGCAGTGCACATGGTTTTGCCCAACTGCTAAAAAATTTCCTGCTGCGATCAACTTGGAATTACCCCCTAATTCGGCAAATGGGAGGAACGAGAAAAGTGCAACATTACCCTTTGACAAAACCTGCTGAAGTCACGATTGGGCCTCTATGATGCTAAACCCTTTCCTTTTTTTTTTTACCTAGCAGCAGCGGCCCCTGACTAACTTAATCGTCAGAGATTTTGTTATGTGAATTGAAATGTGAAATACATATATTGTACTCCCACTCAGGAAGTACAAGGTATGTTAGATACCCTCAAAGACTAATGTTGCATTCCACTGTTCTAGATTCATGCCCATCACAGGTAGAGGAAAGTATCTCACAGATACCGGGTTCCCTATGAACTTAGGATGGACAGAACACTGGATTGATGGCTGAGGTAGTCCCAGTAGTGACACAGCAAGCACAAGCTTTAAAGGGGGGTAGACCAAGTAGTTAATCAATTCCCCGTAGTGCCCAATCCAGTTGTCATTTTAATAAAATCCTCTCCACCTCTACAAACTTATCTGTCACCAACATCTATTCTGTTTTTCTTCACAGTTTCCTCTTCATCTTTGTGTTCACAAGGGGAGTATAATACATGGACCCGATTCTCCCAAGGTTACGAGTGACAGCCTGAGTATTGTCTCCCAAGCCCTATTTGACTGTTTACAGTACTTTCAGCCTGAGAATGGGTCGGTGCTGATACAATATGTTGATGACTTGTTGTGCGCCGATTCATTTGAGTCGTCCCTGGCAGATACGAAACAGTTTCTGTTTCGTCTTTTCCAGACAGGACACCAGGTCTCAAGGGATAGACTACAGTTGTGTAGGACAAGGGTCAAATACCTGGGATGTAGTACTGGTACATGATTTGACAGTTCATACATCACATTGCCGTATTGGTCCTTCAAAGTTCTGCCCGAACCCGGTATGTCTCATCAGCACGATGGCACCAGTATATTACTGCAGTGTGCCTTGTCATGCACAAAGGGTGGAGGATGAGAATACTGGTGAAGGGAAATTTTGTATAGACACTGATATGCATGATGGTATGAAATATCTGAATCAGACCTTTACTACGAGACCAGACATAAGTGACAGCCCGTTGGTGAACGCAGACCTGATATTTTCTTCTTCTTTTTCTCCTCTAGAGATTTTTTTTCTTTTTTTCTTGAGTGATGCTCATCGTACTCTACATTGCAAACACACAACAATTAAATGAAGATGCAAATTTGTGTTCCCTACATGAAAAGGAGGTCTGGAAGGCGAAGGGGTATGGTCAGGAGTCCTCGGGACTCTGGAGAGATGGACAGGTAAGCCAGTGGCTCCCAGGATGTATCTCCCAAGCCTAGCTGAGGCGGCACATGGTCTGACTCACCTAGTAACCCTAGGAAGGTATGTGCAAATTGGTAAGAGCTTACTGGCGTGCACCAGGGTTCTCTTCTCAGGCAAGCAGGAAAGCAATTACCTGTCTTACTTGCATGAGGAATAACATTTGGTAAGGACGTACCAACAGAGCCATCCCATACTCCTCCTGCAGACGGACCTTTTCAGGTAACACAAATCAACTTTGTACAGTTAACACCCTGTTGGAATTTGAAAAATGTATTGGTGTGCACTGATGTTTTCTCAAACTGGGTAGAGGCATTTCCTGCCACCACGGATACTGCTGTGTTTACCGCAAAGAAAATTGTGCAGAAATATGTGTGTAGATATGGTATCCTTAGGAGTAGGAGCAAAGTGATAGCTTGAAACTGGACTATTGTGGTCATAGACACTGCCATTAGTGTTATGTAGCATCGGAACCACTCCCAGATCCCCACTTAACGAATCACCCTCTTTGAAATTTTTGTTTTGATTTTTGTATTGTTTTGGAAGACAACCTCATGTCATGATCGATCCACACCATGATAAGAAATACACCAATGAGGTGACAGTACAGTACCTTATCAAGATGAGCCAGCATTTGAGAACTTAATAAAAGAACTTGAGACTGTTGATGGTATGGTATGCCAACTACTGACTGTCTTGATTGTGAACCAAGAGACTGTGTGATTGCACTTACGCTCAGGTTGCCTAATAGACAGGTGGGAAGGACCGTACCAAGTTTTGTTGACAGCATGATCCCAGTGAAAGTAGCCGAAAGAGAGACTTGGATCCACAATTCCCATCGCAGGAAAGTCGGTAGTCCGGAAGGAACTCTTAAATGGAGTGAGATCACAGAAGTATCACCAGAGAGTCTGTTCCGTGAAGACTGAAAGGCGGCACTGTTGAACACTACCTGAGCGTACTAAAAGATTACAGAAAGACCAGTTGTTGTAACGGATTTGCTATGGGCAAGATTTGTTTTGTTCTATCTGTCTTTTTCCCATTGACAAACATTTTTTTTTTTCAGGACATTCTTTTTTTGTGAGGTTTTCATGAGAAGTCGAGTGTGGGACTGAAACTGGTTCTGGAGAAAGGAGTGATGTCTTTAGAGGATCCCAGGATCAGCCTATCACTTTGTTAAAGCCAGAGAAAATCAAAGGTCTAGTAGTTACGGAGTTCGGAGGTAACGTGATAGGCTATTGTCTGAGGAATACTGTATTTTTGTAGTTATTGGGACCCTATAATTGAAGATGAGTGCAACCAGAGATGTCAGTCTAGCAATAAGGCAGCATTTGACAGACATCCCTTGAGTGATTACCACTCATTAGTGGGTAAGGTCTTAAACCAAACGGAATGTTGGATGTGCTCACAGGTACCTCTAAAACCAAATAATGCAGGATTAGTGCCATATTCTTGAGAGTTAGCTGAGGTACTTGAATTACAAAGAAGGGGGGGGACCGGTGGACAAGGAATATAATATAACTAGACCCCCTAGTCTTGAGATCTACCAGTACCATAGATAAATCCCTGGTATGTTTAAATCTCACCAATTTCAAGAAACCAGGAAATTATGAGGTAATCAGGAACAATCAGACAATGGCTATTCACACATAGCAGATAAAGAGCTCATTAATATATGTGGAAGAAAGGTTTATGAATGGCTCTCACCAAACTCCGAAGGTTTATGTTATCTAGGAAGGACACTACTAATAACCCTTGTTCAATGATGAACCAGTCCTAGCATACGATCCAGAAATGGAAACAATGTTCAGGAAGTGCTAGGAATATATACCATGAAAATTTTATATGTCTCTTTCACGATTTGTTTGTGTTTTCTCCTTCTACCCAGCAAAACCGCTATTGAATCCGAATATCAGTGTGGAAAGACGTAGGTGCATGTATGTGTGAAACGTTCATTCAAATCAGACATCATAGGCCATAGCACTGTCCCAGCATACTCTATAGGTTGAATGTTGTCCCACGCCCAACCAGTGGTCCCATGACCGCCGAGTGCATATAGAGTGTCCCGTCCTCCTCCCTGTCTTCCCCAAATATAGTCAAATGTCTGATTTGTGAAATTAATACATACGTGTGTCTAAGTCACCGATTATGTGTTTGAAATAAAAAAAATTGTAATTATGTTTAGTGTGACAGTTATTGTCTACTGTCAGAGGGTGGACTGTCGAAGTCAAAAATATTACATACAGAAAACATACAAACTCCACACTGATGAGTCGCTGTGCGTGCAAATACATGCAGCATGCACAGCGATATATGGTAGCAAGCCACAAAGATATATTCAGATATTTCATACCACACATAAATTAAACATGTCAAGCACCAGACATTATAATGTATTAAATTATATAATAGAGTATAACATCATATATGTATTATTGGAACAGAACAAGATAAACATGTCATGCTTGGTGTCAAAATAATCAGGGGAATAAGTGTGTTCATTTGATACCTTTGGTTCAATTGTATCACATTGCAACGATTAGTTATGATTGAATGTATGAATATGAAGCCACAATTCAAATGAGAACAAAAGACATTCCTGCATCTTCAAGGCTGAACATTGCTTGCATATGAACTGACCAATGACACATCATGAATGAGAAAGTTCCCTCCCCTGGACCAATAACAGAAGACATGTACTCCCCCAAAATACACAGGATATAGGTGATTCAAGTCACACAAGAAGCTCTGTTTGCTGGTTGCTGTTCCAGTTGCTGTTGGTTTGCTGTAGAGGGAGAGCTAAAGATGGAGACAACTGTTCACTGAGCATTGAGAGAGAGGGAGAAATGGAGGTAATGTTCTATGGGAATGGGTAATGTATGTATGCTGGCTGTATGGATTCTTTTCTAACAACTGTTTCCTGTGTAATTGTAAATCTGTAACCATATATATACTGTACATGTGATATATTGTATACATATCCTTTTAATATCAAATATGTACATCACTGAGCGTTGGAACTCAGACAATATGTGCGAGTGCTTGTTTTCTCTTAAGGGATGTAGTGTTTGTGACGTACAGTGCACTTTTATCGTATATGGTAATAAGATGAGCCTTGCGTCCACAGCATATATTAACACTGGCATTATAAATATTTATTAGAAATAATTTGAACTTCACATTTCAGAATATTGAACCTGAAATTATTTCTATTTCTGAAAAATGTCCTGTGTGTTTTTACAGCATGTTTCTTTACATCCTGTAATGACAGTTTACAGATGGCCCTGTAAAGTGTTGAATGCAGTACAGTGTCAATAGCAGTTTAGTGGAATAGAGGGTTAGGATGAGAAATGGCTGGGTTTATTGAACAAGTGGGTCTTGAGAGCCTGTGTTTGAAGTTTTGTAAAGAGGTAGGAGTGGGAGGAAGTAATCAGCAGGCAGGAGAGGTGGCATGAGTAAAATGAGAACCAGCTGCACAAAAATAGCAGGAAACAATAAAAAAAACTGAGAGCTGACTTATAAAAAGAAGATTTATTGAACAAATGATATTAAAACATAAAAAAAAAATGATTATGTTAAAATTACATTAATACCACAGGTTATAATGCTGGAAATACGGATAGTATATTGTAGAAACTATATAGCTGACATAGTGATACTATATAGCCAGAAGTATCACTATATCAGCAGCAGTGAAACAAAATAACCAGTGTCTATGTTTCAGTAGCAGTCTCTGTTAATAGGATATCCACAGTGACATCAGCCATCACCATTCAGGTTCACACTGATAATAGAAATGCAGTTGAAGCAATCTCAAGGTGTTCGCTGTTGTGCCGTTAATTGATGAAGTCCAGTGAATCAGAATAATATAAATACCTCTCAAGGGGGGCTGGTATAACCGAGCGTCCTCGGTTATGATGTCCTGCAATGCCCACCGCTATTTTATGCAGAGAGGAGAGAAAAGCTGTGCCGCCAGGCGGGTAGTGGAGATGAATAGCCGCGTGCTGTAGAACGGCTGCCTGCGAGGGTGACGGAGCCAATGTAGCTCACGCTGGTATAGAGCTGCTTGCTGCTGTAACAAGTACCTATGGCTGGGTACAAGTAAATGCGGGATCCTAATGCGTTTCGTCACACTCCACGTGACTTTTTCCAAAGGTGTATTCCCACATCTATGGGTGTCAGTATTTAAAGGCAAGGATGTAATCCAGCAGGTGTAAGACATGATTAATTAATTAGAAACTTTATTTAAAAAGGACTTCTAATCGTCAGCTCTCAAATAAACATAAATACCATCAATCCAAAATATATTAGCCAGTAAGATAGATACACCATAGAATAATAGATATAAAACATGATCATATCTGAGAAGTGTATAGATGCCAAATAGAGTACATATAAACTATAATTTTTAACAGAAAAAAATTGATATATATATATATATATATATATTAACAAAAATCATAAAACTGGAGTAATATATGTTATGATGATAGAGATGGGAATCAAAGAATCATGTATATATGTACAGAGCATGTCAATCTCATGATTCAAGTGGTATTAAATTGCATATATATGGCTAAATCGTCAGAAAGTAATATCAATCGTATTAATAATTTAAAAAAAATACATACATACATACATACATACAGTATCCCATATCCAAATAATCCGAAATACGGAATATTCCGAAATACGGACTTTTTTGAGTGAGACTGAGATAGTGAAACCTTTGTTTTTTGATGGCTCAATGTACACAAACTTTGTTTAATACACAAAGTTATTAAAAATATTGTATTAAATGACCTTCAGGCTGTGTGTATAAGGTGTATATGACACATAAATGAATTGTGTGAATATAAGCCCACTTTGTTTAATGCACAAAGTTATAAAAAATATTGGCTAAAATGACCTTCAGGCTGTGTGTATAAGGTGTATATGTAACATAAATGCATTCTGTGCTTAGACTTAGGTCCCATCACCATGATATCTCATTATGGTATGCAATTATTCCAAAATACAGAAAAATCCGATATCCAAAATACCTCTGGTCCCAAGCATTTTGGATAAGGGATACTCAACGAGTGTGTGTATATGTGTATATATGTGTGTGTGTGTATATATGTATATATGTGTGTGTGTGTGTGTATGTATGTATATATGTATATATGTATATATATATATATATATATATATATATATATCTCAAAACTGACCATCGGGTATCTTGTATGTTAGTGGTAATAATAAAGTAAAATAATAGATAAAAGCTGAGAAACTTAAAAAAAAAAAAAAACACAACACACACTACAGCTATATATCATGCCATGTTGGGACTAGAACTTGAGTTTTCCACATGACAGACCCATTGCTCAGCCAGATACACCACAGAGTCTCTTACAGAGACATAGACAAATTTGACAGAGCAAAATAGAGCAGAGTGTTAACACTATGCTTAGAATGCAGGTCACCTAGGACCATGTGATTATGCGGAATAATGAACGACTTGTCAGCAGGGGTGTGCTAGGTGTGAACAACTTCAGTGGGACTAGATAAATAAAACAATATACATATATTAGGTATATAACTAGCAAATGGACTTTACTGAAAAATAACCAATAGATAAATATGGGCTAAGGACCAACACTAAAAAAATCAGTCTAATTGTGTTAGAATTATAACAAAGTATATAAATACGAGTCATAAACCTAGTCTTATAATTTAAAAGATTATAAAGTAAATGACACTGAAAAGGCAAGGGGAAGAGAAGCTAAGATGATCAGGGATCAAATTCAGTGGTTTCATTTAGTCCCTCGGGAACGAGGGTTCTAAGTTTATGAATCCAGTAGTTTTCCCTAAGGCACAGTTTTCTGTATCTATCTCCACCCCGTATGGTGGGCATGATCATTTCAATGCCTACTAAGCGTATTTCATCAGGATTTTTATTGTGCATTTCAGAAAAGTGTATTGAAACACTATGGAAAATGAGACCCTTAAGGCTATTGCAATTAATAAAGGAATGTACGATATATTCTGTATTATTAGATGAAGTGAAGGTTTATGAGGTTCCGACACATAAGGAACCTCATAAGTCAACAGCTTGAACCTGACATTCAGATACTCAGGTGTGTAGGGAATTCATACAGGTATAGAACCTAACCAGATTCAAACACGTACCGAACCCTCCAGTGGTGCAGTATCAACAGCCCAGTCTCTGTGCCATGTCATAACACAGAGACTGGGCTGTTGAAACATAAAACGGGTGATTGGATGGTCCTTTAAAATTTCTAGGATAATTTTTATATACACACACATAAGGAAGGAAAATGGAGAAGGAAATATATGCATACTAAATAAAGGAACAAAGGGCTTCATGGATATAAAACATCCACAGTCCATATATATAGGACCAACTTTTAATAGAGATGGATAATTCACCCAGAATGGTTGTAGGATGGTAAAACCTATGGATATTATTAATTGGTTAGAAGTCCATAATTTTAATATTCTGACATATTTTTACTGGGTGCTATCAGGTGTGATGTCTTATCATATAATTTTATACATACCAAGCATAAACGCATACGCCTTTAAGGGTATTCAGCTAGTTAATGAACCTGATTGCAGACTCTTTTCAGTTTGTAAGCAGGGTCTGTTAAATTTGAACCCTAAAGAATATTTAACATTTCAGCTACATATACTTTAAAGTGCAATTATATCACAAACTCCAAAAAATGAGTAATAAACGGTGTTCAATAAATTTACATATAGTGAATAGCTGCACCACTCAGTGTCGATTTCTATAACATAGAGCTAATTTCATAT
Organism: Pseudophryne corroboree; assembly: GCF_028390025.1. NCBI lineage: Eukaryota > Metazoa > Chordata > Amphibia > Anura > Myobatrachidae > Pseudophryne > Pseudophryne corroboree. The sequence continues at coordinate 222,566,191 of NC_086454.1, read as the reverse complement.
ATAATACTAATAATGGTATCCAATCTCATTACAATTGTGTTTCTTTCAATACCACATAGTTGCATCATATCTAACTCGTTTTCATAATATTTATTTAATATTCATTCCATTCATAATTTTAATACATGATGATACAAAAAATCAGGTGCTCACTTAGATCACAATATCAGTGATTACAATTTAAACATACAAGTCTTACATATTAGACAAATACAGTCTAATACAATGCATTCCAAATACTTACTGCAACTACCAGGAAAGAGACACAAGTAACAGCCAAATCCAAAATGAACTGGCACAGCACTGAGACTGCTATTTATTCAACTCAGTGCAAGTCTCACTTCCTGTAATTAGTGGCTCTAATTATTCGTTTTTCCTGGATACTGCTCCTTTTCTAAACATAATTCCACACTTAAAAGGATTAGAATAATCCCTAGATTTAGATGATCATTTTAATTTGAAAGAAAAAAGTGAATTGTGCTGAAAAAATAACTTAAGTGTCTATGAACTAACTATCAGGTGTGTGGATACTGATCTCCTGCATGTGTTCCACTCAGCAAAGGCTGGAACGCATATGTAAAGAGACCAAAAAAAAAAAAAAAAAAAAAAAGGGGTTTAAATAGACTTCATTTATATATTGCTAATGCAAAAAAGCAAGTGTTTGTGTTCAATATGCCTATTACCGCTAATCTTTATATCTTCATAGTAAATATCGACATTAAAAAATAGAAAATAAGATTTTACTTACCGGTTAATCTATTTCTCGTAGTCCGTAGTGGATACTGGGGACTCCGTAAGGACCATGGGGAATAGACGGGATCCGCAGGAGACAGGGCACTTTAAGAAAGAATTAGGAATACTGGTGTGCACTGGCTCCTCCCTCTATGTCCCTCCTCCAGACCTCGGTTAAGGAAACTGTGCCCGGAAGAGCTGACAGTACAAGGAAAGGATTTTGGAATCCAGGGTAAGACTCATACCAGCCACACCAATCACACCGTATAACTCGTGATAACATACCCAGTCAACAGTATGAACAACAACAGAAAAAAGGGGGAAGAAGGCTGCGCTTTGAGAGGAAATGAGCAATAACCACTAATTGTGTAAAATTAAAGACAATTTATTAATTATTATTATTATTATTATTATTATTATTATCGTGCTCAAAGCATGCAGTATCCTGGTAACCTTGACGCGTTTCGCTGCATATGCCTTGCAGCTTTTTCAAAGGTATACAGTAATGCCTGGGTTTGGGCTTTATATACCCTAGACAAAATGGTGGCTTAATTGGCACCTGGATGCACATTTCCTGTTGATCATACATAACTCTGTTTACAATAACAAAACCTGTTAAAATAGGTATAGGAGACAGACCTACTTGTAAATAAAAGCTTCTGATAATATTATACTTTTGTTTTTAGTCCTAATCGAAATTTAATATACATCTTATTATTACTTAGGGATGTGTTTTATCCAATCAATACTTTTGTTTACTGATATGTAGTCGTGGAAACTATCAGCTGGACGATTTCATAGGTGGAATGAAAAGTCATGTGATTAGTGTTGGTCATGTGGTTAATGTCACATGATCTGGTCGAAAACAACCTGCTATTATATGTTTAATATTATGGAGGTAATCAGACCATGCCTATCTACTATTTAAGGATGGCCATTGCTGCTGTCTTGTTCCAAACCTTATTTTTACTCTTATATGTCACTGTAGGCATTTTTTCTTTCTTTTGCGGAGGTTTCTTAATTTACTCCCGGGCCGTTACCTAGGTAACGAAAACCGGAAGTGACGTATCGTGAGTTACCAGGATACTGCATGCTTTGAGCACGACCATCTCTAACCGGATCTGAACCAGCCCACAACAACTTCCAGCTACCCAGGAGAACCCCAGAGAGGCACCATCCAAACTACCGCATTGCATGAGGTACCCACAAACCTTTTGGGACATTTATCACTTCTAAAATCCTCTAGCGGTCCATGGAAATTACAACGGACTCTTCTGGTATTATCTGAATGGGACTTACATAGTGGAAAACTATTGGATTTAAACCATCTTTGGGCAATATTTGGAACAGATCCTTCAGTGTCTATATGACAAATATCCGGTATCAATATCTTGGGTAAAATTTTACTATTCCATAGCATGCTTATGGTATAATGTAAATGCACATAATATTACTGTTTTTTAAGTAATTAATGTTTTTAATAAATTGTCTTTAATTTTACACAATTAGTGGTTATTGCTCATTTCCTCTCAAAGCGCAGCCTTCTTCCCCCTTTTTTCTTTGTAAAATATTGGGAGTGACTTCCCTCTTAAACATTGGCTGCTGCTTAGCTTAGCTCCTCATCTCACAGCGCCCGAATACTTCAAGGTATTTTTACTTTTCTTTCGCATTGAACAACAACAGAGCATCAGAGAAACCTGATGCAACCATAAAAATAACCCTTATTTTAAGCAATAACTATATACAAGTATTGCAGAAAAAGTCCGCACTTGGGACGGGCGCCCAGCATCCACTACGGACTACGAGAAATAGATTTACCGGTAAGTAAAATCTTATTTTCTCTAACGTCCTAGTGGATGCTGGGGACTCCGTAAGGACCATGGGGATTATACCAAAGCTCCCAAACGGGCGGGAGAGTGCGGATGACTCTGCAGCACCGAATGAGCAAACTCAAGGTCCTCCTCAGCCAGGGTATCAAACTTGTAGAACTTTGCAAAAGTGTTCGAACCTGACCAAGTAGCTGCTCGGCAAAGCTGTAATGCCGAGACCCCTCGGGCAGCCGCCCAAGAAGAGCCCACCTTCCTTGTGGAGTGGGCTTTTACTGATTTTGGAAGCGGCAAGCCAGCCGCAGAATGAGCCTGCTGAATCGTGCTACAGATCCAGCGAGCAATAGTTTGCTTTGAAACAGGAGCACCCAGCTTGCTGGATGCATACAGGACAAACAGCAACTCAGTTTTCCGGACTCTAGCCGTTCTGGTTACATAAACCTTCAAAGCCCTGACCACATCTAGTAACTCGGAATCCTCCAAGTCACGAGTAGCCACAGGCACCACGATAGGTTGGTTCATATGAAAAGATGACACTACTTTAGGCAGAAATTGCGGACGAGTCCGCAATTCTGCCCTGTCCATATGGAAAACCAGATAGGGGCTTTTATGTGACAAAGCCGCCAATTCTGACACCCGCCTGGCTGAAGCCAAGGCTAACAGCATGACCACCTTCCACGTGAGATATTTTAACTCCACGGTTTTAAGTGGCTCGAACCAGTGTGATTTCAGGAAACTCAACACCAAGTTAAGATCCCAAGGTGCCACTGGAGGCACAAACGGGGGCTGAATATGCAGCACTCCCTTTACAAAAGTCTGAACTTCAGGAAGAGAAGCCAGTTCTTTTTGAAAGAAAATGGATAGGGCCGAAATCTGGACCTTAATGGACACCAATTTTAGGCCCAAAGTTACTCCCGACTGTAGGAAGTGAAGGAAACGGCCCAGCTGGAATTCCTCTGTAGGAGCATTCCTGGCCTCACACCAAGCAACATATTTTCGCCATATACGGTGATAATGTTTATCCGTCACGTCCTTCCTAGCCTTTATTAGCGTAGGAATAACCTCCTCCGGAATCCCATTTTCTGCTAGGATCCGGCGTTCAACCGCCATGCCGTCAAACGCAGCCGCGGTAAGTCTTGAAACAGACAGGACCCCTGCTGCAACAGATCCTGTCTGAGAGGCAGAGGCCATGGGTCCTCTGTGAGCATTTCTTGCAGTTCCGGATACCAAGTCCTTCTTGGCCAATCCGGAACAATGAGTATTGTTCTCACTCCTCTTTTTCTTACGATTCCCAGCACCTTGGGTATGAGAGGAAGAGGAGGAAACACATAAACCGACTGGAACACCCACGGTGTCACTAGTGCGTCCACAGCTATCGCCTGAGGGTCTCTTGACCTGGCGCAATACCTTGGTAGCTTTTTGTTGAGGCGGGATGCCATCATGTCCACCTGTGGCAGTTCCCACCTACTGGCAATCTGTGCGAAGACTTCTTGATGAAGTCCCCACTCTCCCGGGTGGAGGTCGTGCCTGCTGAGGAAGTCTGCTTCCCAGTTGTCCACTCCCGGAATGAACACTGCTGACAGTGCTCTCACTTGATTTTCCGCCCAGCGAAGACTTCTGGTGGCTTCCGCCATCGCCACCCTGCTCCTTGTGCCGCCTTGGCGGTTTACATGAGCCACTGCGGTGATGTTGTCTGATTGAATCAGCACCGATTTGTCGCGAAGCAGGGTCTCCGCTTGACTTAGGGCGTTGTATATGGCCCTTAGTTCTAGGATATTGATGTGAAGGCAAGTCTCCTGACTTGACCACAGACCCTGGAAATTTCTTCCCTGTGTGACTGCCCCCCACCCTCGGAGGCTTGCATCCGTGGTCACCAGGACCCAGTCCTGAATGCCGAATCTTCGGCCCTCGAGAAGGTGAGCACTCTGCAGCCACCACAGAAGAGTCACCCTGGCCCTGGGGGATAGGGTGGTCAGCCGATGCATCTGTAGATGTGATCCGGACCACTTGTCCAACAGATCCCATTGAAATTTTAAGAGGTCTCTGACCAGTGTCATGAGTTCCTGAGCCTTCTCCGTCGGGAGAAAAACCTTCTTCTGGTCTGTGTCCAGAATCATGCCCAGAAAGGGCAGACGCGTCGTAGGAATCAGCTGCGACTTTGTAATATTCAGAATCCAGCCGTACTGTTCCCGAGAGCGTGCTACGCTGATCAGCAACTGCTCTCTGGACCTCGCCTTTATGAGGAGATCGTCCAAGTATGGGATAATTGTGACTCCCTGCTTTCGCAGGAGCACCATCATTTCCGCCATTACCTTGGTAAATATTCTCGGTTCCGTGGAGAGACCAAACGGCAACGTCTGGAATTGGTAATGACAAACCTGTACCACAAATCTGAGGTACTCCTGATGAGGTGGATAAATGGGGACATGCAGGTAAGCATCCTTTATGTCCAGAGACACCATAAAATCCCGCTCTTCCAGGCTTGCAATGACCGCTCTGAGCGATTCCATCTTGAACTTGAACCTTTTCAGGTAAATGTTCAGGGATTTTAAATTCAAAATGGGTCTGACCGAACCGTCCGGTTTCGCTACCACAAACATTGTGGAATAGTAACCCCTTCCCTGTTGAAGGAGGGGAACCTGCACCACCCCCTGCTGGAGATATAATTTGTGAATTGCCTGTAACACTAATTCCCTCTCTAAGGGGGAAGCGGGCAGAGCCGTCGGTGAGGGGGCATCTTCTCAAAGTCCAGCTTGCATCCCTCAGACACCATATCTATTGCCCAGGGATCTAACAGGGAGTGAACCCACTTGTGGCTGAACTTACGCAGGCGTGCCCCCACCGGGCCTAGCTCCGCCTGTGGAACCCCAGCGACATGCGGTGGATTTTTGCAGAGGCCGGGGAGGACTTCTGTTCCTGGGACCTAGCTGTGTTGTGCAGCTTCTTTCCTCTGCCCCCGCCTCTGGCAAGAAAGGACGCACCTCGGACTTTCTTGTTTCTTTGTTCGAAAGGCTGCATTTGATAATGTTGTGCTTTCCTAGGCTGTGCAGGAATATTAGGCAAAATATCAGAATTACCAGCTATAGCTGTGGAGACCAGGTCCGAGAACCCTTCTCCACACAATCCTCAGCCTTACATATGCCTCTTTAAGTTGGCATCATCTGGCCATTGCATATTCTACAGGACACATCAAGCAGAAATCGACATAGCTTCGACTCTAGGACCCAGTATACTCATGTCTCTTTGGGCATGTTTCATATATATATATATATATATATATATATCTTAAGACAGCATCTTTAATATATATATCTCTCTATATATACATATATATATATACATATATATATATATATACATATATATATATATATATATATATCTACATACTAGGGTCTCAATCTCTGTTGATAAGGTACCTGTCCACGCTGCCACAGCGCTATAAACCCATGCCGACGCAATCATCAGTCTGAGTAGTGTACTAGAATGTGCACGCTATCTGCAGGATCCCTGAGAATAGCTGTTACGACAGGGCTACCTTTTGGGCAAACGTGACACCCTAGGGGAGGATTCCCATCGTATCCTGGCCCTTGTGGGGAAAGGATACTGCCTGAGAATTCTTTGTGGGAAACTGCAGTCTCTTGTCTGGAGATTCCCGCTCTTTTTTATCATGAAAGGAGGGAAATTTACCTCAGCTTTCTTCCCCTTAAACATGTGTACCCTTGTGTCAGGGACAGATGAGTCATCAGTGATATGCAAATCATCTTTTATTGCAATAATCATATATTGAATACTTTTCTGCCATTTTGGCTGTAACTTTGCATTATCGTAGTCGACACTGGAGTCAACCTCCGTGTCGATATCAGTGTTTATTATTTTGGATAGTGAGCATTGAGAGACTCTGAAGGTCTCTGTGACAGAGGGACAGACATGGGTAGATTTCCTGTCTGTTCTCTAATCTTTTGTGCCATAAATTCACCTTAGCACTTACACATATCCAAACAGGTGTCGGCGTTGTCGACGGAGACACCCTCTCACACACATATTAGCTCCATCTCCTCCTTAGGGGAGCCTTTTACCTCAGACATGTCGACACACACGTACCGACACACCACACACACAGGGGATGCTCTATTTGAAGACAGTTCCCCCACAAGGCCCTTTGGAGAGACAGAGAGAGAGTATGCCAGCACACACCCCAGCGCTATATGACCCAGGAATCACACAGTAATGTAGTGTTAACCCAGGAGCTGCTGTATATATTGTTTTTACGCCAAATTTATGTGCCCCCCCTCTCTTTTTCACCCCCTTCTATCGTGCTTCTGCAGGGGACAGCCTGGGGAGCTTCCTCTCAGCGGAGCTGTGGAGAGAAAATGGCGCTGGTGAGTGCTGAGGAAGAAGCTCTGCCCCCTCAGCGGCGGGCTTCTGTCCCGCGATTTTGTGTAAAATAATGGCGGGGGCTCATGCATATATACAGTGCCCAACTGTATATATGCCCACTTTGCCAAGAGGTCTCTAATTGCTGCCCAGGGCGCCCCCCCCCCCCCTGCACCCTGCACCCTACAGTGACCGGAGTGTGTGGGTGTAATGTGGGAACAATGGCGCACAGCTTCAGTGCAGTGCGCTACCTCATATGAAGACTGGAGTCTTCTGCCGCCGCTTTTGACGTCTTCTTACTTCTCTCGCCGGCTTCTTGCTTCTGGCTCTGCGAGGGGGACGGCGGCGCGGCTTCGGGATCGGACGACCAAGGGTGAGTTCCCGTGTTTGATCCCTCTGGAGCTAATGGTGTCCAGTAGCCTAAGAAGCATGACCTATCCGCAGTTAGTAGGTCTGCTTCTCTCCCCTCAGTCCCACGTAGCAGAGAGTCTGTTGCCAGCAGATCTCTCTGAAAATAAAAAATCCTAACAAAATACTTTCTATCTAGCAAGCTCAGGAGAGCTCACTAAAGTGCACCCAGCTCGTCTGGGCACAGATTCTAACTGAGGTCTGGAGGAGGGACATAGAGGGAGGAGCCAGGGCACACCAGTATTCCTAATTCTTTCTTAAAGTGCCCTGTCTCCTGCGGAGCCCGTCTATTCACCATGGTCCTTACGGAGTCGACAGCATCCACTAGGACGTTAGAGAAATCTAAGATTGGTAATGAAAAAGAATTTAGATCCTATATCTTATTTATAATTTGCTAGAAAAAGTGTCAAAAACCAAATGTTCGTGTTCAAAATATATTTTACCACTAATCTAGGTGGAGCACTAGATAAACTATTCTTTTTTGCAACAAATTGTACCGTATGTATATATACATATACACATAAAATAAGTATTCGAATGCAGAGTCCAAGGCTGGTACATTTATCCACATATTCTAACATGCTTTTAAAGACACAATGATCGTATACTCCATAATAAAACATTTTTTTTTTATATTGCATATATATATATATATATACACACACACACACTAGTTTTACGGACCCAGCATATACTGGGTCACCTCAGTCCCCACCCCCGTGCTTGGCTCCACCCAGTTCTGGAAAAAACCCCATGCAAATCCTGCGTTTGCCACTGAATTATATATAAACAACATAGATAATAATATAGATGGAGACATGTTGAATAGACCCCATAAATACATCTAAATTTAGACTATACTGTATGTTAACCATACATAAAATACATTTAAAAAAAATATTATAAACAAGATTCCTCCTAAAAAAAAACATTTTAACTCAAAATCCCCATTAGGACCATTCGGGACTAGCGTCAGTAATTTATAAATCCATCTCATTTCTGTTTGAAACAATCTTGTCTCGAGATTTTTGGTTCTCCAAGATGGGGTAACTGACTGTTACCCAAAAGGATTTAATATAGCACTTTTGATCTGTGCTTCAACTTGAAGTGGGACGATACAGTATGAGTTTGTAAACCCTTTCTAATATTGTAAATGTGTTCCGCTAGGTGGATTTTCATATTTCTACTAGTTTTACCCACATATATTAATCCACATTTGCATTCAAGGGCATAGATAACATTCTGTGAATTACATGTAATACATTGTTTAATTGGATATTTTTGGCCTTTAACTGTAAATTCACAGATTTTACAATGAATTGCATGTAATTCATAGTGTAATCTATGCCCTTGAATGCAAATGATTACACTTTGATGGACTTGCATACTAACCACCTACTAGTGACTATCGGAGTAAAAAACGTATTCAGACAATTTGGGTCAACACTGATTACACGTTGGTGAAAATTGTACTATATGTAAAATTATATCAGCGCCATTCTGAGACCACTGCTTTTGGTTTTTCAAATGTGTTAATTTGGGAGCTAGATAAAACGCCTAAGATCTCAGAGGGCTGTTTTTATTTTGGTATTTCTGCGAAATCTTGGTTTTCATTTCTTGGTTGTATTATGAAACAAAGGCAGTAAGGAAATTGGAGAAAATATGCTCAAGGAGTTTGGAAGCAAAAGGGAGGAGAAGGGTTGGTAGTTTTAGAGAGTATGTTTTTAAGAATAGGGGAGACGGGCATGCTTAAATACAGATGGGACAGTGCCTGATGAGAGGGAGAGACTTAAGACATGGGCATGATGGGAACAGGCAGGAGAATGGTAGCAGAGGATATGGGAGGGGATAGGGCCAAGTGGGGAGGGCCAGCTACAGGGGAAAAATAAGTCAGAGTTGGTAAACAAGATGGGGAGGGGTGGTCTGGGAAAAGAGGGGGCAGGTTGCCGAGGGTCTTATTGGATGAGATGTCCTATGGAGTCAATTTTAGATGTGAAATTGGGGGCAAAATCAAGGGCAGAGAGTGAGGAGGAGAGTTGAGGTGAGCAGAGAAGGTTTGAAGACTGGGAGAAGAGGTTCTTGAAATACGACTGTTTATAGGGAGATGGCAGCACTGTAGGATAAGAGTATTAATTTGAAATTGAGGAAGGCCACTATAGTCCTCCACTGTCGCTTGGCAGTTCGTGAACATTTTTGCAGATATCTGGCTAATTTGGATTGCCAGGTTTGAGGTGTTGATCTACGAGGGTGAATAGTGGTCGCTGGAGCAAGAAAGTTAAAGAGTTAGGGTGGCTTTGTATAGGGAAATGGCTTGTTCAGGGCAGGAGAGATAATTAGCTTAATGATGGTAGCCTTAGAAGGCAGAGGTGGAGAAACAGATGGAAAAGTTAAAAGAGAGGTGATGGTTAGAGAATGGGAATGGGATGTTGGAGTAATCATAAATATCCCAACAGTGAGTGAAGACCAGATCAAATGAGTGCCCACTCACATGGGAGGTTCACTGGGAGAGACCAAGCAATGATGTGGGGTTAAGAAGTATAGAGGCAGAGGGTTTTGTGGGTATATCGATTGTGATGTTGAAATCACCTAATAGAGGGGATGTTTGAAGAGAGAAAGTGAGGAAGCCAGGAAGCAAGGTTGTGAGGAATTTGGTCAGAATGCCAGGGGGATGGTAAATGACAGCTACTAGAAGGTAACAGGTTGGAAGAGGCCTATTGCATGGACCTCAAATGTAGAGACTGTAAAGGATGGTTCCGGTTGTATAAGTTAGTAATAGTAACTGGAAGATTGAAGGTCCCCAACACCACCAAGGCAAGGTGGTGAGGGACTGAGGGTTGAGTTACCCAGCGGAGAGGACAGGTAGAAGCAGTGTTGGGGGAAATCCAGGTCTCTATAATGGCTAGCAGATTCAGGAAGTTGGAGATGAAAAGGTCATGGATGGGAACCAGTTTGTTACAGACAGATTTGGCATTCCAGAGGGCACAGGAAAGACGGTGAGCGTTTATGGCAGATGTGAATGAGATTATCAGGGTTGCTGTAATGTTGAGGTGAGATTAATTGAGGGTAGTGATAAAGAGGGTGTAGTGATAGTGCGGGCACCTGAGCTCGGAAAAGAAACTGCAGGAGGTGGGAAGGGATGGAGCAGTGTGATGCAGATGGAGGTGGTAACCGGGAGGGAAGGAGCAGGGATGAGTGGTGGGGTAGTAGGCCCATGGTGATGCAGAGGTGAATGAAAGTTGGGTAACAGGAGAGGAGACAAAGGTAAGCAGAGGGGTGAATGGGAGAGAGGAGAGTAGTAGGGAAGGATAGAGGTGGAAATGGGTACACATTAAGATTACGTAGACAAAGAGTGATGAGGGGAGTATAAATACAAGTACTTGCAGTTGAAGTGGTAAGGTCTTGCAGTGTCCAAAACACACAGTGCAGTAGTTGTTTGTGGTGAAGAGTAAGTGAACTCATTTGTTGTTTAAATGCAGTTCTCCACTATTACGGATTATGGCTAGAATGTTTTCCTTCTGTATAACTTTGAGTCTGAGTGCAGGTAAACACAATTTCATATAATGCTCTTTAAATATCTCTCCCTGAGTTATGGCTGCCAATAGCTTAAAAAAGTTAACATACCAACCATCTAAGAGTTAACAAAAGTCATTGGCCCTCATTCCGAGTTGTTCGCTCGTTCTTTTTCATCGCATCGCAGTGAAAATCCGCTTAGTACGCATGCGCAAAGTTCGCACTGCGACTGCGCCAAGTAACTTTACTATGAAGAAAGTATTTTTACTCACGGCTTTTTCTTCGCTCCGGCGATCGTAATGTGATTGACAGGAAATGGGTGTTACTGGGCGGAAACACGGCGGTTCAGGGGCGTGTGGCTGAAAACGCTACCGTTTCCGGAAAAAACGCAGGAGTGGCCGGAGAAACGGTGGGAGTGCCTGGGCGAACGCTGGGTGTGTTTGTGACGTCAACCAGGAACGACAAGCACTGAACTGATCGCACAGGCAGAGTAAGTCTGGAGCTACTCTGAAACTGCTAAGTAGTTAGTAATCGCAATATTGCGAATACATCGGTCGCAATTTTAAGAAGCTAAGATTCACTCCCAGTAGGCGGCGGCTTAGCGTGTGTAACTCTGCTAAATTCGCCTTGCGACCGATCAACTCGGAATGAGGGCCATTATTTTTACCTGTTGAAGAGATGTTTGTAAATGTGCACATGCATCCCATCGTGATCCTGCACAATTTACAAGTCATTTTCTACCAGGGACGTGCAGTCAGGGGAGGCAGTGCCTCCCCTGTCATTAATGAGTAAAATAATACAAAGAAGATACTTATGACACATAAGTATCTTCTTTATTATTTTACACATGATTAAAGTGTGTAAAATTAGTTTGGAAGGCACCGATCGTGGTGCCTCCCGTAGTGATTGATAAAAGATATGGGAGCAGGGGGCGGGCGCGGGCGGGGCCTAGCAATGGGCAGGAAAAGCCCATTGAAATTGCATGGGAAAGCGGCACCATTAGAGGTGCCGCTTTCCTACAGGGACGTGCTTTCAACCTATGAAAGCACGTCCCCTGTCAGTGAGGCCACAGTGATTGGCCAGCGGATCCGTCATTGGATCCGCTGTCAATCACTGTGTGGGCCTCGGTGGCGGCGGAGGTGCGGGATACGGCGGGCCGGGCGGCGGAGGTGCTGATGGTGGAGATGCGGGCGGCGGTAGCGGGACGCGGCAGTATGGACAGTTCAGCAGAGTTTGGCAGCGGAAGCGGTACCCATTTCAAAAATGGCGCCTCAGCGTCATTTTTGAAATTCAAGATGGCCGCCGCGAGCCAATCATGGCTCGCCGCGTCATCGCCCCGCCCCCTCCGCTGACTTATATAAGTCAGCGCGAGGCAGCGGCTGTCAGTCCGACGGCGGAGGAGGAGCTGAGAAGAGCTCCTGAAGACCGAAGACGCCGGAAGTCCTGGATGGGCGGCGGCTATGCAAAAGAGCTTAGCAGCCGCCGCCCACCAGGTGAAGATGCTGGAAGTCCTGGGAAGGCGGCAGCCATGCAAAAAAGCTTAAAGGCCGCCGCCTCCCAGGTGAAGACGCCGGAGGAAGACGCCAGAAGCCCTGGGGAGGTGGCGCCCCCCCAGGTGAAGACGCCAGAAGCCCTGGGAAGGCGGCGGCCACGCAAAAGAGCTTAAAGGCCGCCGCCCCCAGGTGAAGACCCTGTTTAATAAAGGTTTTTTTAAAGTACGTGTAGTGTTTTTTTTTTTTTATATTTTCTTTACAGGTGGACTACAGGTGCCAGCGGGCCCTTTATGTTAGGGCATGCTGGCACTTGTGGTTCTTCATGTGCCAGCATGCTGGGGCAGGCTTGCTGGGACCTGTAGGCCACCTGTAAAGAACAATATTACTATTCTTTACAGGTGGACTACAGGTGCCAGTGGGCCATTTATGTCCGGGCATGCTGGCACTTGTGGTTCTAAAAGTGCCAGCATGCTGGGGCAGGCTTGCTGGGACCTGTAGGCCACCTGTAAAGAACAGTATTAGCATACAATGAACCCCGCACCCACCGCCACCAGGGGTGCGGGGCATAGCACTGGGCTATCAGCCCAGTGCTGGTTATTGCTCGGGAGGGGGGACCCCATTTTAATTTTTTTGGGGCCCCACTTTCCGAGGAATACCAGCCCTGGGCTGACTGGTTTGGGGGGTGTTTTTATGGCATGGCAGGGGGACCCCATACTGAGTGTCTCCCCTGCTATGGCATTACCCCCCCTACCTGGTTCTGCCTGGTGCTGGTTTTAGCGTTGTGGGGGGACTGCATTTTTTTTCCCGGGGTGGGGTGGGTGGGTTTAGCTGCAGTGCCTCCCCAGCCCCTGACCTCACCGCACGTCACTGTTTTCTACACACTGCATCAGCTGTAGCACCTGGAAGCTGGCTGGTTGTCTTAATAGCAGGAGTGGCTTCCCATTGATAGGGCTTACTGCGATTGTGATCCAGACTGGCAGTCCCAGCGGGAGAAAACACTTTCCCCTGGGACTGTCCTGCATGCAATTAGTCGAAAGTGTTTCCAGTGAGAAGCCGCTGGAAACTACTAATTAGCAATTAGTAGAAAGTGTTTCCAGTGAGAAGACACTGCCATGCAGTCACTGGATGTGTTTGTGGCATGTGTGGGGGAACTGTCTTCAGTGATCTATTTTACATCATGTTTTTCTCGTACTTTTATAAACCCATAAGCTGTATTCCACATACACACAAACGAATCTGCTTGAGGCGCCTAAAAATATTGATAAGTGATTCAAACAACAGTGGGGCGCAGCCAAAGAAGCACTGTGTATGTGCCTCTGATAGTTTATGCACAAAGAAAAAGGAAGGAATTAGCTGCGCCTACAGTGTTGTTGGTATACCAAGTTTATGGAGAGCTGACAAACAAAAAAAATATATATATATATATATATAAATATATTTATTAAAAAATAACACACCAATAAAAAACTATTACACAGATATGTAAAATTTCTAGATTTACATGTACTCTGAAAACCGTAAATATATCTAATGAGCAGTATCCACAGCAAAAATGTTAGAGCAATGTGTTGAATATTAACTCAGTGCAAATATAAGTTTGTAACACTGTTTAAAAATTGTAACATTATACATCCATGCTTAATGAATTGTATCACTTGAAAGAAGTAACTCAATAGCAAAAATTAGCTACAGGTGCAGAGGCAACATGCACACTACAGCTTGTAAAGACATATAAGTCCCGACAAAAATGATAACAATTAGTGCTGTATAATTATCTGTCCTGGGGCTATAGGCACCGAGCGTCCTCGGTGAAGTCCGCTACAGCTCACTAATTGTTTAAACGGTGAGAGAAAGAAATAAACTGAATAGCTCAAGCAGAGGCTGCTGTATATTTACCGGCGTCTTCGAGATGGTTTAGCCAGGAACTTCAGGTAGTCTCCCAAGGGCTGAGGAGATCCTTTAATGTCCACTTAAGGGAGCATAGGCGCCAAAATGGCGCTGCGGCGATATAGGGGGGAGGGGTGGCACACGCGACCGCGGGCCAACGGCGGGAAAGGGGGGACGGGGGCAGGTATGCCGTCCTCCTTTTCACACCTGGGGGGACAGGGCAGCCAGTAGGGCAGCAGGAGGGAAGAGGGGGCAGGAAGGGGTTAAAAAGCAGATGCAGGAGGGGAAGCGGCATTGCTACAGAGGGAGCCGGACGGAGATAGATGCGGCCGGGAGAGCAGCAGCGGGAGCAATATTAACAGAGGCCTTACCTCGTTGCCGGACAGAGCTCGATGCAGACGGGAGAGCAGCAGCGGGAGCAGCATTAAAGAACACGTCACCTCTTTTAAACCAGCGGGTCTGGGTCGCAGCACCTCCAGCTCAGGGCAGCAGCAGCCGTCCATCAGCTCCAAGAGGTAAAAACAGCGGGGAAAGAGCACCAGCAAAGCGCCCAGGAGCGGGACACATCCAGCCAGACGAGGTACCGCAAGCCCCAGGGTAGCGCCAGCAGGGCATTATGGAGCCACTGGCAGCGCGGTCAAGCAGAATCAAAAAAGCCCCCAGTCGCTTCAGAGAAGAGGGAGAGGAGAGCATCCGGAAGAAGGGGAACAGAAGAGTGAGGAAGCAGCAGCACTTGCAGCGTGGAGGAGCACAGGCAGAGGGCGCACCCCCTAGTGGTCGGAGGGCGAAAGAGCGGTCCCTGGCAGCCCAAAGCAGAAGAAAAAAAGAGGCATCATACAGACAGAAGGGAGAGCAGCATGGGGAGGAGATCCAAGCACCGGCAGCGTACGACAGCATTCCAGCAGCGGCAGAATCAGACGGGGCGGAGTCAGGCACAGAGGCGCAGAGCGTCACGGCCCACTCAAGTCAAACTGGCGCGCCACGGATTTCAACTCAACAGAGGGACAGCGGCATTGCGGCAGCAGCGCTGGGCTCATCCGCGGGCACACCAGCAGAATGGGTACAGCAGGCATCTACGCAGCTATTTAAGGAGCTGGCGCAATTCCCAGCGGCCGCACCAAGGAGATCAAGGGAGCGGGAGTCAGAACATCATGACAAGGGTAAGAGTCAACGCAGACGACGCGCGGCGAGGGATCACGGTCACCGTCATCACCCAACCCGTTACCTTTCACCCGCGAGAAGCATCCGCCACTACTCAAGGTCGAATGGAAGGGCATCGCCGGCGACGGCCAGCGGCGGCCAAGTGTCGCCAGCAAGGAGCTACCGCACGCAGCACCGGGATTGCCGGGGCTGCAGCTGCGCACGGCGATCAGAGCGGAGGGAGCAGCCTTACCGCGACAGGGAGCAATTTCTTCAGGAGGAATACAGCGGCTCAAGCAGGCGTCATCGCAGCCCACAGCGATCTTGTTTGGGGAACACGAGGCAGTGGGACCAGGAAGCAAGGGTTTTCATTAGCACAGACTCAACACTGCAAAGGAGCTACCCTAACCGCGGGCAGCAGTTTGGCACGCCGCGGAGAGAGCATCGCGAGAGGCGCGCGAGCAGCCGGGATCAGAGGCAAGGAGGCGAGAGCACGGCCTACGCTTCGTTCGGCGTGGCGCCATCATTTCCAGCGGTTCACGCAGAACATACCCAGGTGACAGGGTCATCTCCTTGTGCCAAGGTCGGCGCAGGATACGCAGCACCCAGATGGACAGCGACGGGGTCATCTCCTTGCGCCAGGATCGGCACAGGACACGCAGCACCCAGAGGGACAGCGACGGGGTCATCTCCTTGCGCCAGGGTCGGCGCAGGACACGCAGCACCCGTAGAGACAGCGATCGAGGACGCGGCGCTCGGGATCGGTAAGAACAATGTCGACAATAATGACTTGCATAATGTTTGTATGACCCAAAATACTTGTCAGAATGCGCAGAGTATATGCAGCGATTTATGCAACGCAGCAGGGGGGTCGAGTCATAGCAGTTTCCATAGAATGTGTGTTATGCCAGGAAGCGCGCAAGGGGTACAGCGTAGCAGTATTGATGTCGATAAAATGACAGGAGCGCAGAGGGGCGGGGTAGAGGCGCAGTCAGATGCAGATTTGGGGCTAACCCCGGCGGAGTCGGACGAGGACGACGCATGCAGGGTGTTGAGGGAGCAATGGCTGGCAGCAGTTGCGAAGTGGAAGAGTAAGAAGGGCAGCATCCCCGGGGTTGACGCAACCAGGGAAAAAATGGGTGTGGTAGAGCATGATAAGGCAACAGCTTTTGTGCAGGGAACCGCAGGCCTAGTATGCGCCTTCGGTTCAGTAGCGGCCCACTTGCCGGCGCTGACTAGGAAGGAAATCGAAAAAGGGGCTTTTATAGATATATGTTCACTGACGGAGGCAGGGCTGAAGGCCAAGGAGGCAGCGAAGCCAAAGGGAGAAAGGCAGTCAGAAAGCTATAAGACAATTGAGCATTGGCTGAGTGGTATGTTTGCCTATACAGCTTGTTATACGGAGGCGTACCCTGAAGCAGCCGCGGGCATGCTGAGGTACACAAATTTCATTTACTCGGTGTATAAGGAACACGGGGGGACGGTATGGAGAAAATATGACGAGCGTTTTAGGGCAAGGGCGGTGGGCGGGAAGCCCATTGATTTCGGCGTCAGGGACATTGACGAATGGTTGAAAGCCCAGTCGGCAGGGGCCCCAGAAAAGGTCTTAACTACACAAAGGCCGTTTGCAGGGAGGCCTAGCGCGCAGAAACCAGATCATAAATGCTGGGCATTTAATGAGATGCGGTGCACTCGCGCGCAGTGCAAATTCAAGCACGCATGTTCAATCTGCGGCGCGAATCACGCAGCCAAAGAGTGCAGCAGACAGAGGGGAAATAACCAGAAAAAGGTACCCGCAGCGGCAGGGCCTAACAAAAGCAATTAGTCCAGTAAACTCGAACAGGATCCTGGCATGGCTGGCCAGGTATCCCAAGAGCCAGGAAGCCAATTTGCTGCGGGCGGGGTTCGGGGACGGGTTTAGGATACCCATAACTAAGGAAGTCGCGCCCTCCGGCAGCTCCAGAAATTTAAAGTCTAGCAGGGAGCAGCCACGAGCGGTGCGGGAAAAAATTATCAAGGAGCTAGCTTTAGGGAGAATGGCGGGGCCTTTCGTAGCCCCCCCAGTGGCGGGGCTAGTTATATCGCCGTTGGGGCTGGTCCCCAAGAAAGCACCGGGGAAATTCAGGCTCATTCAGCATTTGTCCTATCCAGAAGGGGCGTCGGTAAACGACGCTTTGGACAGGGACGAATGCTCAGTGCAGTACCAGTCCTTCGACTCGGCTGTCAGGTCGATCCGGACACAGGGGAAGGGGGCCCTGATAGCAAAATTAGACATCGAGTCTGCCTTCAGACTGCTCCCCCTACATCCTGAGAGTTTCAGGCTCATGGGGATAAGCTTTGACGGGGTTTTCTTCATTGACAAATGTTTGCCAATGGGTTGCGCTATTTCGTGCGCATATTTCGAGGCTTTTAGCTCTTTCCTGCAGTGGTGCTGGGAGGAGCGCACGGGGTCAAGAGCTATAGCACACTACCTGGACGATTTCCTGGTGGCAGGGCCTCCAGATTCGACACGGTGCGCCCACCTTCTGAGCGAGCTGAAGGCCATGCTGGAGGAGTTCGGCGTGCCTATCGCAACAGAGAAGACGGAAGGGCCCAAAACGGTCCTATCCTACCTGGGGATAGAGATTGACACAGATAGACAGGAGTGCAGGCTCCCCGAGGAAAAAATACGGAGGCTGGAAAGGGAAATCGGGCTGTGCGTAAAGGCAAAAAAGGTTACGTTGGGCCAGCTGCAATCATTATTGGGAAGCCTCAATTTTGCATGCAGGGTGATCCCAATAGGTAGGATTTTTAAACGGCGGCTCGAGCAAGCCACCGCGGGCGTTGCAAAGAGACATCACTTTGTGCGGATCAACAGGGATTTGAGGGAGGACCTGCGAGTATGGGAGGAATTCCTCCTACATTTCAATGGAGTGCGTATGTGGCCCAAAGTAGTACGGTCCAATCACGCAATGCATCTATTTACGGACGCCGCAGGGGGGACAGGCTTCGGGGCATACTGGCAGGGAGAATGGTGCGCGCAGGTTTGGCCCACATCGTGGGAGAAGGCGGGGCTCACCAAGAACTTGGCGGCCTTGGAGTTGTTCCCAATAGTCGTAGCAGTGACAATATGGGGGGAGAGACTCGCCAACAGGCAGATTCAATTCTGGTGCGATAATATGGGGGTGGTTCAGGCGGTGAACAACCAGAGGGCCTCATCGCCACCAGTCGTCAGGTTGATCAGAAAATTGGTGCTAGCATGCTTGCATCATAATATTACATTCAGGGCGAAACACGTGCCGGGGGAGAAGAATGCGATAGCAGATGCGCTGTCTCGGCAGAACTGGGAAGCTTTTAGGGCAGCTGCGCCAATGGCAAACGCGACTGGCCTAACATGCCCCTCATGTCTCTGGCAGATAGTCAAGCCGAATTAGGCAGGCTGGTGGAGCGGTCGCTGGCGCCAAAGACGTGGAAGGCATACAAGGCTGCCTGGAGATCGTGGCAAGAGTTTCAGGCTGCGGAAGGCACCGGGGGAAAAAATGCGCAGCAGCAGCTGCTGGCTTTCATAGCTAAGCTCAGGCGCGAACAGGCATCCAAGGCCAGGACGAGCGCCATGTTAGCAGGTATCGCGTTTTTCGATAAGTTGGCAGGGAAAAATGACGAGACAAAGTCGTTTACGGTACGTACAATCATGAGGGGCTGGGCCAGGGCAGAGGTTAGGAGGCCAGACGCAAGGGAACCCATTACAATGGAGAGATTGAAGACGCTGCTGGCATGCATCCCATCAGTGTGCAGGGATCAGGGCGAAGCGGCGCTGTTTGGGGCCGCATTCGTGATGGCTTTTAGC
This sequence comes from Pseudophryne corroboree, assembly GCF_028390025.1. Classification (NCBI taxonomy): domain Eukaryota; kingdom Metazoa; phylum Chordata; class Amphibia; order Anura; family Myobatrachidae; genus Pseudophryne; species Pseudophryne corroboree. Next base: position 222,546,992 of record NC_086454.1, on the reverse strand, counting down.
GGAGCATTCAGGATTAGCGAGCTTGTAGCGAGATCTAAGCTCACAAACGGCGACGGGCTGCAGTACAAGAACGTCGTCATAACCGAGCAAGCTGTGTTATGCAAAATACAGAAGTCGAAGACTGATCAGGAGGGTAAGGGAAAATGGGTTCAGTTGCGCAAGCACACGGATATTGTGGCATGTCCGGTGGCGGCGGTCAAGGCCTTCCTAGACCACAGGCCGCGAGGTGGGGATAATTTTCTCATACACACGGACGGGTCACCACTAACTAAATATCAGTTTACGGCGGTCCTGAAAAAATGCGGAACGGCCAGCGGATGGCAGGCCGATAGGTTTAGCACTCATTCATTCAGAATCAGTGCCGCCACGTCGGCAGCTAGCGAGGGCTGCGCTGGCGAGGAGATCAGAGCGCTGGGCCGGTGGAAATCAGATCGCTATAAAGTTTACGTCAGGCCGGTTACCAGCAATCTAACATCTAATTAAATCTCCCCCCCCCCTCCGCAGGGAGCAAAGAGGCGAAGCGCATTTGGATCGTCGGCCATTCCTACATTCACTGGGCGGAAAAGAGGGCCGCCGGCAGGCCCTACGGCAGGCAGCTGGGGCTGGCAAGGAGCGCGGGACGAGTGTTTTGGTTCGGGCGGAGGGGGATGAGGTGGCACGGCCTCAGGGAGGCGTTGCTGGGAGGTGAAAAAACGGCGGGCAGCCCAGACACAATAGTCATTCATTTAGGTGGTAACGATTTGGGGAACACGAAGTCCCTTGACATGGTAAGAAGCATGGGCACTGACCTGGCATGGGCCAAAGCACGTTGGCAGGCAGCGAACATCGTATGGTCCAGCATCATACCTAGGCTCACATGGCGTGGGGCGCGTAAAGGGGCTGCCATAGAAAGGACCAGGAAAAAGGTGAATGTAGCAGTGAGTAAGTGCGTGAGGGCGATGGGTGGAAAGGTCATCCGTCACCCGGACATCAGTCAGAAGGTCAAGGGCTTGTACAGGGCAGACGGGGTGCATTTGTCGGACGTCGGCATTGACTTGTTCAACAACGCTTTGCAGGAGGCTTTGGAAGTCGAGGTTAGGGAGAATGGCAGGGTGGGGGGGTTTTCGGTAATCGGGCAGACCCCGAAACCTCAGTGGCGGGAGGAAGCGGTGCGCAAGGCAGGTGGAGGACGGGAGCCAGCTGAGGTTGCAGATTCACCGACGGCGACGTGACGCATGCCAGGCTCCAGCTGTCGACGGCGGGCCGACGGCTGCTCACCAGGCCAGAGGAATCTGCGGGGGCTGGCTCACTAGCGGGGGCGTTGCTGAGGGCCTACGGCGTAGGTATGTGGCACGCCCCGTCGTAAATCAATGATCGGCATTGATAGGGTTTTTTGTGCCTTGCCCACCGTTTCTCTGCCCCTACCCTGGAAAAAAGTGTAAGTTGTAAATAAGGTAATGGTTAATAAAGAACTGTGGCCAATGATTCAATCCCAGATCTTGTCTCCGGGTATTATTTCGGTAGGGACGACAGGGGGGTTGGTTAGCAGGGGCGCAGCGGACCACCCTCTCCCCCTTAAGGGAGCATAGGCGCCAAAATGGCGCTGCGGCGATATAGGGGGGAGGGGTGGCACACGCGACCGCGGGCCAACGGCGGGAAAGGGGGGACGGGGGCAGGTATGCCGTCCTCCTTTTCACACCTGGTGGGACAGGGCAGCCAGTAGGGCAGCAGGAGGGAAGAGGGGGCAGGAAGGGGTTAAAAAGCAGATGCAGGAGGGGAAGCGGCATTGCTACAGAGGGAGCCGGACGGAGATCCCACCCACCCACCCCCTGTGTTAGGGACTGTATTGTTTTGTATATGCCTGTCAGCATTTGGAGTGTCTATGTCTGTCAGCATTTTGCGTGTTATATATATATAAAAAAATAAAAAAATAAAAAATAAAAAATAAGAACTTGGAAAGGAAATGGGACGTTTTTACGAATGCAATTTGTGGTCGACAAAGTCTTGGTTATGCATGTTGTTTTGTCACAGTTGGTAAGAGGACGGCAGGAGGAAGCGGTGCGCAAGGCAGGTGGAGGACGGGAGCCAGCTGAGGTTGCAGATTCACCGACGGCGACGTGACGCATGCCAGGCTCCAGCTGTCGACGGCGGGCCGACGGCTGCTCACCAGGCCAGAGGAATCTGCGGGGGCTGGCTCACTAGCGGGGGCGTTGCTGAGGGCCTACGGCGTAGGTATGTGGCACGCCCCGTCGTAAATCAATGATCGGCATTGATAGGGTTTTTTGTGCCTTGCCCACCGTTTCTCTGCCCCTACCCTGGAAAAAAGTGTAAGTTGTAAATAAGGTAATGGTTAATAAAGAACTGTGGCCAATGATTCAATCCCAGATCTTGTCTCCGGGTATTATTTCGGTAGGGACGACAGGGGGGTTGGTTAGCAGGGGCGCAGCGGACCACCCTCTCCCCCTTATGACAGGTAGCCAGTGTTGGTAATCAGAAGTGCTGCTGACTGGGTAAATAAGCCGTGCAGTGGCTGTGGGCAGAAAGGCCGTGTGCTGGCTGTTTAAACGGAGAAACCCTTGGTAGCTATGGGTACCGTGATACAGCACTGACCGCAGTCGTCCTTAATTGCCGGGAGAACCCTCTGCTGGCTGTAGGCGCCGTGCAATGGCGCTGGCCGGAGCCGCCGTTGTGTGCAGGGATTTTCAGCAATGAAATAGCAGCCGCTGGAAGTGTAAGTTGAAGTGCCAGATGATAACGTGAGCCGGAGCAGCCTCTTGCAAATCAGGGGCATCTTCTATAGAATGACAGGACGTGTCCCCGTGAATCAACAGTATCGGTGGATAGAGTTCAGTAGTCGGTGATCAGAGTTGGAGGAGGAGCCTAACGCGTTTCGTCACGAATCACGTGACTTTTTCAAAGGAATGCCTCCTCTAAGAAACTTCACCATATTTATAGCATAAAAGGAAATCAAATCAGGTGAAACTGATACACAGTCAGTACATAGGCAAAAAAAGTCAGCTCTCCATAAAATATACACAAAATTGAGTCCTAAAATTTATATAAAAAAATAAGAAGAGAAATTTGTATATGAAATAGATAATAACTCTGTTAAAAATAACTGCAATGTAAAATTAACGTAAGAGACATATATAAATTAGGAATATATATATCAGACTAATAGCCAGACTGCAATCAGATGTAAAGGAGACGTGACAGAGGAAAAAACACATTTGGCACTATGGTGCTGATATTATATCGTATAAGATTTATAGTTGATTCAGTTTAATTATTAATGAGTTTTAGGGGTGAACCTTATAAAGGTTTATATGTAACCAAATTTGGTATTAATTAATTAATGTATATCCCCCCTTGATGAATTCAACAAACTAGAGAAGGGGTAAATATTTCTCGGGAGAGTTAAAAACGAATTACTTGACAGAGGAAAGGAAAAAGATCAGGGCATAAATAATGAATACTAATACTGGAACTAAATAGCAACCATATCTACTTCAGGAAAAAAAAAAAAAAATTAAATAAAGTCACAAACGAAAATAAATAAAAATAAAAATGATTAACAGGTGTGTTCACAAATATGTTCACACGAATTAACCCATTTCTCAGTATAAGAAGAATGTATGTATACACCTATTGAGGATAAACTTATATATGAATTCAGCCATCGGGCCAAATAAACAGACCCCCGGGAGAGGGGATTCTAGAATTAAGGACCAAATGGTAGGATAGTTAATTATAATAAAATTATATATATCCTATTATAAAGAGCAATATTATAAATAGATGCTTCATATATGTCATAAGGATGAAGATAAGGAGGAAAAAATGGAAGAGGACTATCATGAAGGAAACAGGAAAAAGGGGGAGAAAAGGAATGAGGACTGTAGACTGTGAGCTGCCGATGATCTTATCTGTGGGAAATGGAATAGGTATATTGATGTTAGGGATCAAATTCTATGGTTTCATTAAGGCCATCGGGAACGAGGGTTCTTAACTTATGAATCCAAAAATTTTCTCGTTGACAGAGTTTCCTATATCTGTCACCCCCTCTTGGGGTAGATGAGATGGTTTCGATACCTATAAGATGGATATCTTGTGGGATTTTTTATGGTGAAATTGAGCAAAGTGTCTGGAAACACTATGAAATAAATGTCCCTTGAGGATATTGCGCCTATGCTCCAAGAAACGGATTCTAAGCTTCCGTGTAGTGCGTCCCACATAAATAAGTTTGCAACTACAAACTAATATATAAATGACAAAGACACTATTGCAGTTAATGAAGGAATTAATGGTGTATTGTGTATTATCTGTAGAAGAAAATGCTTTAGTTTTATTTTGTATGTAAGAACATGTGATGCAGTGACTGGAGCCACACTTGAAACAGCCTTTTGTTTTTGTAAGCCACTGAGAAGAATTTAGGGAAGCATTTGATTGTCCTGAGGTTCTTCTATCTACAAAGAAGCTGGGGGCAAGATGTTGTTGCAGATTTGTAGATCGTTTAAAAATAATGGAAGGTTTTTCACCGATTTCTGTTTTAAGAATAGGATCAGTGAGAAGAATGGGAAAGTTGGTGGCAATAATATTCCTGATTTTTGACGAGGAATTGTTAAATTGTGGAAAAAAAGTGTGGTTGGTCTTGTTTGAATTTAGAATCAACTGATTTATATTGTAAAAGATCCTTCCTATCGATCTGATCAACTCGTGTCCGGGCTCCTTGAATTAATTCTAAAGGATAACCTTTATCACATAGAGATTGGGATAGTTCATCCGCTTGTGTTGAATAATTGTGATGTTCGCTACAATTACGCCTAATGCGTCGTAGCTGACCGTATGGAATGTTTCTTATCCATGGTTTGTAATGAGAGCTCTCATAATGTAAAAAATTATATTTGTCCACCTCCTTCCTAAAGGTTTTAGTGGATATCATTCCATCTATTATGGTGAGAGAGATATCAAGGAATGAGATGGAGGACTTACCTAACGTGCAAGTGAATTGTAAATTGAAATCATTATCATTTAAATAAGAGGTGAAGTTGGAAAAAAGGTTTATATCCCCATCTAGAATGAAAAAGAGGTCATCTATGTAACGGCCATAGTATACAAGGTCCGCGCCCAGACTCCGCCCCCAAACATGTGCGTCCTCAAACGCTCCCATGTATAGGTTGGCGAAGCTAGGCGCGAACCTCGTACCCATGGCCGTTCCGAGAATTTGCAGGAAAAATTGATGATTAAACAAAAAATAGTTATGCGACAATATAAATTCAATAGAGGACAAAAGGAATTCCTGAAGATCTTTAGATAGGGTTTCGGATTTAGAGAGATATTGGGCAACAGTGATTCCCCCGGCAATTAAGGACGACTGCGGTCAGTGCTGTATCACGGTACCCATAGCTACCAAGGGTTTCTCCGTTTAAACAGCCAGCACACGGCCTTTCTGGCCACAGCCACTGCACGGCTTATTTACCCAGTCAGCAGCACTTCTGATTACCAACACTGGCTACCTGTCATAAGTGGACATTAAAGGATCTCCTCAGCCCTTGGGAGACTACCTGAAGTTCCTGGCTAAACCATCTCAAAGACGCCGGTAAATATACAGCAGCCTCTGCTTGAGCTATTCAGTTTATTTCTTTCTCTCACCGTTTAAACAATTAGTGAGCTGTAGCGGACTTCACCGAGGACGCTCGGTGCCTATAGCCCCAGGACAGATAATTATACAGCACTAATTGTTATCATTTTTGTCGGGACTTATATGTCTTTACAAGCTGTAGTGTGCATGTTGCCTCTGCACCTGTAGCTAATTTTTGCTATTGAGTTACTTCTTTCAAGTGATACAATTCATTAAGCATGGATGTATAATGTTACAATTTTTAAACAGTGTTACAAACTTATATTTGCACTGAGTTAATATTCAACACATTGCTCTAACATTTTTGCTGTGGATACTGCTCATTAGATATATTTACGGTTTTCAGAGTACATGTAAATCTAGAAATTTTACATATCTGTGTAATAGTTTTTTATTGGTGTGTTATTTTTTAATAAATATATTTATATATATATATATTTTTGTTTGTCAGCTCTCCATAAACTTGGTATACCAACAACACTGTAGGCGCAGCTAATTCCTTCCGTATTCCACATACTTTTATAAACTCCTGTTTACACATTGTGAGTACTGCATTGTGCAAGCAGCGTACACAAACAGTGATATTACTTAACCCAAGTGTAATGTTAGGCTCTTTTCCGTGCACCTGTAGCATCCCACGTGACACTAGTGTTCGACTACAGTATATTATTATTGGAGTCTTGCCAATGGTTTTGAAGGGTCTATTCTTGGTAGCACAAGAAACGGACATTTTCACTTTCTGAATTTAAAAAAAAAAAAAAAAATGTATGTAATGTTTCAAATCCATGTTTAATGCCTTAAATAACATTGTTTTTACATTCTCTGGCCAATATGACACTGCATTGTGTTGACAAATTACCTCCCCTTACTATATTTAATACAAATATGGTAACTTTTCTGATATGTCTGTTAGATTTAAATTATTGACTGAACAGTGAAGAATATACATTGCTTTCTAGTTATCTAGGACTTCGGGGGAACCAATTAACCTCGTGGGCAATAGTTTTGGGTTTCACGCCCGGTGCTGTTCAATAAAACAACCTTTTTCCCTCATGGTAAACACTGGGTTAACACGGGCTAACCAATTGATTTCACATAAAACGCTCAATCGGGGTGTATCCCCATGCATTAAACCCCAGAGGCTGCCTATTTATCGTGGAGTCCCAGTCTGGGGTGTAATAAAATTGGCAGTTGTGGGTAATTTTCCGCAAGGTTTTTTGGATCCCCCCCCACAGTGTGCAGTGACCAATTTTGTGACCAATTTTTGTTATTTTGTATTAAGTTTATAAAATGACTAGCTGTACTACCCACTCTTCGCATAGGAGTTTCTGATTTTCATGATTGTAAATATAAAATGGGATTGTGGTACTTACCGGTAAATCCTTTTCTCAAAATCCATAGGGGATACTGGGACGGTGATATACAGTTGGGTATAGATGGGTCCTCGGAGCTGATGCATTTTAAATATTTCAAACTGAGTGTGTGTGCTGGCTCCTCCCCTCTATGCCCCCTCCCATCACACCAGTTCAAGAAAAACTGTGCCCGTAGAGGACAGAACATAATTGGAAAGGAGGATGGAACCAACAACAAGAAAACGTAACGGAACACAAAAAACCAGAACAGAAGTGAAGGCAGAACAACGCTGATCCTATCACCTGAACACACAACCATAACCTCCTGAGCAGGGACGAAAGCACATGGTGGGCAATCAGTATCCCCTATGGACTTCGAGAAAAGGATTTACCGGTAAGTACCAAAATCCAATTTTCTGCAGCGGGGTACACTGGTATTCCACAGGGAATAACACCGGGGTGTAGAGTTGGATCTTGATCCGAGGCACCAACAGGCTAAAAGCTTTGACTTCCCAGGATGCATAGCGCCACCTCCTCTATATCCCCGCCTCCAGGCACTGGAGCTCAGTTTGTAAGTTGGTGCCTGCAGTTCAGGCAGCTAACAGGGAGGGCTGCGCTAGGCAGCCCTGAAAAGAGCTTTTTAGAAGACAGAAGACTTCAAGGGCTGCAGCACAGGCACTTAGAAGTGCTATATGTTAGTCTGACATATCGTGCTGCAGCTCCCTCACCTCCCCCAGCGGCGCTGTATACTCCCGCGCCCTGGTTGCCGGGTACTTACAGCGGAGGGCTCCGGTCACTTCAAGGCACACACTCGCTGCTGCTCTCCTGGATCGCATGGCCACATCTTTGGGAGGAGGTAAGAGGGTCCCCCCAGCGGTCTCCGGGAGATAGGCCGCGCGCGCTGGTGTAGACACTGTGGCCGTACAGGGACACCCCACTAGACCACCAGGGCAAGGGGCACAGGTCGGATTCCTCATAATCCGTTTCAAATAGGCCCCGCAGTACCCGGTGGTGAAGTCCAGCAAGGGGATAAGGCTCTGACTTGTAGCCCCTCTCCCAGCGCCAGGCACCATTTACTGCAAATGTTCCCGCCCTGGAGCTGCATCTCTCTCCCTCAATCCCTCTCAGCATTTGGGCGCCATTACACACACGCTGAGCTGACTCTGGGACTGCTGGGAAATGTCTCCTCTGTAAAGCCGCCTGCATCATCAGCGCTGTGCATTTACAGGACACTAAAGTATTCTACATGTCGTTTAGACAGTGTTAGTTAAGAACAAGTGCATAACTACAGGGATATTTAGTACAAGTACCCTGTGATATACATCCAGTCTTTACTGTGCATTGTTATATCTATATACATACATAGCTTTACTTAGTAGTACAGTTACTTAGTATTGCTAGTCCAGTGCAGTTTTATTGTTGTTTGTAATAATTTCTGCATTGTACATGTGACTGTGTGTGTCAATAGCTGCTGTGTGGTCTCTATTCCGTGTATCTCACACATATTGCTATCCCTATATTCTGTACCCTGAAGGGGGCTAAGCGCATCAGGGTTGTTATATACAGTAATATTGTGTTTCACAGGATATACTACTTTGGTATTTTTCTCTGTGTGTTTCAGTCACCATATACCTCTTAAATGCTCTGTTTGTGCTCTCCTTGCAGTCACACTATACAGGGTTTTTTTGTTAGGTACTTTGTCTGCTTATATTGTACTATTACGCCCTAAGGTTATGCTTTCATATAATGTCAGCTAAACAGGGCGGTAGATCAGTGGCGTAACTAGAAATTTTTCTCCCCCAAGCCAAAAAATTCTTCGGCGCCCCCCCCCCCCCCATAATTGGCAGTAGTAAAGGGACAAATATGCGCGCGCCGCCAAAAAAGGGTGTGGTTTAGTTGAAATGGGCGTGGCTTCGCATAAAGGGGCGTGGCATTGCAGGAAAAGTCTACCTTATACCCCAGTTTTGCAACCTGCACGCCCAGACGTTAGCCACCACAGGAAAGAAAAATAATCCTGATTCATGCCCCTTACAATGGCCCTTAGACATTATGCCACACACAATAATGCCCATGACACAATATGCACACACTGTAATGCCCCCGACACATTATGCCACACACCGTAATGCCTGTGACACATTATGACAGGAATCGCAATGCCCGTTATACATTATGCTACACACTGCAATGCCCCTGATACATTATAGCACATACAATGTCTGTGACACATTATGACACACACCGCAATGACCCTGAGACATTATACCACATACCACAATGATCGTGATATAGTATACAACACACCGTAATGCCTGACACATTATGACACACACCGCAATGTCCATGATACATTATGCCACACACCGTAATGCCCATTACACATTAAGTTCTACAGTAAGGCTTCTAATTACTTTTAAATTACCTGCTCATTGCCAGGGGTTTCATGCTCTTGGTTCCATGCACGGTGCCAGGGATTTTCATGCTCAGGGTGTCATGCTCGTTGCCAGGGGTTTCATGCACTGGGTGTCATGCTCGTTGCTAGGGGGTAGTGCTTGTTGGTAGGGCCGTGCTCCCAGTGCCACATATGCCCCCAGTGCCAGATATTCCCCCCCAGTGCCACATATGCCCCCAGTGCCAGATATTCCCCCACAGTGCCAGGTATATGCCCCCAGTGCCAGATATTCCCCCACAGTGCCACATATGCCCCCCTCAGTGCCTGCTCCCCCCAGTGCCAGATATTCCCCCCACAGTGCCAGGTATTTGCTCTCAGTGCCAGATATTCCCCCACAGTGCCACATATGCCCCCTCAGTGCCAGATATTCCCCCACAGTGCCAGGTATATGCCCCCAGTGCCAGATATTCCCCCACAGTGCCAGGTATATGCCCCCAGTGCCAGATATTCACCCCCAGTGTCACATAAGCCCCCTCAGTGCCTGCTCCCCCCAGTGCCAGATATTGCCCCACAGTGCCAGGTATATGCCCCCAGTGCCAGATATTCCTCCACACAGTGCCAGGTATATGCCCCCAGTGCCAGATATTCCCCCACAGTGCCGCCAGGTACATGCCCTCAGTGGCAGATATTCCCCCACAGTGCCTGCTCCCCTATTCTTTCCCCCCCCCCCCCGTCGCTCCTTTGTGTTGGAGGGACACGGAGCGCACAGCGCGCGCCTCACCCGTGTCCTTCCTGGCTCTCCTGCGGGTCTAATAAAGGAAGTGAAGGTTCGTGAGCCAATCAGAGCTCACGAACGGCACTTCCTTTATTACACCGGCCGGAGAGCCAGGAGGGACACTGGAGAGGCGCGCGCGGTGCCCTCCGTGTCCCTCCAACACAGCAGCGGAGGGAAGGAGACCGCAGATAGACATGCGGACGCTCGTCCGCATGTCAATCTGTTCTAAGTCAGTGGCGCCCCCGCAGCCCCTCGCCCCCAAGCCACCGCGAGAACTGCGGGGGCAGTAGTTACGCCACTGCGGTAGATCCATGGCTGATCCTGCACCATGCAGTGCTGATGCCACGGATTGCTCGGAGGAAAACATTGCAGCTGAAGGTTCAGGTACTGGGGGTTCTATACCCCTCAGTCAGTCTGCAGCACCAGGGGGCACATCAAGACCCACCTTGGGCTGCTTTTTCTAATTTACGGACTATGCTAGTAACTAGACTTGCGCCCCCTATGGGACCTCCTGTGCCATTACAGCCACATATTGTCCCTGCAGTTAATCCACCATGGGCAGATACTCTGTCCACTCATTTACAGCAATTAAATCAGTCTTTGGCTAAACAAAATCCTAACCCTTGCCTGCCTAGGACCAATCTAAGCAGGCCATTACTTCCTCACAATCCACACGTTTCAGACACTTCATCCGATGAAGATGGCGCATATACTGACCCTTTAGATACTGATGCAGATGCTTCTCATGGGGAAACTATGACACAAGTGGATGTTCCTGACCTCTTAGAGGCTATCAGACTGATTTGTCAAATTAATGATGACGCAGAAGCTCTAAAAAACCCGATAAATTCAAGCGTCAGAAGGTTACTAAATTAGTTTTCCCCATTCTGACCACTTAGTTGACATACGTCCGGAATCCTGGGAGTTTCCAGGAAAGAAATTCTCCCTGTCTAAGAAGATGCTAGCTCGTTATCCCCTCGCTGCGGAGTTAAGTAAAAATTGGGAAACACCGCCACTGGTGGACTCACAGGTTGCACGTCTGGTGGTGTCATCTGCTCTGCCTGTCACTACCGTTACCTCTCTGAAGGAACTGACGGATAAGCGCGTGGAGGGTTGCTTGAAGTCCATTTACACTCTTGCAGGAGCTGTGCATAGGCCCACTATTGCGGCTTCTTGGGCTGTAAAAGCTATTGAAGCCTGGGTTCAGGAAGTTAAAGCAGAGCTACCATCGGATTTTCCTAGACAGTGTCTTTCATATATTATTCCAGCATCTCATTATATTCAGGAGGCAGCATCTGATGCAGGTGTCCTGCTGGACAAAGTGTCTACTACATCCATTCTGGCTCACCGGATTCTCTGGTTGCGGTCCTGGGCTGTAGATCTGGACTTTAAAAAGACCTTGGAGGTGATCCCCCTTTAAGGGAAACATCCTTTTTGGGGAAGATCTCAACAAAATTGTTGCTGGCTTAGCATTCGCTAAGACTGCCTGTCTGCCTAGTACTACTCCTTCGGCTCCGAAAGCTAAGAGTGCTTCCTTTTGACCTCCAAGTAAAGAAAAGGGTCGCGCGTACCCGAAACAGGCTCGCACTTCCAAATCCACTAAGCCCAAACCTAAACGTGTCTGAGCTGCCCGTCAGCCTGCTTCCAAAACAGACAAGCCTGCTATATGATGGGGTGGGCCTGCCCTTAGGGGATCCCAGGGTGGGAGGCCGACTTCTACGGTTTCCCCAGGTATGGTTACAGACCACTTTGGACGCCTGGGTAAGGGAAGTCGTCGCTCACGGATACGCCATCTCTTTCAAGAAACGTCCCCCTCGCCAGTTTTGCTCAACAAACATCCCTTCGGATCCGGTAAAGGCAAAAACTCTACATTTGGTGGTTCAATCCCTCCTGGACACGAGAGTAATAATGCCGGTGCCTCTGGCTCAGAGAGGCAGGGGGTACTAATCAACGCTGTTCCTAGTTCCGAAACCGAATGGGTCTTCCCGGCCCATTCTCAACCTCAAGTCTTTGAACAATTTTGTGAAAGTTTCCAAATACTGTATGGAAACTCTTCGCTCTATTGTTCTGGCTTTGGAACCCAAGGACTATATGATATACCTGGACATACAGGATGCTTACCTGTATATACTTATTGCCGTGTCACATCAGCAATACCTGCGGTTTGCTATTGGCAACCTACATTTTCAATTCCAGGCCTTACCTTTTTGTCTGACCACGGCTCCAAGAATTTTCACCAAGGTCATGGCGGTCATGACGGCTCTGCTCCGCCGTCAGTGTATCAGGATCCTGCCGTATCTGGACGACTTGTTGATCCTGACGAACTCTCCAGAGGTTCTCCTTCGTCATCTGGAACTGACGGTCCAATTCCTACAAGCCTACGGGTGGCTCATCAACTGGAAGAAATCCTCACTGGTCCCTGCTCAGAGCATGGTGCACCTGGGGGCATTATTGGACACCCACAACCAGCGGTTGTTTTTGTCTCCGGAGAAGGTCCTGAACCTTCAGGACAAGATAAGATGCTTCCTATCCCGCCTACATGTGTCGATACACTCGGCGATGCAAGTACTAGGCCTCATGGTGTCGGCTTTCGGCATGGAGGAGTAAGCTTAATTTAACTCCCGCCCTCTACAGAGGTTAATCCTTTCCAAATGGGACGGCCTGCCTCACCGGATCAGGACTCACATGATCTCCTTGACTCCGGAGGTTCGCCTGTCACTGATCTGGTGGCTACAGGACCAGCAATTGAGCAAGGGTCGTCCCTTCTGGATCTCCACCTGGGTCCTTCTAATGACAGATCCCAGTCTGCGAGGTTGGGTCGCGGTGTTGGAGCAACACTCTCTTCAGGGTCGGTGGACCAGGGAGGAATCTCTCCTCCCGATAAACATTCTGGAGTTGCGGCAGTGTTCAATGCTTTGAAACTAGTCCTGCCTCTGGTACAGAACAGGCCTGTTCAAGTACAGTAGGACAACGCTACCATGGTGGCGTACATAAATCATCAAGGCGGCACTCGAAGCTGCATGGCAATGTTAGAAGTGTCCAAGATTCTTCTTTGAGTGGAACGCCACCTGCCAGTAATTTCAGCAGTGTTCATTCCGGGAGTCCTCAACTGGGAAGTGGACTTCCTCAGTCGTCAGGACGTACACACCGGAGAGTGGAGCCTTCATCCCGAAGTCTTTCAACTTCTAGTGGACAAGTGGGACCTACCAGATGTAGACCTGATGGCGTCTCAATACAATCACAAGGTTCCAGTCTTCGGAGCAAGGACAAGGGATCCTCAAGCAGCATTCGTGGACGCACTGGCAATTCCATTGAAATTTCAGCTGCCGTACATGTTCCCTCCGGTGTCACTTCTGCCCAGGGTAATACGGAAGTTCAAGCAAGAAGGAGGAATACTACTTCTAATTGCTTCAGCGTGGCCCAGACGGCATTAGTTCTCAAACTTGCAGGGTCTCTCGATAGAGCGTCCTCTTCTACTTCCGCAGCGCCCAGACCTCCTCGTTTGGGGCCCTTGTGTCTACCAGGATTTTGCCCGGCTGGATTTGATAGCGTGGCTCTTGAAGCTTCATTACTGAGAGCTAAAGGGTTTTCTGAGGCAGTCGTTCAAACTATGTTGAAGGCCGGTAAACCAGCTTCTGCTCGGATTTATCATAGGTTCAAGAATTCTTACTTCACCTGGTGTGCGGCTAAGAATTATGATGCATACAAGGTCAGTACTGCCAAACTTTTGTCTTTTCTGCAACAGGGCATGGACGTAGGCCTTCGTCTGGCCTCCTTCAAGGTTCATATTTCTGCCTTGTCAATATGGTTTCAGAGAAAAATTGCGACTGTGCCTGATGTTCATACATTCACTCAGGGTGTTTTAAGGCTTCAACCTCCCTATGTTCCTCCTGTGGGTTCTTGGGATTTGTCGGTTGTTCTGGATGCCTTACAAGAGTCTCTGTTTGAACCTCTTGAGTCGGTGGCCCTTAAAAAGCTTACTCTTAAGGTCTTGTCTTTGCTATCGCCTCTGCTAGACGGGTTTTAGACTTTGGTGCCTTGTACTGTCGGTCACCATTTCTGATTTTTCACCGTGACCGGGCGGTTCTTAGAACACGCCCTGGTTATCTGCCTAAGGTGGTGTCGTTTTTCCACCTTAACCAAGAGATTGTGGTTCCGGCCTTTAACGCTCCAGGTTTTTCTTCCAAAGAGCAGGTCTTTGTATGTGGTACGATCTCTCTGTATTTATATGAAGAGAACAGCTTCGCTTAGGAGATCTGATTCTCTCTTTGTTCTTTTTGGTTATTTACAAACGTGGCTGGCCTGCTAATAAGCAGACCTTGGCCAGATGGATTAGAATGGTGATTGCACATGCTTATGTACAGGCTGGCCTTCCAGTTCCTGCTACCATCAAAGACCATTCTACTCGGTCTGTTGGACCTTCTTGGGCGGCCCGCCGTGGTGCGACCCTTGAACAATTGTGCAAGGCGGTTACGTGGTCCTCAGTGAACACATTCATAAGGTTCTATGCCTTCGATACTTCCATCTCCCCGAATGCCTCCTTTGGACGCCGGGTTCTTGTGCCCGCTACAGTGTGTCCCCTCCCATGAGGAACTGCTTTAGGACATCCCCGATTTTATTCCCTGTGGAATACCAGTGTACACCGCTGCAAAGGAGATTTATGGTAAGAACTTACCTTTGTTAATTCTCTTTCTGCGAGGTACACTGGATTTCACAGGGCGCCCACCCTGACGCACTTAGCTTCTTTGGCTTTGTATAGCATTAGCCGCTGGTACCTTCTCCTGTTGTGAGAATGTGGTTGTATGTGGCTACTAACTGTTGTCATCTCTTTTACCTGCTACTACATTGGACTGGTTAACAAAACTGAGCTCCAGTGCCTGGAGGCGGGGATATAGAGGAGGCGGTGCTATGCATCCTGGGAACAGTCAAAGCTTTTAGCCTGTTGGTGCCTCGGATCAAGATCCAACTCTACACCCTGATGTTATTCCCTGTGGAATCCAGTGTACCTTGCAGAAAGAGATTTAACAAAGGTAAGTTCTTACCATAAATCTCCTTTTCTCATTCATCCATAGGGGATACTGGGATGGTGATATACAGTGGGGACGTCCCAGAGCGCCTATCATGGGCGGGAGTGTGACTGGTTGATATGACCGTCCGAAAATACCTGAGGCAAAAAATTGCTGGCAAGTGCGAAGCTCCGCTCTGTCCACATAAAACATGAGCTAAAAGGGCTTGCATGACAAGACAGAGACTCATCTAGCAGATGCCAAAGCAAAAGAGGTATGGTCAGCCCCATGAGATATGTCAAGTAGTAGATTCCCACGGTCAGACAATGAAGACTATAGAAACTCAAAAACTAAGTGTTGATCCCACGGTGGAGTTGACGACACCAATGGGGTTGTAGACAAAGTACTCCCCCGAACAAGTCTGAACGTCCGGGAGAGCTGTCAATCGTCACTGAAAAGACACTGAAAATGCCGAATTGGTACTGTAAAGGAACCGAGTCAGAGACCAGTGTCCACTCTGGTTTGTAGGAATGCAAAAGTCGACCTACCAGGAAGGCGGCTGTGCTGATACTGTGTCCATTCACCCCAAGTGACTTACAACATCCACATTTTTTGGCAGTGCTTGGAAGTGACTTCCTTTCTGGCTTGGAACCCAGTAAGGATCAGAGATGCAGGTATTTCTGGTAGAGCTGGCACCCTCCATACAACAGCCACATAATTAACGTAGCCAATGGAAGGCTGGAGAAAAGAACAGGTTCCTGGTGGAGAAGATCTTCCTGCAACAGCAGGGGCCAAGG
This sequence comes from Pseudophryne corroboree, assembly GCF_028390025.1. NCBI lineage: Eukaryota > Metazoa > Chordata > Amphibia > Anura > Myobatrachidae > Pseudophryne > Pseudophryne corroboree. Next base: position 222,531,050 of record NC_086454.1, on the reverse strand, counting down.
ATCTTCAATCCGAGGCGAGGTCCGCATATCTGGGTGATGAGAAGTGACCGAACACTCCCTTTCTTTATCTACTGTAACATTTGTGGTATTCGCAGAACAGAGGGAACAGGTACACCTTCTGAAAGATTCAGAAAGCGTTAGAGCATCTACTGCTATAGTCTCCGGATCTCTTGTTCAGGAGCAATAATGCAGTAGCTTCCATGTGGGTAACTGGCATTTAGTCAATGTGTGGTCAACCCCACCGGGAATGCGAGAGGATGGTAAGAAACCGAACCCAAGTACACAGCACTCTAAAGCCATGCACCTAACAAGTTTGGTTATGTGTTGCATTGCCGCTCTGTTCCTTGAACTGCCCTAGCGGCTGACCGATGCCACAGCTGATGGAATAGTCGAACCACAGATGGATGGCCTGACCACATAATAAACGTAAAGCCCACCTAGGGTGTTGACATTTGCTTACAGTTCCAATAACATCCCTGGAACTGAGAACCTTGGGTTATTGCCCCCCAACCTGGAGAATCACATCTGTGGTTAGTAGCACCCAGTTGGATGCCAAAAGAGTGATCCGAAACCGGTGTGGAGTCTGTCATCACCACAGAACAGATAGTCATGCCTGAGGTGACAGGTTCGATGCATGTGCAGATGTGATCCCGACCATTCTGCTAGTAGATCCAGCCGGAATATCCGGGAGTGGTAACTCACCGTAGTGAATGGCGTCAAAAGAAGTGAGCATTTACAGATACACCAGACCCCATCGCATCACAAAGTGACAAAATGTCTGAGGCACATGAACCCCCGCCTTGTAGCATTATGTGCATAGACCTTGCTTAACCCTATCGCCCCTGTGTATTTTAGCTAGGGGATTCCGACGCTCCTTCAGCACTGCCCCGTAGCCTGCAAAACCTATGCCGTCACTCACTCCATAGCTGAGTGCTGACACAAGGCGGATGTTCATGTGCCTTGGACATTTTGTCACTTTGTGATGCGATGGGGTCTGGGGTATTGTTAAGTGCATAGACCTCGCTTATCCCTATCGACCCTGTGTATTTTAGCTAGGGGATTCTGACGCTCCTTCAGCATTGCCCCATGCACAAAATCTGTGTTGTTACTTGCTCCATAGCCGAGGGCCTCCATGGGGCAAGGAGTCACAGGCGGTAGCCATTTCAATTGAGTCTGCCCTGCTACAGAATTGTATGTATACCGTATGGTGCATAGAACCTTAACAGTACAACCGCTCCTGCAGCTTTGCCCTGGTATTTGTGAATAACTCCCTCCATGTCTACTGCATGACCTGTGCAGGCTCCCAGGGCTAGCGGGAGGCAGTGGATAATACCGTGCTTTTGAAATGCAAGTACTGTATGAGTCCGAGTTCCCAGTATGTTCTTCTAGTGTACTAATTAGCACGAACAGCTTGTAACGTACAGTGGCAAGTTTAATCTTTCTGTGTATAATGGAGAGATAAAAGCTCCTCCCTAAGTTCCTAGATGCCAAATCACTGTCCTTAGTATCTCTGTACAGTATGTTCTAATAGTGTACTAATTAGCACGAACAGCTTTTAACTGGATGCCAAATCACCGTACTTAGTATCTCTGTACAGTATGTTCTATTAGGGTACTAATTAGCACGAACAGCTTGTAACGTACAGCGGCAAGTTTAATCTTTCTATGTATAATGGAGAAAGATAAAAGCTCCTCAGTAAGTTCCTGGATGCCAAATCACCGTACTTAGTATCTCTGTACAGTATTTTCTATTAGGGTACTAATTAGCACGAACAGCTAATTAGTACCCTAATAGAACATACTGCACAGAGATACTAAGTACGGTGATTTGGCATCCAGGAACTTAGGGAGGAGCTTTTATCTCTCTCCATTATACATAGAAAGATTAAACTTGCCGCTGTATGTTACAAGCTGTCCACTGCATGACCTGTGCAGTCTCCTAGGGGGGAAGGGCGATGGGGGTAGGGAGAGGCAGTGGAAAATACTGTGCTTTTGAGATACAAGCATTAGCGTCCGAGTCCCCTAAGGCATAAACCAACACCAATGGGAAGGAAGTGCCAACCTTTTTTTAATATGTTCCTGTAACATTCACTTTATTATTATTTTTTTTTCTTTGTTATACATTCAATGGAAGGGTGCACACAGGTTTCACATAAATCAGAGTGGGCGGGGAATTTTCCTACATACAGTAGTATACTGTTGCACATGTCTTGTAACCTGAGCGGAACTCCCTCCCTGTCTACTGCATGTACTTTGCAGGCTCCCTGGGGGGAAGGGAAAAGTGGGATGGGGGTAGGGTGAGGCAGTGGAAAATACCGTGTTCAAAGAAAAGGCATAATCAAAACCATGGGGAACTTTGCGGTGTATCGTTATGTGCAAAGACCTCACTTATCCCTATCACCCCTGTGTATTTTAGCTAGGGGATTCTGACGCTCCTTCAGCATTGCCCCGTGACCTACCAAATCTGTGCTGTTACTTGCTCCATAGCCGAGGGCCTCCATGGGGCAAGGAGTCACAGGCAGTAGCCATTTCAATTGAGTCTGCCCTGCTACAGAATTGTATGTGTACCGGATGGTGCATAGAACCTTAACAGTACAACTGCTCCTGCAGCTTTGCCCTGGTTTATGTGAATAACTCCCTTCCTGTCTACTGCATGACCTGTGCAGGCTCCCAGGGGTGAATGGCGATGGGCTAGCGGTAAGCAGTGGAAAATACTGTGCTTTTGAAATGCAAGTACTGTATGAGTTCAAGTCCCCAGTATGTTCTTCTAGTGTACTAATTAGCACGAACAGCTTGTAACGTACAGTGGCAAGTTTAATCTTTCTATGTATAATGGAGAGATAAAAGCTCCTCAGTAAGTTCCTGGATGCCAAATCACCGTCCTTAGTATCCCTGTACAGTATGTTCTACTAGTGTAATAATTAGCACGAACAGCTTTTAACTGGATGCCAAATCACCGTACTTAGTATCTCTGTACAGTATGTATTATTAGGGTACTAATTAGCACGAACAGCTTGTAATGTACTGCGGCAAGTTTATTCTTTCTATGTATAATGGAGAGAGATAAAAGCTCCTCAGTAAGTTCCTGGATGCCAAATCACCGTACTTAGTATCTCTGTATAGTATTTTCTATTAGGGTACTAATTAGCACGAACAGCTAATTAGTACCCTAATAGAACACACTGTACAGAGATACTAAGTACGGTGATTTGGCATTCAGGAACTTAGGGAGGAGCTTTTATCTCTCTCCATTTTACATAGAAAGAATAAACTTGCCGCTGTACGTTACAAGCTGTTTGTGCTAATTAGTACCCTAATAGAACATACTGTACAGAGATACTAAGTACGGTGATTTGGCATCCTGTAAAAAAGCTGTTCGTGCTAATTAGTACACTAGTAGAACATACTGTACAGAGATACTTAGGATGGTGATTTGGCATCTAGGAACTTCCAGAGGAGCTTTTATCTCTCTCCATTATACATAGAAAGATTAAACTTGCAACTGTACGTTACAAGCTGTTTGTGCTAAGTAGTACACTAGTAGAACATACTGTACAGAGATACTAAGTACGGTGATTTGGCATCCAGTTAAAAGCTGTTCGTGTCAAAGTCGAAAAATATTGTAATGCATGCCCCACGTACTAACCCCATGCACATGCCCGCCGCGCGTGCACTCAGTCTGCCGTGCATGCACACATCCGCAATTTGCGTAAAGTAGCTTTCCACGGTCATGCGCCTTAGCGCGTGGTATGCGCATTTACGGTTATTAGAATATTACATATTTAACCCAAATAGTGTACATTTTAGATATAGTTCCCCTACACTACATCAGCGAGTATCAACAGTTTAAACAGTTCCAGGACTAAGGGATTTGCCTTTGCATGATAGGAAGGGTCAGACAAAGGTTAGAAGGTGATGTCTAGTATCCAGCTGTAGGGTATTTTAAGGGTAACATTCCGGTGTTAGTTAGAGAAAGATCGCATGTTCCTGCGTATAGTTATGTACAGAAGTAGAATATAGATATTAACTGTATTTACTGTATATTATGTATGCGGCGGGAATCCAGAGGATACCACCCACAAGAGCAGTTGGGGAAAGACATCGCCCATCTATTCAAATCAACCTATGACCTCTTCTGTAATGTAAAGACACATCCCTGTGTTCAATGGACAATGAGATTACAGTGACCATTGTATATTGTGTATGCATGTTGTGTATAAAAAGCCCATTGTTGCCTGGCCGGTCAGAAGACTCTGAACGCTATCTGTATGACCAGCGGAGGACCGGCCGGGTTGCGCTTGCGAACATTCTCACGTATGTACATTCTCTGTAGCCATTATTCTGTTTAGACTTATCTTGTTAGCCTGTAGTGTATGATTTGTACTGTTTTACCTTTTGGAATAATCCACTGTGGCCTTAGAACCCTGTGGTTTCAACTACAAATCAGTGTTGTGTCTTCACTTTCCTGCAAGGGTTTTAGAGTGTATTTATCTGTATAAGGTGTATAAGTATTGATAAGGTGTACGCACTGCGGGTACTTTATACCGTCAGCGCTACTTAAGGTTTAAAGTATAACATCGTTGCAGTACTTTGCTGTTAAGGGTTTAAAGTGTAATCATATCATTACATTGTATCATTAACAAAGTTTAAAGGTTATCAATTGTGTGTGCGAATGCTGTGTGTACTCTGTACACTCAGCGCCGCGTGTGTACGCCAAGTACGTACCATGTGCAGGACTCTGTACGCAAATAGCATACAAAGTGCGTAGCACATGTATTCAGTCTAGCGGCCATAGCGGCTCCACGGTAATAGTGTATCTAGAGGTATAGCTTTTCGGTCTAAGATAATATCGACATTATCAATTGGGAGCTTGTCCGGTTCTTCCTCATACCCGCAGCCTAGCAGATTTACGCAGACTTTATCTATCAGCAAAGGGCGGAAAGGTATCCTCTGTAAGCCTTCTCTTGGTCAGTGGATACACTAGTGCTGATTAGATAAGCGTCTGCCCTGCATGGTTTGAAGAGATGCTGGAGGGATCCGTAAGGTAAGAACGCAAAGCTATTTTTAAAATCTGTAAATTTCTGTTTGGCGCCAAATGCGCACGCAACACACACATACACCTGTATTTTGTACTTTGCATATCTGCTCGCATTATTGCCGTAAGCATTGATTACTAGATTCATTTTGACCTGTACTGAAAAAAAAATTGTTGCTATTTAGTTAAAATATAGAGTAATATTTAAGGAAGTAAGTGTAAGACGCACACACAGCCTGGCCTAGTTGTAAAGGTTGATACAGAGGAAACTGTATAGTGTTAAGTGAGCGATTATAGTTAAATATCGCTTACATTTATAGAAGTGTGGGATTTGTAGTACTGCGGACGTACGGCCTTTGTACACGTGTCTCTGTCTCTGGTATACGCACGTGGCGTGTTTACGCCACGTGCGTAAAGGTACGCCCACTAAGTACAAATCCCACAATAGCATTGTTTTAGTTTAGGCGCGAGACGGTAGCCACGCGATAATAGCACAAATTGATCAGATTCCAATATTTAGTTTAAATACCTTCTTTACTGTATCACCTCTGGAACTAAGGCTGTTTTATCTGAATGAAAGTAAATTTTCTGTACAGAAAAACCAAAGTGTATATGAGTGAACGAGCGTGAGTGTGCAAACAATAAAGGTTTTGTGGACCCAGGGAATTCGGGATCCCGTAGGAGACCACACCAGGTGAGTGGACACTTGGTGGCGTGAGAGTGGCTTGCTCACGTTAACATTGATTAAGGTACAAAGGAGCAAGTAGTAGATAACAGCAGACCAAGAGGTCAGCGAAGTCAGAAAACCGCTGACAAAGTCAAGCGAAGCTCTGAATACCACGGCCTAAAAGGTCAGCGAGGTTTTTGTGTAGAGAGCGCAGCCCAGGGGGTTGGCGTAGAACCCATATAGGCCCGTTTTGACACACTCCGGCTGAGGTTTCGCAGCCTGAAAAACGATTCCATTGGTCGTACAGCGGATAAGTAACAGTTACCTATATGCTGTGCGATTGTACCGCGCGTTAGTGGGTGCAATATTTAGCTCAACGTGATACCCTTTTAAGACATTTGCGTAAAATCGCGGGATCATAGGCGCTAAGTGTAGCACACGCAACGTGATTTGTGTAACAGTTTTTTTATTTTAAGGGAGTTCCGCTGGTCACTCAGGAAATCTCCAACGACCAATAATTACTGGTTAGGGTAAGTCACTCCCATACATTTCCAGTAAATAAAGGTTACACAGGGGCCCTAGGTTGGGTACGACCGGCGCTGACGACAGTGTTTAGGTGTATTGGCCAACGTGGCGTGAGTGGGTGAGAGCACTCGTTGAACTTTCACCGTTGCCTTATTACTGAGTATTTTGTTTTTTTGTAGGAATTAGCTGAGAAGGCAATACCTGCAAAAGATGGGGGCCAGTTGCTCAAGTAAGGGACGATCAACCAGGGTTCAGGTTGATATTCCGCGGCCCAAGGGGTCGGCGAGGTACATAATGTGTGAGAAATATGGATCACACGCAGAGGTTTTATGCAATGAATGGGAACGTATGACTGCGGAAGATAGGGAACCATTACCTAAGGTAGGCAGTTTTAATCCAGAGGTGTTGCAGAATTTAAGGATTAGGATATGTCTGTTAAAATCCAGAAAAGAAAGGATCAGACACTCAAACTGTTTACATTTATGGCAACGAGAGAGTGATATGCAAAGGGAACTAGCTCACGCAGCCGGTTCCAACCCTAGCAGGAAACTGATTGCAACTGCACCACCACCACCACTGTATATTACAGGGGAGAAAGTGGTTACAGACAATGGCATACTAATATATGATGAGAGTGAACTTGATAAATGTATTAATGCTAACCTGTGCAAGTTGTATCCAATCTTAAACTTCCCTCAGGACTGCGACCAAGAAGATGAGCCCAGCACGATATCGGCACTCTCTCTAGCAGCCACCATACAAGACACACAAGTGGGCACGGCCCAACCAGTAAGAACAGTAGCAAAGGCCCCTAGCGGAGGGACAGGTGAGGTTGTGTCCACAGGTAAGTACGGTACAGTACATTATGCAGAGACAATTGCACCTCACATTGTAGAAGCAACCCAGAATGATGTAATTGAACTAAATCCTGTCAGGGTGATCGCAGTCCCCAGTGGGAAGACTGACGCTCAGGGAATCACTCCCGTCAGGAACATTGCTATGCATTGTCCTTGGTCCCGGACAGAATTGAGGACAATTATGTCTGAATTTCCCGATCCCAGAAAGGATCTAGCCGCATGTCAGAGGTTTATTAGAGAACTAGGTAACGCCACCGAACCCACAAACAAAGATTGGCGGACAGTGCTACGGGCATGTTTGCCCTCCAATATTGACCCTGTGAAATTCATTGCTGATTGTAAATTAGACGCAGAAGTACCTCTCACTGATGAATACACTCAGGAGAATGTAAAACAGATCAATCTGCAGTTAGGGGTATATTTCCCTACTGTTGTCAAGTGGAATAAAATCTTTTCCATAAGACAAAAAGAAGGTGAAACTGCTTCTGAATATTTCCATCGAGCACTGCAGGAAATGGCTAGATACACTGGGGTCGAGGACATTAAGGAAAATGTCCATCATAGAGAGGTAGCTGTGTCTGTATTAATGGACGGCTTGAAAGAAACGTTGAGAACAAGGGTACAAACCACTCAACCTAACTGGAGAGGTATTTCGGTGGCTGCATTAAGAGTCCGCTATCGAGCATGATCGGAACATCATTAAACACAGGGAGTCACAGGGGGATAAGCTGAAAACAGTAAGTATAAAAGCCCTGACAACGAAGCCACATCAGCCAAAACCCCAGACCCCTGATGGTAAGTCGTATGTAGTAAAATGTTATAACTGTCAAAGGGAAGGACATTACGCACAAAACTGTAATTTTAAAGACACGCATAAGGTATACCGACCCCCTAGACCAGATCATGACCCACAGTATAACACACGTAATTGGGATCAGGGACCGCATAGGAGGAGTTATGAGCCACATGCAGGGGAAACCAGGAGGTACCCACCTAGGAAGGACTGGCAGACTTCTGGAAATTCTCAGCTACACCCCTCACATATTGTAGCTGCCAGCGCACTGCGGGAGGGTCATAACATACAATAGGGGTTAGGCCACACCTGTAGTCTGCAGCCAGTGAAGTTAATTGCTAGCCTTGGTAGTGAACCTGAGGTCACAGTTGATGTAGCTGGTACATCACTACCTTTCCTTGTAGATACAGGGGCGGCCAGGTCAGTGTTAAATTCAACGGTAGGTATGAAAACCACGGGTAAAACAATTTCAGCAATGGGGGTAACAGGAGTAGTGCAACACTACCCTTTAAGTAGACCAGCGGAGATTACGATAGGGCCTTTGCAAACCAAGCATTCCTTTTTGCTGGCTGCATCGGCTCCGACTAATCTACTTGGGAGAGATTTATTGTGTAAGATGAGGTGTGTCATATATTGTACTCCTGAGGGTGTTTTCTTAGATATACCCGAGAATCACGTTCAGGAAGTGCAGGATATGCTAGACACCCCACAAAGGTTAATGTCACACTCTGCTGTTATAGACAGGTGTCCATCCAAGGTAGAGGAAATGATCTCCCAGATACCGGAATCCCTCTGGACCAAAGATGGACAAGACACTGGATTGATGGCAAATGTAGCTCCTGTAGTAGTGCAAGTAAAAGATGGTAGGATAGCTCCAAAAATCCCACAGTATCCTCTGAAGCCAGAGGTGGAATTAGGAGTGTACCCAGTCATAGAGCGCTTGCTACAACAGGGCATCCTAGTTAGGATATCCAGCACTGCCAATAGTCCCATCTTCCCTGTGAAAAAGAGTGGGGGGAGGGGTTACAGGCTAGTGCAGGATCTAAGGGGGATAAACAAAATAGTTGAGAGCCAATTCCCCGTAGTGCCAAATCCAGCTGTCATCCTCATGCAAATTCCCCCTACTGCGAAATTTTTCACTGTCATTGACCTCTGTTCTGCTTTCTTTTCGGTCCCTCTGCACCCTGACAGCCAATACTTGTTTGCATTTACATACAGGGGAGTACAGTACACCTGGACTCGCTTACCCCAAGGTTTCATTGACAGCCCAAGTATTTTCTCCCAGGCTTTGCATGACTGTTTACAATCCTTTCAACCTGAGAGCGGATCAGTATTAATACAGTATGTAGATGACTTACTGCTGTGTTCAGATTCACTCGAAGCATCCTTGAAAGACACGAAACAGCTTCTGTTTCACCTTTCTAATACGGGACACAAGGTTTCAAAGGATAAGTTACAGTTGTGCCAGACCAAGGTAAAATATTTGGGACATTGCTTGACACAAGGACTTAGACACCTCACCGCTGATAGAATACAGGCGATTCGCGACATGACTCTGCCACAAACCCAGCAACAGATCCGCACTTTCCTTGGAATGTGTGGGTACTGCCGAAACTGGATCCCAGGGTTCTCCATACTGGCTTTACCTTTGCAGGAAATGGTCTCCTCGAACAAACCAGATCGGATCTCTCACACAGATGAGTCCGAACTGGCATTTGAGAGACTTAAACAATGCCTACCACAGGCACCTGCACTAGGCATGCCAGATTATGGGAAACCCTTTGAATTGTACGGTAAGGAAAGTGCTGGGTGCGCAGCAGGTGTTTTAACCCAGAGACATGGTGATGCCAGCAGGCCGGTAGCTTACTACAGTGCACAGTTGGACACCGTAGCAAGGTCTCTCCCCACATGCTTGCGAAGTGTTTCAGCGATAGCCTTGCTAGTGAGTAAAAGTGAAGATGTAGTGTTGGGACACAACCTGACCATCCATCCACCTCATGCAGTATCAGCCTTACTGAACTCTGCCCAAACCAGACATGTCTCATCAGCACGGTTTACAAGGTGGGAATTAGCACTAATGGCACCTGTAAACATCACCATAAAGAGATGCAGCGCACTAAATCCAGCAACTTATCTCCCAGGTGTGCCTGGACAGGCACAAAGGGTGGAGGATGAGAGTGATGGTGAAGGAGGATTTAGTATAGACACTGACACACATGATTGTATGGAATATCTGAACCAAACTTTCACTGCAAGACCCGACATTAGTGACAACCTACTGGAAGGCGTAGATTTTACTTTTTACACTGACGGTAGTTGCCACAGACAGATGGACTCGGGAGGCTTGTGTACTGGATATGCAGTCGTAGATGACAGAGGTATCATAGAAGCTGAACCCCTGGGCCCACCGCACTCAGCACAAGTTGCTGAGCTGGTCACCCTAACCAGAGCGTGTGAATTGGCTAAGGGTAAGTCAGCCAATATATACACAGATTCTAGGTATGCCTTTGGAGTAGTGCATGATTTCGGGGCCCTATGGCGCCTCAGAAATTTCATGACGGCAGCTGGCACACCCATAGTGCATGCATCCCATATAAAAAGACTTCTAACAGCGATACAGGAACCTGACAGAGTGGCTGTTATCAAGTGCAAAGCCCACACTTACAGTCAAGACCCAGTGTCACTTGGTAACAGCCGGGCAGACAAAGCTGCTAAATCAGCAACCAGCACCCCCATACAGACAGATATCACACAACTGATGGTGTTCAATACCGTCAACACACAAAAATTAAGTGAAATGCAAAATTTGTGTTCTCCACAGGAAAAGGCAGTCTGGAGGTCAAAAGGGTATGGCCAGGAGTCCTCAGGACTCTGGACAGGGTAAGCCAGTAGCCCCCAGAGCATATCTTCCATGTTTAGCTGAGGCGGCACATGGTCTGACTCATCTGGGCAAAGAGGGTATGTGTAAGCTGGTGAGAGCCTACTGGTGTGTGCCAGGATTCTCTTCTCATGCGGGTAAGAGAGCAATGACATGTCTTATCTGCTTGAGGAAGAATATTGGAAAGTCAATACCAACAGAACCATCCCATATCCCGCCGACAGACGGCCCTTTTCAGGTAATACAAATTGATTTCATACAGTTACCACCCTGCAGAAATTTAAAATATGTGTTAGTTTGTATTGACGTGTTTTCAAATTGGGTAGAAGCGTTCCCTGCTGCCACAAATACTGCTACGTTCACTGCAAAGAAAATTGTGCAGGAATTTGTGTGTACAGATATGGTATCCCCAGGATAATTGAAAGCGATAGGGGTACCCATTTTACAGGTGAAGTCTTTCAGGTTATGTGCAAACTGATGGGAATTAATAGTAAGCTGCATACTCCATACCGCCCACAGGCGAGTGCGAAGGTGGAAAGAGTAAACAGCACTATTAAGAACAAGTTGAGCAAAGCAAACTAAAACAGGATTGTTGTGGCCAGAAGCTTTGCCACTTGTATTGTACAGCATCAGAACCTCTCCCAGGTCCCCCCTTAACCTATCACCCTTTGAGATTCTTTTTGGTCGACAACCCCATGTAATGATCGACCCCCAGGATGATTTGAAATGCAATAATGAGGTGACTATAAAATATATGGTTAAGATGAGCCAGCAGCTGAGGAATCAAAATAGAAATCTAAAGCTGGTGATTCCTGATCTACCAAACAGTAATTGTCATGACATTGAACCTGGGGATTATGTAATGATTCGAAATTTTCTATGCTCAGGTTGTCTTATTGACAGATGGGAAGGACCGTACCAAGTCTTACTAACCAGCACAACAGCATTAAAGGTTGCCGAGAGAGAGACTTGGGTCCACTCGTCCCACTGTAAGAAGGTCGCTGACCCAGAGAGAGCCCGTGACAAAGAGCAGAGTGTAGAGGAAATCGTATCACTGGAGTGCCTGTTCCGGGAAGGTTGAGAGGCAGGACTGTTGTCACGGCACCTGAGCACGGAGTACTACAAGACCAGAGGCGGTTGTCGCACCAAATTTCTTTTCCCTTTTTATTATTTTCTCCATCTCCCATTACCCTCCTTTCCCCACCTTCCTTGCTCCTTTTTCTCTCCCCTTAACAAGATGGACTTACCCCAAGAGACTGCATTCCGGGTTTTCCTGTTGACCCTGTTGTTGGCCAGAGCAGTCTGTTTCGGTGAGAGTACTAGAGAGGTCGAGAAAGGATCTGGAATGGGTTCTGATGACAAGGACGGATTTGTAGAATTCCAAGAGCAACACATCCATCGAGCAAAGGCGAGTATCATAAAACGATCTGGTAGTCAAGAAACTAGAAGGCACTGTGAAGGGTTATTAGCTGAGGAAAATTGTATCTGTAGAAACTGTGAAAACATAGTTGAGGACGGGTGCATCCAGAGATGTCAGTCCAGCCTTAATATCAACATGGACCGTCATCCATTGAGTGACTATCACTCATTAGTGGGTAAGGTTTTAAACCAAACAGAATGCTGGGTGTGCTCACAAGTACCTCAAGGTTAGAGCAAGTCAGGACTAGTACCGTATCCATTAACAATAGATGAGGTACTTGAATTACGGGGTGGGAGACCGCTGGACAAGAAATTTAATATTTCTAGGCCCCCTAGTTTGAAGCTCCACCAATATCATGTGGATAGATCCTTAGTATGTTTCAACATTTCCAATTCCCGAAAGCCGGGAAATTGGGAAGTGACATGGAATAACCAAACCATGGCATTTTCACACAGAGCTGACAGAATGCCCGTAGACCCTGAACTTATACGCCAAATAGCCGACGGTGGAAGGTATTTTCGGTACAGGTATACTGTAGGAAGTAGGACCATGCGGGTTGGAGAAGTATCACCAGGGTACTGTGCGCATATCATACAGCCTGATACGTGTACTGAACAGATGAGAGAGTTAGGGATAGGATTTTTCACTTGGAAGGTTTGCAATATGGTAATGTCATATTCTGTCCCATATGTTCTCCCCGATGATGCATATTTTATATGCGGGAGGAAGGCGTATAAGTGGCTTGCCCCAAACTCAGAGGGATTGTGTTACATTGGAAGAGTGTTGCCAGAAGGTATGACCATAACCCGTAATAAGATGAAAGACGTTCACCGCAATGCTCAAGCTCCTTACACTCACACTCACTATGAACACATCGTTAAGAGACACCTTATAGATAGGACAGAGCACGCAGCCTCTGATTTGATCCACAAATCCACCGGGATTCAATTCCTACTCGCGTTAGATATCACCCGTACCGCCAGAGGAATTATAAATTATAGGTATATCCACGCGCTAGCGAATCTGATAGATAATATCACCGAGATGTATGATGACACCTTCAGGTATACAGGGAGGGAGTTGCAAGCTTACAAAACGGAACTGATCCAGCACAGGATGGTTCTAAATTATATCACAGCGGTGACAGGTGGGTACTGTGTCACCTTGGCAACTCAGTATGGTGTGAAGTGCTGCACGTACATCACAAACAGCACTGATGACCCAACCGAGGTCATAGATCAAAAGATGGACGATATCTTGCAATTGAAATGGGAGTTCCGAAGGAGACACAACCTTACCCTTACTGCTGTGAGTAATGAACTGACCGGCTGCGTCTCATGGTTGAACCCACGCAATTGGTTCTCAGGTTTAGGAGAATGGGCTCAAAATGTTATCGTGAGTGTAGGAAAGTTTCTCCTTTGTATCCTGGGAGTTGTCATAATGATTGGCTTGATATTTAGGTGTATTCGAGTTTTAACGCGGCGCAAGCGCAGTACCAAAGTGATGAGTTTGAGGAGCGGGGGCATTGTTACAACAACTGATTTAATTTATGACCCAGCAATAGAGACAATGTTGTGATAAGACGTGATTCCACGGTCCGTTTCTTTCACCCGTTTCTCCTTTGTTTTCCCTCAAGCAAAAATACATCCATTCGGAAAAGACTTTGATGAACAATACATCCATTCGGAAAAGACTTTGATGAACACTACATCCATTCGGAAAAGACTTTTGATGAACAATACATCCATCCATCCAGAAAAGACTTTGATTAACACTTTCAGCAAAGATACACCCATCCGGACAAGACTTCAATAAATATCCAAGAACGATTGCACAAATGTTATGTGAATGTATTTGTGATATGTGTCTTATCTTCATCTCTACAACCTTCAGGTAGTGTCACACATAGTCGATAGGTAATACCCATATATTAGCATTCACATATGTTCCCCCCCTCCATGTATCATCAACTAAATGCGCACCCCATTTGTTGGAACAAGAAGCCGAAAAGAGCTCGGTAGTGTTTTTTGGCCCACTCACAGACCCTTAATACGGGATAAGAAGGATTTAATGTATACTTCGCAATACCTCGAAGCTTATCTAGAACATGTACGGCACGATAATACATGCCCCTCAGACGGATTTCATACATACATGCTTTTACTATCCCACTAGGTCATCCATTTCCTGCCTACACCTCTCCTCCTACCATCCAATCATCTGTAGATATTGTATGGTATATTTTTCTGTTTAATGTTTAGATAGTGGCAGTTATTGTTGACTGCCAAAGGGTGGACTGTCAAAGTTGAAAAATATTGTAATGCATGCCCCACGTACTAACCCCATGCTCATGCCCGCTGCGCGTGCACTCAGTCTGCCGTGCTTGCACATATACGCAATTTGCGTAAAGTAGCTTTCCATTAGCCTTAGCACGTGGTATGCGCATTTACGGTAGAGTTTGTGAACGCATAGAGGGTTATTAGAACATTACATATTTAACCCAAATAGTGTACATTTTAGATATAGTTCCCCTACACCACATCAGTGTGTATCAATAGTTTAAACAGTTCCAGGACTAAGGGATTCGCCTTTGCATGATAGGAAGGGTCAGACAAAGGTTAGAAGGTGATAGGTCTAGTATCCAGCTGTAGGATATTTTAAGGGTAACATTCCGGTGTTAGTTAGAGAAAGATCGCATGTTCCTGCGTATAGTTATGTACAGAAGTAGAATATAGATATTAACTGTATTTACTGTATATTATGTATGCGGCGGGAATCCAGAGGATACCACCCACAAGAGCAGTTGGGGAAAGACATCGCCCATCTATTCAAATCAACCTATGACCTCTTCTGTAATGTAAAGACACATCCCTGTGTCCAATGGACAATGAGATTACAGTGACCATTGTATTGTGTATGCATGTTGTGTATAAAAAGCCCATTGTTGCCTGGCCGGTCAGAAGACTCTGAACGCTATCTGTATGACCAGCGGAGGACCGGCCGGGTTGCGCTTGCGAACATTCTCACGTATGTACATTCTCTGTAGCCATTATTCTGTTTAGACTTATCTTGTTAGCCTGTAGTGTATGATTTGTACTGTTTTACCTTTTGGAATAATCCACTGTGGCCTTAGAACCCTGTGGTTTCAACTACAAATCAGTGTTGTGTCTTCACTTTCCTGCAAGGGTTTTAGAGTGTATTTATCTGTATAAGGTGTATAAGTATTGATAAGGTGTACGCACTGCGGGTACTTTATACCGTCAGCGCTACTTAAGGTTTAAAGTATAACATTGTTGCAGTACTTTGCTGTTAAGGGTTTAAAGTGTAATCATATCATTACATTGTATCATTAACAAACTTTAAAGGTTATCAATTGTGTGTGCGAACGCTGTGTGTACTCTGTACACTCAGCGCGGCGTGTGTACGCCAAGTACGTACCATGTGCAGGACTCTGTACGCAAATAGCGTACAAAGTGCGTAGCACGTGTATTCAGTCTAGCGGCCATAGCGGCTCCACGGTAATAGTGTATCTAGAGGTATAGCTTTTCGGTCTAAGATAATATCGACATTATCAACAGAGATACTAAGGACGGTAATTTGGCATCCAGGAACTTAGGGAGGAGCTTTTATCTCTCTCCATTATACTTAGAAAGATTACAATGGAGAGAGATTAAAGCTCCTCCCTAAGTTCATGGATGCCAAATCACTGTACTTAGTATCTCTGTACAGTATGTTATACTAGTGTACTAATTAGCACGAACAGCTTGTAACGTACAGTGGCAAGTTTAATCTTTCTATGTATAATGGAGAGATAAAAGCTCCTGTGAGTTAGTAGATGCCAAATCACCGTCCTTAGTATCTCTGTACAGTATGTTCTACTAGTGTACTAATTGGCACGAACAGCTTGTAACATACAGTGGCAAGTTTAATCTTTCTATGTATAATGGAGAGAGATAAAAGCTCCTCCCTAAGTTCCTGTTGCCAAATCACCGTCCTTAGTATCTCTGCATAGTATTTTCTATTAGGGTACTAATTAGCACGAACAGCTAATTAGTACCCTAATAGAACATACTGTACAGAGATACTAAGTACGGTGATTTGGCATCCAGTTAAAAGCTGTTCGTGCTAATTAGTACACTAGTAGAACATACTGTACAGAGATACTAAGGATGGTGATTTGGCATCTAGGAACTTACAGAGGAGCTTTTATCTCTCTCCATTTTACATAGAAATATTAAACTTGCCGCTGTACGTTATAAGCTGTCCGTGCTAATTAGTACCCTAATAGAACTTACTGTACAGAGATACTAAGTATGGTGATTTGGCATTCAGTTAAAAGCTGTTCGTGCTAATTAGTACCCTAATAGAAAATATTATACAGAGATACTAAGGACGGTGATTTGACAACCAGGAACTTAGGGAGGAGCTTTTATCTCTCTATATTATACATAGAAAGGTTAAACTTGCCACTGTACGTTACAAGCTGTTTGTGCTAATTAGTACACTTGTAGAACATACTGTACAAAGATACTAAGTACAGTGATTTGGCATCCAGGAACTTAGGGAGGAGCTTTTATCTCTCTCCATTGTAATCTTTCTAAGTATAATGGAGAGATAAAAGCTCCTCCCTAAGTTCGTGGATGCCAAATCACTGTCCGTAGTGTCTCTGTACAGCATGTTCTTCTAGTGTACTAATTAGCACGAGCAGTTTGTAATGTACAGTGGCAGGTTTGATCTTTCTATGTATAATGTAGAGAGATAAAAGCTCCTCCGTAAGTTCCTGGTTGCCAAATCACTGTCTTTAGTATCTCTGTATAGTATTTTCTATTAGGGTACTAATTAGCATGAACAGCTAATTAGTACCCTAATAGAACATACTGTACAGAGATATTAAGTATGGTGATTTGGCATCCAGGAACTTACTGAGGAGCTTTTATCTCTCTCCATTATACATAGAAAGATTAAACCTGCCATGTACGTTACAAGCTGTTCGTGCTAATTAGTACCCTAATAGGACATACTGTACAGAGATACTAAGTACAGTGATTTGGCATTCAGTTAAAAGCTGTTCGTGCTAATTAGTACACTAGTAGAACATACTGGGGGTAATTCCAAGTTGATCGCAGCAGGATTTTTGATAGCAATTGGGCAAAACCATGTGCACTGCAGGGGAGGCAGATATAACATGTGCAGAAAGAGTTAGATTTGGGTGGGTTATTTTATTTCTGTGCAGGGTAAATACTGGCTGCTTTATTTTTACACTGCAAATTAGATTGCAGATTGAACACACCCCACCCAAATCTAACTCTCTCTGCACATGTTATATCTGCCTCCCCTGCAGTGCACATGGTTTTGCCCAATTGCTAACAAAAATCCTGCTGCGATCAACTTGGAATTACCCCCACTGTACAGAGATACTAAGTACGGTGATTTGGCATGCAGTTAAAAGCTGTTCGTGCTAATTATTACACTAGTAGAACATACTGTACAGGGATACTAAGGATGGTGATTTGGCATCCAGGAACTTACTGAGGAGCTTTTATCTCTCCATTATACATAGAAAGATTAAACTTGCCACTGTACGTTACAAGCTGTTCGTGCTAATTAATACACTAGTAGAACATAGAGTACAGAAATACTAAAGATGGTAATTTGGCACCCAGGAACTTAGGGAGGAGCTTATATCTCTCTCCATTATACTTAGAAAAATTACAATGGTGAGAGATTAAAGCTCCTTTCTAAGTTCGTGGATGCCAAATCACTGTCCTTAGTATCTCTGTACATTATGTTCTACTAGTGTACTAATTAGCAAGAACAGCTTGTAACGTACAGTGGCAAGTGTAATTTTTCCAAGTATAATGGAGAGAGATAAAAACTCCTCCCTACGTTCCTGGATGTCAAATTACCATGCTTAGCATTTCTGTACAGTATTTCCTATCTAGCCAGAAACCCTGCATCCTGTGCAAGCTAGGCGGACAACTGGAGGGGACCTGAAACACGGTTGCTTCCCGTTTCCATTTCCAGTGTCACATAAACTAGTGGTTGGTCTGCCCCGAAAGCCAAGAGTCTCCTCTTTTGAATGGTACCAGTTCTGAGTCTCTGGGACACCCAGAACCAGAGATATCAGTACGCAAAATGGACCCATTTTCCCATAGACTATAATGGGCCTATTAATTCAGACCCACCCTGGGTTCCGACGCTTGCCATGAGCCTTGTGGGGGTCACAGAAACTTGTGGTTGGTACCATCCGGTAGCTAATTATCTCCCCTTCCATACCAACCTAGCGATGAAGGCTCCCACCTCCCACGCTGAGAGTCCCAAAGTGCCAACCTTTTTTTTTTAATATGTTCCCGTGACATTCACTTTATTATTATTTTTTTCTTTGTTATACATTCAATGAAAGGGTGCACACAGGTTTCACATAAATCAAAGTAAATCTGCAGCAGCGATTCATTCCGCTATATACAAATACACAGCGGTAATGAGTATAAATTAGTGTATTCCGATGCAACTAACTGAGCAACACAGTACTGTAGATCCTCGCCATTTGTGTATTGTACCTGACCTGAACTCCCTCCCTGTTCACTGCATGACCTGTGCAGTCTCCTAGGGGGGAAGGGCGATGGGGGTAGGGAGAGGCAGTGAAAAATACTGTGCTCTTGAAAAACAAGTATTAGCGTCCGAGTCCCCTAAGGCATAAACCAACACCAATGGGAAGGAAGTGCCAACCTTTTTTTTAATGTGTTCCTGTAACATTCACTTTATTATTATTTTTTTCTTTGTTATACATTCAATGGAAGGGTGCACACAGGTTTCACATAAATCAGAGTGGGCGGGGGATTTTCCTACATACAGTAGTATACTGTTGCACATGTCTTGTAACCTGATCGGAACTCCCTCCCTGTCTACTGCATGTACTTTGCAGGCTCCCAGGGGGGAAGGGGAAAGTGGGATGGGGGTAGGGTGAGGCAGTGGAAAATACTGTGTTCAAAGAAAAGGCATAATCAAAACCATGGGGAACTTTGCGGTGTATCGTTATGTGCATTGACCTCGCATATCCCTATCACCCCTGTGTATTTTAGCTAGGGGATTCTGACGTTCCTTCAGCATTGCCCCGTAGCTTGCAAAATCTGTGCTGTTACTTGCTCCATAGCCGAGTGCCTCCATGGAGCTAGGTGTCACAGGCGGTAGCCATTTCAATTGAGTCTGCCCTGCTATAGAATTGTTTGTGTACCGTACGGTGCATAGAACCTTGACAGTAGAAACTCTCCTGCAGCTTTGCTCTGCTTTATGTAAAACTTGTGTTTTGTCAGTTTGCTATGCGATCGAGCCCGGTGTAATGTAATGTGCATAGACCTCGCTTATCTCTATCGCCCCTGTGTATTTTGGCTAGGGGATTGTGACGCTCCTTCAGCATTGCACCGTAGCCTGCAAAACTTATACCATCTCTCACTCCATATCCGAGCGCTGCCTGCCACATGGTGGGGGTTCAGGGCCATTTTGCCAGTGTGCTATGCAATCGAGTCCGGTGTACCGTAATGTGCATAGACCTCACTTATTCCTATCGCCCCTGTGTATTTTAGCTAGGGGATTGTGACGCTCCTTAAGCATTGCCACATAGCCTGCAAAATCTGGACTGTTACTTGCTCTGTAGCCTAGGGCCTCCATGGGGCAAGGAGTCATAGGTGGTAGCCATTTCTATTGCGTCTACCCTGCTACAGAATTGTATGTGTACTGTATGGTGCATAGAACCTTAACAGTAGAACCGCTCCTGCAGCTTTGCCCTGGTTTATGTGAATAAAAAAAATAATAAAGTGTCTGGAAAAAACTAACATGCATTCGTACTGTAGGAATTGAACCCGGGACTCTGAGTATAGGAAGCGGAACACTTCACCACTTCGCCGCAGACAGATGAATAAATCCATTGGTTTTGATTATGCTGTAATGGCTACGGGATTAGGACGCTAACATACTGTACAAAATTCCTAATCTCAAGAGGCAATAGTGAACTTCTAACGTCCATTTGCGACAGTGTACACTACTGGTTTTATGTTGTTTTGTCTGCGGGACTTGGACGCTCACATATTCAGAAAGTTCAGTAGATGGATCATATACTGTAATTCAGCGTAATGAGTATTTACTGTATGCAGCATAATGAAATGCCTTAGTAAAGTAGTCCATATTATATATTTCAATATTGTATTTTACGGGAGACCACACGCATGCGCAGTGGTGATTGTAAAAGGCGACATCTGGTGGATGATCACAGGTATTACATGTAAAGGTAACGCCAAACGCTCTCCGTGCGATTAGGTACGCCTCTCTGTGACTAGGCACGCCTCCCTACGCCCCGGTACGCTGCGTATGCTCGATCGGGACAAAGGCCTCAGCCAGTCAAGATAAAAGGTGGCTACATCTGTACTTAGTAGGTACAGAATGGATTGGAACCGGGCGTGGTCGGAGAACTAGTCTTCCGAATAGCATGGACAGCATCCAGATGTAGGAAAACTCATTTTCGGGAACCTTCGAATTCACTCGTGATCGATGAGGAGATGCTGTGAGCGTGATACTGTGTAGCAGCTGTTATGTGCACGGAGCCTGAATAAATAAGTAGTTCCGATAGGAGACAATGTTCATCCTCTGTATCATGAGAGGTAAAATGTCTAACCTGGTGCGAAGGCCATATTAGGATGTGGGGGTAAGCATCCTCGACATCCAAATATCAAGCATTCCTGTTCCTCCAACCCTGCAATTACTGCTCGCCGAGATATCATCCTGAATCTGAAGACTCGAAGATATGGATTCAGAGATTTCAGGATCAGAATAGGTTTGATCATACTGTTCGGCCTGGGAACTAGAAATAAAATAGAGTAATAAAACCTCTATATCTGTGATGTGCAGGAAGTGGCACAATCACCCCTGTTTCCAGAAGCCAGTGAATGGCCTCCTTGAGGTGAAAATTAGCAAGGCGGAGTAATGTCGAATTAGGTCTCGTAGCCCTGGGCGATGAGATCACTGATCCAAGTGTCCTGGCAGGAGCTTTTCCAGATATGGCTGAAGTCCTTGAGACACGCTCCGCCCTTGGGATCCCCTAGGTGAGAGGGAAGGACGTCATGCTGCCGGTTTAGCAGTCATCTGTATCTTATGATTTGTAGCAGCTGAAATGCGGACATACCGTGGATCCGAATCCATAGCCTGTGGCACTACAGTCAGACACGCCACTCATTGAGCTACCTGCCCCTGCTCTGGTGCTTAAGGCGGCATGAGCGGCTTCCTTTGGCCCTCCCTCCAAACCTCTGTGGATTGAAAGGAATAAGGGAACGGGCCAGAATAGATATCGAAAGTGCAGCAGCCAAAGAAAGATAAGTGGACTTACCTTCTTAAAATTAAGAGGTGCAACTGTGTATGTATTGCGTTAGAGTGATCAGTTCCCCTTGGGGTCTGTCCTCCTGTATCCCTGTTGCTAGGTTCAATGCCCCTATCTCTATGGCCTTGTTAACCCAGCAGTCCACTGTAGTAGGTGGAAGGGCTATTCCCAATCGTTCTTTTTTTATTCGGTTTGAAAAACCCTGAATGAGGTAGCCCCTGGTACTGGAAGTAAAATTTTCCTTGATATGCAGGACACAGATGGGTCCACCATTGGTTGATATTCCCAGAGTTCCCTATCATCAGGAGGAATAGGCAAGTAAGATAAAATCCTTCTGGATGTGAGCTTTCTTATCTGGGTGTAGCTATGCTTCTTGAAATTTATATAGGAAAGTAGCTGCGGATTTTCCACTTTAAGTGGGATCTATAAAATCCCCTTTACAGCTGAAATGAGGGCCCCCACCTGAGATCGGTTGGTAGCAGTGCCGGCGCTAGCCGCTCAGCAAAGCCTGCAAAGCAGGGAGGCGCTGCACTCATGAGGCGC
The DNA here is from genome assembly GCF_028390025.1 of Pseudophryne corroboree. Classification (NCBI taxonomy): domain Eukaryota; kingdom Metazoa; phylum Chordata; class Amphibia; order Anura; family Myobatrachidae; genus Pseudophryne; species Pseudophryne corroboree. The sequence goes on along the minus strand of NC_086454.1, from coordinate 222,508,966 downwards.
TCTCCCTGCTCTGCTACTACACCTTGCTGCCGGCTGCTGCTGCCCGCGCTTGTCACACTTGACAGGCAGCAGCGGCGCCGGCAGCATATACAGAAGGTTGATTCTATATCGGAGTGGGAGAAGGGACCTTCTGACGTATCTAGGGGAGGAGACACGTCACCAGGGGGAGGGGCTACGGCTGAACAAGGTACTCGAAAAGTACCCTCGCGGGCTCGCTTCGCTCGCCACGCTTCGGGCTCGGTGGCTCGCTCCGCTCGCCACCTAATTACTAAAGGTTATAGTTGGTGGCGTGGATACTAGAGCAACTGTCCCGCTGGTGTAGCTCCTCCCCCTTGTGTCATGGCTCCTCCCCCTGACGGAATAGGTCCCTTAGGCCACTTGGATCTAGCCTCAACCATATACAGAAGCTCTTCATTGTTCTTTCCTGGACCTCCCCTCTTCCCTCTCTTCCGGCTCCTCCCCGCACCATCTGTAAAGCTGAATAACAGGCAGGCAGCAGTGTTGCCCCCACCCCCTTCCCTCCCCTTGTCAGTATAGACACAGCAGTCTCAGCAGTGCCCGCCCCCTCCCTTATCCCCCTTCTCTCCTCTCCCATCAATGTAATTTTTGGGGCTCGGGCACTTTTATTTTTTAGTTTGCAGCCACATACTATTCTGTGTGCTCAGCCTGATAGCAGATCTGGGCAGCCTCCTCCCGACGCTGAGCCTGCTTCCTGACATTAGGCAGGAACAGGAAGTCATATGGTGCACATATGACTGCACGTGCATGAATGGAGGAGCCTCAGCCTTCAGACGTGAGAGGAGCAGCCCAGCCCATCTAGCAGCCAGCCCGTACAGAGAAGCAGAGACTCAGGTACTTTCTGCTGCTGACACACTGTGTGTGTGTGTGTGTGTGTGGGGAAGGGGGTGGTGTATAAGTGTGTGCTGGGGAGGGGGAGTGGTTTATAAGTGTGTGCTGGGGAGGGGGGTGGTATATTAGTGTGTGCTGGGGAGGGGGGGTGTTATATTAGTGTGTGCTGGGGAGGGAGAGGGGGTATATAAGTGTGTGCTGGGGAGGGAGGGTGGTATATAAGTGTGTGCTGGGGAGGGGGGGTGGTATATAAGTGTGTGCTGGGGAGGGGGGGTGGTATATTAGTGTGTGCTGGGGGGGAGGTATATAAGTGTGTGCTGGGGGGTGGTATATAAGTGTGTGCTTGGGAGGGGGAGGTGGTATATAAGTGTGTGCTGAGGAGGGGGAGGTGGTATATAAGTGTGTGCTGGGAGGGGAGGTGGTATATTAGTGTGTGCTGGGGAGGGGGGGGGGTGGTATATTAGTGTGTGCTGGGGAGAGGTGGTATATTAGTTGTGCTGGGGAGGGGGAGGTGGTATATTAGTGTGTGCTGCCCGTGGGTTGTGCATGCATCTGTGATCCATAGGATCATATGGTGTGTACGCTGCCTCAAACAGGACGCAGCTTACGATGCGGCTGCTTGCAGGTGGCCACATCTGTATATGTAGGAGGGCGCCAAATTTATAGTTTGCAGGAGGCGCCGACCACCTTAGCTTCGGCCCTGGTTGGTAGTGTCCTTAATGTGGACATTTCCCTCCAGGTGGCATGTTATCAGATTGTAACCCTGCTGGAAGCAGACGTGTTTGAGACACAAATTGAGTAAGATGAGGAGAACTCTGCTCTGTCTGTCCTGGCTGAGGCAAAACTGTCCCCAGATATTTTAGTTATTTAATTTTTTAAAACCTGTGCCCATATTGTTCAAGCGCTACATAGGCTGAGTATGCAAGACATCTCTGTCCCTTCTGGAAGCTGCCAGATCTTAAGAGACATCCGACATCATTCCAATGAGAGCTGACACCAGGATGGTGCCGGCAGTCTGTGAAGCTGAATCATTAGTACACTGTTCACAATATAATAAAACCATTGTAGATAATTGTGTAAACTACTAGTATAGTTGCAATTGAGCAGCATATGTGCTGGATGCAGTGACTATGCCCGCCATTATCACAGATAATCCAACACACAAAGATATAGGAGTATTAGACAGAGTTAATAGAAGTGTTCAATAGCAGAGAGCTCTAAAAAGAGAGAATATATATACACACACACACACACATATATATATATATATATATATACACACACACACACACACACATACAAAATGTCCGGCACTCCATTAAAAAAATATTTGCGTGGGTGCCTTCACAATACAATACAATGTTTGCAGTATATAGACATCCCTGGTGCGGCACTCCACTTCAATAATTACTGACTCCAAGCAGTGATATTATCAATGTTTCAGTACTTTAATACTGTCTTCAGGAATGTGTGTATATATATATATATATATATATATATATATATATATTTTACATGTTAGTTTTATTGATGTTAATTACACATTTCTAAGCAGTGATACACAGGATTAGACCCATAACCTGTTCCCACAGTAGGCAGATAGCTTCCTCAATAAGCTATGTGCTCCTGCTAATAATACCTATATACTTGTATACAGATATATATTTCTCATGGGTCCTAGAGGATGCTTGGGACGACATCAAGACCATGGTGTATAGACTGGATCCGCAGGAGACATGGGCACTCTAAAGACTTTTCATTGGGTGCGAATTGGCTCCTCCCTCTATGCCCCTCCTCCAGACCTCAGTTTTAGAAATGTGCCCAGGTCGACTGGATGCACTCTGAGGAGCTCTACTGAGTTTCTCTGAAAAGACTTATATTAGGTTTGTTATTTTCAGGGAGAACTGCTGGCAACAGACTCCCTGCTTCGTGGGACTGAGGGGGCAGAAGTAGGAACCAACTTCCTGAAGAGTTTCATGGCTCTGCTTCTGGCTGACAGGACACCATTAGCTCCTGAAGGGTACTGAACGCTAGCCGTGCCTAGATGCTCACTCCCACAGCACGCCGTCACCCCCTCACAGAGCCAGAAGTCAGAAGACAGGTGAGTAGAAGAAGACAGATCTTCTATCAAGAAAAGTGATGGCTGAGGTACAGCGCAGCGCGCCATTGCTGCCCACACACACAGGCACTGCAGGGTGCAGGCCGGCACCCTGGGCAGCAAAAACGCCTCTATAAACTGGCAAAAAAGGGGGCATAAGATGCCCAGGCACAGCCCTACCCCCGCCAGTATATTATGAAAAGTTTCTGAGGTAAAAAGGGCGGAGCTTCTTCCTCAGGCAGCCAGCACACTGCTCAGTGCCATGTTCTCTCTCATCAGGCTGCTGAGAAATCGCTGGTCCTCCTTCACTTCTGACTACAAGTATCAGGGTGCAAAACAGGGGGAGGCACAAGCGAATTTGGTGCTTTAGAAGTGTGTTTTACTGTGTAAAAAGCGCTGCATGTCAGTGGGCATTCTGCGTTCACAGGCATTAGATACTGGCGCTGGGGTTGTGAACGGGCTGCTCCTAAACTGTGTCCCTCTGACAGATTTTACTGTGGGTCTGTCCCCTAATAAGTCCCAGTGTGTTTGTGTGTGTGTTGTACACGTGTGTAAGACATGTCAGAGGCAGGGAGTTCCTCCCCGGAGGAAACCATTTTAGGGACACAGAAGTGTAATGTGGTGACGCTGCCGGCACACCAAGAGCCTGCATTGCTGAAAGAAATACGTGATAGTATGCATCATATCAATAGGAGATTAGATAAGTCTGAATCTCATGCGGAGTGCTGGAGAAAATCTGTGGAGGATGTGATTTTTCAGTGCTCTGTTCTTCCATCCGCAGACGACCCCTCTGGGTCACACAAGAGACCATTTGCAAATATTGTGAATACTGATACCGACACGGACACTGATTCTTGTGTCGACGATAGTGACTCCAGGGAAATAGCTCATAAATTGGCAAAAAATATACAATATATGATTGTGGCTATAAGGGAAGTTCTGGAAGTCACGGAAGCCACTCCTGTACCTCAGGAGAAGGCTTATTTCTATATAGAGAAGAAATCTAAGGTCACTTTCCCTCCTTCCCATGAGCTTAATACACTCTTTGAAGGGATGAGGGTGAATCCCAAAAATAAATTTCGTATTCCCAAGAGAATTTAGATAGCTTATCCTTTCCCGGTGGAGGACAGGAAAAAAATGGGAGTTACCCCCTGTGTTAGACAGTGCACTGTCCAGGTTGACAAAGAAGGTAATTCTCCCTGCACCTGGCACGGCTTCACTAAAAGAGCCGGCAGACCGAAAGATGGAACCTACATTGAAATCCATTTATGTTGCCAATGGTACACTGCTCAGCCCCACAATTGCTTGCGCGTGGGTGAGTCGCGCTATTGAAAAATGGTCAGAAAGCATGTCATCAGAAATTGACACGATTGATAAAGATGTGATACTCCTTAAGTTAAGGAATATCAAAGACGCTGCCGCATACATGCTAGAAGCGATGAAAGATATTGGACTCTTGAGTTCACAAGCCACTACCATGGCAGTATCGGCTCGGCGGGCGTTGTGGATTCGCCAGTGGAACGCGGATGCAGATTCCAAAAGAAATATGGAGGCTCTCCCATATAAAGGTGAGGCCTTATTTGGCGATGGACTGGATGCGTTAGTCTCGGCGGCTAACGCAGGTAAGTCAACATTTTTGCCCTCTGCGCCTGCACTGGCAAAAAAGACATATCACCCGCACATGCAGTCCTTTCGGCCCAATAAATACAAAAAAGCGGGTAGGGTAAGGGGAAAGAAGTCCACAGCAGCTTCAGGTTTCCAGGAGCAGAAGTCTACCCCTACTTCTGCCAAATCTTCAGCATGACGCTGGGGCTCCTTTGCGGGAGGTCGCTTGGGTGGGGGCACGTCTCAAACTGTTCAGCCAAGGTTGGATTCTGTCTGACCTGGATCCCTGGGTGTTGCAAATAGTGTCCCAGGGATACAAGCTGGAGTTTCAAGACGTTTCCCCATGCCGATTTATCAAATCGACCTTGCCAGCTTCTCTTCCAGAAAGGGAAGCAGTAACAGCGGCAATCCAAAAATTATGTCAGGATCAGGTCATAGTCCTGGTACCTTTGTCTCACAACAAGGGGATGGGTTTTATTCAAGCCTTTTTCTGTAGTTCCGAAGCCGGACTGCTCGGTCAGACTGATCCTAAACCTGAAAAATGTGAATCTCTACTTGAAACGATTCAAGTTCAAAATGGAATCACTGAGGGCAGTGATTTCCAGTCTGGAGGAGGGGGACTACATGGGGTCGGTAGACATAAAAGATGCTTACCTGCATGTTCCCATTTCTCCTCCTCACCAGGCCTATCTGAGATTCGCGGTTCAGGATTGCCATTACCAATTCCAGACGTTACCTTTCGGTCTCTCCACGGCACCGAGGGTATTCACCAAGGTGATGGCGGAGATGATGGTTCTTCTGCGTCAAAAAGGAGTCAATATAATTCCTTATCTAGACGATCTCCTGATAAAGGCGAGATCCAGGGAGCAGTTGTTACAAAACATCACACTCTCCCTGTCAGTACTCCAACAACATGGTTGGATCATAAATTATCCAAAGTCACAGTTGGAACCGACGACAAGATTGTCTTTTCTCGGGATGATTCTGGACACAGAAGTTCAGAGAGTATTTCTTCTGGTGGAAAAGGCTCTGGAAATCCAGAAAATGGTAAAACAGATATTGAAACCATCGAGTGTGTCGATCCATTAGTGCATTCGGTTGTTGGGGAAGATGGTGGCGGCCTACGAGGCCATACAGTTTGGCAGGTTCCATGCCAGGGTATTCCAGTGGGACCTGTTGGACAAGTGGTCGGGATCCCAGCTACACAGGCACCGGAAGATAAGCCTGTCGTCAAAAGCCAGGATTTCGCTCCTGTGGTGGCTACACAGTTCTCACCTACTAGGGGGACGCAGGTTCAGAATTCAGGACTGGCTCCTGGTAACCACAGATGCAAGCCTCCGAGGCTGGGGAGCTGTCACTCAGGGAGAAAGCTTCCAGGGAAAATGGTCAAGTCAGGAAGCCTGCCTTCACATAAACGTGCTGGAATTGAGAGCCATTTACAAACTTAGTTTGTTTTATATATATTTAACACCTTCACATAATTTTCCTTTACTCCTCACATTATTCACACATGCAGCAACAGCTGCTCCTACCTCTTTAACCCTATATTTTTATCACTCCTGTGATGCCCTGGGGTTGTCTGGCTGGGTGGCTCTGGGGTGTCCTGCCCCCCGGACCTGAACCCCTATAGTTAGTGTTAGGGACTTACCCAATGAGAGGCTACCTTGATGCGGTGGGTAAGCTCATAGCCCTGGCCAGGAATATGCTAAGTGCCTCTGGTTACTACAGGTTGAACTAGTGTGAGATAATGCACCTGCTACCTTTTCCTTCTGTACACTTTACTAAGTCTCAAGCAGAGTAGCACCTCACTACCTAATTAAGGTGTGCAAATTAGGGCCCTTTTCCCTCTGTAACGGATGTATTCATACATTTTTGAAGGTAGGAGACGCCTTCATCCTAATTTAGCACCCTGCCCCACCCACCCCTCTGATTTTAAATAGTCCAACACTCTAGCCTGTACATTTGGAATGAGCACACTGAGGTAAGACTCCTACATTTTGTTTAATATGGCAGTCCATAATGGGGGGAATTCTCTGGGGTGCGGGGCTCCCTGTGCCTACCGTGTCTGGGTGTCCCTGGGGCATCGCAATTTAACACTATTTCATCACTCCATGGCACTTATAGTTTGTTTTATATATATGTAACACCTTCACATAATTTTCCTTTACTCCTCACATTATTCACACATGCAGCAACAGCTGCTCCTACCTCTTTAACCCTATATTTTTATCACTCCTGTGATGCCCTGGGGTTGTCTGGCTGGGTGGCTCTGGGGTGTCCTGCCCCCCGGACCTGAACCCCTATAGTTAGTGTTAGGGACTTACCCAATGAGAGGCTACCTTGATGCGGTGGGTAAGCTCATAGCCCTGGCCAGGAATATGCTAAGTGCCTCTGGTTACTACAGGTTGAGCTAGTGTGAGATAATGCACCTGCTACCTTTTCCTTCTGTACACTTTACTAAGTCTCAAGCAGAGTAGCACCTCACTACCTAATTAAGGTGTGCAAATTAGGGCCCTTTTCCCTCTGTAACGGATGTATTCATACATTTTTGAAGGTAGGAGACGCCTTCATCCTAATTTAGCACCCTGCCCCACCCACCCCTCTGATTTTAAATAGTCCAACACTCTAGCCTGTACATTTGGAATGAGCACACTGAGGTAAGACTCCTACATTTTGTTTAATATGGCAGTCCATAATGGGGGGAATTCTCTGGGGTGCGGGGCTCCCTGTGCCTACCGTGTCTGGGTGTCCCTGGGGCATCGCAATTTAACACTATTTCATCACTCCATGGCACTTATAGTTTGTTTTATATATATGTAACACCTTCACATAATTTTCCTTTACTCCTCACATTATTCACACATGCAGCAACAGCTGCTCCTACCTCTTTAACCCTATATTTTTATCACTCCTGTGATGCCCTGGGGTTGTCTGGCTGGGTGGCTCTGGGGTGTCCTGCCCCCCGGACCTGAACCCCTATAGTTAGTGTTAGGGACTTACCCAATGAGAGGCTACCTTGATGCGGTGGGTAAGCTCATAGCCCTGGCCAGGAATATGCTAAGTGCCTCTGGTTACTACAGGTTGAGCTAGTGTGAGATAGTGCACCTGCTACCTTTTCCCTCTGTACACTGTACTAAGTCTCAAGCAGAGTAGCACCTCACTACCTAATTAAGGTGTGCAAATAAGGGCCCTTTTCCCAGTGCGTACTTTACCTGCAGTTTAGTTATTAGAATTACACAAGTTGTGTTATCTTAGTTTTCAGCATGTTGCTGCAATTGGTTCATGCCTGTTGGCATGTGTTATGTTGAATGCCATGTGTGCGGCATGGTTGAGGGTGTGAGTTGGTAGATATCTCACCACTAGTTTAAGTAATTCTTTCCCTCAAAATGTCAGTCTCCCTGGGCACAGTTCCTACAACTGAGGTCTGGAGGAGGGGCATAGAGGGAGGAGCCAGTTCGCACCCAATGAAAAGTCTTTAGAGTGCTCATGTCTCCTGCGGATCCCGTCTATACCCCATGGTCTTGATGTCGTTCCCAGCATCCTCTACGGACTAGGAGAAAAGGATTTACCAGTAGGTATCAAAATCCTATTATAGTGTATAAATTACCCCACACTGTGGAGCCTGTGAGGTCCCTGTAGGATGTCAGCTGCATGCATTAGCATGCTCTCTGCAATATTTGGCTGCTGGAAGCAGTCTCAAAATGGTGCTGCATTGTACAGAAAACGTCAGTGATCTACGCTCCGCCCCCCCCCCCCCTTCCCCCTTTCACCTGATTTGGTGCCTTGTCTGAACGGTTTTACCGCTGTTGCATTAAAGAATGGAGCTGTGAACCTGCTCATGGTGCCTAGTGCACCATAAATACAGAGCTGAGTGGGAGATGTATTCGCTCCAGTCTGCATGAGAGAGAGCTATAGTAGCAAGCAGTGGTGTCAAATTACTTGCAGACAGCTAGACTAGTTTAAACTGCTCTGCCCCGCCCTGTCCACACACTGCAATAAGAAATGATACAGAGCAGTCTTACACATTAGGGGTCTTACACATTAGCATACCTCCATACTGTTCGAATTTTCGCAGGACAGTCCCATTTTTTGGGGGACTGTCCCGCTGTCCCATCAGCGGGCCACAGTGTCCCGTGGTGGGGATGGCAGTTGGGAGGCTCCTGTCAGTCAGTTACTACTCTGACTAGCAGAGCAGCAGTGAGTAGACGCTGTGCGCATGCGCACAGCGTCTATTCACTAGAGACGGAGGGACAGGGGGCATGCCAGAAGCTCAGAGCGCTGGCCATGCCTCCATAGTGATTAGAAATGGGGGCGTGGCTCGCGATCACGATACTCCCACAAAGCCACGCTCCGTCTATAGAAGTATCCCTCTTCCACCTCTCCCAATGTTGGGAGGTATGCATTAGTGTGCTCTCTTATACCCCTTTTCTCTGACGTCCTAGTGGATGCTGGGAACTCCGTAAGGACCATGGGGAATAGCGGCTCCGCAGGAGACTGGGCACAAAAGTAAAGCTTTAGGACTACCTGGTGTGCACTGGCTCCTCCCCCTATGACCCTCCTCCAAGCCTCAGTTAGATTTTTGTGCCCGACCGAGAAGGGTGCACACTAGGGGCTCTCCTGAGCTTCTTAGTGAAAGTTTAGTTTTAGTTTTTTTATTTTCAGTGAGACCTGCTGGCAACAGGCTCACTGCATCGAGGGACTAAGGGGAGAAGAAGCGAACTCACCTGCGTGCAGAGTGGATTGGGCTTCTTAGGCTACTGGACACCATTAGCTCCAGAGGGACCGAACACAGGCCCAGCCTCGGAGTCCGGTCCCAGAGCCGCGCCGCCGGCCCCCTTACAGAGCCAGAAGCAAGAAGAGGTCCGGAAAATTGGCGGCAGAAGACATCCTGTCTTCACCAAGGTAGCGCACAGCACTGAAGCTGTGCGCCATTGCTCCTCAGCACACTTCACACTTCGGTCACTGAGGGTGCAGGGCGCTAGGGGGGGGCGCCCTGAGCAGCAATAAAAACACCTTGGCTGGCGAAAATACATCACATATAGCCCCCAGGGCTATATGGATGAATTTTAACCCCTGCCAGATTCCACAGAAAAACGGTAGAAAAGGCCGCCGAGAAGGGGGCGGAGCCTATCTCCTCAGCACACTGGCGCCATTTTCTCTCACAGCTCCGTTGGAGGGAAGCTCCCTGGCTCTCCCCTGCAGTTACTACACTACAGAAAGGGGTTAAAAAAAGAGAGGGGGGCACTAATTAGGCGCAGTATAACAATACAGCAGCTATAAGGGGAAAAACACTTATATAAGGTTATCCCTGTATATATATAGCGCTCTGGTGTGTGCTGGCATACTCTCCCTCTGTCTCCCCAAAGGGCTAGTGGGGTTCCTGTCCTCTATCAGAGCATTCCCTGTGTGTGTGCTGTGTGTCGGTACATTGTGTCGACATGTATGAGGAGGAAAATGATGTGGAGGGGAGAAATTGCCTGTAACAGAGATGTCACCCCCTAGGGAGTCGACACCTGAGTGTATGAGCTTATGGAAGGAATATGTGACAGTGTCAGCTCTTTACAAAAGATTGATGACATGAGACAGCCGGCGACTCAGCCTGTGCCTGTCCAGGGGTCTCAAAAGCCATCAGGGGCTCTAAAACGCCCGTTACTGCAGATGGCAGATACAGACGCCGACACGGATACTGACTCCAGTGTCGACGATTAAGAGACGAATATGACTTCCAGTAGGGCCACACGTTACATGATTGAGGCTATGGAAAATGTTTTTACACATTTCTGATAATACCAGTACCATTAAAAAGGGTATTATGTTGGGTGAGAAAAAACTGCCTGTAGTTTTTCCTGCATCTGAGGAATTAAATGAAGTGTGTGATGATGCGTGGGTTTCCCCCGATAAAAACTGTTAATTCCTAAAAAGTTATTAGCATCATACCCCTTCCCGCCAGAGGATAGGGCACGTTGGGAAACACTCCCTAGGGTGAATAAAGCGCTCACACGCTTGTCTAAACAGGTGGCACTACCGTCCCCGGCTACGGCCGCCCTTAAGGAACCTGCTGACAGAAAGCAGTAAAATGTATATACACTCACACGGGTGTGATACTGCGACCAGCAATCGCCTCAGCCTGGATGTGCAGTGCTGGGGTGGCTTGGTCGGATTCCCTGACTGACAATATTGATACCCTAGATAGGGACAGTATATTACTGACTATAGAGCATTTAAAAGATGCATTTCTATATATGCGTGATGCACAGAGGGATATTTGCCGACTGGCATCAAGAGTAAGTGCGCTGTCCATATCTGCCAGAAGAGGGTTATGGACAAGACAGTGGTCAGGTGATGCTGATTCCAAAAGGCATATGGAAGTATCGCCTTATAAAAGGGAAGGAGTTCTTTGGGGTAGGTCTAACAGACCTGGTGGCCACGGCAACGGCTGGGAAATCCACATTTTTACCCCAGGTAGCCTCTCAACATAAGAAGACGCCGTATTATCAGGAGCAGTCCTTTGGGCCCCATAAGGGCAAGCGGGCAAAAGGCTCCTCATTTCTGCCCCGTGGCAGAGGGAGAGGAAAAAGGCTGCAGCAAACAGCCAGTTCCCAGGAACAGAAGCCCTCTCCCGTTTTCTGCCAAGTCCTCAGCATGACGCTGGGGCTTTACAAGCGGACTCAGGCACGGTGGGGGCCCGTCTCAAAAATTTCAGCGTGCAGTGGGCTCACTCACAGGTGGACCCCTGGATCCTTCAGGTGGTATCTCAGGGGTACAAATTGGAATTCGAGACGTCTCCCCTTCGCCGTTTCCTAAAGTCTGCTTTACCGACGTCTCCCTCCGACAGGGAGGCGGTATGGGAAGCCATTCACAAGCTGTATTCCCAGCAGGTGATAATCAAGGTACCCCTCCTACAACAGGGAAAGGGGTATTATTCCACGCTGTTTGTGGTACCAAAGCCGGACGGCTCGGTGAGACCTAATTTAAATCTGAAATCCTTGAACACTTACATACAAAGGTTCAAATTCAAGATGGAGTCACTCAGAGCGGTGATTGCAAACCTGGAAGAAGGGGATTATATGGTGTCTCTGGACATCAAGGATGCTTATTCTCCATGTCCCAATTTACCCTTCTCACCAAGGGTACCTCAGGTTTGTGGTACAGAACTGTCACTATCAGTTTCAGACGCTGCCGTTTGGTTTGTCCACGGCACCCCGGGTCTTTACCAAAGTAATGGCCGAAATGATGATACTCCTTCGAAGGAAGGGAGTTTTAATTATCCCTTACTTGGACGATCTCCGGATAAGGGCAAGATCCAGGGAACAGTTGGTAGTCGGGGTAGCACTATCTCAAGTAGTGTTGCGGCAGCACGGTTGGATTCTTAATATTCCAAAATCGCAGCTGATCCCGACGACACGTCTTCTATTCCTAAGGATGATCCTGGACACAGTCCAGAAAAAGGTGTTTCTCCAGGAGGAGAAAGCCAGGGAGTTATCCGAACTAGTCAGAAACCTCCTAAAACCAGGCCAAGTGTCAGTGCATCAGTGCACAAGGGTCCTGGGAAATAATGGTGGCTTCCTACGAAGCAATTCCATTCGGCAGATTCCACGCAAGAACTTTCCAGTGGGACCTGCTGGAAAAATGGTCCGGATCGCATCTTCAGATGCATCAGCGGATAACCCTGTCACCAAAGACAAGGGTGTCTCTTCTGTGGTGGTTGCAGAGTGCTCATCTTCTAGAGGGCGCAGATTCGGCATTCAGGACTGGGTCCTGGTGACCACGGATGCCAGCCTGCGAGGCTGGGGAGCAGTCTCACAGGGAAGAAATTTCCAGGGCTTGTGGTCAAGCCTGGAGACATCACTTCACATAAATATCTTGGAGCTAAGGGCCATTTACAATGCCCTAAGCCAAGCAAGACCTCTGCTTTAAGGTCAGCCGGTGCTGATCCAGTCGAACAACATCACGGCAGTCGCCCACGTAGACAGACAGGGCGGCACAAGAAGCAGGAGGGCAATGGCAGAAGCTGCAAGGATTTTTCGCTGGGCGGAAAATCATGTGATAGCATTGTCAGCAGTGTTCATTCCGGGAGTGAACAACTGGGAAACAGACTTCCTCAGCAGAAGTCTTCCACATGATTGTTAACCGTTGGGAAAAACCAAAGGTGGACATGATGGCGTCCCGCCTAAACAAAAAATTGGACAGGTATTGCGCCAGGTCAAGGGACCCTCAGGCAATAGCTGTGGACGCTCTGGTAACACCGTGGGTGTACCAGTCAGTGTATGTGTTCCCTCCTCTTCCTCTCTTACCAAAAGTACTGAGAATTATAAGACGGAGGGGAGTAAGAACTATACTCGTGGCTCCGGATTGGCCAAGAAGGACTTGGTACCCGGAACTTCAAGAGATGCTCACGGAGGACCCGTGGCCTGTACCTCTAAGAAGGGACCTGCTCCATCAAGGACCCTGTCTATTCCAAGACTTACCGCGGCTGCGTTTGACGGCAGGGCGGTTGAACGCCGGATCCTGAAGGAAAAAGGCATTCCGGATGAAGTCATCCCTACCCTGATCAAAGCCAGGAAGGATGTAACCGCAAAGCATTATCACCGCATTTGGCGAAAATATGTTGCGTGGTGCGAGGCCAGTAAGGCCCCGATGGAGGATTTTCAACTAGGTCGATTCCTGCATTTCTTGCAAACAGGAGTGTCTATGGGCCTAAAATTGGGGTCCATTAAGGTTCAAATTTCGGCCCTGTCAATTTTCTTCCAGAAAGAACTAGCTTCAGTTCCTGAAGTTCAGACGTTTGTAAAAGGGGTACTGCATATACAGCCTCCTTTTTGTGCCTCCAGTGGCACCTTGGGATCTCAATGTAGTTTTGGGGTTCCTAAAGTCACAATGGTTTGAACCACTTGAATCTGTGGAGTTAAAATATCTCTCATAGAAAGTGGTCATGCTGTTGGCCCTGGCCTCGGCCAGGCGCGTGTCAGAATGGGCGGCTTTATCCTGTAAAAGCCCTTATCTGATCTTCCATTCAGATAGGGCGGAATTGAGGACTCGTCCTCATTTTCTCCCTAAGGTGGTTTCAGCGTTTCATCTGAACCAACCTATTGTGGTACTTGCAGCTACTAGTGACTTGGAGGACTCCAAGTTGTTGGACATAGTCAGGGCCCTGAAAATATATGTTTCCAGGACGGCTGGAGTCAGAAAATCTGACTCGCTGTTTATCCTGTATGCACCCAACAAGTTGGGTGCTCCTGCTTCTAAGCAGACTATTGCTCGTTGGATTTGTAATACAATTCAGCTTGCACATTCTGTGGCAGGCCTGCCACAGCCAAAATCTGTAAAAGCCCATTCCACAAGGAAGGTGGGCTCATCTTGGGCGGCTGCCCGAGGGGTCTCGGCTTTACAACTTTGCCGAGCAGCTACTTGGTCAGGGGCAAACACGTTTGCAAAATTCTACAAATTTGATACCCTGGCTGAGGAGGACCTGGAGTTCTCTCATTCGGTGCTGCAGAGTCATCCGCACTCTCCCGCCCATTTGGGAGCTTTGGTATAATCCCCATGGTCCTTACGGAGTTCCCAGCATCCACTAGGACGTCAGAGAAAATAAGAATTTACTTACCGATAATTCTATTTCTCGTAGTCCGTAGTGGATGCTGGGCGCCCATCCCAAGTGCGGATTGTCTGCAATACTTGTACATAGTTATTGTTAACTAAATCGGGTTATTGTTGTTGTGAGCCATCTATCCAGAGGGTCCTCTATTATCATGCTGTTAACTGGGTTCAGATCACAGGTTGTACGGTGTGATTGGTGTGGCTGGTATGAGTCTTACCCGGGATTCATAAATCCTTCCTTATTGTGTACGCTCGTCCGGGCACAGTATCCTAACTGAGGCTTGGAGGAGGGTCATAGGGGGAGGAGCCAGTGCACACCAGGTAGTCCTAAAGCTTTACTTTTGTGCCCAGTCTCCTGCGGAGCCGCTATTCCCCATGGTCCTTACGGAGTTCCCAGCATCCACTACGGACTACGAGAAATAGAATTATCGGTAAGTAAATTCTTATTTTCCACTGTAGCAGGGGTCGCAGCCGGTCACCTGACACGGCTGCGACCTGTGCTACAGCCCCCTTTCCCACAGCGCTCACCAACCCGGCATATTTCCGGGTTGGTGATGCTGCTAGTGACGCGGCAGGGGCGACGCTGGGAGATCACATGATCTCCCAGCGCCGCCCTCCCATACATCACTTGATCCGGGAATTTGCAGGGGGACCCTTTTCCACTAGGAAAAACATGGGTAAATACGTGTCCCCGCACATTTACCTGTGTTTTAAAAGCTAGTGGAAAAGGGGTATTAGTGATGTGTAAAACAACAGGGAGCGGTCTGTTATTAAACCCCCCCTGTCTGCCTGTTCACAGACTTCCCTTATGAGGGGGGGAGGGGTTGCTCTGCAAGGAGCGTCCTGCGCTGCTGCCTACCCCGGGGACCCCGCTAGTCGAGGTCCCGGGTTCTACTCAACACTGTTGTTTTCAGCTGATTAAGGGTGGCGGCGGGCTGCAGGGGACTCCAGAGCAAGCCCTCACATGGCTGCCTGTGAGCTACCCCGTGACTGATCTCCCAGCATTCGGGGACCCGGGCGCCAAACCTCTCAGATAGGTGGGAACGGGTCCCCCCAAAAGCTCCTACATAGCAGGCAGGTGGTAGCCAAGTACCTGCCTGTGTTGTTTGTTAAAAAGTACTAAAAATAAAGTAAAAATTCAAGTAAAATTCTGGAGCCCTCCAGAGTGTGACCGGCTCTGAGGGAACATTTTCTAAAACTGGTCTGTGATGGGAGGGAGCATAGAGGGGAAGAGCCAGCACACACACTCAGTTTGAAATATTTAAAGTGCACCGGCTCCAAGGACCCATCTATACCCCACTGTATATCACCATCCCAGTATCCCCTATGGACAGGGGCGTCAGAACGTTTTTTGGTTGGGGGTGGCCAAGATAAAATCCCAGTTTGACGCCCCTACCTCCTGGCCACCTTAGACACCTTAAGTCTCTTGCACCTGTATGGAATTCTATGGAGCAGCTGGGAGTTGCCCCTTGTACACATTACACCTGGTAGAGCCCCTTATACACATTATGCCACGCAGACCCCATTATACACATTATGCATGGTAGAGCTGCTTGTACACATTACACCTGGTAGAGCCCCTATACACATTACGCCTGGTAGAGCCCATTACACATGTTACACATTACGCCTGGTAGAACCCATTACACATGTTACACAATACGCCTGGTAGAGCCCATTACACAATACGACTGGTAGAGCCCATTACACATGTTACACATTACGCCTGGTAGAGCCCAATACACGTTACACATTACGCCTGGTAGAGCCCATTACACGTTACACCTGGTAGAGCCCATTACACATTGCGCCTGGTAGAGCCCATTATACACATCTGCTAGGTAGAGCGCATCCTCCTCTTCCTCAGTGCTACTCTCCCTACTCCTTCCCCACAGCCAGCAGCTATGCTGCTGCTTACCTCTGCTGTCACGGGCAGCACGTCTTTGCAGAGCGCAGACACTGTAGGTTTACGAGGTGGGGGGTTGGAGCACACGGGAAAGCTGTAACGGATTAAGGCCATGGGGGACCCAGGGCATTTCAGACCGTAGGGCCACTAATAAAGAACAGGCAACTAACACATCCTAGATCTGAATGAATGAAATATTCTTATTAAATACTTTGTTCTTTACATAGTTGAATGTGCTGACAACAAAATCACACAAAAATTATCAATGGAAATCAAATTTATTAACCCATGGAGGTCTAGATTTGGAGTCAAACTCAAAATTAAAGTGGAAAATAAGAATTTACTCACCGGTAATTCTATTTCTCGTAGTCCGTAGTGGATGCTGGGTACTCCGTAAGGACCATGGGGAATAGACGGGCTCCGCAGGAGACTGGGCACTCTTAAAAGAAAGATTAGGTACTATATCTGGTGTGCACTGGCTCCTCCCTCTATGCCCCTCCTTCAGACCTCCGTTAGGGAAACTGTGCCCGGAAGAGCTGACATTACTAGGAAAGGATTTGGAATCCAGGGTAAGACTCATACCAGCCACACCAATCACACCGTACAACTTGTGATAACTATACCCAGTTAACAGTATGAACAACAACTGAGCCTCATTCAACAGATGGCTCAGAACAATAACCCTATAGTTAAGCAATAACTATATACAAGTATTGCAGAAAGTCCGCACTTGGGACGGGCTCCTAGCATCCACTACGGACTACGAGAAATAGAATTACCGGTGAGTAAATTCTTATTTTCTCTGACGTCCTAGTGGATGCTGGGTACTCCGTAAGGACCATGGGGATTATACCAAAGCTCCCAAACGGGCGGGAGAGTGCGGATGACTCTGCAGCACCGAATGAGCAAACTCAAGGTCCTCCTCAGCCAGGGTATCAAACTTGTAGAATTTTGCAAAAGTGTTTGATCCCGACCAAGTAGCAGCTTGGCAAAGTTGTAAAGCCGAGACCCCTCGGGCAGCCGCCCAAGAAGAGCCCACCTTCCTCGTGGAATGGGCTTTTACTGATTTAGGATGCGGCAGTCCAGCCGCAGAATGTGCAAGTTGAATCGTGCTACAGATCCAGCGAGCAATAGTCTGCTTTGAAGCAGGAGCACCCAGCTTGTTAGGTGCATGCAGGATAAACAGCGAGTCAGTTTTTCTGACTCTAGCCGTCCTGGAAACATAGATTTTCAGGGCCCGGACTATGTCCAGCAACTTGGAATCCTCCAAGTCCCGAGTAGCCGCAGCACCACAATAGGTTGGTTCAAATGAAACGCTGATACCACCTTTGGGAGAAATTGGGGACGAGTCCTCAATTCTGCCCTGTCCATATGGAAAATCAGATATGGGCTTTTACAGGACAAAGCCGCCAATTCTGACACACGCCTAGCTGAGGCCAAGGCCAACAGCATGACTACCTTCCACGTGAGATACTTCAACTCCACGGTCTGAAGTGGCTCAAACCAATGTGATTTTAGGAAATCCAACACTACGTTGAGATCCCAAGGTGCCACTGGAGGCACAAAAGGGGGTTGAATATGCAGCACTCCCTTAACAAACGTCTGAACTTCAGGCAGTGAAGCCAGTTCTTTTTGAAAGAAAATAGACAGGGCCGAAATCTGGACTTTAATGGATCCCAATTTTAGGCCCATAGTCACTCCTGACTGTAGGAAGTGCAGAAATCGACCCAGCTGAAATTCCTCTGTTGGGGCCTTCATGGCCTCACACCAAGCAACATATTTTCGCCATATGCGGTGATAATGTTTTGCTGTCACATCCTTCCTAGCTTTTATCAGCGTAGGAATGACTTCAACTGGAATGCCCTTTTCCATTAGGATCCGGCGTTCAACCGCTATGCCGTCAAACGCAGCCGCGGTAAGTCTTGGAACAGACAGGGCCCCTGCTGTAGCAGGTCCTGTCGGAGCGGCAGAGGCCAAGGGTCCTCTGAGATCATTTCTTGTAGTTCCGGGTACCAAGTTCTTCTTGGCCAATCCGGAATGATGAGTTGAGGCGGGACGCCATCATGTCCACCTGTGGCCTTTCCCAACGATTTAAAATCAGCTGGAAGACTTCTGGATGAAGTCCCCACTCTCCCGGGTGGAGGTCGTGCCTGCTGAGGAAGTCTGCTTCCCAGTTGTCCACTCCCGGAATGAACACTGCTGACAGTGCTAGCACGTGATTCTCCGCCCATCGGAGAATCCTTGTGGCTTCTGCCATCGCCATCCTGCTTCTTGTGTCGCCCTGTCGGTTTACATGGGCGACAGCCGTGATGTTGTCTAACTGAATCAGCACCGGCTGGTTTTGAAGCAGGGGTTCTGCTTGACTTAGGGCATTGTAAATAGCCCTTAGTTCCAGAATATTTATGTGTAGGGAAGTCTCCTGACTCGACCATTGTCCTTGGAAGTTTCTTCCCTGAGTGACTGCCCCCCAACCTCGGAGGCTTGCATCCGTGGTCACCAGGACCCAGTCCTGAATGCCGAATCTGCGGCCCTCGAGAAGATGAGCACTCTGCAACCACCACAGCAGACACACCCTGGCCCTCGGGGACAGGGTGATCAGCCGATGCATCTGAGATGCGATCCGGACCACTTGTCTAACAGATCCCACTGAAAGATCCTTGCATGGAACCTGCCGAAGGGAATTGCTACGTAAGAAGCTACCATCTTTCCCAGGACTCGCGTGCAGTGATGCACCCAAAACTGTTTTGGTTTCAGGAGGTCTCTGACCAGAGATGACAACTCCTTGGCCTTCTCCGGGAGAAACACCTTCTTCTGTTCTGTGTCCAGAATCATGCCCAAGAACAGCAGACGCATCGTAAGGTTCCAGCTGCGACTTTGGGATATTCAGAATCCAGCCGTGCTGTTGTAGCACTTCCCGAGATAGTGCTACTCCGACCAACAACTGCTCCTTGGACCTTGCCTTTATAAGGAGATCGTCCAAGTACGGGATAATTATAACTCCCTTCTTTCGAAGGAGTATCATCATTTCGGCCATTACCTTGGTAAATACCCTTGGTGCCGTGGACAGACCAAACGGCAACGTCTGGAATTGGTAATGGCAGTCCTGTACCACAAACCTGAGGTACTCCTGGTGAGGTGGGTAAATGGGGACATGTAGGTAAGCCTCCTTGATGTGCATTGACACCATAAAATCCCCCTCTTCCAGGCTTGCAATAACCGCCCTGAGCGATTACATTTTGAACTTGAACTTCCTTATATGTGTTCAAGGATTTCAAATTTAGAATGGGTCTCACCGAACAGTCTGGTTTCGGTACCACAAACATTGTGGAATAGTAACCCCGTCCCTGTTGAAGGAGGGGAACTTTGATTATCACCTGCTGAAGGTACAGCTTGTGAATTGCCGCCAGTACTACCTCCCTTTCCTTGGGAGTAGCTGGCAAGGCTGATTTGTGGTAACGGCGAGGGGGAGATGCCTCGAACTCCAGCTTGTATCCCTGAGATACCACTTGTAGAACCCAGAGATCCACCTGTGAGCGAACCCACTGGTCGCTGAAGTTCCGGAGACGGGCCCCCACCGCACCTGGCTCCACCTGTGTAGCCCCAGCGTCATGCGGTGGACTTAGTGGAAGCAGGGGAGGATTTTTGTTCCTGGGAACTGGCTGTCTGGTGCAGCTTTTTCCCTCTACCCCTGCCTCTGGGCAGAAAGGACGCGCCTCTGACCCGCTTGCCTTTCTGAGGCCGAAAGGACTGTACTTGATAATACGGTGCTTTCTTAGGCTGTGAGGGAACCTGAGGTAAAAAAGTCGACTTCCCAGCTGTTGCTGTGGATACGAGGTCCGAGAGACCGTCCCCAAACAATTCCTCACCTTTATAAGGCAAAACTTCCATGTGCCTTTTTAGAATCAGCATCACCTGTCCACTGCCGAGTCCATAATACTCTCCTGGCAGAAATGGACATTGCATTAATTCTAGATGCCAGCCGGCAAATGTCCCTCTGTGCATCCCTCATATATAAGACTACGTCTTTAATATGCTCTATGGTTAGCAAAATAGTATCCCTGTCAAGGGAATCAATGTTATCTGACAGGGAATCAGACCATGCTGCTGCAGCACTACACATCCATGCTGAAGCAATAGCAGGTCTCAGTATAGTACCTGAGTGTGTATACACAGACTTCAGGATAGCCTCCTGCTTTCTATCTGCAGGCTCCTTTAAGGCGGCCGTATCCTGAGACGGCAGTGCCACCTTTTTTGATAAGCGTGTGAGCGCCTTGTCCACCCTAGGGGGTGTTTCCCAACGCAACCTGTCCGTTGGCGGGAAAGGGTACGCCATTAGTAACCTCTTAGAAATCACTAATTTCTTATCTGGGGAACACCACGCTTCTTCACACAATTCATTTAACTCAACAGATGGGGGAAAAGTCACTGGCTGCTTTTTCTCCCCAAACATAATACCCTTTTTAGTGGTAACCGGGATAATGTCAGAAATGTGCAACACATTTTTCATTGCCGTAATCATGCATCGGATGGCCCTTGTGGATTGTACATTTGTCTCATCCTCGTCTACACTGGAGTCAGACTCCGTGTCGACATCTGTGTCTGCCATCTGAGGTAGCGGGCGTTTTTGAGCCCCTGATGGCCTCTGAGACGCTTGGGCAGGCGCGGGCTGAGATGCCGGCTGTCCCAAAGCTGTTACGTCATCGAACCTTTTATGCAAGGAGTTGACACTGTCGGTTAATACCTTCCACATATCCATCCACTCTGGTGTCGGCCCCGCAGGGGGCGACATCACACTTATCGGCTCCTGCTCCGCCTCCACGTAAGCGTCCTCATCAAACATGTCGACACAGCCGTACCGACACACCGCACACACAGGGAATGCTCTGACTGAGGACAGGACCCCACAAAGTCCTTTGGGGAGACAGAGAGCGAGTATGCCAGCACACACCAGAGCGCTATATAACAGAGGGATTTACACTAACACAAAGTGAACTTTCCCCCAATAGCTGCTTATATCACCTTTTGCGCCTAAATTTATGTGCCCCCCCTCTCTTTTTTACCCTTCTCGTAGTGTATACTGCAGGGGAGAGCCTGGGGAGCGTCCTTCCAGCGGAGCTGTGAAGAGAAAATGGCGCTGGCTGTGCTGAGGAAGATAGCCCCGCCCCTTCAGCGGCGGGCTTCTCCCGCTTTTTTAATAATATTTATGGCGGGGGATTAGGCACATATACAGTTTATAACTGTATTATGTGCATTTTGCCAAAAAGGTATACATATTGCAGCCCAGGGCGCCCCCCCCCCCCAGCGCCCTGCACCCACCAGTGACCGGAGCGTGTGGTGTGCTGTGGGAGCAATGGCGCACAGCTGCAGTGCTGTGCGCTACCTTATTGAAGACCGGAGTCTTCAGCCGCCGATTTTCTCCTGGTTCTTCCGTCTTCTGGCTCTGCAAGGGGGACGGCGGCGCGGCTCCGGGACGGACGATCGAGGTCGGGCCCTGTGTTTGATCCCTCTGGAGCTAATGGTGTCCAGTAGCCTTAGAAGCACAAGCTAGCTGCAAGCAGGTAGGTTTGCTTCTCTCCCCTCAGTCCCTCGTAGCAGTGAGTCTGTTGCCAGCAGATCTCACTGAAAATAAAAAACCTAACAAATACTTTCTTTTCTAGTAAGCTCAGGAGAGCCCACTAGGTGCATCCAGCTCTGGCCGGGCACAGATTCTAACTGAGGTCTGGAGGAGGGGCATAGAGGGAGGAGCCAGTGCACACCAGATATAGTACCTAATCTTTCTTTTAAGAGTGCCCAGTCTCCTGCAGAGCCCGTCTTTTCCCCATGGTCCTTACGGAGTACCCAGCATCCACTAGGACGTCAGAGAAAAACACACTACATGCTGATCCAACTTTGATGTAATGTCCTTAAAACAAGTCAAAATGAGTCTCAGTAGTGTGTGTGGCCTCCACGTGCCTGTATGACCTCCCTACAACGCCTGGGCATGATCGTGATGAGGTGGCGGATGGTCTCCTGAGGGATCTCCTCCCAGACCTGGACTAAAGCATCCGCCAACTCCTGGACAGTCTGTGATGCAACGTGGTGTTGGTGGATGTAGCGAGACATGATGTCCCAGATGTGCTCAATTGGATTCAGGTCTGGGGAACGGGCGGGCCAGTCCATAGCATCAATGCCTTCATCTTGCAGGAACTGCTGACACACTCCAGCCACATGAGGTCTAGCATTGTCTTGCATTAGGAGGAACCCAGGGCCAACCGCACCAGCATATGGTCTCACAAGGGGTCTGAGGATCTCATCTCGGTACCTAATGGCAGTCAGGCTACCTCTGGCGAGCACATGGAGGGCTGTGCGGCCCCCCAAAGAAATGCCACCCCACACCATTACTGACCCACTGCCAAACCGGTCATGCTGGAAGATGTTGCAGGCAGCAGAACGTTCTCCTTGGCGTCTCCAGACTCACGTCTGTCACATGTGCTCAGTGAGAACCTGCTTTCATCTGTGAAGAGCACAGGGCGCCAGTGGCGAATTTGCCAATCTTGGTGTTCTCTGGCAAATGCCAAACGTCCTGCACGGTGTTGGGCTGTAAGCACAACCTCCACCTGTGGACGTCGGGCCCTCATGGAGTCTGTTTCTGATCGTTTGAGTAGACACATGCACATTTGTGGCTTGCTGGAGGTCATTTTGCAGGGCTCTAGCAGTGCTGCTCCTGTTCCTCCTTGCACAAAGGCGGAGGTAGCGGTCCTGCTGCTGGGTTGTTGCCCTCCTATGGCCTCCTCCACGTCTCCTGGTAGCGCCTCCATGCTCTGGACACTACGCTGACAGACACAGCAAACCTTCTTGCCACAGCTCGCATTGATGTGCCATCCTGGATGAGCTGCACTACCTGAGCCACTTGTGTGGGTTGTAGACTCCATCTCATGCTACCACTAGAGTGAAAGCACCGTCAGCTTTCAAAAGTGACCAAAACATCAGCCAGAAAGCATAGGAGCTGAGAAGTGGTTTGTGGTCACCACCTGCAGAATAACTCCTTTATTGGAGGTGTCTTGCTAATTGCCTATAATTCCCACCTGTTGTCTATTCCATTTGCACAACAGCATGTGAAATTGATTGTCAATCAGTGTTGCTTCCTAAGTGGACAGTTTGATTTCACAGAAGTGTGATTGACTTGGAGTTACATTGTGTTGTTTAAGTTTTTCCTTTATTTTTTTGAGCAGTGTATATATGTATACACACACACACACACACACACACACACACACACACACACACACACACACACACACACACACACACACAGTATGCGTTTAGGATATTGGCAGCCATAATACAGACACCGGAGTCCTGCCAGCCGCAAGAATACCGACACTGGAGTCCCAAAGAGATCACGATCCAGACTAAGATATTCCAACAGCCAGGATCCCGAAGGTAAGTATGAACTGCCGGGTTAGGTTTAGCGTGTGGGAGTGGGTGTCAAGTTTAGTCACACTCTGGGGAGGGGGGGTTAGGCTGCGGGGTGGGGGAAGTTAGGGTTAGCCTGCAGAGAAGTGAGGTTAGGCACTAAAGGGGGAGAGTTGGGGTTAGGCACCACCAAGGGGAGGTTAGGGTTAGCTACCAATAGGGGAGGTTAGGGTTAGGAGGTATGGGAGGGTGGTTAGGGTACCCTGTGCACCCCTGTCTGCATTGCCACGATCGGGATGCATCCCGACCGCCAGCTTTTCATACTGAACCCATATTATATTTATATACAGGTTGAGTATCCCTTATCCAAAATGCTTGGGACCAGAAGTATTTTGGATATGGGATTTTTCCGTATTTTGGAATAATTGCATACCATAATGAGATATCATGGCAATGGGACCTAAGTCTAAGCACAGAATGCATTTATGTTTCATATGCACCTTATACACACAGCCTGAAGGTTATTTTAGCTAATATTTTTTTATAACTTTGTGCATTAAACAAAGTGTGTGTACATTCACACAATTTATTTGTTTCATATACATCTTATACACACATCCTGAAGGTCATTTAATACACTATTTTTAAGAATTTTGTGTATTAAACAAAGTTTGCGTACATTGAGCCACCAGAAAACAAAGGTTTTACTATCTCACTCTCACTCAATAAATTCCGTATTTCGGAATATTTGGATATGGGATACTCAACCTGTATATTATTTTTAAATATATCACTTTTATATTGCTTTTTTTATTACTTTTTATGACTCACCAAGCAGCACACGCCACCCAAACACCGCTGAACTCTGGCTCCACAATCCACATGCTGCCAGGGATCCCAGTCCTCCCCTGCAGCCTGCGCGGCCAGCCAATAACGGAGCGGCTGGCTGCTTCAGTCATACATTATTGGACAGCTGTTGCTGTGCTCTCTGCTGCAGTTGGGACAGGAGCGCAAAACCCTCCCCCCCCCCCCCCCTTAATTCGGCTTTGCGGAAAAGGCAGCTTCAGCGCTGCCCGCCATGCAAAGTTATGGTAACACTGCCGGACGCACCGCTGCTAATACGGCAGCGCGGGCAATGCTGAAGCTGCTCGCTGTGGCTGCACAGGCGTGCGGCTCCGGGTGGGTTGCTGCCTCATGTTTTGGGGGGAGCAAGCTGCCCCCTTGCCCCCCCACTCCGATGCCCCTGCCTATGGATGAGTGAGAAATGAGTGTTAAAAATTTGGTAAAATCTATAGATCTGTAAATTTGAGACATGTTAATGCAAGTAAATATTAATCCATGGTTCTTGGCATTACATTTTTGTAGTTTATTAAATTCTACACACTGGAGGTGCAATACAAATTTTGATCTGATTGTCCGTTTGGGCATTATCGTTCACGCAACGCAAGCCATGCATCGGTAATGACATCATTATGTCAACCCCATTTTATCCCCTTAGAGGGAGGTTTACTAAAATTCTGATTACGTAGTTTTCCTATTCCCACTTGAAGAATACCTATGTTAAATTTCAGCTTCCTAACATATTGGGAAGTAAGTATGAGTCAGTAACAAAGCTAGTTAAGAGACTTGAGAGCTACTGTATTTATACACATCAAAGGAACATTGGGGTTCAACCACTTGCCTGGCATGGTCGCATCAGAAGCGACCATGCCTGCAAGTGCTTTATCTGACCTGGTCGCACAGGATGCGACCAGTCAGATAAACAGTGTTTGCAGCGGCAGGGAAGGGAAACTTCTCTCCGCTGCTGCTGTCAGAGGGACGGGAAGGTCCCTCTACCTCCCCGCACCCTCCCCCCCGATTGCCATGCTGCCGATCACTCCTGATCGGTCAGCACGGCAGGATCCCCCCCCTCCTGCGGCTGCAGACAATAGCAGCCGCTGGGGAGTGCAAATTAACCCCCCAAGCCAACCCCAGACACCCCCCCCCCCCCCTGTATACCTGGAGGCTGTCCCGGCTTTCTAAAATGAAAGCCGCAATGTTTCGATGTTTGGAAAAAAAATTATTACAAAAATATATATTTTATTTTTAAAAAATTTTTTTTAACTAAAATCATTTTGGATAGGGTTATATTCTTGTTCTTCACCTAATTCACTCATAAAAAAACCTGACAATTTCAGAGCGGTTTTTAGGAAAAAATAAGAATTTACTCACCGGTAATTCTATTTCTCGTAGTCCGTAGTGGATGCTGGGAACTCCGTAAGGACCATGGGGAATAGCGGGCTCCGAAGGAGGCTGGGCACTCTAGAAAGATCTTAGACTACCTGGTGTGCACTGGCTCCTCCCACTATGACCCTCCTCTAAGCCTCAGTTAGGTACTGTGCCCGGACGAGCGTACACAATAAGGAAGGATTTTGAATCCCGGGTAAGACTCATACCAGCCACACCAATCACACCGTACAACTCGTGATATGAAACACAGTTAACAGTATGAAACAATAGAGCCTCTCAACAGATGGCTCAACAATAACCCGATTTAGTTAACAATAACTATGTACAAGTATTGCAGATAAACCGCACTTGGGATGGGCGCCCAGCATCCACTACGGACTACGAGAAATAGAATTACCGGTGAGTAAATTCTTATTTTCTCTGACGTCCTAGTGGATGCTGGGAACTCCGTAAGGACCATGGGGATTATACCAAAGCTCCCAAACGGGCGGGAGAGTGCGGATGACTCTGCAGCACCGAATGAGAGAACTCCAGGTCCTCCTCAGCCAGGGTATCAAATTTGTAGAATTTTGCAAACGTGTTTGCCCCTGACCAAGTAGCTGCTCGGCAAAGTTGTAAAGCCGAGACCCCTCGGGCAGCCGCCCAAGATGAGCCCACCTTCCTTGTGGAATGGGCATTGACAGATTTTGGCTGTGGCAGGCCTGCCACAGTATGTGCAAGCTGAATTGTACTACAAATCCAACGAGCAATAGTCTGCTTAGAAGCAGGAGCACCCAGCTTGTTGGGTGCATACAGGATAAACAGCGAGTCAGATTTTCTGACTCCAGCCGTCCTGGAAACATATATTTTCAGGGCCCTGACAACGTCTAGCAACTTGGAGTCCTCCAAATGCTTAGTAGCCGCAGGCACCACAATAGGCTGGTTCAGGTGAAACGCTGACACCACCTTAGGGAGAAACTGGGGACGAGTCCTCAATTCTGCCCTATCCATATGGAAAATCAGATAAGGGCTTTTACATGATAAAGCCGCCAACTCTGACACTCGCCTGGCTGAAGCCAAGGCCAATAACATGACCACTTTCCACGTGAGATATTTCAGATCCACGGTTTTTAGTGGCTCAAACCAATGTGATTTTAAGAAACTCAACATCACGTTGAGATCCCAAGGTGCCACAGGAGGCACAAATGGGGGCTGAATATGCAGCACTCCTTTCACAAATGTCTGAACTTCAGGTACTGAAGCTAGTTCTTTTTGAAAGAAAATCGACAGAGCCGAGATCTGTACCTTAATGGAGCCCAGTTTTAGGCCCATATTCACTCCTGCTTGCAGGAAATGCAGAAATCGACCTAGTTGAAATTCCTCTGTTGGGGCCTTTTTGGCCTCGCACCATGCCACATATTTCCGCCATATGCGGTGATAATGCTTTGCCGTAACATCTTTCCTGGCTTTAATAAGCGTAGGAATGACTTCCTCCGGAATGCCCTTTTCCTTTAGGATCCGGTGTTCAACCGCCATGCCGTCAAACGCAGCCGCGGTAAGTCTTGGAACAGACAGGGGTCCTGCTGCAGCAGGTCCTGTCTGAGCGGCAGAGACCACGGGTCCTCTGAGATCATCTCTTGAAGTTCCGGGTACCACGCTCTTCTCGGCCAATCCGAAACCACGAGAATTGTGTTTACTCCTCGCTTTCTTATTATTCTCAATACCTTTGGTATGAGAGGTAGAGGAGGGAACACATAAACTGACCGGTACACCCACGGTGTCACTAGAGCGTCCACAGCTAATCGCCTGAGGGTCTCTTGACCTGGCGCAATACTTCTCTAGTTTTTTGTTTAGGCGGGACGCCATCATGTCCACCTGTGGACGACCCCATTGATTTACAATCATTTGGAAGACTTCTGGATGAAGTCCCCACTCTCCCGGGTGGAGGTCGTGCCTGCTGAGAAAGTCTGCTTCCCAGTTGTCCACTCCCGGGATGAACACTGCTGACAGTGCTAGTACATGATTCTCCGCCCATCGGAGAATTTTTGTGGCTTCTGCCATCGCCGTCCTGCTTCTTGTGCCGCCCTGTCGATTCACATGGGCGACTGCCGTGATGTTGTCTGACTGGATCAGCACCGGCTGGTGTAGGAGCAGGGATTTTGCTTGACTTAGGGCATTGTAAATGGCCCTTAGTTCCAGAATATTTATGTGAAGGGCAGTCTCCTGACTTGACCATAGTCCTTGGAAATTTCTTCCCTTTGTGACTGCCCCCCAGCCTCGTAGGCTGGCATCCGTGGTCACCAGGACCCAGTCCTGTATGCCGAATCTGCGGCCCTCCAGAAGATGAGCACTGTGCAGCCACCACAGAAGAGACACCCTGGTTCGTGGAGACAGGGTTATTAAACGATGCATCTGAAGACGCGATCCGGACCACTTGTCCAACAGGTCCCACTGAAAAATTCTGGCATGGAACCTGCCGAATGGAATTGCTTCGTAAGAAGCTACCATCTTTCCCAGGACCCGCGTGCAGTGATGCACCGATACCTGTTTTGGTTTTAGGAGGTCTCTGACTAGAGAAGACAACTCCCTGGCTTTCTCCTCCGGGAGAAACACTTTTTTCTGGGCCGTGTCCAGAATCATTCCCAGGAACATTAGACGTGTCGTGGGGACCAGCTGTGACTTTGGGATATTCAGAATCCAGCCGTGCTGGCTCAGCACTTCCTGAGATAGTGCTACTCCCACTAACAACTGTTCCTTGGATCGTGCCTTTATTAGGAGATCGTCCAAGTATGGGATAATTAAAACTCCCTTTTTTCGAAGGAGTATCATCATTTCCGCCATAACCTTGGTAAATACCCTCGGTGCCGTGGAGAGTCCAAACGGCAGCGTCTGGAATTGGTAATGGCAATCCTGTACCACAAATCTGAGGTACTCCTGGTGAGAATTGTAAATGGGGACATGCAGGTAAGCATCCTTGATGTCCAGGGATACCATGTAATCCCCCTCGTCCAGGCTTGCAATAACCGCCCTGAGCGATTCCATCTTGAACTTGAATTTTTTTATGTATGTGTTCAAGGATTTCAAATTTAAAATGGGTCTCACCGAACCGTCCGGTTTCGGCACCACAAATAGTGTGGAATAGTAACCCCGGCCTTGTTGAAGTAGGGGTACCTTGATTATCACCTGCTGGGAATACAGCTTATGAATCGCTGCTAGCACCGCCTCCCTGTCTGAGGGAGCAATCGGCAAGGTGGATTTTAGGAAACGGCGGGGTGGAGTCGCCTCGAATTCCAGCCTGTATCCCTGAGATACTATTTGAAGGATCCAGGGATCCACCTGTGAGCGGGCCCACTGATCGCTGAAATTCCTGAGGCGGGCCCCCACCGTACCTGGCTCCGCCTGTGAAGCCCCACCGTCATGCGGCGGACTTGGAAGAGGAAGCGGGGGAGGACTTTTGTTCCTGGGAACCTGCTGTTTGCTGCAGCCTTTTTCCCCTGCCTCTGCCTCTTGACAGAAAAGACCCTCCTTTTCCCCGCTTGTTTTTCTGGGACCGAAAGGACTGAACCTGATAAAATGGCGCCTTCTTAGGCTGTGAGGGGACATGGGGTAAAAATGCTGACTTCCCAGACGTTGCTGTGGAAACTAGGTCGGAGAGACCATCCCCAAATAATTCCTCCCCCTTATAAGGCAAAACTTCCATGTGCCTTTTGGAATCTGCATCTCCAGTCCACTGGCGAGTCCATAAGCATCTCCTAGCAGAGATAGATAATGCACTTATTTTAGATGCCAGCCGGCAGATTTCCCTCTGTGCATCTCTCATGTATAAGACTGAGTCTTTTATATGGTCAATTGTTAGCAGGATCGTGTCTCTGTCTAACGTGTCAATATTTTCTGACAGTTTATCTGACCACGCAGCGGCAGCACTGCACATCCATGCTGACGCAATAGCTGGTCTGAGTATAATGCCTGAGTGTGTATATACAGACTTCAGGATCGCCTCCTGCTTTCTATCAGCAGGTTCCTTAAGGGCGGCCGTATCCTGGGACGGTAGTGCCACCTTTTTAGACAAACGTGTGAGCGCTTTATCCACCCTCGGGGGTGTTTCCCAACGTAACCTATCCTCTGGCGGGAAAGGGAACGCCATTAGTAGCTTCTTAGGAATTACCAATTTCTTATCAGGGGAAGCCCACGCTTCTTCACACACTTCATTTAATTCATCTGACGGGGGAAAAACTACAGGTAGTTTTTTCTCCCCAAACATAATACCCTTTTTTTGTGGTACCTGGATGTAAATCAGAAATATTTAACACCTCTTTCATTGCCTCAATCATGCAGTGAATGGCCTTAACGGGCATTAAATTTGACTCATCGTCGTCGACACTGGTGTCAGTATCCGTGTCGACATCTACTTGTGCCACCTGAGATAACGGGCGTTTCAGAGCCCCTGATGACTTTTGAGACACCTGGACAGGCACGAGCTGAAGACTCGGCTGTCCCACAGTCGGCATGTCGTCAAATTTTTTATGTAAGGAGTCTATACGTGCACTCATTTCCTGCCATAATACCATCCACTCAGGTGTCTGACCCCCAGGGGGTGACATCCCTGCTAAAGGCATCTGCTCCCCCTCCACATCATTATCCTCCTCAAACATGTCGACACAGCCGTACCGACACACTCCACACACACAGGGAATGCTCAAATAGAGGACAGGACCCACAAAAGCCCTTTGGGGGGACAGAGTAAGAGTATGCCAGCACACACCAGAGCGCTATATATATACAGGGACTAACTGAGTTATGTCCCTAATAGCTGCTTTTTATATAATATACTGTATACAGTGCCAATTTTAATGCCCCCCCTCTCTTTTCCCTCTTACTGTACTGTAGAATTGCAGAGAAGAGCCAGGGAGCTTCCTTCCAGCCGAGCTGTGAGGGAAAAATGGCGCCAGTGTGCTGAGGAGATAGGCTCCGCCCCTTTTTCGCGGCCTATCCTCCGCTTTTTATGGGATTCTGGCAGGGGTATTTACCTCATATATAGCCCCAGGGGCTATATATTGAGGTATTTTAGCCAGCCAAGGTGTTTTTATTGCTGCCTCAGGGCGCCCTCCCCCAGCGCCCTGCACCCTCAGTGACCGGAGTGTGAAGTGTGTATGAGGAGCAATGGCGCACAGCTGCAGTGCTGTGCGCTACCTTGGTGAAGACAGGATGTCTTCATGCCGCCGATTTTCCGGACCATCTTCTTACTTCTGGCTCTGTAAGGGGGACGGCGGCGCGGCTCCGGGACCGAACATCAAGGCTGGGCCTGCGGTCGATCCCTCTGGAGCTAATGGTGTCCAGTAGCCTAAGAAGCCCAATCCGGCTGCAAGCAGGCGAGTTCGCTTCTTCTCCCCTTAGTCCCTCGCTGCAGTGAGCCTGTTGCCAGCAGGTCTCACTGAAAATAACAAATTCTAAGACTATAACTTTCTAAGAGCTCAGGAGAGCCCCTAGTGTGCATCCAACCTCGGCCGGGCACGAAATCTAACTGAGGCTTGGAGGAGGGTCATAGTGGGAGGAGCCAGTGCACACCAGGTAGTCTAAGATCTTTCTAGAGTGCCCAGCCTCCTTCGGAGCCCGCTATTCCCCATGGTCCTTACGGAGTTCCCAGCATCCACTAGGACGTCAGAGAAACAATAGTTAGTTAAGTGGTTAAAAATGAGTTTTATGGTAAGAACTTACCTTTGTTAAAACTCTTTCTGCGAGGTACACTGGGCTCCACAAGGAATGGACAATGGGGTGTAGAGTAGGATCTATAATCCGAGGCACCAACAGGCTTAAAGCTTTGACTGTTCCCAGAATGCATAGCGCTGCCTCCTATATCACCCCGCCTCCCTGCACAGGATCTCAGTTTTTAGTTAACCAGTCCAACGCAGTAGCAGGAAAAGAGACGACAACGGTTAGTAGCCACAACACTGCATTCTCACAACAGGAGACGTGTCAGCGGCTAATACCACACCAACCCAAAGAAGCTAAGTTCGACAGGGTGGGCGCCTTGTGGAGCCCAGTGTACCTCACAGAAAGAGTTATAACAAAGGTAAGTTCTTACCATTAAACTCGTTTTCTGCTGCGGGGTACACTGGGCTCCACAAGGAATGGACAATGGGGATGTCCTAAAGCAGTTCCTTATGGGAGGGGACGCACTGTAGCGGGCACAAGAACCCAGCGTCCAAAGGAAGCATCCTGGGAAGTGGCAGTATCGCAGGCACAGAACCTTATGAACGTGTTCACAGAGGACCACGTAGCCGCCTTGCACAATTGTTCAAGGGTCGCACCACGTTGGGCCGTCCAAGAAGGTCCAACAGACCGAGTAGAATGGGCCTTAATGTGATCAGGAGCAGAGAGACCAGCCTTCACATAAGCATGTGCAATCACCATTCTAATCCATCTGGCCAGAGTTCGCTTGTGAGCAGGCCAGCCCCGTTTGTGAAACCCAAACACAACAAAAAGAATCAGGTTTCCTAATAGGAGCAGTTCTCTTCACATAGATACGGAGAGCCCGTACCACATCCAAAGACCACTCTTTGGGAGACACAAGTGCCGGAACTACAATCTCCTGATTAAGGTGGAACGAAGAAACCACCTTAGGTAGGTAGCCGGGACGAGTCCTAAGAACCGCCTGGTCACGGTGAAATATCAGATATGGGGAACTACAGGACAAGGCACCCAAATCCGACACTCTTCTAGCAGAAGCAATAGCCAGCAGAAACACCACCTTAAGGGAAAGCCACTTAAGGTCAGCTGAACCAAGAGGTTCAAACGGAGACTCTTGTAACGCCTCCAAAACCACCGACAAGTCCCAAGGAGCCACAGGCGGGACATAGGGAGGTTGGATACGCAACACGCGCTGAGTAAAGGTATGCACATCAGGTAAGGTCGACAAGGCAGATATTTGAACCTTGAGGGAGGCCAGACGCAGGCCTAAATCCAGGCCCTGTTGAAGAAAAGCCAACAACTTGGCTATACTAAACTTGGAAGCGTCATAATCATTAGATGCACACCAAACAAAGTAAGAATGCCAGACCCTATAGTAAGTCCGAGCCGAAGCTGGTTCCGGGCCCGTAACATAGTTTGAATGACCGCCTCAGAAACCCTTTAGCCCTTAAGACGGTAGCTTCAAGAGCCACGCCGTCAAAGACAGCCGGGCTGCGTCCTGGTGGACACAAGGGCCCTGAACGAGGAGGTCTGGGCGTTGTGGAAGTAAAAATTGGACGCTCTGATGATAGGCCTTGCAGGTCTGAGAACCAGTGCCGTCTGGGCCACGCTGGAGCTATGAGAAGCAGAATTCCTTTTTCTTGCTTGAACTTCCGAATTACCCTGTGCAGGAGTGACACCGGAGGGAACACGTACGGCAGCTGAAACCTCCACGGTACCGCCAGCGCATCCACGAATGCTGCTTGAGGATCCCTTGTCCTTGCTCCGAAGACTGGAACCTTGTGATTGTGTCGAGACGCCATCAGATCTATGTCTGGAAGGCCCCACCTTTCCACTAGGAGTTGAAACACTTCTGGATGGAGGCCCCACTCGCCGGCATGCACGTCCTGACAACTGAGAAAGTCCGCTTCCCAATCCAGGACTCCCGGAATGAATATTGCCGATATGGCGGTAGATGGCGTTCTGCCCACTGTAAAATCCGTGAGACTTCCTTCATTGCTAGGCGGCTTCGAGTGCCGCCTTGATGATTTATGTAAGTCACTGTGGTGGCGTTGTCCGACTGTACTTGAACAGGACGGTTCTGAATTAAATGCTGGGCTAGGTTCAAGGCACTGAAGACCGCCCGCAACTCCAGAATATTGATCGAGAGGAGGGACTCCTCCTTGGTCCACCGCCCCTGAAGGGAGTGTTGCTCCAGCACCGCGCCCCAACCTCTTAGACTGGCATCTGTCGTCAACAGGACCCAGTCGGATATCTAGAACGGACGGCCCCTGCACAGTTGTTGGTCCCGGAGCCACCAGAGCAGCGACAGACGAACCTCCGGAGTCAATGAGATAATTTGAGACCTGATCCGATGAGGCAGGCCATCCCATTTGGCTAGAATCAGCCTCTGGAGAGGGCGAGAGTGAAATTGAGCGTACTCCACCATGTCGAATGCTGACACCATGAGGCCCAGCGCCTGCATCGCCGAATGTATCGACACTTGCGGACGAGATAGGAAGCAACAAATCCTGTCCTGAAGTTTCAGGACTTTCTCCCGAGACAGGAACAACTGCTGGTTGCGAGTGTCCAATAGTGCTCCCAGATGCACCATGCTCTGAGCAGGGATCACGGATGACTTCTTCCAGTTGATGAGCCACCCGTGGGCTTGCAGAAAGCGGACCGTCACATCTAGATGACGCAGGAGAAGTTCTGGGGAATTTGCCAGGATTAACAACTCGTCCAAATACGGCAGTATCCTGACCCCTTGACGGCAGAGTACCACCGTTATCACCACCATGACTTTTGTAGAGACTCGCGGAGCCGTTGTTAGACCAAAAGGTAACGCCCAAAACTGGTAATGGCACTTGCCAATCGCAAATCTCAGGTATTGCTGATGAGACACTGCTATGGGAATATGCAGGTAAGCATCCTGTATATCCAGGGAGACCATGAAGTCCCCAGGTTCCAAGGCCAGAACTATAGAGCGAAAGGTTTCCATCCGGAACTTGGAAACCTTCACAAACCTGTTCAATGCCTTGAGGTTGAGAATGGGCCAGGAGGACCCATTCGGTTTCGGGACTAGAAACAGCGGAAAATAGTACCCCTGGCCCCTCTGCGCAATAGGCACCTGTACTACGACTCCTGTATCCAGGAGGGTCTGTACCACCGAATGTAGAGTGTTTGCCTTTGTCTTGTCCAATGGGACATCTGGCAAAATCGATGAGGGGGTCGGTTTTTGAAGGCTATGGCGTAACCTCGAGTGACGACTTCCCGTACCCAGGCATCTGAAGTGGTCTTCAACCATTCCTGGGTATACCCTAGAAGCCGGCCCCACACCCTGGGATCCCCCAGAGGGAGGCCCGCCCCATCATGTGGCAGGCTTATCGGTCTTGGAAGCTGGCTGACGGGCAGCCCAGGCTCTTTTGGGCTTAGGCTTACCAGGTTTGGAAGTGCGGGCCTGCTTGTTGTACGCCTGACCTTTTGCTTTACCTGAAGGACGAAAGGGGCAAAAGCAAGTACCTTTAGCCTTCGACACAGAAGGAGCAGTACTTGGCAGACAGGCAGTTTTGGCAGTAGCCAAGTCACCAACAATCTTATTTAAATCCTCCCCAAACAGAATATCTCCCTTAAAAGGGAGTACCTCCAGGGTTTTTCTAGAGTCCAGATCCACAGACCAGGATCTCAGCCACAATATCTGGCGAGCCAGGACTGACGTAGTAGAGGCCTTGGCTGCCAGGATACCGGCATCAGAAGCCACCTCTTTAATATAACGAGAAGCTGCGACAATATAAGACAAGCATTGTCTAGCATGGTCAGAGGAGATTTCAGTATCTAACTCCAAGGCCCATGCTTCAATGGCCTGTGCAGCCCAAGTGGCTGCAATAGTGGGCCTTTATGCAGCACCCGTGAGGGTGTAAATCGCTTTCAGACAACCCTCCACACGTTTATCCATAGGCTCTTTTAGAGACGTGACGGTGGTGACAGGTAGAGCTGAGGAAACCACCAACCTAGCCACATGTGAGTCCACTGGAGGAGGCGTTTCCTAATTTTTATGAATTGGATATGGTCAGCGTACTCAGATGTGAGGATGTGTGAAGATTTGAAGGATGAGAGGAGGGGGGGTATGAATATCAATTTAGTCAATGATTGTGTGTCCAATGATTAAAGAAATGAGGACTATGTTTGTACTGATTTGAGATCTGATATTTATTTGTGGGTAAAAAAAGTCTCTATCAGGTGTGTCATGCAGACCACCCTTTGTGCAGTATACCCTCCTAAATGGTATACCCTGATCTGGATTGACCCCAGAACCGTTACCCTCAGAAGCAGACATGATATAACTTGCAGTTTCAGGTAACACAGTACAATTTGTCAGCAGCACAATACCTCTAGCCCAAACCTCTGCGCAGTGTAGTCAGCACCAGCAGAGATAAAGGAGAGATATGGTGACTAAATCACAGAGAAAAATACGTAATACAGTATATCTTTGTGAAAATCCTATATTAGATAAAACCTGACGCACCAAGCCCCCTCAGGTTATAGAATATAGGGATAGCAGGTTGAAAGACACGAAATGGACACCACTCAGCTATCAAATGCACACACAAATAGTCACAGTCTGTACAATGCAGAGGTTATTACTAACAATAATACTGCACTGGACTAGCTTACACAGCTATATAACAATAGATATAACAGTACACAGTAAGAACTGGATGTATATCACAGGGTAATTGTACTAGGAAACCCTGACTAAGTGCACTCTTTCTTAACTAACTGACTAAAAAAGGCAGGTAGAATACTTAAGTGTCTTGTAAAGTCACAGTACTGACAACCAGGCAGCTTTACATAGGAGGATTTGCCCAAGCATTCCCAGGAACAGTGAGCCGAGGGATAATGGCGCCGCAGACACTGCCAGGGAGTGAGGGAGAGAAAGATATGCAGCTCCAGGGCGGGAACATTTGCAGAAAATGGCGCCCTGGGGCTTCAGGTCCAAGCTCTATCCCCCTGCTGGCAAAACCACCGGGTACTGCGGGCTCTAATAAAACGGTTTATAGAGAAAACCTGACCTGTCCCATGCCCTGGTGATCTAGTGGGATCGCCTGTACTGCCACAGTGTCCACCGCCAGCCCGCGCGGCCCGCCTCCCACTGACCGCACCGGATCGTGATAAAGACCGGGTCCCGCAAGCGGGACCCACTTACCACCTCCCGAAGCGTGGCCACGCGATCCCGGAGAGCCCCCGTCGTGTGTGCCTGACAAGAAGAAAACCGGAGCCTCCTGCTGTAGTTACCCGGCAACCAGGGCTCGGGAGTGTACAGCGCCGCTGGGGAGAGCCGGAGCTGCAGCCGTGAATGTCCACTGACATGTAACACTGCTGCTGCCCTTGAAGTCTTCACTTTTTTCCTCAGAAAAAAAGCTCTTCTTAGGGCTGCCTTGAGCAGCCCCTCTGTTAAGTGCCTGCTACTGCAGCACCAACTACAAAACTGAGATCCTGTGCAGGGAGGCGGGGTGATATAGGAGGCGGTGCTATGCATTCTGGGAACAGTCAAAGCTTTGAGCCTGTTGGTGCCTCGGATCAAGATCCTACACTACACCCCATTGTCCATTCCTTGTGGAGCTCAGTGTACCCCACAGCAGAAATACACAATGGAGTATTAAGGCAAAACAATATATTGATTTTGTAAGAAATTATATCATCACTGGCATATAAACTGGAAACTAAGGGGGTCATTCCGTCTCGATCGCTCGCTGCAGTTTCTCGGCACTGACATTCGGGGCGTCTTCCCGCATGTCAGTGTGAATGATCATAGCTGTGCTAAATTTAGCACAGCTACGATCAACTCAGAAAAAGATCCCCTAAGTAGGTTACTCAGTTGTGTTACAATATCTTGCCTAGTCAACTAGATTAGCTTTATAAAATCCTTACATACATTACATATTTTCTTTATGATAACCAAGAGAAAGGATGAATAAATGGTTTGTTGATATTCATAATTCATCATAGTCGTCCTGATATTATGACTTGTGCTGGATACTAAAGTCCAAAAAGAAAAAAAAAAGTCTGCCCCCACCTATCTCTTTCTAAGCAAAAGCTGTAGTTTTTTTTTAACGTTTTGATTTAAATCATAACTTAATCGTTGATTTAAATCTTTTGATTTAAATTGTGCAACCCTGGATATGGGATCTTAAAAAAATCTGTTAAGTCTGCCTTCGGATTTAACCGTGGTCTGCACAATAAAACTGCCAAATGATAAATGTATTAATTTAAGATATAAGAAGGTGCAGAAATGCATTTTGCACAAAAAAATAAAAAAATGTTTAATTGAAAACCTTATGTGATGGGAAGCAGTCACAATGTCATACTCTCCAACATGACCCATTCCATTAAGTACAAAATGCTCTGTTCCTGGACTTCCTTGCCAGTGGCAGTTACAGAGGTGTGGCTGCAGCACAGTCCAAAATTCAAATAGAGGAGCCACACCAACTGCTGCCCTAAACACTGCCAAACATCACTGGCTGGGACTCACTGGCAGTTGATGTGGCTCCCCTATTTCAATTTTGGACTATGGTGCAGCCCCAGCCCTGTAATTGCCACTGGCATGAAGTCCAGGAACAGAGCATTTTGTACCTAATGGAACGTGTCATGTTGGAGAGTATGCAATGTAGAGTGTGGATATTATTTCTACAGTATGTTGACATGGAACATCATGTTTAAGATTAAAATTACTGAAATTATTGAAATGTCGACATTCTGCAGAATGACAATATTAGTATTATGCTGCAGGAGCAGAGAGGTAAGCTAGGTACTCAATTCAGTCAGCCTTGACAGAAAATATTGTGCAGAAGGTCCAGATATGGTGCAGTGTGTGCATTCTCGATAATCTGCTCATACTGTATTTCTTATGCTTTATCCTGTTTACTTCATCCTCCCTGTTGGCAGACATACTGTATACAAATTCACTAGTGTGGCAGAATAATCTGAAACTCTAAAAAAAATAAAACATTTTTTTTTAATAATAATGATATTAATAAATATAAATATATATATTGTGTGATGGGGAAGGCTTAGCGGCGCCAAAACGCGACACCAATCTATACAAGTATATAGACCAGGATAGTGCAAATGAACTAATAGATGGTCTCCTTGTCAGACACTCCCTTTTGTATATTCGGGCGTCAGCTACACCTTAAAGAAAGAAGCATTGGTAAGATGCTTCATAAATAGTGTAAAAAAGATAGTGGATAAAGTGGTTTTAAGCGACCAGTGGCGTCTTAAAATTCTAAGGAGACTAGATTTAAAAGTGATAAAAATGTAATACAGTATAACTAGCACCAATACAGAAGTGAATAAAAAAGCCACATATAAAAAACCAGTAAAATACTACATAAATAAAAAATATCTCAAGAGCTACGTACAAGTATACAAAGTCATATAAAATTGATACTATAAACTGATATAAGACAGGAGGACCAAAATTCTAACAATTAAAAAATTGGAAATAAGATCAGCATAAAAAAAATGTATAAATAAAAATTCTTAACTTTGAGAAGGTATGTATGGTAGCACCCAACGCGTTTCGTCCTATCTGGACTTCATCAAGGGGTAATTAGTTACTGGGACAGCTCATCTATATATACCTGTGTTAATGAGGAAGTGATTCTTACATCACTTCCTGCCAATTACCAGATCCAAGGTTTAATATACTAATGTGTGTATCAAATGCGAATTGATGAATTTTATTCTGAAACGTAATTATTTAAAATTTTTAGATACCTATTTTTTTTACAAATCTGTGTTACCGCCATGGGCACAATTTTCGCGCCAAGTTTCGCGAACCTTTTTATGGGACATTGGGAAAACAAGTATATTTTTAAGGACCACCCGTTCCAGCAGAACATCGCTTTTTACAAACGCTATATAGACGATATTTTACTTGTGTGGGATGGCGACGATGTAAGTTTTAAGGAATTTTTTACCTATCTATCTAACAATCCAATGAATCTTCAATTTACTGCCAAGGAGAGCACAGAGAAGATAGAATTTCTTGATCTGGTATTGACACACATGGGTAATGGAGTGATTACTAAGAACTATATCAAGGAAGTTGACATGAACAGTTATGTATTTTATAAAAGTAATCAGAGTCAACAATGGAAGAATAACATCCGTTTTTCGCAATTTAATAGAATAGCTCGGAACTGCAAGAAAATTGAAGACTGTGAACAACTACTGCAGGTATACACTGAAAGATTTAGGGAAAAAGGCTATCCGAACCATCTTTTGGAAAAAGCCAACCTGAAGGCCAAGAATTTGGAGAGGAAACAACTTCTGAAATATAAATCCAAGGAGAAAGGTGAGGACACAGTAAGATTTGTCACCACTTACAGCAGACATGAGAACCTTATCAAAAAAACTCTGAAAAAACATTGGAACATCCTCCTAATGGATCCTGTTTTGAAAGACTATCTCCCGAAGGAGCCGTTAGTGGTGTTTAGAAAGTCGCAAAATCTTAAAGATCTGGTGGCACCGAGTATGCCAAGGAACCCTGAAGTACTATCAAATATGCCCAAATGCGTTGGGTGTTATAAATGCGGCCGCTGCAATGTGTGTCGATACGTACACCACAATAGGAAAATCTTTAAGAACACCAGCAGTGCCAGAGACTATAAGATCAAGCAGTTCATCAATTGTAATACGGTATCAGTGATCTACATGCTAGAGTGCTCATGTGGGATGAAATACATAAGGAAAACGAAGAGACCTCTGAAAATCCGCATCCAGGAACATGTGAGGAACATTAGAAATAAAGTGTTAACGCATGCAGTATCAAAACACTTCCATGTCTGTCACAATTCGGATCCTGACGAACTAACATTTAAGGGCATTGAGCTGGTCTCACTTGGCGAGAGAGGCGGAGAGCTCTCTAACCTTTTATCTAAAAGGGAAATGTATTGGATTTTCGAACTGAACACCCTGCATCCTGATGGTTTTAACGAGGGCTATGAAATAGCTCCCTTTTTGTGACTTAAGCCCATTGCACCTTTTTCCTCTCACCAGGGTAACTTGTCTCTTCTCTGTTGTCATCTTACTATGGTAACCTCTAAAACCACATCAATACTACAGCCATACCTCACTGGAGATGCCCAACTCCGCCCGATCTAGGAAGCCAAGCAGTGCTGGGCCCAGCTAGTACATAGATGGGGAACCATCATGGAAGACTGGGTGCTGTAACTTTTGAAAGAGGGTTATGAGGATATTCCATTAACAATATACTTCTTACTTCCTATGGGAACTTTGGTGTTTTGAAATGATGCAAATGTGCTTAATATACACATAATTGTGCTAACACCTGAGTATCTTCTATTATAGACAAAAATACTCTCTCTTATGCTGCGGTATCCACTATCACCATCCCTGTCTCTGAGTGATTATATTCACATTCACCTTCATTTGCATGTGTATTTTATGCATGTAAGGTATAATAACACAGGCTTTCAGTGCCACAGACTCTTTTTATATTTTATGCCTGGGACACTTTATATATAAACAGAATTTAATGGAAATAGGAGATATGTGTTTAAACAATATTCCTAAATCATAAAATCCTCTTTTTATCTCTATTCTCGGTTTTGAGTGTTTTCACATTACGAATTATCACATCAAAGGTGGCCGCCGGGACTACCTAACTGTACAAATAGATGTCTGCTAAAATCCACTTAAAGAACATGGCCGCCGCTATTTAATAGACGTCTGAGCTTCTGACATCCGCCTGAGGTGATGGGAGAGCGGGCGCATGCGCAGCCAACGATGGACGCTGAACATTCCACGATCCGCACCCGGCGCATGCGCAATAGAGACTGTCGGATGCCGGAAGTGACGTCACCCACGATCCGGACAGGAAGTCCAGGATCATGAACTTCTATCTTGTTTTTTTACAGGTTCTAAAGCATAGAATTAGTTCCTTTATGAAGTGGTCTTGCACAGCATAGTGGTACTATGCTGTGAGGTTATTGACATTTTGTTTTGATACACACTTTAGTATATTAAACCTTGGATCTGGTAATTGGCAGGAAGTGATGTAAGAATCACTTCCTCATTAACACAGGTATATATAGATGAGCTGTCCCAGTAACTAATCACCCCTTGATGAAGTCCAGATAGGACGAAACGCGTTGGGTGCTACCATACATGCCTTCTCAAAGTTAAGAATTTTTATTTATACTTTTTTTATGCTGATCTTATTTCCAATTTTTAAATTGTTAGAATTTTGGTCCTCCTGTCTTATACCAGTTTATAGTATAAATTTTATATGAATTTGTATACTTGTACGTACGTAGCTCTTGAGATATTTTTTATTTATGTAGTATTTTACTGTTTTTTTATATGTGGCTTTTTTATTCACTTCTGTATTGGTGCTAATTATACTGTATTACATTTTTATCACTTTTAAATCTAGTCTCCTTAGAATTTTAAGACACCACTGGTCGCTTAAAACCACTTTATCCACTATCTTTAATATATATATATATATATATATATATATATAAATTTATTTGTAAATAATATACATTGCTTTGTGTGTAGCAACAGATACTGGGACATTCCACTGGTAGAAAAATCAAGAATTGTCAAAAAGACCAAATAAAAAAAAAATCACAGCGTGTACCTAGCTTTAGGATTAGGGGTGCCGTGGGGGTTTGTGTCCCATGACCAAAACAAATATTTAAGGTGCATCTGTTGCTAATGATAATACTACTAATAATCATAATTTTCTCCAATAGGTTTCAAGGCGTCCAACAGATATAATGAACATAATACAGTACAGACAAGCTTTTCATAAAATACAGAGTATGAAGATACTAAAAGGGAAATTAAGGGAATGTTTGAGTAAACAGGAAAGTCTTGAGTCTGTTTTTGAAAGATTCTATAGTGGCTATGGTGGCCAATTCCGGGATCGGCGGGATCCTGGGATTTAGGGCCAAAAACGGCCGGGCTCCAATCCCAGGGACTGAGGGATCAGCGTTGAGCGTCCACAGGACGCTCAGACGCTGCCCGGCTTCCTTCTTCCGTCTCCCCAGCGCAGCGAGAGGTCACGCTGTGCAGCCACATGCCGCTGGGAGCCACCAGGAGCGGAGGATGTTCCCCACCTGCCCACCACCGGTATATGGTGAGTTATGTGTGCGGGGCGGGGCGAGGGGGCAGTCACATAGTTAAAAGCCAATCCCGGAAATGGCCATTTTTCAATCCCGATACCCGGGATAGAAAAAATGGCCCGAGATTGGCTTCCCTAGTGGTGGCCCCTCGAACTGTATAGGGAAGCGAGTTCCATGGAGTCAGAGCCGCATGGCTAAAAGGCTCAAGCCCCAGAAGAATTACGGGGGATTCTGGGTACTGCTAAAAGTCCTTCATCTACAGATCGCAGTAATTTAGTGGGGCAGTAGGGAATCACAAGCTTCTTCAGGTACCTAGGGCCCTGGGCATGTATGGATTTGAAACTCAGTAAGCCAATCTTGATAACGATTCACCATCTTGCAGGAAGCCAGTGGAGGGAATAGAGAATGGGTTTTATGTGGCTGGAATGGGGCTGGTTGGTTAATAGCCTACCAGCTGTAAGCGGTGCAGTTCTTTTGCTGGGAGACCAAGGTAGGGGGCATCGCAGTAGTCTAACAGTACATATGCATGTATGACTTTTGGCAGATCCTCGGAGGAATGGGTGTTTGATTCTGCATATGAAAAAATAGGATTTAATTGTGGCTGTTATCTAATGTTTAAGTGTCAAGCCTACTTCGTGAACAATGCCAAGATTCCATACATGATCAGCGTTTTGTAATTCTGAGTTCTCAAGTGTAAGTCCAGTTGGTTAGCTATGCTTGTCCTTTGATGTCGAGGTCCTATCATAAGGACCTGTTTTACAAAGATTCAGCAGCAGCCAACTAGCACTCATCCACAACAGTAGCTCAGCTAAACAGCCATTTAGGATTATTAGGTTCTCAACACCTAGAGCAAAGGAGTTGTGTATTGTCTGCATAGAAATGGTAGACTAGACCATGGCACCTGGTTATTTCACCTATTGGTAGCATGTATTCTACAAAGAGAATGGTGTATAAGATAGAACAGTGATGGGGAACTTTTGCCACTCTAGCTGTTGTTGAACTACACATCCCAGCATGCCCTACTACAGTTTTAACATGGCCAAATAGCAAAACTGTAGCAGGGCATGCTGAGATGTGTAGTTTAACAACAGCTGGAGTGTGAAAGGTTCCCCATCACTGGTATAGAACCTTGTGGAACACCACATTGCAGTTCACTGGTACAGACAAAACTCTGTGAGCTGCCAGTGAGAAATGATTTGAATCACCTAAGGACTTTGCCATCCAGTCCATAGAATTTTTTCAGGTACTCAATCAGAATCCCATGACCCACAGTATCAAATGCTGCAGAGAGATCAAGAAGGATTAAGTTTGAACAGTCACATCTGTCTCTTGCCATCAGAAGATCATTTAATACACACAACCCCAAATACACCATATTAGAAGCTTGGCTGAGACAGAGTTTAGATCACAGGTAGTGGGAAGCAACATTCGGGCAATTTCAGCAATGTCTTTTGCATTCATTGGATTAAAGGTGGTCTATGAAGACAGGTGGCTTAAATTGGCAGGCTTGGTAATTTGGCACTCTGTTGATGTCACTATGGAGAATGGCAGCCTGGCTGGCAGCTAT
Source organism: Pseudophryne corroboree (assembly GCF_028390025.1). Taxonomy (NCBI): domain Eukaryota; kingdom Metazoa; phylum Chordata; class Amphibia; order Anura; family Myobatrachidae; genus Pseudophryne; species Pseudophryne corroboree. The sequence continues at coordinate 222,464,915 of NC_086454.1, read as the reverse complement.
TTTATCTGCAAAGAAGTTTGTGAACTCGTTGAATCTTGGCTGAGAGATGGTTTCATCAAAGTGCAGGTATGCTGGTTTGGAAAGCATCTCCACTGTGCGGAAAAGCTGCGCTGGCCTATTTGCTGCCATGATCTCATTTGAGAGGAACTTTGATTTCTTATGGGTGACTGTGGATTGATTATCATCTTTATTTAAATGGCGTCACAAGGGTTTAGCAGAGCCCAATTAGAGCACATAAACAAATAATCAAAACAGGAAAACAGCAACTTACAGTTGAAGACAATATAGGACAAGTACAGGGTAAATAAACATAGCTACATCAGCAGACAACACTGAAATAAGTAAAAGGTGGCAGAAGACTGCAGGATTTGGTGCAGTTGAAGATTATTAAAGTAAGAAAAGGATAAGCACATGAAGGAAAAGGGCTCTACTCGTGAGAGCTTACATTCTAAAAGAGCAGGGGTAGACAGACAGGGGTGACATAGATAGGGTACATAGAAAGCATGGAACAGAGGGTTAGTATGAGATTTGGCTGGGTTTGGTGAAGAAGTGGGTCCTGAGAGCCCATTTGAAGTTTTGTAGAGAGGTGAAGAGTTTGAGAGGGAGAGGTAGGGAATTCCAGAGAAAGGGAGCAGCATGTGAAAAATCTTGGCGGTAGGAGTGGGAGAAAGTAATCAGTAGGCAGGAGAGTCGGCGTGCATTAGCAGAGCGAAGAGGATGGGTGGGAGTGTAAAGGGAGATAAGGTTAGATATGTAAATGGGAGAAGAGTAGGTGAGGGCATTGTGAGTGTGAGAAGCTTGAAATGGATTCTGAAAGGGAAGGTGAGCCAATGAAGGTCTTGTAAGAGAGGAGAGGTGGATGTAGTGCATTTGGTGAGGAAAATGAGCCGGGCAGCAACATTGAGGATAGATTGGAGAGAGGTATTTGTCAGGAATGCCAGTCAGGAGGAGATTACAGTAGTCCAGTCTGGAGATGACCAGTGAGTGGATAAGGGTTTTAGTAGCATCCTGGTTCAGAAAGGGTCTGATCCTGGAAATATTTTTTTAGATAAAAATGGCAGGTTTGTGAGAGGGGCTGAATGTGTGGTTTGAAGGAGAGGGAGGAGTCAAGGATTACTCCAAGAAAGCACACTTGGGGGCCAGAGGAGACACTAGTGCCATCAATAGATAGAGATTGTGGGAGGTGAGGTTATGTGGGAGGGAGAGATGATCAGCTAGGTCTTAGACATGTTAAGTTTAAGAAAGCGCTGGGACATCCAAACAGAGATAGCAGAGAGACAGTTGGAGATATGAGTGAGGGGAGCAGGGGAGAGATCCGGAGAGGAAAGATAGATTTGAGTGTCATCAGCATAGAGATGATATTGAAAATCAAAAGAACTAATGAGCGTACTTAGTGAGGACGTATAGAGAAAAGAAGAGGACCAAGGACAGAACCTTGGGGTACACCTACAGTTAGTGGAAGTGAGGGGGAGGTGGAGTCATGAGAGGAGACAGAGAATGAACGGTCAGAGAGGAAGGAAGACAGCCAAGAGAGGGCAATATTACGCAGACCAATGGAGTGAAGGATTTGCAGTAGGAGAGGGTGGTCCACAGTGTCAAAAGCAGCAGAGAGGTCAAGAAGAATAAGTAAAGAGTAGTGGCCCTTAGATTTGGCAGCATGGAGGTCAGTGCAGACTTTTGTAAGGGCAGTTTTAGTGGAGAGGATGGAAGCCAGGCTGGAATGGGTCAAGCAGTGAATGTGAGGAAAAAAAGGAAGTAAGGGGCGGTTGTAGACAATACGCTCAAGGAGATTACACACAAAAGGGATGAGAGATGGGTCGGTAGTTGGAGAGAGTGTTTGGATCAAGGGTAGGTTTTTCTAAGAATAGGGGAGACAAGAGCATGCTTGAAGGCAGAGGGGACAGTGCCTGATGAGAGGGAGAGATTTAGAAGGTGTAAAAGATGGGAGCAGGCAGAAGGAAAGAGGTAGCGGAGGAGGAGGGAGGGGATAGGGTCAAGTGGGGAAATGGTGAGGGGAGAGGAACGAATGAGGGCCATGACTTCCTCACCAGATGCATGGGAGAAAGATGTCAGAGCTGGCGAGAGGGATGGGGAGGGGTGGTATGGCATGGGAGAAAGCTGGTTGCTGATGGTCTGGTGTGATGTGCTGACGTATGGAGTCAATTTTGGATGTGAAGTAAGTGGCAAAGTCAATGGGGAGTTGGAGAAATCAGAAATATCACAATGGTGAGTGAAGACCAGATCCAGTGAGCTCCCATTCACATAGGAGGGTGAAGAGGTACACTGGGAGAGACCAAGTGAAGAGGTGAGGATAAGGTTAGATTGATAGTCTTCATTATGTTTGTTTTATCTTGTCCTCCACCAGGTTTGTCTTCCTCCATCGGTTTTTCCAGTCTATGCCCTTTTCTTGAGCTAATTAACACTGTTGTCAAACCAGTGAGCTTGACGGTGTGGTTTACAAAGTCATATAAGTACAGAGGGTGATAATATCAATTGTAGCCGTCACATCCCTATTATAATAATGGATTAGGAAACAATGATCTTCACAGGCACCAAATATCACAGAGATGTCCAGATTTGCTGCAAGAGCCTGGCGAATCATAACCCTCCTTGGACGATACGTAGTCAACTCCATGGGCAAAGATCTAATTTGAGGGTTTGCAAACCAAAGTGAGTTGCGGTCTGACCACTTGATTGGGTTTATTTTTTTGGTCAGAGACTTCTAATCCTTTCTGACAAACAAGATCAAGAGTGTGACCACTTTTATGTGTGGCAGAAGGAATGACTTGTGTGAAGCCCAGACCACTTATTGTTCACAGGGAGTCTTGGCCAAGGCGTGAGAGCTAATCATCAACCCATGCATCGAAATCCCCAAGGATGAGCCATCTTTGATGCTTCAATCTACACCAGCAACAGTGTTTGCAATTTCTTTTAGAAATTTCCATCTCCAGGGGGGCAGTAAATTAGAAGCACTCTGAAATCTAATCCTATCAAATGAACAATTTTCAGAAGGTGGACCCCAAGTTTGTATTTTTTTTTTTATAAAGCAGATGATCAGTAAAACCAGTGCTGATGGCTGCCAATCATAAAATATGCGGACAAACAGAAGTACAACCATGTCTACTATCACATAACAACCTAAGGATGACAGGTAAACACAAATTAAATAGTTTATTCTGAATTTCACTATAAAATATCTTGTGGTCTATTGGTTCCATGAAAAAGATGCTGATACTTTAGGGCCCGTTATTCAAATAACTTGGTGAATCACTCAGCTAGTAAAAAAAAAAAAAGCATCAAACATTTAACCGTACACCAGCATTTTACCAAATAATGTGGGGTGTCAGAAAACATTGCTAACCATTTTCTACTATATATATATATATATATAGTCAATGAACAGAGGATACGGCACTCCAAGACTTTACAACATACCCTCAGGCAGCAAAAGACCAAAGCTGACAGCGCAGCATAACGAAGTCAACGTTTCATTTAATAGAATAAATTTCGTATATTTATTTAAAAAGGCAACTGCATATTAAATCTTTGGTTAATATGGCTGGTAATTTAACACTTTATGGAAACACTTTGGTATATTAGACTGCCAACTAAAAGAACATTCTGTTGCAGCAGACTTCACTCAACTGTATGCAGAACTGCTGAGTACAATATGTTATATTCATTTTAGAGTATTATTTATACTTTCATGGTGATTTTTTTTTTTTTTTTTTTTTACAATTGATACTTTTTTTTAAACTTTGGATTGAGTAGGGATTGAGTAGAAGATCTCTGCAGCACTGAGAGTGGATCCAATATAATGCACATATGAACCACCACTGATAATTTTTTTGTGTTTGTGAGTCTCAAGTACATTAAATGTTGCATTTTATTTGAAATAAGTAGTGCCCCAGTCAATAGGCTCTGCTCTTCTCCCATAATGTGTTTCTTTATTGGGAGCACCACCGGTTTCTTTTTTTTTTTTACATGATTACATGTAAATGTGTACTATTCAATAATGAACACCTTATATACCAGTATAACATGTCTATTCCACTATAAGTGGGGACCGGTGCGCGCCTGACCAGCCCCCACTTTTTAGTATGGTAATTTATCTTCTCGTATTCCACAAAATTAGTAAAATGTAGTAGTAGTCATTTATACATTATAAAACTTGAAATAAACTGCTTATGTCAGCTGTACTGAGAAGCATGAAAATATTAGGTGGGACAAGAGATCAATATATTAGAGAGGTTTTGCTAGAAAGGTAGCAGACGGGTTTGAGAATCCAGTGTCCAAATTTATGTTGCTGGATTTCTTTTCTATTGAGCATGTAACAGACAACTTTTTAGGTTTATTACGCAATGTATAAAGCCAAGCAGAGTATCCTCAACTGTGCATAAGTTAAAAGGTACATATACTATACCTTGTCTGATCTGATATAGAAACATAAAAGATCTGAAAGGAGAAAACAGATAAACTGCAGAGTAACGTGTATTGCAGTAAACAAAAAATAATTTTTAGACCATAAACATGAGGGTATGAGACTCCCATTATTTCCATAGCTTATATTGAATGTGACTTTATTAGTCCACTCTCCATTACTGCACTCTTTGTGGCTGTCAAGCATAGGAATAATGCAATGCAACTGCATCATATGTTGATCTAGATGGATAGATCTAAACAGCTACAGCTGTGTCCTCATACACTATTGCAGCAGTCATGCCAAACATCCTTTCACGGCGCACAAAGTGTAGTTTTCATGTGAATGTGCATCTTAGTTGCAATGCAAATAAACCGCTTCTCGAAACTGCACTGATTCATTTGATATGCAACACTTGTATAGCTGTGTGACTGAGTCTGAATCTGTATACAAAGTGCAACGATGTAGCAGCTATTGGCCACACCAAGTTCTCCTGTGCTTTGTATACAGATTCAGACTCCGTCGCATATGGATATACAAGTGTTGCATATCAAATGAATCAGTGCAGCCTCATGTTGCAGTTTAGTCACATCTCATTGCAATGAAGAGGCACATTCTTGCATAAAGGGTGTTAAACCGCTCAGTGTGGCTCCCTTGCACCAAGTGTCTCATGCCACATGGGGTATTGAGGCTAACTATACGAGGACACAACTATAGAGATAGCTAGAGAGAGAGAGATAGCTAGATAAATATAGCTAGAGGATCAGTTGACTCCAGAATAATGGAGTTTTTCTTTTCTTTTTAAGTGGAGTGTGGCAGAGTGGTTAGCATTGTGGGTTTTCTCTGCATACTACAACTTCCTCTTAAAGTCCAAAAAAACCCCAAAAAACATTATGGGCAATAAAACCCTAGTATATTGAGTCAATTAGACTGTAAGATCCAGTGTCGCAGAGCCTGTGTCTAACCAGCATTAAGATCATATAAACTGATATACACTACTATACACCAATCATCAAGGTTTCTTTTCTCTGCCTCGGTGGGAACAATGTCTAGGTTCAGTAAACCAAATGTTAAGACGATCAGAAGACTGGGTGCTGTACCCCAACTCACAGAATGTTAGAAGTGTTGACTCTCCTTAAGGTTTCTTTTACTGTTACCCAAAGTCTCTCGCCTGGATCTTGATACACTTTTAGATCCCTTGGTTGTCTCATACATCAAACCGAAACAAAGAAAAGAGGCCAATGTGTAATATTACCTTTGACTGTTATTCCATAGAAAGCTAATTTTCATTAGTACATTCGTACCCCACTCACACAAAAGTTTGGTATAACACTCTTATAAAGCTTTCTTTATGGAGTAATCCTGCCCGTGGATAACTTCTCAAGCCCAATATCCCCAAAAAGTAATTGCGTACCCCCGAATATCATTGCTGTAGTATACTTGATACCCCTTTTCCACTATAAGCACGGGTCGCAGCCGTGTCGCCTGACACGGCTGCGACCCGTGCTACAGCCCCCTTTCAGCAGCGCTCACCAACCCGGCATATTGCCGGGTTGGTGACGCTGCTAGTGACGTGGCAGGGGCGGCGCTGGGAGATCACATGATCTCCCAGCACCGCCCTCCCTATACACTGTGAACGGGAGCCGTGTCGACTCGACACGGCTCCCGTTCACACTAGACAGCTAGTCGGGTTGAACACGTGTTCAACCCAGCTAGCTACCCGGGTAGGATTCCCGGATCACTTGATCCGGGAATTTGCCGGGGGACCCGTTTCCACTAGGGAAAAACACGGGTAAATGCACGCCCCCGCGCATTTACCCATGTTTTAAGGAGCTAGTGGAAAAGGGGGATAAGTGTCTAAACTCGTACATATATTAACATTAACTCTGGGGACACAAGTATACTACAGCGATGTCGTCATTTCCTATACAGCAATTTGCTGTTTGGGTGCGATTGGCTACTGTTAACATAAATACCTGGCTTCACACACAGCAGGTCATGTCTTGACAAAGGTCCAAGGACCGAAACGCATCGACAGACTGCTGTGTGAGTAGCCACCATAAATGTTTCTACCAAGAAAATTATCTTATCTGTTTTTTTGCTTATTTTTTATTTCTTTGTATTTTTTTGTATTTTATGATTGTACTTTTCTTGAGACCTTCTGTGTGTATGTGAGGCCTGTTTTTTTACAGTGGATATTTTAAAGATTTGTGAACAAATAAATTATTGTAAATTTTTTGAGATTAAGAGCCCATATGTATTGACCACCATTGATTGCCAAACAGGAGTACAGCAAAGAAACCATGATAGGACTCATTCGACTTACTTACCTGTGAATTGGGGTATGCCCACAAATCTTATTACCACTTAAAGAAACCTTGGTAGGAGTTATCCATTTGAGGACTGTATGAGTCGGGGGTACGCAATCACCTTTTGGGGATATTGGGCTTGAGAAGTTATCCACGGGCAGGATTACCCCATAAAGAAACCTTTATAAGAGCGTCGTACCAAACTTTTGTGTGAGTGGGGTACGAATGTACTAATGAAAATTAGCTTTCTATGGAATAACCGTCAAAGGTAATATTACACATTGGCCTCTTTTCTGTGTTTCGGTTTGATGTATGAGACAACCAAGGGATCTAAAAGTGTATCAAGATACAGGCGAGAGACTTTGGATAACAGTAAAAGTAACCTTGATGAGAGTCAACACTTCTAACATCCTGTGAGTTGGGGTATGACACCCAATCTTTTGATCGTCTTAACATTTGGTTAACTGAACCTAGACATTGTTCTCACTGAGGCAGAGAAAAGAAACCTTGATGTGTGCTGTATTCCCCTGAACAACGTGAGTGGGAGTACGCAGCACAATAAAGTTCTACCATTATACACCGCACCACTAAGAATTATTTAGGAAAGTAATCCACGTTTTAGGATTTATAGTTAAATAATTTCCGTTTTTTCCCCTAGCGCCGAAAAGGTGATACACTGATTCCACCCCCATACTTTTATGCTTGAATATTGTTTTGGATAGTGGTGAATCCAATTGGATCAGTGATCCCATAGGCTGCATCCCCTTGCGCCAAGTTGTCTCACAAATTCCAACCTTCTCTAGGATTTGTTTCACCTGTCTGTGAGTATCACCAACAAAGGCAGCACTCCATCATTACTATCTTATAATTAAACATGTTTGCCTGTAGAGAACAAAGAAATGATATTTTGGAGAACGCGTTTGAAACAAAAGCTAAACGCATCGATCTCCACGATGACAATGTAGAAGGGATGATGAATAAATTATTAACAATCTTAAATAAGGAATGTAAGATATGGTGGGAGGTACTGACCCTTGCAAAATATCTAGCGGAGAGAATCTTATCCCTAGGGGTCTTAAAATTAATAAAACCTCAACATTCACTTCCTCAAATGATGATGACTTCAGAAAGGAATGGAATGACATCACCAGGATATGTTCACTCTCTTTGATGAAATTAATCAGAGAGAGAGGAAAAGGGAACTAAAAAAATTGGAAGGAGAAATTGCCACCTATAAATCGCTGGTCGACCCCTACATAGATTCCAATGAATACAAGACTTTGGAAAAAAGATAGACTTTAACTTAAGGAAAACACAGAAACTCCTCATTGAGAAGTAAAGAAATATCATAGTGATAAGAGCGATATTGGAGAACAAACAACCTGTATCAATAATGAGGAAACACTCTAGGACCAAACACCGACAAGAAGGCAGATGAGGCACAAAAGAAATATAGGCCACCAGTCCATACAGGGGTAAGGAGAAGATTTATAGAAAGAAGCTCCTTTTATTATACACCATCAAAAGATAGGACAAGACTCATGGACCGGGAACAGCGATGAGGTCTTTTAATGGAACATTATGTTAAAAGGACCCAAAGAGACCCCACACCTGAATGGAGGGGTGTACAATTTAAAGACAGTGGCAATCCATCCCATGTAGACAGGGAACCTCTCCCATTGAGCAATCCGTTCTCCCCCGTAAACAATTTGAGAAAATCGACACGTTTTTTGGGGAAGGACAGACCACCTGTCATGTACAGATGACCCACAGAAGCTACAGAGGAAAAAGAGGATGTGTAAAGAAGACATTTGTCCGGAAACCAAGGATGGAAAAAGAAAGAGCAATTGGAGGGGAAAACAAACAAAAAAAACAAACAATCGCTGACAAGGAGGAATGCTCCACTTCAAAACCAAAAGTAAAAATTTTCAACCTAAGTTCCCATATTCTAACAGAGTGTGAAACTTTGGTTCTTGAAAAAGGATTGACGTTTGCTCCAAGTCATAGGCCAAATCCATTCAACCTGTATCTGGATGTCCAGAGATTTTTGTGGAAGGTAACCATAAAGAAATTTTTTGCAAACCAGGACAATAAAACTTTGGATTTGGAGACCTTGACAACACCATTCAAACCAAAATCTATCTTCTTCCCCAAGCACGTAGAAGGTCCTTTCATTGAAACCTTCGGAGCGTTGGTGTTAGATGATTTTGGAACACATGCAAAGGGATGATAACAAGAGGCCAAATCTTATTTTCAAAGAGCACAAGTCCCTACAAAGCCTTAAACAGGATGAATCCATCATCATCAAACCCGCTAACAAGGTGGGGGGGGGGGGATTGTCCTGATGGATGTTAGTAACTGTGAATTGGAGATTATGCGGCAATTGAATGGTAGCACAATATATAAAAGATTCAGAAGCGATCAAACTGAAGCAACCATTCTGAAGCTGAAGATATTGGTCAATCAATATGAAAGTTAATGCACAGTTAGTCCCAAAGAAGCCAAGTTAATTTTCAATGAAACCCCCACAACTCCAGTCATTTACGTACTACCCAAAGTCCATAAGGACATAAATAATTCTCCAGGGAGGCCTATAATTTCGTGAGTGAACTCCATTACTGCTAACCTATCAAAGTTTATAGATTTCCATCTACAACAGTTGGTGATGCTTAATAAGTCACATTTAAAGGACACCTGGGATTTTTTGTCACTCCTGGAACCACTGGAATGGGAGGACTTTATATTGGCCACCGCGGATGCGAGCTCGCTCTACACCATGATTGACCACACACACATGGTATTGAAGGGGTGAAACATTTCTTGGAGCTTTCGGATTTGGCAAAAAACCTACTGGATTTGATTTTAGAAGGGATCAAGATTATTTTAACGAACTTTTTCTTATTTAAAGAGCAGTTATTTTTACAGAAAACGGGCACAGTGATGGGCTCCTGGTTAGCGCCAAGTTACGCTAACCTTTTTATGGGGGCATGGGAATTGGATCACATATGGTCCAATAACCCATACGGCGCAAACCTGGTGACCTATGCCCGCTACATCGATGATATATTCTTTATCTGGAGGGGGGATAAGGAATCCCTGAATGACTTTTGCACAAGACTTAATACCAATGATAGAAAATAAGATTTTACTCACCGGTAAATCTATTTCTCGTAGTCCGTAGTGAATGCTGGGAACTCCGTAAGGACCATGGGGAATAGACGGGCTCCGCAGTAGACTGGGCACTCTAAAAGAAAGATTAGGTACTATCTGGTGTGCACTGGCTCCTCCCTCTATGCCCCTCCTCCAGACCTCAGTTAGGATACTGTGCCCGGAAGAGCTGACACAATAAGGAAGGATTTTGAATCCCGGGTAAGACTCATACCAGCCACACCAATCACACCGTATAACTCGTGATAACACCAGTTAACAGTATGAAATATAACCGAGCCTCTCAACAGATGGCTCAACAATAACCCTTTAGTTAAGCAATAACTATATACAAGTATTGCAGACAATCCGCACTTGGGATGGGTGCCCAGCATCCACTACGGACTACGAGAAATAGATTTACCGGTGAGTAAAATCTTATTTTCTCTGACGTCCTAGTGGATGCTGGGAACTCCGTAAGGACCATGGGGATTATACCAAAGCTCCCAAACGGGCGGGAGAGTGCGGATGACTCTGCAGCACCGAATGAGAGAACTCAAGGTCCTCCTCAGCCAGGGTATCAAATGTGTAGAATTTAGCAAATGTGTTTGCCCCTGACCAAGTTGCAGCTCGGCAAAGTTGTAAAGCCGAGACCCCTCGGGCAGCCGCCCAAGATGAGCCCACTTTCCTTGTGGAATGGGCTTTTACTGATTTAGGATGCGGCAATCCAGCCGCAGAATGCGCCAGCTGAATTGTGCTACAAATCCAGCGAGCAATAGTCTGCTCAGAAGCAGGAGCACCTAGTTTGTTGGGTGCCTACAGGATAAAAAGCGAGTCAGTTTTCCTGACTCCAGCCGTCCTGGAAACATAAATATTCAAGGCCCTGACTACGTCCAGTAACTTGGAATCTTCCAAGCCCCTAGTAGCCGCAGGCACTACAATAGGTTGGTTCAAGTGAAAAGCCGATACCACCTTAGGGAGAAACTGGGGACGAGTCCTCAATTCTGCCCTATCCATATGGAAAATCAGATAAGGGCTTTTACATGACAAAGCCGCCAATTCTGACACACGCCTGGCCGAAGCCAAGGCCAATAACATGACCACTTTTTTCCACGTGAGATATTTCAGATCCACAGTTTTAAGTGGCTCAAACCAATGTGATTTCAGGAAACTCAACACCACGTTGAGATCCCAAGGTGCCAAAGGAGGCACAAAAGGGGCTGAATATGTAGCACTCCCTTTACAAATGTCTGAACTTCAGGCAGTGAAGCCAGTTCTTTCTGGAAGAAAATCGACAGAGCCGAAATCTGGACCTTAATGGAACCCAATTTTTAGGCCCATAGTCACTCCCGACTGTAGGAAGTGCAGAAAACGACCCAGCTGAAATTCCTCTGTAGGGGCCTTCCTGGCCTCACACCACGTAACATATTTTCGCCAAATACGGTGATAATGGTTTGCGGTTACTTCTTTCCTGGCTTTTATCAGCGTAGGAATGACTTCCTCCGGAATGCCCTTTTTCTTTAGGATCCGAAATTCAACCGCCATGCCGTCAAACGCAGCCGCGGGAAGTCTTGGAACAGACAGGGCCCCTGCTGTAACAGATCCTGTCTGAGCGGTAGAGGCCATGGGTCCTCTGATATCATTTCTTGAAGTTCTGGGTACCAAGCTCTTCTTGGCCAATCCGGAACTACGAGTATCGCTCTTACTCCTCGCCTTCTTATTAGTACCTTTGGTATGAGAGGCAGAGGAGGGAACACATAAACCAACTGGTACACCCACGGTGTCACTAGAGCGTCCACAGCTATCGCCTGAGGGTCCCTTGACCTGGCGCAATATCTCTTTAGCTTTTTGTTGAGGCGGACGCCATCATGTCCACCTGTGGCCTTTCCCAACGGTTTACCAACAGTTTGAAGACTTCTGGATGAAGTCCCCACTCTCCCGGGTGTAGGTCGTGTCTGCTGAGGAAGTCTGCTTCCCAGTTGACCACTCCCGGAATGAACACTGCTGACAGTGCTAAGACGTGATTTTCCGCCCATCGGAGAATCCTTGTGGCTTCTGCCACGCCATCCTGCTTCTTGTGCCGCCCTGTCGGTTTACATGGGCGACTGCCGTGATGTTGTCTGATTGGATCAGTACCGGCTGGTTTTGAAGCAGAGGTCTTGCCTGACTTAGGGCATTGTAAATGGCCCTCAGTTCCAGAATATTTATGTGTAGGGACGACTCCTGACTTGACCAAAGTCCTTGGAAATTTTTTTCCCTGTGTGACTGCCCCCCAGCCTTGAAGGCTGGCATCCGTGATCACCAGGACCCAGTCCTGTATGCCGAATCTGCGGCCCTCTAGAATATGAGCACTCTGCAGCCACCACAGCAGAGACACCCTGGTCCTTGGAGACAGGGTTATCAGCCGATGCATCTGAAGATGCGATCCCGTCCAAGAGGTCCCACTGAAAAGTTCTTGCATGGAACCTGCCGAATGGAACTGCTTCGTAGGAAGCTACCATTTTTTCCAGGACTCGCGTGCAGTGATGCACCGACACCTGTTTTGGTTTCAGGAGGCCTCTGACTAGAGATGACAGCTCCTTGGCTTTCTCCTGCGGGAGAAACACGTTTTTTCTGTTCTGTGTCCAGAACCATCCCCAGGAACAGTAGATGCGTCGTAGGAACCAGCTGCGACTTTGGAATATTCAGAATCCGGCCGTGCTGTTGTAGCACTTCCCGAGATAGTGCTACTCTGACAAACAACTGCTCCCTGGACCTCGCCTTTATAAGGAGATTGTCCAAGTACTGGATAATTCTTTCGGCCATTACCTTGGTAAATACCCTCGGTGCCGGGGACAGACCAACGGCAACGTCTGGAATTGGTAATGACAATTCTGTACCACAATTTCGAGGTACTCCTGGTGAGGAGGGTAAATAGGGACATGCAGGTAAGCATCCTTGATGTCCAGTGATACCCTGAAATTCTCCAGGCTTGCAATAATCGCCCTGAGCGATTCCATTTTGAACTTGAACCTTCGTATATAAGTGTTCAAGGATTTCAATTTTAGAATGGGTCTCACCGAACCGTCTGGTTTCGGTACCACAACATTTTTGGAATAGTAACCCCGGCCTTGTTGAAGGAGGGGTACCTTGATTTCACCTGCTGGAAGTACAGCTTGTGAATTGCCCCCAGTACTAACTCCCTATATCCGAGGGCAGCAGGCAAGGCTGATGTGAGGTAACGGCGAGGGGGAGTCGCCTCGAACTCCAGCTTGTATCCCTGTGATACTACTTGCAGAACCCAGTGATGCACCTGTGGGCAAGCCCACTGGTCCCTGAAGTTCCCGAGACGCGCCCCCACCGCACCTGTCTGTGGAGCCCCAGCGTCATGCTGTGGACTCAGAGGAAGCGGGGGAGGATTTTTGATCCTGGGAACTGGCTGTCTGTGCAGCTTTTTCCTTCTTCCCTTGTGCAGAAAGGAAGCGCCTTTGGCCCCCTTGCTTTTCTGAAGCCGAAAGGACTGTACCCGATAATACAGTGCTTTCTTAGGGTGTGAGGAAACCTGAGGTAGAAATTTTTCTTCCCAGCTGTTACTGTGGATACAAGGTCCCAGAGACCATCCCCAAACAATTCCTCACCCTTGTAAGGCATAATCTCCATGTGCCTTTTAAAGTCAACATCACCTGTCCACTGCCGGGTCTCTAATACCCTCCTGGCAGAATGGACCTTGCATTAATTCTGGACGCCAGCCGGCAAATATCCCTCTGTGCAGCCCACATATATAAGACTACGTCTTTAATATGCTCTATGTTAGCACCATATTCTCCCTGTCTAGGGTATTAATATTATCTGACAGGGTATCAGACCCTGCTGCAGCAGCACTATTCATGCTGAGGCAATTGCAGGTCTCAGTATAATACCTGAGTGTGTATATACAGACTTCAGGATAGCCTCCTGCTTTTTATCAGCAGGCCCCTTCAAAGTGGCCGTATCCTAAGACGGCAGTGCCACCTTTTATGACAAACGTGTGAGCGCCTTATCCACCCTAGGGGATATCTCCCAACGTGACCTATCCTCTGGCGGAAAAGGGTACGCCAGCAGTAATTTTTTTTTAAATTACCAGTTTCTTATCGGGGGAACCCACGCTTCTTCACACACTTCATTCACTCATCTGATGGGGGAACAAAACACCGGCTGCTTTTTCTCCTCAAACATAAAACCCCTTTTATGTGGTACTTGGGTTAATGTCAGAAATGTGTAACACAATTTTTATTGCCGAGATCATGCAACGGATGTTCCTAGTGGATTGTGTATATGTCTCAACCTCGTCGACACTGGAGTCAGACTCCGTGTCGACATCTGTGTCTGCCATCTGAGGTAACGGGCGTTTTTTGAGCCGCCTGGGCAGGCGCGGGCTGAGAAGCCGGCTGTCCCACAGCTGTTACGTCATCCAGCCTTTTATGTAAGGAGTTGACACTGTCGGTTAATACCTTCCACCTATCCATCCACTCTGGTGTCAGCCCCACAGGGGGCGACATCCCATTTATCGGCATCTGCTCCGCCTCCACATAAGCCTCCTCATCCAACATGTCGACACAGCCGTACCGACACACCGCACACACACAGGGAATGCTCTGACTGAGGACAGGACCCCGCACAGCCCTTTGGGGAGACAGAGAGAGAGTATGCCAGCACACACCAGAGCGCTATATAATGTAGGGATAAACACTATCACTGAGTGAATTTTCCCCAATAGCTGCTTGTATAAACAATATTGCGCCTAAATTTAGTGCCCCCCCTCTCTTTTTAACCCTTTGAGCCTGAAAACTACAGGGGAGAGCCTGGGGAGCTGTCTTCCAGCTACACTGTGAAGAGAAAATGGCGCCAGTGTGCCGAGGGAGATAGCTCCGCCCCTTTTTCGCGGACTTTTCTCCCGCTTTTTTATGGATTCTGGCAGGGGTAATTATCACATATATAGCCTCTGGGGCTATATATTGTGATTATTTTGCCAGCCAAGGTGTTTTTCTTGCTGCTCAGGCCCCCCCCCCCCCCCCAGCGCCCTGCACCCTCAGTGACCGGAGTGTGAAGTGTGTATGAGGAGCAATGGCGCACAGCTGCAGCGCTGTGCGCTACCTTGGTGAAGACTGAAGTCTTCTGCCGCCGATTTTCCGGACCATCTTCATGCTTCTGGCTCTGTAAGGGGGACGGCGGCGCGGCTCCAGGAACGAACACCAAGGACGGGGGTCCTGCGGTCGATCCCTCTGGAGCTAATGGTGTCCAGTAGCCTAAGAAGCCCAAGCTAGCTGCAAGCAGGTAGGTTCGCTTCTTCTCCCCTTAGTCCCTCGTTGCAGTGAGCCTGTTGCCAGCAGGACTCACTGTAAAATAAAAAAAATAAGATTTTACTTACCGATAAATCTATTTCTCGGAGTCCGTAGTGGATGCTGGGGTTCCTGAAAGGACCATGGGGAATAGCGGCTCCGCAGGAGACAGGGCACAAAAAGTAAAGCTTTTTCCGATCAGGTGGTGTGCACTGGCTCCTCCCCCTATGACCCTCCTCCAGACTCCAGTTAGGTACTGTGCCCGGACGAGCGTACACAATAAGGGAGGATTTTGAATCCCGGGTAAGACTCATACCAGCCACACCAATCACACCGTACAACTTGTGATCTAAACCCAGTTAACAGTATGATAACAGCGGAGCCTCTGAAAGATGGCTTCCTACAACAATAACCCGAATAAGTTAACAATAACTATGTACAATTTATGCAGATAATCCGCACTTGGGATGGGCGCCCAGCATCCACTACGGACTCCGAGAAATAGATTTATCGGTAAGTAAAATCTTATTTTCTCTATCGTCCTAGTGGATGCTGGGGTTCCTGAAAGGACCATGGGGATTATACCAAAGCTCCCAAACGGGCGGGAGAGTGCGGATGACTCTGCAGCACCGAATGAGAGAACTCCAGGTCCTCCTTAGCCAGAGTATCAAATTTGTAAAATTTTACAAACGTGTTCTCCCCTGACCACGTAGCTGCTCGGCAAAGTTGTAATGCCGAGACCCCTCGGGCAGCCGCCCAAGATGAGCCCACCTTCCTTGTGGAGTGGGCCTTTACAGATTTAGGCTGTGGCAGGCCTGCCACAGAATGTGCCAGTTGGATTGTGCTACAGATCCAACGAGCAATCGTCTGCTTAGACGCAGGAGCACCCATCTTGTTGGGTGCATACAATATAAACAACGAGTCAGATTTTCTGACTCCAGCTGTTCTTGCAATATATATTTTTAATGCTCTGACAACGTCCAGTAACTTGGAGTCCTCCAAGTCACTTGTAGCCGCAGGCACTACAATAGGCTGGTTCAGATGAAATGCTGACACCACCTTAGGGAGAAAATGCGGACGAGTCCGCAGTTCTGCCCTGTCCGAATGGAAAATCAGATATGGGCTTTTGTAAGATAAAGCTGCCAATTCTGACACTCTCCTGGCAGAAGCCAGGGCTAGAAGCATGGTCACTTTCCAAGTGAGATATTTCAAATCCACCTTATTTAGTGGTTCAAACCAATGAGATTTTAGAAAATCCAAAACTACATTGAGATCCCACGGTGCCACTGGAGGCACCACAGGAGGCTGTATATGCAGCACTCCCTTCACAAAGGTCTGGACTTCAGGGACTGAAGCCAATTCTTTTTGAAAGAAAATCGACAGGGCCGAAATTTGAACCTTAATAGATCCCAATTTGAGACCCATAGACAATCCTGATTGCAGGAAATGTAGGAATCGACCCAGTTGAAATTCCTCCGTCGGAGCACTCCGATCTTCGCACCACGCAACATATTTTCGCCAAATTCGGTGATAATGTTGCACGGTTACTTCTTTCCTTGCTTTAATCAAAGTAGGAATGACTTCTTCCGGCATGCCTTTTTCCATTAGGATCCGGCGTTCAACCGCCATGCCGTCAAACGCAGCCGCGGTAAGTCTTGAAACAGACAGGGACCCTGCTGAAGCAAGTCCCTCCTTAGAGGTAGAGGCCACGGATCTTCCGTGATCATCTCTTGAAGTTCCGGGTACCAAGTCCTTCTTGGCCAATCCGGAACCACTAGTATCGTTCTTACGCCTCTTTGCCGTATAATTCTCAATACTTTTGGTATGAGAGGCAGAGGAGGAAACACATACACCGACTGGTACACCCAAGGCGTTACCAGCGCGTCCACAGCTATTGCCTGCGGATCTCTTGACCTGGCGCAATACCTGTCCAGTTTTTTGTTGAGGCGAGACGCCATCATGTCCACCATTGGTCTTTCCCAACGGGTTACCAGCATGTGGAAGACTTCTGGATGAAGTCCCCACTCTCCCGGGTGAAGATCGTGTCTGCTGAGGAAGTCTGCTTCCCAGTTGTCCACTCCCGGGATGAACACTGCTGATAGCGCTATCACATGATTCTCTGCCCAGCGAAGAATCCTTGCAGCTTCTGCCATTGCACTCCTGCTTCTTGTGCCGCCCTGTCTGTTCACATGGGCGACTGCCGTGATGTTGTCCGACTGGATCAACACCGGTTTTCCCTGAAGCAGAGGTTCTGCCTGGCTTAGAGCATTGTATATTGCTCTTAGTTCCAGAATGTTTATGTGAAGAGACGTTTCCAGGCTCGTCCATACTCCCTGGAAGTTTCTTCCTTGTGTGACTGCTCCCCAGCCTCTCAGGCTGGCGTCCGTGGTCACCAGGATCCAATCCTGTATGCCGAATCTGCGGCCCTCCAATAGATGAGGACTCTGCAACCACCACAGAAGAGACACCCTTGTCCTTGGAGACAGGGTTATCCGTAGGTGCATCTGAAGATGCGACCCTGACCATTTGTCCAACAGATCCCTTTGGAAAATTCTTGCGTGGAATCTGCCGAATGGAATTGCTTCGTAAGAAGCTACCATTTTTCCCAGGACTCTTGTGCATTGATGTACAGACACCTTTCCTGGTTTTAGGAGGTTCCTGACAAGCTCGGATAACTCCTTGGCTTTTTCCTCCGGGAGAAAAACCTTTTTCTGAACCGTGTCCAGAATCATCCCTAGGAACAGCAGACGAGTTGTCGGCATTAACTGGGATTTTGGAATATTCAGAATCCACCCGTGCTGTTTTAGCACTTCTTGAGACAGTGCTAATCCCATCTCTAGCTGTTCTCTGGACCTCGCCCTTATTAGGAGATCGTCCAAGTATGGGATAATTAATACGCCTTTTCTTCGAAGAAGAATCATCATCTCGGCCATTACCTTTGTAAAGATCCGAGGTGCCGTGGACAATCCGAACGGCAGCGTCTGAAACTGATAGTGACAGTTTTGTACAACGAACCTGAGGTACCCCTGGTGTGAGGGGTAAATTGGAACGTGGAGATACGCATCCTTGATGTCCAAGGATACCATAAAGTCCCCCTCTTCCAGGTTCGCTATCACTGCTCTGAGTGACTCCATTTTGAACTTGAACTTCTTTATGTACAGGTTCAAGGACTTCAGATTTAGAATAGGCCTTACCGAGCCATCCGGCTTCGGTACCACAAAAAGAGTGGAATAATACCCCTTCCCTTGTTGTAGAAGAGGTACCTTGACTATCACCTGCTGAGAGTACAGCTTGTGAATGGCTTCCAAAACCGTCTCCCTTTCGGAGGGGGACGTTGGTAAAGCAGACTTCAGGAAACGGCGAGGTGGATCCGTCTCTAATTCCAACCTGTACCCTTGAGATATTATCTGCAGGATCCAGGGATCTACCTGCGAGTGAGCCCACTGCGCGCTGTAATTTTTGAGACGACCGCCCACCATCCCCGAGTCCGCTTGAGGAGCCCCAGCGTCATGCTGAGGCTTTTGTAGAAGCCGGAGAGGGCTTCTGTTCCTGGGAAGGAGCTGCGTGTTGCTGTCTCTTCCCTCGACCTTTGCCTCGTGGCAGATATGAATAGCCCTTTGCTCTCTTATTTTTAAAGGAACGAAAGGGCTGCGGTTGAAAAGTCGGTGCCTTTTTCTGTGGGGGAGTGACTTGAGGTAGAAAGGTGGATTTCCCGGCTGTAGCCGTGGCCACCAAATCGGATAGACCGACTCCAAATAACTCCTCCCCTTTATACGGCAAAACTTCCATATGCCGTTTTGAATCCGCATCACCTGACCACTGTCGCGTCCATAAAGCTCTTCTGGCCGAAATGGACATAGCACTTACCCGTGATGCCAGTGTGCAGATATCCCTCTGTGCATCACGCATATAAAGAAATGCATCCTTTATTTGTTCTAACGACAGTAAAATATTGTCCCTGTCCAGGGTATCAATATTTTCAATCAGGGACTCTGACCAAACTACCCCAGCACTGCCCATCCAGGCAGTCGCTACAGCTGGTCGTAGTATAACACCTGCATGTGTGTATATACTTTTTTGGATATTTTCCATCCTCCTATCTGATGGATCTTTAAGTGCGGCCGTCTCAGGAGAGGGTAACGCCACTTGTTTAGATAAGCGTGTTAGCGCCTTGTCCACCCTAGGAGGTGTTTCCCAGCGCTCCCTAACCTCTGGCGGGAAAGGGTATAATGCCAATAATTTCTTTGAAATTATCAGTTTTTTATCAGGGGCAACCCACGCTTCATTACACACGTCATTTAATTCTTCTGATTCAGGAAAAACTATAGGTAGTTTTTTCATACCCCACATAATACCCTGTTTAGTGGTACCTGTAGTATCAGCTAAATGTAACGCCTCCTTCATTGCCAAAATCATATAACGTGTGGCCCTACTGGAAAATACGGTTGATTCGTCACCGTCACCACTGGAGTCATCGCCTGTGTCTGGGTCTGTGTCGACCGACTGAGGCAAAGGGCGTTTCACAGCCCCTGACGGTGTTTGAGTCGCCTGGACAGGCACTAATTGATTGTCCGGCCGCCTCATGTCGTCAAACGACTGCTTTAGCGTGTTGACACTATCCCGTAGTTCCATAAATAAAGGCATCCATTCCGGTGTCGACTCCCTAGGGGGTGACATCCTCATATTTGGCAATTGCTCCGCCTCCACACCAATATCGTCCTCATACATGTCGACACACACGTACCGACACACAGCAGACACACAGGGAATGCTCCTAACGAAGACAGGACCCACTAGCCCTTTGGGGAGACAGAGGGAGAGTTTGCCAGCACACACCAAAAGCGCTATATATATATCAGGGATAGCCTTATAATAAGTGCTCCCTTATAGCTGCTTTGTTATATCAAATTATCGCCATAAATGTGCCCCCCCCTCTCTGTTTTACCCTGTTTCTGTAGTGCAGTGCAGGGGAGAGACTTGGGAGCCGTCCTGACCAGCGGAACTGTGAGAGGAAATGGCGCCGTGTGCTGAGGAGATAGGCCCCGCCCCTTTTCTGGCGGGCTTGTCTCCCGCTATTTAGAGAAATTAGGCAGGGGTTAAATATCTCCATATAGCCTCTAGGGCTATATGTGAGGTATTTTTAGCCTTTATAGGTAATCATTTTGCCTCCCAGGGCGCCCCCCTCCCAGCGCCCTGCACCCTCAGTGACTGCCGTGTGAAGTGTGCTGAGAGGAAAATGGCGCACAGCTGCAGTGCTGTGCGCTACCTTTTGAAGACTGCAGGAGTCTTCAGCCGCCGATTCTGGACCTCTTCTGTCTTCAGCATCTGCAAGGGGGCCGGCGGCGTGGCTCCGGTGACCATCCAGGCTGTACCCGTGATCGTCCCTCTGGAGCTTGATGTCCAGTAGCCAAGAAGCCAATCCATCCTGCACGCAGGTGAGTTGACTCCTTCTCCCCTCAGTCCCTCGCTGCAGTGATCCTGTTGCCAGCAGGAATCACTGTAAAATAAAAAACCTAGCTAAACTTTTTCTAAGCAGCTCTTTAGGAGAGCCACCTAGATTGCACCCTTCTCGGCCGGGCACAAAATCTAACTGGAGTCTGGAGGAGGGTCATAGGGGGAGGAGCCAGTGCACACCACCTGATCGGAAAAAGCTTTACTTTTTGTGCCCTGTCTCCTGCGGAGCCGCTATTCCCCATGGTCCTTTCAGGAACCCCAGCATCCACTAGGACGATAGAGAAACTAACATATACTTTCTTTCTAGGAGCTCAGGAGAGCCCCTAGTGTGCATCCAGCTCGGCCGGGCACAGAAATCTAACTGAGGTCTGGAGGAGGGGCATAGAGGGAGGAGCCAGTGCACACCAGATAGTACCTAATCTTTCTTTTAGAGTGCCCAGTCTCCTGTGGAGCCAGTCTATTCCCCATGGTCCTTACGGAGTTCCCAGCATCCACTAGGACGTCAGAGAAATATCAATTTAAGTTTTGAAACAAATAAAGAACTTGTCAATTTTCTAGACTTCACCGTCTACATAGATGCCGGTAAGATGAACACCAGGACATACACGAAACCTACGGATTTGCAGAGTTATATCCCAGCAGATAGTTGCCCTCACCAGAATTGGCTTCAGTCAATACCAGGAGGTCAATTTAAAAGACTGAAGAGAAATTGCACTGACGACGTCACATTTCAATCTCAAGCCAAGCTAATGACAGATAGATTTGTAGCAAGTGGATATGCGAAACAAAATGTGGAACGAGTAAAGTCAGATGTAGACAGAGTATCTCGCCAGGAATTATTGAAAAAGACCATGTCATCTAAACAAGGCGACAGATATACGAGTTGGCTTTCATTACAAAGTAAGGTACACAACACAAAAAGGTTGAAGGCATTCTCAAGAAACATTGGAATCTGTTAAAGAAGGATCCACTAATGGGTACTTTGGTTCCAGATAAACCGGTTCATATTTATCGGAAAGCACAGAGTATTAAATCCAAATTGGTGTCTAGTGTATTACCAGCTATCCCGACATACCCTAGAGTCCTATCAAAAGAATTCTATAGGTGTCTTAACTGTATAGGTTGTAGAAATATAAGTAGTAAGTGGAACAACAAATTAATGAAATTTGCATTTAATAACCAGTCAAGATTGGAGAATTAATTACCTGTGAAACAATTTTTTTCATTTATGCTATTAGTTGTAACCTCTTTTATATTGGTCGTACCACATGCCCCCTTAAAATCTGCATTAGAGAACATATTAGAAATGTAAAAAAGGGGCTTATTACACATTCACTCTGCACATTTTAAAGAACATCACAATTGCTCTCCGTCAAAGAGAACTGGCTTCTATGGCTTAAAACACATTAAGCCAAACCTTAGGAATAAAGATCTAGCTTCAATGTTAGCAAAATCGGAAATGAAACTTATATATCAGTGTAAAACTTTGGCACCTAATGGAATCAACTCCGATTTTGAATTGAAGTGGTTCCTGTAATAAGGTGTAGATATCAGTGCCGAATATTTCTTGTTTTTACTAATTCTAAATTTTGCTTTTATGTCACAATTTTGTTTGTTAAAAAAATAGTGACAACCTTGTTTTATTTATATTTGCATGCACACGATTCTGGATAAAATATGGCCAAACATATGACCACCTAAATGATTTTTTGGTGCCTCCGTTAGCAAATTCTTCATTGATGAGGCCGACCGTATCCCAAATTCCTAAGAATGAATGACGGGCTCCATACAATACCTGTATGAATGGAGATAGCAGGTTTAAAACTATATCCCCCATAATACCCTGGGACGGAAGGATGGATTCAACGTAATGAACTGACATTTGTCTCTCCGGACAAGTTAGCTGTCTACGCGTGCGCACCACAGGAGTCGGTGGAAACTACATATCCCACAATACCCCGTGATGGATTAAATTGAAAGGACGCATGCACGACTTTAACAATCAGAGTACGGCAAAAGACTACACTTCCCAGAATTCTACGGCATGACGTGACTGGGTAATAATGAGGCACAACACGTAACCAAAGGATCACATACTAGGAATCAATTGGATAACGGTTAGAAGGACTTTTTCCCGCTTTGCAGACAGGACTACATTACCCATAATGCATGTGAAAGCAGAACTAAACATTGTGGATATAAGGGAACCATATGTTTACTTTTTATTAAAATAAAAACTGGCATGCACCAACAAATATAGATTATCCATAGGGTTATGTGTCCCCAGAGTTAATGTTAATATATCTACGAGTTTAGACACTTAAGTATACTACAGCGATGATGTCATTTCCTATACAGCAGTTTCGTGTTTGGGTGGGATTGGCTACTGTTTACATAAATACATGGCTTCACACACAGCAGGTCATGTCTTGACAAAGGCCCAAGGACCGAAACGCGTCGACAGACTGCTGTGCGACTAGCCACCAAAATTTTTTCTAACAAGGAAATTATCTTATCTGTATTTTTGCTTATTTTTATTTTTTTGTATTTTTCATGTTTTACGATTGTACTTTTCTTGAGACCTTCTATGTGGATGTGAGGTCTGTGTTTTTTTTTTTTTTACAGTCGATATTTTAAAGATCTGTGAACAAATAAATTATTGTACATTTTTTGAGATCAAGAGTCCATATGTATTGACCACCATTGATTGCCAAATGGGAGTACAGCAAAGAAACCGTGATAGGATTCACTCAACCTACTTATCTGTGAATTGGGGTACGCCCATAAATCTTATTACCACTTAAAGAAACCTTGATAGAGGAGTTATCCATTTGATGACTGTGAGTCGGGGGTATGCAATTACCTTTTGGGGATATTGGGCTTGAGAAGTTATCCACGGGCAGGATTACCCCATAAAGTAACCTTCATAAGAGTGTTGTACCAAACTTTTGTGTGAGTGGGGTACGAATGTACTAATGAAAATTAGCTTTCTATGGAATAACAGTCAAAGGTAATATTACACATTGGCCTCTCTTCTTTGTTTCGGCTTGATGTATGAGACGACCAAGGGATCTAAAAGTGTATCAAGATCCAGGCGAGAAACTTTGGATAACAGTAAAAGAAACCTTGATGAGAGTCAACACTTCTAACATCCTGAGTTGGGGTACGACACCCAGTCTTTTGATCGTCTTAACATTTGGTTTACTGAACCTAGACATTATTTCCACCGAGGCAGAGAAAAGAAACCTTGATGTGTGCTGCATGCCTCTGAACAACGTGAGTGGGGGTACGCAGCACAATAAAGTTCTACCATTATACACCGCACCACTAAGAATTATTTAGGAAAGTAATCCACATTTTAGGATTTATATTTAAATCATTACCGTTTTTTAACCCCTAGCACCAAAGGTGATACACTGATTCCACCCCCATAGTTTTATGCTTGAATATTGTTTTGGATAGTGGTAAATCAGTGATCCCATAGGCTGCATCCCTTTGCGCCAAGTTGTGTGTTTCACAAATTCCAACCCTCACTACTATAACACCACTATTCAATGTTTTTTGGTCAATGTTTAGTCGTACTGAAGCTTTTGTTTTGATTATTTTTATTTGGATAATATTACTTTGGTTCAAAATATTCACATAGTTACATTATTAAAAGTTGTAGAGCAACAAGTCTTTTCTGTCTCCTACTGTTATAAAATGCAAAAATTTAAAAACATATTCTACATTTTGATTGTCAAATGGTCAGATTACATATTCTCAACAGTCACAATACTTGTGAAGACAGCTGTATCCTGTTAAATTTTCATAGACCTATGCCACTGTCATGGCAATGAGTGATTTCAAAATTGACCATCTTAAATTATTAAAAACAAAACACAGATGGGGTAATATTCTATAAACGTAATTAAAAAGGACCACTAAACCTAAAATAAAAGTTGCCTTACATAAAGGACCAATGGAACACAAAAATATGTACAGACTCTCTCACATGGGTGGTTTACGTCTTCTTCTCTAGTGTTTCAGAGAAATGTTTACTAAACTACATCTAAAACACTCAGATGTAAAAAGGAAGTTAAAAGAAAAAAATGGGGGAAAAAAGCAATTCAGATGCCTGTAGGTATTTTCTTTTAAAAACACATCTTTTATCAGCCTGCAAAAATAGAAAACTATGTCTACACCATTTGTCATGCTTCTGATTGAGAGTGAACAAACAAACAATATAAAACTACAACCCAACACACTCTGAAACCAGTAGAGAGTGTGAGTGTGTGTGTATATATATATATATATATATAATTTCTATTACCAATAGAAACTGTACTACGCTGAGTCCCAAAAGAGATCTCTCCACTTGCTCAGTGCATGAAATGTCCTGGTTTCCAATAAGAATATTTCTGCCATCTCCTATTGTTATTCATTTGTACCATTATGAAATATCTGGCACTTAACCTCATGTATCAAACTACCAAAGTGCCTAGAACTTGTAAACTTGGATGTCAGGCCCTCTTACTTATTACTGAAATTGTTAGTTCTATGTAAGATGCTTCTGCTCTATAAATAAATACTACTTTTAATAATAAATTTACCGGGGGCGTGCCCTGATGGGCAGAGAGTTGAGACGTACCTGACTTGAGCTCCCGTTACCTGCCCGATATCTAACCTGTCTTAACTTTTTAAATAAACGCTACTGTACTAGTATTTGAAAGTAAAATGAAAAAAAAAAAAAAACACCAAAAAACAAACAAACCCCTCCATTCACGGGATTGTCAAACATTTCAGGAGTTTATTAGAATTTAAAATATTTGAGATAAGGCAAGAGATTTCTGAGGATTCCTATACATGGTACAGTAGATTTCCCATATGACCAACAAAGCACTGCACCTCTCTTAGCAGAAAATGGCTTACGATTAAAAAAAAAAAAAAAGCTTACACTTCACTGCACAGCAAATACAATATGAAACAGGTCATTGTACATATGCATTTGTCTTTCTTATTTGCAGCTGTTTATTTTAAGGCTTAGTGATCCTTTAAGAAAACTCTTCAGTATCCCAGTTAAGGATGAAAATTTACAGGACTATAAAAGCCAAAGTAAAATTTCAAATGCAATTAACACCCCCCCTCCCTTCAATGAAATAGAAAAGTGACTGTGAGAGACTACCAACCAGCAACTCGTTAAGTTCATAATTTACAGCATGGAGTAAAAGTTAATTTCCTCAAGGAGACTTAAGAAAGGCAACATAGCTGGAAGCACAGTAGGTCAGAGACAAATATCAGGCTGCAGTGGGGATGAACCATGGACTACTTAATGACATCATTTTTTTCTATTGCCTTAGAAATTTTAGACTGCATCTAGTAGATCGGACGCCACAGGCTTAGGGCATTCTCTCCGTGCCCGCTCTGCTCCATGAGACATGTCACGTCCTATGATCTCATTTACTGCAATAAAAAAAGACCAAAGAAATATAAATATAATTAATTTTTCATTATCTACATACAAAAATAAATACAATGGCAACAAACTCATGTAAGATCAATGCAGATAAAGGGGAGTGGCACTTGATATGCCGGCTGTCAGGATCCCGGTGCTCAGCATACCAGCGCCAGAATACCGACAACTATTTTCCCATGACATCCGTGGAGAGAGAATAAACAGCGAGGCGAGCGCAGCAAGTCCGCAAAGGGCTATTTTGCGCTTGCCCCGCTGCCGGTATATACCAGCGGTGGGGATCCCAGCGCCGGTATGCTAGGTGCCGGGATCCCGAGCGCCAGCATACCGTAGTAGACCCGATAAAAGGGGGTATCCTATTAGTGGCGGTAATTTACCTCTGCTAATAAGTTTGTCGTGGGCGGATTCCCTGATGCTGGCATTTATCGGCAGGCAAAGCATAATCACTGAAAAGCAGCCCCAGGAGAACAGTTTTTTGCAATAGCAAAAACGGTCTGCAATAGGATAGCCCGATAATAACATTAGCGATATTAACCAGTTTTTGCCGTGCGGTAAACTACCGCCGGCAATAGGACACCTCCCTAAACTGTTGAAGTAAAAATATGACCAATTTGTTAATCAATACAGTACCACCATAATCCGCAGCAGAGTAAACAAATAAAATGAAGACAGAACTAAATAAGAGACAGAGGGGTATATTCAATAACTTTCAGAAAGACGGCAGCTTCTGACAGTTTTAGGTCGGAAGGGGTTCAGATTTAGGTCGGAAGGGGGGGAGAAGCAGCGGCAGCGTCCACCAGCAAGCGAGGCCCTGCTTGCTGGAACCAGGTGGACGCCACCGTGAGCCTCCGCTGCTGCACACCCAGTTTCCTCCTCTCCGTCTCCTCCTCCACCGCTGCTCTCCCACGGCAGCTGCTGACAGCTCCCCCCCCCCCCCCCCCGGCGCCGCTGACAGCTCCCCCCGCCGCTGCTGTCAGTGCACCCGGCAGACGCTGACAGCAGCCGGACAAGACACCAGAAGCAGCCAAATCCAACAGTCGGATTTGGCCACTCTTTGAATAGGGGTTGTCGGCTCCATTCCTAGAACTGCATGTCGGAATGGACCAGACTCTTACTGAATATATCCCAGAGTGGGAGATGTATCAAACCATCTGAAAAGAACAGGTAAAGTTACTCATAGCAAAGAATAAGCTTCTAGCTATAATTTACTAGAAAATACTGTACTTGATAAAGGATAGAAGCATATTTATAGCTACATTTGCTGCTCCACTTAACTGCTTTATAAGGTTTGAAGGATCTTCCCCCTATCCAATTACTTAGGTAAATTTATTATTCATCATCAATAATATTTTATTAATAGTTTTGCTCTGTTAACCACGGAAAGGGGAAGTGTACAGAAAAAAAGAGGGGGGAGAGGGACGGCGAAAAGGGGTCCGACAACACAGTACCAAATTGATTATGTAAACATTTAGCACACAGAAAAAAACATAATAAATAAAGTCTATAAGAAGAAGACATGTACAATAAAAAAAAAAAAGCAGAGACAGTCGATCTTATGAATAAGAACACCAGATTTCAAAATAAATAAAACTAATCAGTTTCAAGTAACAAATTAGCTCCATCTTCCGGTGGAGTATTCATGCCAACTAAACCATCTAATCAATAGATAATTAGCTTTAAAAAGAGTAAAGGTAAACCCAAGGTTTCCATCTGAAAGGGATGGTGAAACTTTTGGATAATTTTAGGAAGCACTGGAGGGGAGGGATTTTTCCAGTCTTGGGCTATCGCAGCTCTACTGGCAATAAGCATGTGGCCTAGCACATAATGATCTGCGTTAGATAGCTCGCTTGGGTAGACATTCAAAAGGGCTAGTGAAGGAGACTCATGTAGGGTGAAACGTAAAACTTTGGATGCGAGGGCGAAAACGTCCTTCCAAAGCGGACGGATTTGTCCAAAAAATTTGGAAGAGATATCCCACCTCAGCACAATTCCTCCAACAGAATTTGTAACTGAAGGCCAGATTCTATGTAATTTGGCTGGTGTAAAATAAAGGCAATTCAACAGCTTAAATAATAATAATTTATAATAATAATAATAATAATAATAATAATTTATTGTCATCAATAGTTTAAGAAAAAAATACATGATCAACGAAACTAAAAGCAAGCATATACAGAGACCATAAGAACAGAACAGAAAGAGCACTCCTGAAACCAAGACATTCTCAATTATCACTTTATCTCGGTCCTATCCGGTTTAACATGTTTACTGCTGTTGGGAAAAAACTACCCCTTAACCGGTTAGTCCGACAGAGAATAGAACGATAACGCCTATTAGATGGCAACACAGAAAACATCCCTACATTAGGATGAGATAGATCTCCCAAAATACTTCTCACCTTAGTGAGGAGCCTTTTTTCATATATATCCTGAATACAGGGCAAACTAACTCCAATAACTCTACTCGCAGTTTTAACCACTCTCTGAAGGGACTTACGTTCTACGGCAGTACAGTTACCGAACCATACCATAATCCCGTATGTAAGGACACTCTCTAAGATGGCCGAATAAAAATTTACTAAAATCTCCTTACGTATTCCCGCCATACGCATTTTCCTCAGTAAAAATAAGAATTTACTTACCGATAATTCTATTTCTCGGAGTCCGTAGTGGATGCTGGGGTTCCTGAAAGGACCATGGGGAATAGCGGCTCCGCAGGAGACAGGGCACAAAAAAGTAAAGCTTTACTAGGTCAGGTGGTGTGCACTGGCTCCTCCCCCTATGACCCTCCTCCAGACTCCAGTTAGGTACTGTGCCCGGACGAGCATACACAATAAGGGAGGCATTTTGAATCCCGGGTAAGACTCATACCAGCCACACCAATCACACCGTACAACTTGTGATCTAAACCCAGTTAACAGTATGACAACAGAAAGGGCCTCTTAAAGATGGCTCCTTAACAATAACCCGAATTAGTTAACAATAACTATGTACAAGTATTGCAGATAATCCGCACTTGGGATGGGCGCCCAGCATCCACTACGGACTCCGAGAAATAGAATTATCGGTAAGTAAATTCTTATTTTCTCTATCGTCCTAAGTGGATGCTGGGGTTCCTGAAAGGACCATGGGGATTATACCAAAGCTCCCAAACGGGCGGGAGAGTGCGGATGACTCTGCAGCACCGAATGAGAGAACTCCAGGTCCTCCTTTGCCAGGGTATCAAATTTGTAAAATTTTACAAACGTGTTCTCCCCCGACCACGTAGCTGCTCGGCAGAGTTGTAATGCCGAGACCCCTCGGGCAGCCGCCCAAGATGAGCCCACCTTCCTTGTGGAGTGGGCTTTTACAGTTTTAGGCTGTGGCAGGCCTGCCACAGAATGTGCAAGTTGAATTGTGTTACAAATCCAACGAGCAATCGACTGCTTAGAAGCAGGTGCGCCCAACTTGTTGGGTGCATACAATATAAACAGCGAGTCAGATTTTCTGACTCCAGCCGTCCTTGCAATGTATATTTTTAAGGCTCTGACAACGTCCAACAACTTGGAGTCCTCCAAGTCGCTAGTGGCCGCAGGCACCACAATAGGTTGGTTCAGATGAAATGCTGATACCACTTTAGGGAGAAAATGCGGACGAGTCCGCAGTTCTGCCCTATCCGAATGGAAGATTAGATAAGGACTTTTATAAGATAAAGCCGCCAATTCAGATACTCTCCTGGCAGAGGCCAGGGCTAGTAACATAGTCACTTTCAATGTGAGATATTTCAAATCCACCTTTTTCAATGGTTCAAACCAATGGGATTTGAGGAAATCTAAAACTACATTTAGATCCCACGGTGCCACCGGAGGCACCACAGGAGGCTGTATATGCAGTACTCCCTTGACAAAAGTCTGGACCTCAGGGACAGAGGCCAATTCTTTTTGGAAGAATATTGACAGGGCCGAAATTTGAACCTTAATGGATCCCAATTTGAGACCCATAGATAATCCTGATTGCAGGAAATGTAGGAAACGACCCAGTTGGAATTCCTCCGTCGGAACCCTCTGATCCTCGCACCACGCTACATATTTTCGCCAAATGCGGTGATAATGTTTCACGGTGACTTCCTTCCGTGCCTTAATCAAGGTAGGAATGACTTCTTCTGGAATGCCTTTCCCTTTTAGGATCTGGCGTTCAACCGCCATGCCGTCAAACGCAGCCGCGGTAAGTCTTGAAAAAGACAGGGACCCTGCTGTAGCAGGTCCCTTCTCAGAGGTAGAGGCCACGGTTCGTCCGTGAGCATCTCTTGAAGTTCCGGATACCAAGTCCTTCTCGGCCAATCCGGAACCACTAGTATTGTTCTTACTCTTCTTTGCCGTATGATCTTCAATACCTTTGGTATGAGCGGCAGAGGAGGAAACACATACACTGACTGGTACACCCAAGGAGTTACCAGTGCGTCCACAGCTATTGCCTGTGGATCTCTTGACCTGGCGCAATATTTGTCCAGTCTCTTGTTGAGGCGAGACGCCATCATGTCTACAATTGGTCTTTCCCAACGGTCTATTAACATGTTGAAGACTTCTGGATGTAGACCCCACTCTCCCGGATGAAGATCGTGTCTGCTGAGGAAGTCTGCTTCCCAGTTGTCCACGCCCGGGATGAACACTGCTGACAGTGCTATCACGTGATTCTCCGCCCAGCGAAGAATCTTGGCAGCTTCTGCCATTGCACTCCTGCTTCTTGTGCCGCCCTTCCTGTTTACATGGGCGACCGCCGTGATGTTGTCCGACTGAATCAACACCGGCTTTCCTTGCAGGAGAAGTTCCGCCTGGCTTAGAGCATTGTAGATTGCTCTTAGTTCCAGAATGTTTATGTGAAGAGACTTTTCCAGACTCGTCCATACTCCCTGGAAGTTTCTTCCTTGTGTGACTGCTCCCCAGCCTCTCAGGCTGGCGTCCGTGGTCACCAGGATCCAATCCTGAATGCCGAATCTGCGGCCTTCTAATAGGTGAGCCTTCTGCAACCACCACAGAAGTGACACCCTTGTCTTTGGTGACAGGGTTATTCGCAGGTGCATCTGCAGATGCGACCCTGACCATTTGTCCAACAGATCCCTTTGGAATATTCTTGCATGGAATCTGCCGAATGGAATTGCTTCGTAAGAAGCCACCATTTTTCCCAGGACTCTTGTGCATTGATGTACTGACACTTTTCCTGGTTTTAGGAGGTTCCTGACCAGATCGGATAACTCCTTGGCTTTTTCCTCTGGAAGGAAAACCTTTTTCTGAACCGTGTCCAGAATCATTCCTAGGAACAGCAGACGAGTTGTCGGGATTAAATGGGATTTTGGAATATTCAGAATCCACCCGTGTTGTCTTAGCACCTCTTGAGATAGTGCTAAAGCTGTCTCCAGCTGTTCTCTGGACCTTGCCCTTATTAGGAGATCGTCCAAGTATGGGATAACTAATACGCCTTTTCTTCGAAGAAGAATCATCATCTCGG
This sequence comes from Pseudophryne corroboree, assembly GCF_028390025.1. Lineage (NCBI taxonomy): Eukaryota > Metazoa > Chordata > Amphibia > Anura > Myobatrachidae > Pseudophryne > Pseudophryne corroboree. The sequence continues at coordinate 222,433,353 of NC_086454.1, read as the reverse complement.
CCATTACCTTGGTAAAGACCCGAGGCGCCGTGGACAATCCGAACGGCAGCGTCTGAAACTGATAGTGACAGTTTTGAACAATGAACCTGAGGTACCCCTGGGTGTAGATACGCATCCTTGATGTCCAAGGATACCATAAAGTCCCCTTCTTCCAGGTTCGCTATCACTGCTCTGAGTGACTCCATCTTGAACTTGAACTTTTTTATGTAGAGGTTCAAGGACTTCAGATTTAGAATAGGCCTTACCGAGCCATCCGGCTTCGGTACCACAAATAGAGTGGAATAATACCCCTTTCCTTGTTGTAATAGGGGTACTTTGACTATCACCTGCTGAGCGTACAGCTTGTGAATGGCTTCCAACACCCTCTCCCTTTCGGAAGAGACGGTTGGTAAGGCAGACTTCAGGAAACGATGAGGAGGATCCGTCTCTAATTCCAACCTGTACCCCTGAGATATTATCTGCAGGATCCAGGGGTCTACCTGCGAGTGAGCCCACTGCGCGCTGTAATTTTTGAGACGGCCCCCCACTGTCCCCGAGTCCGCTTGAGAGGCCCCAGCGTCATGCTGAGGTTTTTGCAGGAGCCGGGGAGGGCTTCTGTTCCTGGGAAGGAGCTGCCTGTTGGTGTCTCTTCCCTCTTCCTCTGCCTCGTGGCAGGTACGACAAGCCCTTTGCTCTCTTATTTTTGTAGGAGCGAAAAGGCTGCGGTTGAAAGGTCGGTGCCTTTCTCTGTTGGGGAGTGACTTGAGGTAAAAAAGTGGATTTCCCGGCAGTAGCCGTGGCCACCAAGTCTGATAGACCAACTCCAAATAACTCCTCCCCTTTATACGGCAAAACCTCCATGTGACGTTTTGAATCCGCATCGCCTGTCCACTGTCGTGTCCATAAGGCTCTTCTGGCTGAAATGGACATAGCACTCACCCGAGATGCCAGTGTGCAAATATCCCTCTGTGCATCACGCATATAGATAAATGCATCCTTTATTTGTTCTAACGACAGTAAAACATTGTCCCTATCTAGGGTATCAATATTTTCAATCAGGGATTCTGACCAAACTACTCCAGCACTGCACATCCAGGCAGTTGCTATAGCTGGTCGTAGTATAACACCTGCATGTGTGTATATATTCTTTTGAATAACTTCCATCTTTCTATCTGATGGATCCTTAAGTGCGGCCGTCTCAGGAGAGGGTAACGCCACTTGTTTGGATAAGCGTGTGAGCGCCTTGTCCACCTTAGGGGGTGTTTCCCAGCGCGCCCTAACCTCTGGCGGGAAAGGGTATAATGCCAATAACTTTTTTGAAATTATCAACTTTTTATCAGGAGCAACCCACGCTTCATCACACACGTCATTTAATTCTTCTGATTCAGGAAAAACTGTTTGTAGTTTTTTCACACCATACATAATACCCTGTTTTACGGTATCTGTAGTATCAGCTAAATGTAACGTCTCCTTCATTGCCAAAATCATATAACGTGTGGCCCTACTGGAAAATACGTTTGAATTTCTACCGTCGTCACTGGAATCAGTGCCCGTGTCTGGGTCTGTGTCGACCGACTGAGGCAAAGGGCGTTTTACAGCCCCTGACGGTGTTTGAGGCGCCTGGACAGGCATTAATTGATTGTCCGGCCGCCTCATGTCCTCAACTGACTGTTTAAGGGAAGATAAACCATCACGTAATTCCACAAATAAAGGCATCCATTCTGGTGTCGACCCCCTGGGGGGTGACATCTGCATATTTGGCAATTGCTCCGCCTCCACACCAATATCGTCCTCATACATGTCGACACCACGTACCGACACACACCGCAAACTCACAGGGAATGCTCTAATGAAGACAGGACCCACTAGCCCTTTTGGGGAGACAGAGGGAGAGTCTGCCAGCACACACCACAAAGCGCTATATATACAAGGGATATCCTTATATTAAGTGCTCCCTTATAGCTGCTTTAATATATATATATATAGCCATTAATGTGCCCCCCCTCTCTGTTTTACCCTGTTTCTGTAGTGCAGTGCAGGGGAGAGACCTGGGAGCCGTTCTGACCAGCGGAGCTGTGACAGAAAATGGCGCCGTGTGCTGAGGAGATAGGCCCCGCCCCTTTTTCGGCGGGTTCTTCTCCCGCTATTTTTCCAGTCAGGCAGGGGTTAAATATCTCCATATAGCCCCTATGGGCTATATGTGAGGTATTTTTAGCCTTGTATAAGGTTTATATTTGCCTCTCAGAGCGCCCCCCCCCAGCGCTCTGCACCCTCAGTGACTGCCCAGTGAAGTGTGCTGAGAGGAAAATGGCGCACAGCTGCAGTGCTGTGCGCTACCTTATGAAGACTGAGGAGTCTTCAGCCGCCGGTTTCCGGACCTCTTCACGCTTCAGCATCTGCAAGGGGGTCGGCGGCGCGGCTCCGGGACCGGACTCCACGGCTGGGCCTGTGTTCGATCCCTCTGGAGCTAATGGTGTCCAGTAGCCAAGCAGCAAATCCACTCTGCATGCAGGTGAGTTTACTACTTTCCCCCTAAGTCCCACGTTGCAGTGATCCTGTTGCCAGCAGGACTCACTGTAAAGAAAAAAACCTAAACTAAACTTTCTCTAAGCAGCTCTTTAGGAGAGCCACCTAGATTGCACCCTTCTCGTTCGGGCACAAAATCTAACTGGAGTCTGGAGGAGGGTCATAGGGGGAGGAGCCAGTGCACACCACCTGACCTAGTAAAGCTTTACTTTTTTGTGCCCTGTCTCCTGCGGAGCCGCTATTCCCCATGGTCCTTTCAGGAACCCCAGCATCCACTTAGGACGATAGAGAAAACAAGCGTTGTTGGGCCTTTTTAACAACACATCGTGTATGAGTACCCCAGGACAAATCACTGGAGATGTTAATACCCAGGAATTTAAAAGACTCAACTGTCTCCACTACCTGGTTATTTACAACTATAGAACAAAAGGGCTGCTTATGTATTTTCCTAAAATCTACAATAATTTCTTTCGTTTTTTTTACGTTTAGGATTAAATGATTTGTTTGACTCCAAGCTTCTAACCTAGCAACCTCAGATCTATATTCTGACTCATCGTCCTTACTTATTAAACCTACAACTGCAATATCATCGGCAAATTTAATAATGTGAACTGACTCCGATTTAGAAAGGCAATCATAGGTAAACAGGGAGTACAACAGGGGACTCAGTACACAGCCCTGAGGCACCCCCGTACTAATTACAAGCTCGCTTGACAGAGAATTGTACAATCTAACAGATTGGGGCCTATTTGTCAAGAAATCCAAGATCCATCTACATACAAAGTTATTTAATCCCAACTGAGATAATTTAGACACTAATGATGTTGGGATTACCGTATTAAATGCTGAACTGTAATCCACGAACAAAATTCTCGCAGAACAACATGTGGATTCTAGGTGGGTAGCCACACGATGAACCAAAGTGACTCTCTATGTGGTTATTACATTTAGACATAGTAAGGGTTGAGAGAGAGATTGACACCCATTGTTGCTGAGTAAAGGAGCACTGTAGATCAGATTCCCATTAAAGCTGTGTCAGTCATTTATGTTCCAATACCGCACTGCTCTCTACTGCATACCAAAAACATATAGAACCCCTACAATTGCCAGAGAGGATCTTCGCCAGTACAGTAGGGGGTGGCAAAAGTATTGGTCCTATGGACTGTATGGTACTAGTTATCCAATGAACGATACGATTGTATGAGAATAATTCAGTAGAGGGGAGGTTATATTGAATTTGGAGCATATAAAATGGGGTAATAGTTGTACCATCGACAAGTGCATTAATAGTAGCAATACCCACTTAGAAAGTTAAAAATACGGAATCATGCCAGAAAGAGCAGACAGGGATAGGGTGCGAGAGGGTAAAGAGAGATTTAGAGGAAACCAAGATAGTATCCCACGCTTTAAGGGAGTCCAGGATTGCACGGGGAGTGTGTTGTGTGAGGGGCCTCTGTTGAGTTGGAGTCCATAATAGGTCTAACAGGGGTATATGAGAAAACAACTGTTTCTCCAGGTCCACCCATAGCTTCCTACCCGCCGGCAAAAACCAATCGCATATTAGCGCCACCAGGCAAGCAGATTGGTATTGTCGTACATCTGGAACTGCCAGGCCTCCAAGCTTTTTTGGTTTAGTTAAATGACAATAGGCAATGTGGGGGGGTGTTTCTATATACCGGAGTGTGACTGAGTGAATTTGACTGATGAACTTTTGGGGGACTATATAGGGCGAGCGGAAGAGACACATCAGTTTTGGCAAAATAGACATTTTGTACACTGCCAACCTACGCAACCACGATACTTCTAACCCGGCCCATCTTTTCAATAGAGCTACTATTTGGGACAAGAGAGGATTGTAATTAAGCTCCATTATTTTAGACAACGAATTAGGGATGTTAATACCCAGGTATAAGATATGATCTGTTTTCCAGTTGTATTTGTTGCAGCATTAAGTTTATAAAATGAGGCAGCACTGTAGCGGTCAATAATCTCATGTAAGGCCGGTAGGGAGGTGTCAGGGTGTGTGACGAACAAGAGTACATCATCTGCAAAGAGACAGTTTATGGAGAGATGGACCAACACGTATACCTGGAAAGGCTAAATACTGACATATTGCAACCGCGAGGGGTTCTATTGCCAAAACGTATATGAGCGATGATAAAGGGCAACCTTGTCTAGTGCCATTCGAGATCTTAAAGGGGGAAGATGAGAAGTCATTACTAAATACCACGGCTGTGGGAGAACTATTATGTGCCAGAATAGTAGACAAGATTGCACCAGTTAACCCGATTTTCAACAGTATCTCATAGAGAAAGCCATCGACAGCGCAATCTGTCGAAAGCCTTCTCGGCGCCCAGGGAGAGAAAAACGGCTCCCCCTATGCATAATCCATTCAGCAAGGTCAAAAACCCTTCTTGTGTTGTCTACCCCGCACAAAGCTTACCTGATTCAGATGGTTAATGTAAGGGATAATCTATTTGCTATAAGTTTAGAGAAGATATTCAAATCAGTGTTGAGCAGAGCTATCGGTCTGTAATTCTGACCTAGGTAAGGATTTTTAACAGATATATGAATAGTGATAATAAGCGCCTGCAGCATTTCCTCAGACAAGGAAACATCATCAGTGGCATATTTATATAAGGAGGCGAGGACTGGTACTAGAGTAGGGGAAAATTTTCTGTAAAAGGAATTAGTGAATCCATCCGGGCCAGGAGCCTTCCCTAATGGTACAGATTTAACGACCACTGCTATTTCTTCCTCAGACCAAGGAACATTAAGGTACTCTAGATCATCCAAAGACAACGTAGATAAGTGCAGGTACTCCAAAAAAAGAAGCTATTAAAAGATAAGTTGGTTGTGGAGTGTCAGGGTCAGAGTTCAGGTTATACAATTTTTGGTAGTAAGTAGTGAAAGTGCCTGCTATGTCAGACAGATTCAAGAGTTTCTTCCCATTAGGCAACTGACTGCACTTGATTATATTCCTAACAACGTAGTCTTAGCCTGCGGGCCAGGAATTTACCAGATTTATTACCCAAGGTATAACATTTCTGTTGAAGTTGTGTGTAAACATGCTGCATACTGGTAAAGAATAATTTTTGGAGCAGATTCCTAATTAAGACTAGTTCACGTTTCGGAAGAAGGGAGGGTCAAGATCTGTTTAAAGACTCCACTTGAAGTACAGTTAGCGACGTTCTAAATCCTCCCTCTGGTTTAAATACTGTCTCTTTAGTCTGGCCCCTGTATGGATAGCCACCCCACGAAGAACTACCTTCAACGCACACCAGTGGGTAGGGACAGATGTGTCAAGGGGGGCATTCGTAGCTCAATAAGTAGTCAAGGCATCAGACAGGGTGGTAGAGGAGTCGGGAGAGGACAAATATAATCTGGGAGTCTCCAAGGATGGGGAGGCATTTTAGAGCTGTCATAATTCCAAGACCAAGTCACCGCTGCATAGTCAGACCACATTACTCGAAGAATAGTCAATCAGAACATGTGCTGTAAGGACCACTTATCTAACAGAATCAAATCTATATGGGAATACGAGTTGTGAGGGTGAGAAAACAAGATTTATGGTAAGAATTTACCGTTGTTAAATCTTTCTGCAAGGTACACTGGGCTCCACAAGGATTAACATCTGGGTGTAGAGTAGGATCTTGATCCGAGGCACCAACAGGCTCAAAGCTCTTGACTGTTCCCAAGATGCACAGCGCCGCCTCCTCTATAACCCCGCCCCCATGCACAGGAGCGCAGTTTCATTAACCAGCCCAAAGCAGTAGCAGGTACCAGAGACGACAATCGCTCGTAGCCAATTACACCACACACTCACCGCAGTAGAGGGTGTCAGTGGCTATGCCAATACCAACCCAAAGAAGCTAAGTGCGTCAGGATGGGCGCCTTGTGGAGGCCCAGTGTACCTCGCAGAAAGAGATTTAACAACGGTAAATTCTTACCATAAATCTCGTTTTCTGCTGCGGAGTATACTGGGCTCCACAAGGATTAACATCGGGGATGTCCTAAAGCAGTTTCTTATGGGAGGGGACGCACTGTAGCGGGCACAAGAACGTCCAAAGGAAGCATCCTGGGAAGCGGCGGTATCGAAGGCATAGAACCTTATAAACGTGTTCCCTGAGGACCACATTTCCGCCTTGCACAATTGTTCAAGGGTCGCACCACGGTGGGCCACCCAAGAAGGTCCAACCGACAGAGTAGAATGGGCTTTAATGATAATAGGAACCGGACGACCAGGCCATTAGGCCAAAGTCTGCTTGGAAGCAGGCCAGCCACGTTTGTGAAAATCAAACACAAAAAGAGAATCAGATTTCCTAATGGAGGAAGTTCTCTTCACATAGATACGGAGAGCCCATACCACATCCAAAGACCGCTCTTTGGTAGACAACTCAGGAGAATTAAAGGCCGGAACCACAATTTCCTGGTTAAGGTGGAAGGAAAACACCACCTTAGGTAAATAACCTGGCCGCGTTCTAAGAACCGCTCGTTCACGGTGAAAATTCAAATAGGGAGACTTACAGGATAAGGCACCCAAGTCTGATACTCTTCTAGCTGAAGCAATCGCCAGCAAGAATAGGACAATAAGAGAAAGCCACTTAAGGTCAGCAGAGGCAAGAGGCTCAAACGGAGACTCTTGCAAGGCTCCAAAACCACCGACAAGTCCCAAGGGGCCACTGGTGGCACATAAGGAGGCTGAATCCGCAACACACCCTGAGTGAATGTATGTACATCAGGTAGGGTAGCAATTTTTCTCTGAAACCAAACAGACAAGGCAGAGATATGAACCTTGAGGGAGGCCAGACACAGGCCTAAGTCCAGGCCCGGTTGTAGAAAAGCCAATAGTTTGGCCGTACTAAACCTGAAAACGTCATGATTGTGAGACGCACACCAAGTAAAGTAATCATTCCAGACCCTATGGTAGATCCGAGCAGTAGCCGGCTTATGGGCCTTCAACATAGTTTGAAGGACCGCCTCAGAAAAACCCTTGGCCCTCAGGACAGAAGCATCAAGAGCCACGCCGTCAAAGCCAGACGGACCAAGTCCTGGTAAACACAAGGGCCCTGAACAAGGAGGTCCGGCCATTGTGGAAGTAGAAGGGGATGATACAACGAGAGGCCCTGTAGATCAGAGAACCAGTGCCACCTGGGCCACGCTGTAGCGATCAGAAGTAGGTTTCCTGCTTCTTGCTTGAACTTCCGTATTACTCTGGGCAGGAGTGACACTGGAGGGAACACATACGGCAGCCTAAAGTTCCATGGAATTGCCAGAGCGTCCACGAACGCTGCTCGAGGATCCCTTGTCCTTGCTCAGAAGACCTTGTGATTGTGTCGAGACGTCATCAGGTCCACATCTGGAAGGCCCCACTTGTCCACGAGAAGTTGAAACACCTCTGGATGGAGGCTTCACTTTCCGGCGTGTACGTCCTGACGACTGAGAAAGTCCGCTTCCCAGTTTAGGACCCCCGGAATGAACACTGCGGATACGGCTGGCAGATGGTGTTCTGTCCACTGAAGAATCCGTGATACTTCCCTCATTGCCATGCGGCTTTGAGTGCCGCCTTGATGATTGATGTACGCCACCGTGGTGGTGTTGTCCGCTTGTACTTGAATAGGTCTGTTCTGTATCAAATGCTGGGCCACTGTCAACGCATTGAACACTGCTGCAGTTCCAAAATATTTATCAGGAGTAGAGACTCCTCCTCGGTCCACTGACCCTTAAGGGAGTGTCGTTCCAACCCCGCGCCCCAACCTCTCAGACTGGCATCTGTCGTCAGCAGGACCCAGTTGGATATCCATAAGGGACGGCCCCTGCTCAATCGATGGTCCTGAAGCCAACAGCTTAGTGACAGGCAGACCTCCGGAGACAAGGAGATCATGTGAGATCTGATCCGGTGAGGCAGGCCGTCCCACTTGGTCAGAATTAATTTCTGCAGTCGGAATTGAGCATACTCCACCATGTCGAAAGCCGACACCATGAGACCTAGCACTTGCGGACGAGATAGGAAGCATTGAATCCTGTTCTGAAGTTTCAGGACCTTCTCCTGAGACAAGAACAACCGCTGGTTGTGAGTGTCCAATGGTGCTCCCAGGTGTACCATGCTCCGAGCAGGAACCAGGGACGATTTCTTCCAGTTGACAAGCCACCCGTGGGCTGTCATGACCTGGGACAGTCAGATCTAGATGACACAGGAGAATTTCTGGGGAATTTGCCAGGATCAACAAATCGTCTAGGTATGGTAGGATCCTGACCCCTTGACGGCGGAGTGTAGCCATCATGACGGCCATTACTTTGGTGAAAACTCGGGGAGCCGTTGTCAAACCAAAGGGTAACGCCCAAAATTGGTAAGGAAGGTTGCCCACCGCAAACCTCAGGCACAGCTGATGAGACACTGCAATAAGAATATGCAGGTAGGCATCCTGTATGTCCAGGGAGACCATATAGTCCCCAGGTATTAAGGCCAGAGCAATAGAGCGAAGAGTTTCCATACGAAACTTGGAGATCCTCACGTGCTTGTTCAAGAACTTGAGATTGAGAATGGGCCGCGAGGATCCGTTCGGTTTCGGGACTAGAAACAGCATTGAATAGAACCCTTGCCTCGCTGAGCCAGAGGCACCCGTACCACCACTCCTGTGGTCAGGAGGGATTGTACCCCCGAATGAAGAGTGTTTGCCTTCATCGTATACAAAGGGACATCGGTCAGGCAAAATCGATGAGAGGGATGGTTCTTGAAGGGTACGGCGTAACCTTGAGTGATTACTTCCCTTACCCAGGTATCTGAAGTGGTCTTTAACCATTCCTGGGCAAAACCTAGAAGTCGGCCCCCCACCCTGGGATCCCCCAGAGGGAGGACCGCCCCGTCATGCGGCAGGCTTGTCAGTTTTGGAAGTAGGCTGGCGGGCAGCCCAGGCCCGCTTCGGTCTGGGCCTGGCAGGCTTGGAAGCATGAGTCTGCTTTGGGTACGCCTGACCTTTTGCTTTACCTGGAGGACGAAAGGGCCGAGGGAAAGTACTTTTAGCCTTCTGCGCGGAAGGAGCCGTACTAGGTAGGCAAGCTGTTTTAGCAGTAGCCAGATCAGCCACAGTCTTATTCAGGTCTTCACCAAAAAGAATGTCTCCTTTAAAGGAAGCGCCTCCAGGATTTTCTTAGAATCAATATCCACCGACCAGGATCTCAACAACAGGATATGGCGAGCCAAGACGGATGTAGTGGCAGCCTTGGTCGCCAGCACCTCGGCATCGGAAGCCGCCTCCTTAAGGTACAGAGAAGCCGTGGCAATATATGAGAGACATTATCTAGCATTATCAGGAGTGTCGGAAGGCAGCTCCGCCTCCAGCTCCTGAGCCCATGCTTCAACAGCTTCAGCAGCCCAAGTTGCTGCAATGGTTGGCCTATGCACAGCCCTTGTTAGACAACCCTCCACACGTCTATCCGTCGGTTCCTTCAGAGAAGTGACGGTAGTTACTGGCAGAGCTGAGGAAACTACCATGTGAGCCACATGAGAATCTACAGGCGGAGGAGTTTCCCAATGTTTACATAGCTCCGCAGAGAGAGGATAGCGAGACAACAGTCTCTTATGCGGTGTGACTTTCGTACCTGGATTTTCCCAGGATTCCTGACGTGTGTCAGTCAGGTGTTGAGAATGAGGTAAAACTTGTTTAACCACTTTCTTACGTTTAAATTTGTCCGGATTTTTAGAGACAGCCGCAGGCTCAGGTTCATCAGAGACCTGAAGAATGAGGCTGATAGCCTCAATCAAATCAGGGACATCTACCAGTGACTTCCCTTCCCCATCAGAAGCATCAGAGTCAGTGTCTGTGGGGTCAGTATATGCACCATCCTCCTCAGAGGACGTGTCCGGGACAGCGATGGACTGGGAGGATGTAGCAGCCCATTTAGAAGATGACTTAGTCCTTAGGTGGGCGAGAGTGACTTATTTTTAGTCAGCGATCGGTTCAAGTGCTGTAACTGTGTTGAGATCTGATCCGCCCACGGCGGATTGACAGCAGGGACCATAAATTGCTGCAGTGGCACAGGAGGTCCCACAGGGGGCATAAGTTTAGTTACAAGCGTATTCAACAATGTGGAGAAGGTAGCCCAAGGTGGGTCATTAGTTACCCCCGGTGCAAAAGACCCGCTGGGGGTAAGGAACCCCCTGAAATCTCTGCTGCCATGTTATCCTCAAAAGTGACTGCAGCGTCACCACCACACAATGTGGGAGAAGCCCCAGTTCCGTTGCCTCGTGTAGCTGACATAATGATAAGCACAATATCAGGCAACCTAGTACAATTTTAGCAGCGATATACCTTAGCAAGAACTCCCAGTGCAGTGTGACTTTCCTGTCAGCACAAACCGAGAATCCAAGAGATATATGGCGACTATAAATCACAAAGAAAAATACACAGCAAGTATATCTTGTGAAATACTTATAGCAGTTAATAAACCTGACACACTTAGCCCCCTCAGGTTACAGAATATAGGAGTAGCAAGCTGAGTGAAATACCCAAGATGGCAGCCACGCAGCAACTACATGCACACACACACATATAGTCACAAGCGTACCATGCAGAAATTATACAAAACCATAAAACTGCACTGGACTAGCAATACAAAGTAATACTCAGTATAGCTATATATGTAAACAGTAGATATAACAAAACACAGTAGATACTGGATGTATATCACAGGATGTTTGTACCACACAACCCTGAATGTATGCACTCTTTCTTAACACACACTGTCCCTTGACAGGTAGAATACTTACTGTAAGTGTCCTGTAAAATGCACAGCGCTGGCGAGCAGGCGGCTTTACAGAGGAGGATTTGCCCCAGCAGTCCCAGGAACAGTGCAGCTCTGTGTGATGGCGGCTGACAGGGAGTGAGGGAGAGATATGCAGCTCCAGGGCGGGAACTCAAATGGCTCCCTGGGGCTGGGGGAGCGGCTACAGGTTAGGCCTTATCCCCCTGCTGGATTCCCCACAGGGCACTGCGGGCTGTATAAAAATGGGTTTTTATAGGAGAAAACCCCCCACCTGTGCCCTATGTCCCAGTGACTAGTGGAGCGGCTGCCGAGTGTCCACGGCTGCGCCAGATTGCGATAATAGCGGGCCAAAGAGACCCCTTACCTCTCCATGTACCTGCGGCCAAGCGATCCCGGAGGGCAGCGGCGAGTGTGTGTGACGAGGAAGGACACCGGAGCCTCTGCTATAGTTACCCGGCAACCAGGGCGCGGGAGTATATAGCGCCGCTGGGGGAGTGATGGAGCTGCAGCAGAGGATGTCTATCTGACATTCATTAAAGCTGCAGCCCTTGAAGACTTCAATTTTCTTTTTTCTTCTGAAATTAAGCTATAATATAGGCTGCAGGAGCGGGCCCTGTTGATTGCCTGCTTACTGCATGGCACCAACTTACAAACTGAGCTACTGTGCACAGAGGCGGGGTTATAGAGGAGGCGGCGATTTGCATCTTGGGAACAGTCAAGCCTTTGAGCCTGTTGGTGCCTCAGATCAAGATCCTACTCTACACCCCGATGTTAATCCTTGTGGATCCCAGTGTACCCCGCAGTAGAAAAATAAATAAATAATATATATATATATATATATACATATACACACACACACACACACACACTATATATATATCTGTATATCTATATAGTGCATCCAGAAAGTATTCATAGCGTTTCACTTTTTCCACATTGTTACGTTACAGCTTTATTCCAAAATAGAATAAATTAATTTTTTCCCTCAAAATTCTACACACAATACCCCATAATGACAACGTGATTTTTTTTTTGTAAATTGGTCAAGCAACCAATTAATTTCATTCTGGACCATTTGATATGTATTGACCCTAAAACACTGTGATCCATACTGAATGCGTGTCATTCAAACATTCAGTTTATATATTCTCAGAGGACACTTTAGTACTGTAGGTGTATGTTATCATTATCCTTTATTTATATGGCACAAGGGTTTTGCAGCACCTAACAAAGTACTTAAACAAATGAGCAAAACAAGAAAACCAGTGACTTACAGTACAACACAATGCAGGACAAGTACAAGGTATATAAACATTTCTGAATCAATGGATATGACACTGAAATAAGCATCGGGGTGGCTGAAGCTAAGGACTAGGTGCCGATGTAAATAGTATAAGAGAAGGAAAAGCACATGAGGGAGAGAGCACTGCTCGTGAAAACTTACATTCTAAAGTGGGGGGGGGGGGGGGGGGGCAGACAGACAATGGTCACACAGATGGGGTAGACAGTAAGCATTGAACAGGGTTACGATGAGAGGTAGCTGGGTTTGAGAGCCCATTTGGAGTTCTGTAGAGAGGTGGAGTGTATGATCGGTAGAGGTAAAGAATTCCAGAGACAGGGAGCAGCACATGCAAAATCTTGTAGGAAGGAACGGGAGGAAGTGCTCACTTGGCAGGAGAGGCAGTGTGCATGTCTGGAGCGACAAGCACGAGTGTAAAGGGAGATAAGGTCAGAGATGTAAATGGGAGAGGAATGTGTGACAGCCTTATAAGTGAATGTGAGAAGCTTGAATTGGAATCTGAATGGGGAAGGGGTAGACAGTGTAGGGCTTGTAAGAGAGAGGAGGCGGATGTAGTACGTTAATTGATAATTCAATTGTGGTAGCTGAGGTTATGTTGGAGGGTGTGAAGATGATCAGCTCAGTCTTAAACATCCAAGAGGTAGCAGAGAAGGAGTTGGAAATACGAGTGAGGAGAGAGGTCAGGAGAGGTAAGGTACATTTGAGTATCATCAGCTTAGAGATTATAATCAAAGTCAAAAGATCTGGTGAGCTTACGTAAAGAAGACGTTTAAAAAGAGAACAGGAGAGGGGCAAGAACAGAACCTTTGGGGGACACCTACTGTTAGAAGAAGTGTGTGTGTGTGTGTGTGCGCGCGCAGGGGGGGGGGGGGGTGTAGTCATGGGTGGGAACGGTCAGAGAGGTAGGAGGATAGCCAGGAGTGCACAGTATCATGCAGTCCAAGGGAGTAAAGGATTTGTAGGAGGAGACTGTGGTCAACAGTATCAAAAGTAGCAGAGAGGTAAAGGAAAATAAGCAGAGAGTAGTGGCCCTTGTATTTGGTAGCATGGAGATCATAGCATGCTTTTGTGATGGCCAGTTTCAGTGGAGTGGAGAGGACAGAAGCAAGACTGAAGTGGGTCAAGAAGGGAGGGGAGGAAAGAAAGTGTAAGGCAGTTGTAGACAAAACGCTCGAGGAGTTTGGAGGCAAAAGGGAGGAAAGAGATGGGTTGGAAGTTGGAGAGAGTATAATATGGAGGGTAGGTTTTTTAAGAATAGGGGGACAAGGGCATGCTTGAATGCAGAGGGGACAGTGCCTGATGAGAGGGAGAGATTGAGGTGGTGGGCAAGATGGGAACAGGCAGAAGGAGAGAGGCAGCGGAGGAGATGGGACTGGATAGGGTCAAGTCAGGAGGTGGTGGTGGTGGGGGCGGCGGGAGTAATGGATGAATGCCATGAATTCCTCTCCAGATACAGGGTAAAATTAGGTCAGGGTTGATAGGAAGGATGTTTGAGGATTGGTCAGTAATAAAGAGGGGGCGGGGGGGGGAGGGGGAAAGCATTGTTGAGGGTCTGGTGGGATGTAATGCTCTGACATATGGAGTCAATTTTGGATGTGTAGTGGGTGCCAGAGATTGAGTATGGGAGTTGAGGTGGGCAGAGGAAGTTGACATTGGCAAAGAGACGCTGGGGGTTCGAAGACTGGGTGGAGATGAGGTTCTTGAAATAAGAAAAGGAAAGAGCACCACTAGAGGATGATAGCATAAATATGAAATGAAGGAAGCCTGCCTTGGAGCGTGATCTCCTCCACTGTTGCTCAGCAGTACGGGAACATTTTTGAAGATATCTGGTGACTTTGGAATGGCAGGGTTGAGGTGCTGATCTACAAGGGTAAAAAGTGGTTGCCAGAGCAACAGAGTCAAGAGCAGAAGGAAGGCATTGTATAGAGAAGTGGCTTGTTCAGAGCATGAGAGAGAATAGGAGAGAAGTGAATCGAACAGGGAGGATAAGGAAATGATATTGAAAGCCTCAATGTTATGCTTAGTGATGGTAGCCTTAGGAGGCAGAGGTGGAAAAGCAGAGAGAGATAAATTAAATGGGAGCAGCTGATGGTCAGAGAGGGGGAATGGGGAGTTAGAGTAGTTAGGATATCACAACGGTGAGTGAAGACCAGATCAAGTGAGTAACCATTCACATGGGAGGGTGAGGAGGTCCACTGGGGGAGATCAAGAGATGATGTGAGATTAAGGAGTTTAGAGGCAGAGGGTTTTGTGGGATATGTATTGGATGTTAACATTTATGCAAATATCTGAGCACTGAAGCCAATCGTTCTGCAGGAACAAATATTGTCAGAGGTTTCAGTAGTTCATACCAAACATGTTAATATATGAATGCACAGCAGATTGAATTGAAAGCAAATGGACTAAAGCAGCAGAAAACCAAACTGGGGTCATTACATGGTAACAAACATTACATTTTGACTAAACAGATATGGAATATATTTATTTTTGAGCATGTGTTTTGAATATTTTGTGCAAAGTAAATGTTGTTTGTGTGGTACAGGATATGCTTTAATTTTGATGCAAAGCTTGGCATCTTGTCATTATTAGATGCTTTGAGAGAGAGGATTGAAAACTGGTAACAAATGTTACATGAAAAGGGCAAAGCTGTAATGTTTGCAATTGATAAAGAAATTTCTCTGCTAATTGGTAAGGTCTGGAAATAAAAACACATGTGTTTGTATTAGAGAGCATATATTTTAAAACAGGGGTAATGACAATGTTATGACTTGTTCATCTCTTGCCCAGAAAAAATACAGAAAAGTAACAAACGTTACACAGACAGATGTTCATAACGGAAGTCATTGTAGGGAGTGTCCAAAAATATATTTAAACTAAATAAGAGTAGTAAAGAACATGAAGGTCACTCAATTGTCACAGGTAGCTTTTGTGAGAAATAAAACTTTCCTCTAACTTCTCTTGGTTTGGCTACCTTTGCAACAACCATTTCAAGTGAAACTTCATCTACGTCATCTGTTTGGGGATAGACAAAATACAAATCTTTCCCCATCTTCTTTTGAAGGAATTGTATCTTGAGGACATCTTTTTTCTTTCTTTTTTTCTTAAGAAACAATCATTTGAATTCAGCTGTTAACTCTATGTCCCTGTTTTCATGGAATGACCCACTGGGTTATACAACTGTCAGCTAAACACAGGAAACAACCTACAATGTTACATACTCATCAGAACAAGACAGTTGAAAATTGGAAACAAGCTGCCTCCATTTTGGCTGTTTTTGCAGATAGTATGGTCAAAATTAGGGCTTTAAATGGTTCCGGCTGGTGGTAGTGCAACAGTATGCGGCACACATTAGGCTCCTTAATATTAACGGGCCATTGTTTAAACCCCACAGCCTGCCTGTGAATTGTAACTGGCCATGTAAATTATTTTATGGCCACAGTCTACCCATCCTCTAATACTTCAAGCAGGATAATGTGCTATGTCACAAAACACAAGTCATCTCAGGCTCATTCCACAAACGTGTTAAAGTTTCGAAAGATTGCTAGTAAATGCCACTCCTGATGCTGTTTTTTGTGAGGTTGATCTGGAGAAAAATTCACATATCAGTGCCTAATCCACATATCACTGAAATTTTGACCCTTTGTCAATCAAAATATTGAGAGTACAGATGTTTTTTTTTTTTTTTATCAATCTTGCCTGAGTTCATTATATATTCCTTTACTTCATACTTCATTATTTTCTTGGAGTGAAAAACTGATTTTACTGTAAATTGCGAAATACCCCTATTTAAAATGACCACAATAAATTTATCATCCATAATTTTACCATGAATTTCACTTTACCTACTCTGAGCAGGTGCAAAGTTGGGAAAAATCTAGTTTAAGTTAAAAATGTTAGGATTTGGTCCAGAACGCCATGGGACAAGTCCCCCTTCCCTAAAGACTGAGTAGGCACTTTAATTATTTTTTAAATGGCCAATAAAGACATGTCATTTTTGGGATGAAAGTTCAAGGCATGGGACAGGTATATTGGAGTGCTTAATGAGTGGGACAAATGTTTTTAGGTTTGCAGGTTGGAGTAGTTAGTCTTTTTCCACTTTTTTTGTCTCCGAAATTTCGCGCAAATCCTGCTTTGCTACTAACATAGGATAACAGTATAGAAGTGCATTAGAGGTCATATTAAATAGATTTGGGGTACTTAAATTGAGTTAAATTGCTGTTATATGCATTTAAAAAAAATGAGTGCTCTCATTAAATTTGGGGTACATAAAAAAGGGTAGAAGTATATATTTGGGAAGAAGACTACCGCCACCTGCAAGTCTAAAAACATTTGTCACACTCAAAGCACACCAATATACCCTTTTCACCCCAAAAATGACGTCATTATTGAGCAGATAAAAATAATTAAAATCTTCAAAGTGGTTACTTAGTCACTGGAAGGGGGTCCAGGACTTCTGAATCAAATCCCTACATCTTTACCTTAAGCCTTTACCAGGAAAACATTGGGGTTGTGATAGATCAGGAATCCGGGCACCAAACAGTTAATGCTTTCAGCGTATCCCAGGATGCTCGGCTTCCCGACCTATAACCCCGCCTCCAGGCACCTCAGTTTCGTTAACCAGCTCAATGCAGAAAGGAGAGAAGAAAGAGGCTAGGCACGTAAAACCACATTCTCACCGACAGTACAAGGAACCAGAGGCTAATACCGTAAAAAACCCAGAGAAACCAGGTGTGTCAGGGTGGGCGCCTGTGGACCCTATGTACTTCGCAGAAAGAGAGTGTTAACAAAGGTAAGTCTACCATAACACTCCTTTTCTGCAGCAGGGTACTGTAATTAAGGTTTCCACAGGGATGTCCTAAAGCAGTACTTCAAGGGTGGGGTCGCGTCTGAGAGGATAAGAGAATCCTGCGTCCAAAGTAAGCATCTTGGGTGGCAAAGGAATCAAAGGCATAAAATCTAAGAAACTTGTAAACTGAAGACCACAAAGCCGCCTGGCACAATTGTTCGGCGGATGCCCCACGGCGTGCTGCCCAAGAAGGTCCTACACACCGCGTAGAATGGGCAGAAACTGAAGCTGGCAAAGGAAGGGCAGCTCTAGTATAAGCATGTGCAATGCCATTCTAATCCATCTGGCCATCGTCTGCTTGTTAGCAGGCCAGCCACGCTTGTGAAATCCAAATAGAACAAAAAAAGAGAATCAGAACATCTAATAGAAGCAGTACTGTCCACATAGTTACGTAGAGCCCGAACCACATACTAAGAGCGTTCCTTTGTCGACAAATGAGAAGAGATAAAGGCCGGAATCACAGTCTCTTGATTAAGGTGAAAAGAGGAAACCACCTTAGGGAGGTAACCAGGTCTACTTCGCAGAACCGCTCCATCACAGTGGAAAATCAAGAGAGGAGGACAAGGCACCCAAGTCTGACTCTTCATGCAGAAGCAACAGCCAGTAAGAAAAGAGTCTCAGCAGTCAGCCATTTGAGGTCCACCAGGTCTAGAGGTTCAAAGAGGGACTCATGAAGAGACTCCAACACCACAGACCGATCCCATGGGGCCACAGGAGGGACACAGGGAGGCTGAATGCGAATTACACCTTGAAGAAACGTGTAAGCATCTGGTAGTGAGGCTATTCTGCATTGGAACCAGACAGACAAGGCAGAAATGTGTACCTTGAGAAGTCTAAACCTCTTTGGAGAAATTCAAGAATTCTGGAAGTTCTAAACTTAGAGGCATCCTAACGCTTAGCAGCGCAACATGTAAAATAATAAGTGTGCCACACTCTATAGAAAATGCGTGAAGAGGCCGGCTTGAGGGCCTAAGCATGGTTTGAACGACAGCCTCCAAAAATCCTTTGGCCCTCAGGAGTGATGCTTCAAGAGCTACGCCATCAAAAACAGCCGAGCCAGGTCCGGATGGAGACACAGGGTCTGAGAGAGAAGGTCCCGTAGGAAGGGGAAGGGGTCACTCTGCTGAGAGCCCCTGGAGATCAGAGAACCAGTGCTGAATGGGCCATGCGGAAGCTACCAGAATAAGTTTTCCTCCTTCCTGTTTGAACTTCCGAAGACCCGAGGTGTAAGAGATACCGGAGGGAAGCTGTAAGGTAGATGAAAGGTCCACGGGATCGTCAATGCATCCACGAATGCTGCCTGGGGATCCTTGGTTTGAGATCAGAAGATCGGCACCTTGTGATTGTGTTGAGAGGCCATGAGCTCCACGTCTGGAAGATCCCATTCATCTGCTAGAATCTAAAAATTTTTCCAGATGAAGAGCCCACTCTCCGGCGTGAACATCCTGATGACTGAGAAAGTCTGCCTCCCAGTTGAGCACTCCCGGAATGAAGACCGCAGATATGGCCGGTATGTGTGGTTCTGCCCATTGCAGAATTTTAGACACATCTATCATCGCCATGTGGCTACAAGACTGGGGTCTGTAGTAAGTAAGACCCAGTTGGAGATCCAGAAAGGATGGCCCATGCTGAATCGCTGACCCTGGAGCCACAAGGTCAGTGATGGACGAACCTCCGGAGTCAACAAAATCATTTAAGATCTGATCCTGTGAGGGTGGCTGTTCCATTTTGAGAAAATTAGACACTGCAGAGGGCGGGAGTGAAACGGAGCGTACTCGACCATGTCGAAAGATGGCACCATCAGGCCGAGGATTTGCATAGCAGAGTGTACAGACACCCGAAGACAGTGAATGAAGTGACATACACTGTTCTGTATAGTCAGAACTTAGACTGTATGTATCCTAGAGCGCTCCTAGATACAACACCCTTTGGGACAGAGTAAGGGAGGACTTCTTCCAATTTATCAGCCAACTGTGTGTCCGCAGAAAGGTTACAGTCAGTTGAAAATGACTGAGGAGAACTTCTTGCGAGTTTGCCAGAAACCGCAATATGTCCAGGTACGGCAGGATCCGTATACCCTGGCGACGGAGATAATTAGTCATAACGGCCATGACCTTGGTAAAACGCGACTAGCTGTAGCCAGTCCAAACGGTAGAGCCAGAAACTGGTAATGTTGGTTGCCAAAGGCAAACCGTAGGAACGGCTGATGCGAAGTGGCAATAGGCATATGCAAACACACATCCTGTATATCCAGGGAAACCATGTAGTCCCCAGGTTCCATGGCTAGAACAATCCACCGCAAAGTTTCTATGTGAAACTTGGACACTCACAAATTTGTTTAAAGATTTGAGGTTGAGAATAGGTCAGTGTGAGTCAATTGGGCTTCAGAACAACAAACCGGGTTGAGTAGTAACCTCTGCCCCTTTGGGACTGAAGAAATGGCACAATCACCCCTGAGTGAAAGATAGAGCTGACCACAGTTTGTAGAATTTCTGCCTTTGACAGGTCCGATGGTAGGCCTGTTGTAAAAAACAAACAAACATAAAAAACTGTTGAGGGGGACGTCCTTTGAATGAGACGGCGTACCCGTGAGAGACAACTTCTAGCACCCAAGTGTCCAAAGTGGTCCAAACCTGAGCGAAGTGTAGAAGTCGTAGAAGTCTCTATCCTGGGGTTGAAGGACTGTCCTGTCAGGCTGCAGGTTTGTCAGGTTTTGCTGTAGGCCGTCGAGCTGCCCAGGGCTGCTTGGCTTTGGACTTGGAAGGTTTACCAGGGCGTGATTATCTAGGGAATGACTGTCCCTTAGCCTTGACTTGTGGACGAAAAGACCAAAAGGCAATACTTTTGGCCTTCTGAGCAGGATTTGTTAAGGGCAAAAAAGTTGTCTTGGCTCCCGCAAAGTTTGATACAATTTTATCTAGTTCTTCCCCAAAAAGAATATCCACCATGAAGGGAAGAATTTCCAAGGATTTCTTGGAATCCCAGTTCACCTTCCAGGGAGGTAGACAAAGAATACAGCGTGCCAGTATGGATGTAGCCGACGCCTTAGCAGCTAACACTCTAACCTCAGATGATGCTTCCTGAATGTAACATGAAGCAGTCTTTATATGGCTTAAATACATTCAGCTTTCGTCAGAAATATCCATAGGCAGTTCTTCCTCCAGCGCCTGTACCAACGCTTCTATTGCCTTTGCGGCCCAGGAAACTGCCACAGTGGGTCTATATATAGCCCCCTGCGAGATAATAAATAGATTTCAGGCAACTTTCAATACGTTTGTCAGTCTGTTCCCTCAGGGAGGTTACCTGGTAACAGGCAGAGTGGATGACACCATGAGATGTGTGACATGAGCGTTCACTGGAGGTGGAGCTGCAGGTACAGGATAACGAGCTAAAGCCTGTTTAGACATAGGGAATTTCTTACTTGGTGTGTTCCAGCCTAATGTCCATTAAATGATCAGAAAGTAATAATTCAGATGTAGTTACCTTCTGCTATTTAAACACATCAGTTTTCTTAGCCACTATAGTGGGTTCCTCCTCATCCCAGAGTTTCATAATATGCTTTATTGCTTCCACAAGGGCAGGGACATCTACTAGAACAGGAACTTCCTCTTCTGCAGCACAGGAGTCTGTGTCAGAGCTGTATGCTCCCCCTCCTCTTCAGAAGATACCTCTGAGGGGGCTGTGGATTGGGAGGATAAAGTCTGCTTAGGGGGACCGGTGGCATGCTTATGCCCTGTCAAAGCCTTATGTTTAGTCAAATTGTGGTTTAATTGTTGCAGCTGATTTGACAAATTACCCACCCAAGGCAGATTCACTACATGTAGGAGTAGGAGGTAGTGCCATAGGGGGGCCCATACGGGACGCAAGGCGGTTTACCAAAGTACCTAACAGTTTAGAAAAGGCTGCCCAGGAAGGCTCCTGCATGGGGGAAGGAGCAGCAGACTGACTGGGAGGTGTATAACAGCATAAAGCCGAACATTTAAGACATCCTCCTCAGTTAATCCAGCTGAGCAAACTCTGCATGAGAGCAGCACAGGGGATTCCGATGGCTTGAGTCCCTTCTTCTTAGATATATTGTGAAACAAAGTGGACTCACACTGTACAATACAGTACAGCAGTATGTGACTAAAGCACAGATATTATACATATACTGTGTATATATATATATATATATATATATATGAAACCAGACAGCAGAGTTAGGACTCAGTCACACACTTTGCAGAAAATATACAATATATAACTACAATGACCTTTATATAAACTACTCAGTCACCTTAAGGCAGGTAGGATAATCAGTTATTGTAAAAACCTGGCATGTCAGATGTTTTTACAGGAAGACTTGCTTGCTGCCTTGTTGTAAGACAGCCACCTGGTCTATGTGAGGAAATGAGCGAGGAGTGAGGCAGCTCAAAGATGGGAAATAGATGATAGATGGCACCCAGAGCTGGGGGAGGGGCTACAGCTCAAAGCTCCGCCTCCCCTCTGCAGGTCTTGAACCCCAGGTACTGTTGGGCATTATTTAAATAGGTGTTAATACAACTGGACCTGTGACCTCTTGCCCTGGTGGTCTAATGGGGTCCCTGCTCGAAGTGTCCACGCCAGCGCCGAAGTCAGTCTCCCCAGACCGCGGCGGCCCAGGATTTAGCAATGGGTCGCGCAAAGGAAACCCTCTTACCTGTCCACCCGATGCCGGCCAAGCAGTCATGGGTCCGCACGGCAGCAGTGCTAAGAGCTGCGCGTCTCACCTGCTGCAAGTACCCGCCAAGAGGCTTCCACCAGCGGGAGTTTTGGCGCCGGCGTGGGAGGTGAAGGAGCTGCACCGCTGAAGTCACGCAGACTTGCAGCGCTGCCAGCTCTGAAGAGAGACTTCAAACTATTCTAAGTATTAAAAGCTTTTGGGGCTGCAGTAGCAGCCTACTGTACAGTGCACCTGCTTGCTGCAGGCACCAACTCAAAACTAAGGTGCCTGTGCCTGGAGGCGGGGTTATAGGGAGGGAAGCCAAGCACCCTGGGATATGTTAACTGATTGGTGCCCGTATTCCTGAGCCATCACTACAACCCCGATGTTTCACTGTGGAAACCCTATGTACCCTGCTGCAGAAATAGACATTTTCCCCAACATTGTACCTACTCAGAATAGGTGAAGTGAATTTCACGGTAAAATTATCGACAACAAACTTCCGGTGGGCGGGGCACCAAGAGTGGCCACATTTTAGCTGTGCTCCAGCATCCGTCTTCTATTAAAATCCAAGAGACAGACTTTTCTCCTGGGATTGTTCCTCAATTTTAGCTGGGGATATGTAGGGGGACATACCTGGCACATTTGTGGATCAGGAGCTGCCATCTCCACCGGAGTCAAGCCTGAAAAGGACTCAGGTGTTTATGATCACCTGCAGCTGCCATCTTTGGGCGCGAACATAGCGGGAAATCCGTTGCCTCTTCTGCAGCATTTCCCTGTTCGAAGTGTTTTCTGAAGAGGGACTCCAGCTGCCTACAGCACTCTGTGAAGTGTTCCTGCTGCCTGTCTCCTATGGTAACTTACCTGACTATGCTTCTCCGCTGGCTGTATTCTCTGTGAGTGTCCTGCTGTGGCTTCATCATGGAATTCCCCTGGCCGCTGCTGCTCTCCGTGGATCCACTGCCTCTCCTCTAACATCCTCTGTGGCTGCAGAACACATGCGGTACTCCTGTTTGCGGTGTTGGGCTCTGCTGCTGAGAGTCTGCTTGAGCCCCTCCTACACTTCCCCAGTGTTTCTAACTGCTCACTGGGTTCCCTCTTGAGAAGTCTGTAGTGTGCACTGCTCGGATCTGAGGGAGCATTGCTGTCTTGGGTACTTTCCTGCTGGACGTCAGTGTTCATCCTGCTGCTCTGCTCCCCCCGCTCTGATCTTGACAACTGTTGCTGACTGAATTGCTGCTGTCTATGAGAAGTGGGGATCATTTACATCACGGACATTCTTCTTATGCACTTTGATGCTTGCTCATCCACCCATCCTTATCCGGCTACTTCTACTTTCCCTGTGCCTGCAGTGACTCTCCCTCCTCTCTGCCCATAGAGCCCACTGTTGCCTGGATTCTTGCCAGCTTTTGGGGTGAAGACAACACACAGGTGCCCTCCTAGGAGGATCGGAGACCCTGCAAATCCCCTCCACCAGCCTCCTGCTACTGCTCCCGAATGGACTAATTTATTTTCCTTGGACTTCCACATATTGGTGTACCTTTTCTATTGCTAGCCACAGAGGACTGCTACTCTTCAGAAAGACCACTTGTCCTTTGCTGTACTCCTTCTTTGTGGTAACCTAATCGATTGTGGTTTTCTGGCTGTTAGTGATTTTTTTTTTCTATTTACATGTTGCAACAGTGCCATCTAGTGGTGATTATTATAATAGTGGGTTCAGGTTATTCTTTTGTGCTACAGTTATTATTATTATTGTACATTTTATTTATAAGGCGCCACAAGTGTTTTGCAGAAAGGACAGTACAGGGGGACAAAACTTAGCATTACAGTAAATAAAAATAGAGTACAGGTAACAGAGCACCACAATTCTCAAAACATAATACATCTAAGATGTAAGTAGCGATGTAATCACCGTACTACTTGGGACTGGCGGCCATAGACAGAGATGAGCCTTTACCAGCAGGAGAAAAAGCGGGTAAAAGATGGTCGCTGAGTAGGAGAGAGCTTTGAGTGAAATGTGTCGAGAAGAGGGCTTTGACAACAAGGGGAAAGAGGCACCTGCTCTAAAGAGTTAACAATCTAGTGGGAAGGGGCAACAGACTGATGACATAAGGGTGCAAGCAAAGGAGGTAGCCTGATGGCAGTATGTAAGCAAAGCAGAGATGTTCAAGGCATGAGGATGGAGGAGCAGCCTCAGGACAGTTTAACTATATTGTTTCCACTGTAGTACATTGAATTTTATTTTCTCCTCTCCTCACCAGAGAATACTATACCTTCTCTGAAATTTCTGGGTATTGCTTATATTGTTCTCTGACACCTGTTATTTGAAGTGTACTATTGGTTCCATACATTGTCATCTACGTTCCTTTGCGCTCATAGCTTTATCAGTTTGTTTTGTGCATTAATTGTATTTCTCCTGGTAATGGTGACCCCTACCTTAATGACTATGGATACCACGTTTGTCACTCGTCTGGCCGAAGAACTAAGTGCCATCCTGATGCCTTTGTTGGGTGTGCGCTTCAGTCGCCTAGTGTCCCGGCTTGACACTGTATTAAACTCTGGGGACCCCCTCATCTATGGCAGTGTCCCTTTGGGGACCCTGTGTCTGCTATTACTACCAAGGCATTAGAACATCAGGATGGGATGGATTTCTTTCCCTCCATGCCATCTTACTTCCAGGACACTTTCATTACTAGTGAATGGTTAGTCACCGATTCTCTATTTGGGAGTCCAGATGGCCAGTGTCCTGATTTTCTACTGAGGCAGTCCTTACACCCTGACAAGAGAAAGATGCTGTTGGTTTATTCCACCTGGTCATCTAGCTGGTCCTTAATTGACACCAACCAGCTTAATTTTTCTCAATGTAGCCTTTGGTTTATCCCTGAAATTGCACATAAATTGTCATGGTTTATCTGGCGACTTATTCGCTCACTCTCTGTGGTCTATATTACATTTAGGCTCCCAGGCTTTTCAGGCACAATTATTTAAAGGCTAATACCTCAAAATACCAATGTTTATTTTATTCTGACTCTGTAGAGTTTTTTTTAGTGTTTTGTTTTTTAGGCTCTGTTTATTAAACTATCCTAGTCTCATGACTCAATGTTAATCTCAGGGTTGGGGAAAAAACAGGTTTAAAAAAAAAAAAAAAGTTTTTTTGACTTAAACCTTTTTTGGTTTCAATCAATTTTTTATTGCATTAACGTTTTAATGAAAAAAAAAGTAATCCTGTTTGTTATAATACTGTGAAACATTGCTATGTACTAGAAACCTTTATCAACTATGTTTTAATGCTTTCTAAGGGTGCATACACACGGTGAGATTCGGACTTATCCGATTCTCACCGTGCGACAGGGGGCCGGGTCGGCACTTAGCCAGTATCGCAAGCACATAATGAGTGTGCTTGCGATGCTGGCTATGTGCGATTTTGGCTAAGTGTCAATCCTGACTATCTCTACTATAGAGATAGTCAGGATTGACTTGCCTGCACAGCCTATTTTTTCTGCCGATGCCGACCGCGCGGGGCCGCGCATCGGCATCGGATCGGGATCGCAAAGTGACTGTCACCTTGCGATCTGCACTATCTTTTCATCCGATTCTGACTATATAGTCAGAATCGAATGAAAAAATCTTACCGTGTGTACACACCTTAACATTGACAATCCAAAGTTATTAGGCTTTGATATGATTTATTTGAAATCTCTTAATAAAACCAATTTTAGACTAAAATATAATTAAAACAAGCAAAAGTACTTTTCAGAGAAATGCAAACACACACAAAAAAGAATGAGTTAAGCATTAGCACTGGATATGTCTCTGGCATTAAACATTTTGAATAAAAACACTACTTTAGATGCCTTTTCAGTTCCCAGTCTGTTTTGAAGCTTCGAATGAACTAAACCAAAAGAAGAAAAAAATCTTTCTACACTAGTTGAAGATGATTGAGAAGTCAAAAGTTGTTCAATCATGGGAAATACATTAGGTTATGAATTGAAGTAAACATGAAGATTAAACCATGAAGTGTTTTTCTGTGTATTGCCTGTTTAATGTGTTGGAGTTGTTTACTCTTTAAGACTGAGTGTTAACTGTGGTTTTTTTCCTGTCCTATGGGAATGTTGGGGGAGAAGCTTGATGCTAGGCAGATTTAGCACCTCTCTTATCTGATTCACCTTCCTATATCTTTGTTGTGTGTGTGATTTACTGCATTGGTTCAGCTTACTTAGATGAAGACCACAAGCAACAAGAATGTGGAATAACACCAGGGATTCCCTTACAATAGACTCTTTTTTTTAATAAGTCACAGTGTTGAGCCTGTAGTCACAGCATATTAAAAAAAAAAAAAAAAAGTTTTTTTTTTTAAACCCATTTGGTTTAAACCAGCCAACCCTGGTTAATCTTAATGTTTCTTTCCCATTTCCACTTATCCATTCAATTTCACTTGGTTGGGCGACTAATAATGCTTTCTGTCTTTTCATCTATTTGTGATGCTTAGTCGACCTAAGAAAAATTTGTTCCCTAATGTAGGACGAACATAACTTCTTTTTGGGCCTTTCATGCTCTTCTTTCATTACACCTGTGCATAGTTCATTATGGTTCTGAGGTTACATTTAATTGTAATTTTCTTATGATTCATCGGCCATCTTTACTTAATTATTTAATTTGACTGAGCTGAGCTAGGTGGTTATTAATATGTTCTATTTACTCAAACAACCCCCCCCCCCCTTTCTATCCTAGCATAATCTTCCCAGGGAGTAGACTGCTGACCAGCAGTTGGTCCCTCCTATTTTGGTTGGAAAAGTTAAGAAATAGGAGTAATGGAAGCTAAGCATCATGTGTCTCTATTGCATATACCTTGCATATCCCCCAGGTGGATCTCTCTTCTGTGTCCAGTAATATGCTTTTTATGATTATTCTTGTACAACCTGTGATAACATTGTTATTCTGTTTACTGTTCTCATATTGAACTGTTCTGCATGTTGTCCCTACTTGCTGTACTGGATGCTGATGATGCTTGCGCTTCAATAAAAAAATATATATCGACAACAAATAATTTTGGCTAATTAAATAGGAGTCTTTTACAAGTTGCAGTAAAATTGCAGTTTTTCATGCAAAAAGGATAGTTATGGCAGACTTACCATTGTTAACTCTTTCTGCGAAGTACATTGGGTACATTTGCTTATTTGCAGGCCAGCCACGTTTGTGGAAACCAAACAGAACAAAAAGGGAATCTGACCTCCTGATAGAGGCAGTTCTGTTCTCATAGACACGGAGAGCCCACATCCAAAGAACGTTCTTTGGGAGAGAAATCCGAGAAGACAAAGGCCGGAACCATAATCTCTTGGTTAAGGTGAAAAGATGACACCACCTTAGGCAAATAACCTGGCCGAGTTCGTAAAACTGCCTGGTCCCGGTGGAAGATGAGAAAGGGAGGACGACAGGACAAAGCACCTAAGTCCGACACCCGTCTTGCAGAGGAAATAGCCAGTAAGAACAGGATCTTGGCTGTGAGCCATTTAAGGTCCACCGATTCAAGAGATTCAAATGGAGGCTCTTGTAGTGCATTCAGCACAACAGACAAATCCCATGGAGCCACAGGAGGGACATAGGGAGGCTGAATCCGAATAACGCCCTGAATGAATGTATGAACATCAGGTACAGAGGAAATTTTTCTATGAAACCAAACTGACAAGGCAGATATATGAACCTTGAGGGAGGCCAGACGAAGACCCAACTCCAGGCCTCTGTGCAGAATAGCCAGTATTCGGGAAGTTCTGAATCCATGGACATCGTAATTCTTCTCAGCACACCAGGTGAAGTATGAATTCCAAACCCTGTAATAAATCTGGGCAGAGGCCATTTTGCTGGCTTTCAACATCGTATGAATAACCACCTCTGAAAATCCTTTGGCTCTCAGGAGTGATGCTTCAAGAGCCACGCCTTCAGAGCCAGTCTGGCCAGGTCTGGGTAGAGAGAAGGGCCCTGTACGAGGAGGTCTGGTCGTTGAGGAAGTAGAAGCGGATGCTCTGTCAATAGACCCTGCAGGTCTGAGAACCAATGCCTTCTGGGCCACGCTGGAGCAACTAGAAGCAGTATTCCTCCTTCCTGTTGAACCCTGGGCAGGAGTGACATTGGAGGAAATAGGTAGGGCAGCCGAAAGTTCCATGGAATTCCCATGCATCTACAAATGCTGCTTGAGAATCAATGGTCCGAGATTCGTAGACCGGAACCTTGTGATTGTGTCGAGACGCCATGAGATCTACATCCGGTAGACCTCACCTGTCCACTAGGAGTTGAAAGACTTCTGGATGAAAACTCCACTCTCCGCTTCCCAGTTCAGGACACCCGGAATGAACACTACAGATATACTTGGCAGATGGCGTTCTGCCCAACAAAGGATTTTTGACACTTCCTTCATAGCCATGCGGCTTGGGTGCTGCCTTGATGGCTTATGTATGCCACTGTCGTGGCGCTGTCTGACCGTACCTGAACCGGTCTGTTCCTGTACCAGAGGCAGGGCAAGTGATAAGGCACTGAACACCTCCCTCAGCTCTAGGATGTTTATCGGGAGGAGTGATTCTTCCTTGGTCCACCGACCCTGAAAAGAGTGTTGCTCCAACACCGCTCCCCATCGCCTTAGACTGGCATCCGTCGTCAGAAGGACCCAGTCGGGGATCCAGAAGAGACGACCCCTGCTCAATTGCTGGTCTTGGAGCCACCAGGTCAGCGACAAACGAACCTCCAGACTCAACAAGATCCTTTGGCATCTGATCCAATGAGGCAGGCCATCCCACTTGGCAAGAATTATTCGTTGCAGAGGGCGGGAATTAAATTGAGCGTACACAACCATGTCGAACGTCAACACCATCAGGCAGGATTCTGACTCCCTGACGATGGAGGTGTGCCATAACCTTTGGGACAGTACGGATGGTGAAATGGTTAGCATTACTGCCTCACAGCACTGAGATCATGAGTTTGATTCCCACCATGGCGCTAACTGTGTGTAGTTTGTATATTCTCCCCGTACTTGCGTGGGTTACCTCCGGGTACTGCGGTTTCCTCCCACAATCCTAAAATATACTGGTAGGTTAATTGGATACCAATAAAAAAAAATTACCCTAGCATGAATGGGTGTATGTGTACATGTGGTAGGGAAAATAGACTGTAAGCTCCTCTGGAGCAGAGACTGATGTGAATGGCCAAATATTCTCTGTAAAAGCTCTGCGGAATATGTGTGCGCTATATAAACAACTCGTAATAAATAAACCTTGGTGAAGATCCGAGGAGCCATGGCCAGTCCGAACGGCAGAGCATGAAATTGGTAGTGACCGTCGTCAATAGCAAACTGCAGGTACTGCTGATGTGATATGGCAATAGGAATATGCAAATAAGCATCCTGTATATCCAGGGATACCATGTAATCTTCGGGTTTCATTGCCAGCACAATAGAGCCAAATGTTTCCATACGAAACTTGGCGACCCTCACAAACTTGTTCAGTGACTTAAGGTTGAGAAAAGGCCGAAAAGACCCATTGGGTTTCTGCACAGAAATATGGTCGAATAATAGCCTCTGCCATGCTGGGACTGAGATACCGGCACAACCACTCCTGTACTCAGGAGAGAACCTACCACCGTTTGCAGAGCCTGCGCCTTCGAGATCCGCCCCATCATGTGGCAGGCTTGTTTTGAAGCAGGCTGACGGGCTGCCCAGGACTGCTTCGTCCTGAGCTTGGTGATCTTGGGAGCATGAGATTGTCTGGGGTAAGACTGACCCTTGGCTTTCCCTTGAGGTCAAAAGGAACAAACAGTGGTAGTGTTCGCTTTCTGAGCAGAAGGATTAGTAGGAAGAAAAAAAGCAGCCTTTGCAGCTGCTAATTCAGACACTATTTTATTCAGGTCCTCTCCAAATAAAATGTCCCCAGTGAAGGTTTAACTGTTTAAACATATCAGTTTTCTTGACCACTGTAGTGGAATCCTCATCCTCAGTGATTTGAAGGATCTGCTTAATAGCATCCAACAGGCCAGGGACATCAACCTGTAAGGTAGAATCCTCGTCAGTAACACATGATTCAGAGTCTGACAGTACCGTATGCTCGCCCTCCTCGTCAGATGAAACTTCAGAGAGGTTAGTGGATTGTCAGGAGGAAGCAGATCGCTTAAATGACCAGGGACATGGGTGTGACCTGGAGTAGATTTCTGTCTAACCAAAGACTGATTCAACTGTTGCAGTTGGGAATACAAAGTTTCCACCCAAGGCGGATTTATTATAGGAACAACTCGTGGTGGCAGTGACACCTGAGGTCCCATGGGGATGGGGGGGGGGGGGGGGGTGTAAACAGTCCACCAGAGTCCCCAGGAGGGTGGTGAACATAGCCCAGGGTGGCTCCAATGTAGTTACAGGAGCTGCAGACTGACTGGGATGAGCATGACATTTAGAACACAGCCCATCACACAATACTTCTCTCAGGTAAAACTCTGAAGCATGCCATGCAAATTACAGGAGCTTCCAGAGTTTTACTGCCCTTATTGTTAGACATTCTAATGAAGCAACAATCAGGCTAATACTACAAAGAAGCCAGACAGAGTACACACCTTGCAGACAAAATACACAAAGAGCGTCAGAATACACAAACTTTTGTACTAAATCCTGGTGTACGTGACTGTAATACAGTGAAATATCTAAATAGCGATAAGTACTGTGTACACTATATTAGAGGACCCTGACTCACCTAATCCCTTCAGGTATAGAATATAGTGATAGCTACCTTAGATGGGATACACATGAGAGTGAAACCATACAGGAGGTACACATAGTCACAGGCAATGCAGAGATTATTATAAGAACAATAAAACTGCACTGGACTAGTAAAATTATATATATATATATATATATATATATATATATATATATATATATATATATATATATATATATATACACATACACACACTGCTCAAAAAAGTAAAGGGAACACTAAAATAACACATCCTAGATCTGAATGAATTAAATATTCTTATTAAATACTTTGTTCTTTACGTAGTTGAATGTGCTGACAACAAAATCACACAAAAATTATCAATGGAAATCAAATTTATTAACCCATGGAGGTCTGGATTTGGAGTCACACTCAAAATTAAAGTGGAAAAACACACTACAGGCTGATCCAACTTTGATGTAATGTCCTTAAAACAAGTCAAAATGAGGCTCAGTAGTGTGTGTGGCCTCCACGTGCCTGTATGACCTCCCTACAATGCCTGGGCATGCTCCTGATGAGGTCTCCTGAGGGATCTCCTCCCAGACCTGGACTAAAGCATCCGCCAACTCCTGGACAGTCTGTGGTGCAACGTGGCGTTGGTGTATGGAGCGAGACATGATGTGCTCAATTGGATTCAGGTCTGGGGAACGGGTGGGCCAGTCAATAGCATCAATGCCTTCGTCTTCAAGGAACTGCTGACACACTCCAGCCATATGAGGTCTAGCATTGTCTTGCATTAGGAGGAACCCAGGGCCAACCGCACCAGCATATGGTCTCACAAGGGGTCTGAGGATCTCATCTCGGTACCTAATGGCAGTCAGGCTACCTCTGGCGAGCACATGGAGGGTTGTGCGGCCCCCCAAAGAACTGCCACCCCACACCATTACTGACGCACTGCCAAACCGGTCATGCTGGAGGATGTTGCAGGCAGCAGAACGTTCTCCTTGGCGTCTCCAGACTCTGTCACATGTGCTCAGTGAGAACCTGCTTTCATCTGTGAAGAGCACAGGGCACCAGTGGCGAATTTGCCAATCTTGGTGTTCTCTGGCAAATGTCAAATGTCCTGCACGGTGTTGGGCTGCAAGCACAACCCCCACCTGTGGACGACGGGCCCTCATACCACCCTCAGAGTCTGTTTCTGATCGTTTGAGTAGACACATGCACATTTGTGGCTTGCTGGAGGTCATTTTGCAGGGCTCTGGCAGTGCTCCTCCTGTTCCTCCTTGCACAAAGGCGGAGGTAGCAGTCCTGCTGCTGGGTTGTTGCCCTCCTACGGCCTCCTCCACATCTCCTGATGTACTGGCCTGTCTCCAGGTAGTGCCTCCATGCTCTGGACACTACGCTGACAGACACAGCAAACCTTCTTGCCACAGATGTGCCATCCTGATGAGCTGCACTACCTGAGCCACTTGTGTGGGTTGTAGACTCCATCTCATGCTACCCCAAGAGTGAAAGCACCGCCAGCTTTCAAAAGTGACCAAAACATCAGCCAGAAAGCATAGGAGCTGAGAAGAGGTCTGTGGTCACCACCTGCAGAACAACTCCTTTATTGGGGGTGTCTTGCTAATTAGGTAGGTACATAGTAACATAGCAACTAAGGTTGAAAAAAGACAATTGTCCATCGAGTTCAACCTATTTGTGGTCTCCTATGCTGTATTATTATAGGACTAGTTATTTTTATGTTAGGACTAGTTATATTAACTATACTGCGTGCCTACGCACCATAACCCGGAATATCTTTATCCAAAAGGAATTTATCTAACCCATTCTTAAAGGTGTTGACAGAGTCCACTGTTATTACTCTCTCTCAGGCAGGGAATTCCAAACACGTATTGTCCTTACTGTGAAAAAACCTTTTTGCCTCAATATGTGGAAACTCCTCTCCTCTAACCTAAGCGAGTGACCACGTGTCCTCTGTGCTGATCTTATAGAAAACAGCTCTGTGTATTGACCCCTTATATATTTGTAGATGCTGATCATGTCCCCTCTTAGTCTCCTCTTTTCCAATGTAAACATGCCTAGCTTTGCTGTCCTTTTCCACGTATTCCAGCGTCTCCATGCCCTTGATTAATTTGGTCGCCTGCCTCTCAACCTTTTCTAGCTCCAGGATATCCTTTTTGTATATGGTGCCCAAAATTGCACACAGTATTCAAGATGTGGCCTCACTAGTGATTTATATAATGGAAGTATAATACTCTCGTCCCTTGCATCAATTCCCCGTTTTATGCATGCTAATATCTTATTAACCTTCTTTGCTGCACTCGTACTTTGGGTACTGTTGCTTAATTTGTTATCTATGCGAACCCCTAAGTCTTTTTCCAGTACAGAAACAGAATCCCCTAGTATTACCCCATTTAGTATGTAGGTGTAATTTTTGGTCTTGCCCCCACAGTGCATTACCTTACACTTGTCTGTGTTGAATCTCATTCTCCATTTTGCTGCCCATGCTTCCAGTTTAGTTAAGTCGTTCTTTAGAGACTCAGCATCCTCCTCCGTATTTATAACCTTACACAATTTGGTATCGTCTGCGAAAATTGACACCATGCTCTCTAGACCTACTGTTAGGTCGTTGATGAAAATGTTGAACAAAAGTGGTCCAAGTACAGACCCTTGTGGCACACCACTTAGTACTTTAGTCCAATTTGAAAATGATCCATTGACCAAAACACGCTGCTCCCTATTATTTATTTTATTTATTAGCAGTTTCTTATATAGAGCAGCATATTCCGTTGCGCTTTACAATTAGAACAACAGTTATAGAACAAAACAGGGCAAAGACAGACAGAGGTAGGAAGGCCCTGCTCGCAAGCTTACAATCTATAGGGAAATAGCCATTGATATACAAGGATAGATGCAACCTGTTACATAATGGTTCCCCAGATTGCTAGGTTCTTAGTGGGTTGTATGATATGATCACCCTTCAATGTTGGAAGACAAAATGTGAGGTTATGGGGACTGTGCAGAGGGAATGTAACTGGATAGGGAAGCATTGAAGGTTGTGTGTGTGGGTCAGGAATTTGGTAGGCTTGTCTGAAGAGATGAGTTTTCAGGGAATGTTTAAAGGTTTGGAGACTAGTGGAGAGTCTTATTGTGCGTGGGAGGGCATTTCACAGAGTGGGTGAAGCCCGGGTAAAGTCCTGTAATTTTGAGTGGGAACAGGTAATACATCTGGATGAGAGACGCAGATCTTGTGCAGAACGGAGGGGTCTGGTAGGGAGATATTTTGAGATGAGTGAGGAGATGTATGATGGTGCAGTTTGGTTAATAGCCTTGTATGTAAGTAAAAGTATTTTATATTTGACACGGTAGAATACCGGTAACCAATGGAGGGACTGACAGAGCGGATCAACAGACGAAGAATGTCTGGCGAGGAAGATTAGCCTCGCAGCTGCTTTTAAAATGGATTGAAGTGGTGAGAGCCTATGTTTGGGAAGACCAGTAAGGAGACTATTACAATAATCAATGCGGGAGATGAGTGCATGGATCAGAGTTTTTGCAGTGTCTTGTGTAAGATAAGGGCGTATTTTGGATACGTTTTTAAGGTGCATGTAACATGATTTAGAGATAGATTGAATGTGTGGAACAAACGACAGTTCAGAGTCAAGGATGACACCTAGGCAGCGAGCTTGTGGGGTAGGGTGGATAGTTGCATTGTCAACAGTTATGGCAATATCAGGTTGGTAACTACCCTTAGCTGGTGGGAAAATAATTAATTCTGTTTTGGAAATGTTGCGTTTGGGATGGCGAGATAACATCCAAGATGAAATGGCAGACAGGCATCCAGTGACACGAGCCAATACAGATGGTGATAAATCTGGGGAGGATAGGTAGATTTGAGTATCATCAGCGTACAAATGATACTGAAATCCGAAGGAGCTGATTAGTTTACCAAGAGAGGAGGTATAGATTGAGAAAAGCAAAGGACCTAAGACTGAGCCTTGCGGTACTCCAACTGATAGAGGTAGAGAAGAGGAGGTAGAATCAAAGAAGTGACCACTGAAAGATCGATTAGATAGGTAGGATGAGAACCAAGTAAGGGCTGTGTCCTGAAGTCCTAGGGACTCTAGTGTTTGTATGAGAAGAGAGTGGTCAACAGTGTCAAAAGCAGCAGAGAGATCTAGAAGAATAAGTAGTGTGTAATGGCCTTTTGATCTAGCAGTGACCAGATAATTCACTACTTTGGTCAGTGCCGTCTCCGTGGAGTGTTGGGCACGAAAGCCTGACTGAAGTGGGTCCAGTAAGTTGTGGGAGTTAAGAAAGTGTGTAAGGCGAGTGTAGGCAAGTCTCTCAAGTAGCTTGGAGGGACTGGGTAGCCGAGAGATGGGACGGTAGTTAGAGAGTGTGTTTGGGTCAGAGTTGTGTTTTTTTCAGAATGGGAGTAATCACTGCATGTTTAAACAGAGATGGAAAGATGCCAGTAGAGAGAGAGAGATTACAGATTTTAGTTAAGGTTGGGATAAGCACAGGAGACAAACTTTTGCTGTCCTGTGAGGGTATAGGATCTAGAGGAGAGGTAGTGGAGTAGGAGGATGAAAATAAGAATTAACTTACCGATAATTCTATTTCTCATAGTCCGTAGTGGATGCTGGGGACTCCGAAAGGACCATGGGGAATAGCGGCTCCGCAGGAGACTGGGCACAAAAGTAAAAAGCTTTAGGACTACCTGGTGTGCACTGGCCCCTCCCCCTATGACCCTCCTCCAAGCCTCAGTTAGGATACTGTGCCCGGACGAGCGTACACAATAAGGAAGGATTTTGAATCCCGGGTAAGACTCTTACCAGCCACACCAATCACACCGTACAACTTGTGATCTGAACCCAGTTAACAGCATGATAACAGAAGGAGCCTCTGAAAAGATGGCTCACAACAACAATAACCCCGATTTTTGTAACAATAACTATGTACAAGTAATGCAGACAATCCGCACTTGGGATGGGCGCCCAGCATCCACTACGGACTATGAGAAATAGAATTATCGGTAAGTAAATTCTTATTTTCTCTAACGTCCTAGTGGATGCTGGGGACTCCGAAAGGACCATGGGGATTATACCAAAGCTCCCAAACGGGCGGGAGAGTGCGGATGACTCTGCAGCACCGAATGAGAGAACTCCAGGTCCTCCTCAGCCAGGGTATCAAATTAGTAGAATTTAGCAAACGTGTTTGCCCCTGACCAAGTAGCTGCTCGGCAAAGTTGTAAAGCCGAGACCCCTCGGGCAGCCGCCCAAGATGAGCCCACTTTCCTTGTGGAATGGGCTTTTACAGATTTTGGCTGTGGCAGGCCTGCCACAGAATGTGCAAGCTGAATTGTACTACAAATCCAACGAGCAATAGTCTGCTTAGAAGCAGGAGCACCAAACTTGTTGGGTGCATACAGGATAAATAGCGAGTCAGATTTTCTGACTCCAGCCGTCCTGGAAACATATTTTCAGGGCCCTGACTACGTCCAGTAACTTGGAATCCTCCAAGTCCCTAGTAGCCGCAGGCACCACAATAGGCTGGTTTAAGTGAAATGCTGAAACCACCTTAGGGAGAAATTGAGGACGAGTCCTCAATTCTGCCCTGTCCGTATGAAAAATTAGGTAAGGGCTTTTATAGGATAAAGCCGCCAATTCTGAAACACGCCTGGCTGAAGCCAGGGCTAACAGCATTACCACTTTCCATGTGAGATATTTTAAGTCCACAGTGGTGAGTGGTTCAAACCAATGTGATTTTAGGAACTCTAAAACTACATTGAGATCCCAAGGTGCCACTGGAGGCACAAAAGGAGGCTGTATATGCAGTACTCCCTTGACAAACGTCTGAACTTCAGGAACAGAAGCTAGTTCTTTTTGGAAGAATATTGACAGGGCCGAAATTTTAACCTTAATGGACCCTAATTTTAGGCCCATAGACAGTCCTGTTTGCAGGAAATGCAGGAATCGACCCAGTTGAAATTCCTCTGTAGGGGCCTTCCTGGCCTCGCACTGTCACGATCCGGGTATCTGGACGCCATTTCTTACCCATCAGATGCCTCCTAAGGCTGGCTCAGCGCTCCAGGACCGGATCCCATCTGTTATCCTGATGTGTACATTCCTGTATCCTCTCCTGTCACTCTGGGACGCTGTCACAGTAAACGCCATATTACACCTGGCATGGCGTCTCCCGCGGCCTCCGCCGCCGTCCCTGAACTTCTGCATGCAGAGTGTCTGAGTGGCGATTACGTCAGCCGCGGCCTCCGCTGTGTCCGCGTGGTTGGATGTGCATCTGTCAGCCTGGCGCCTCCTGTCTCCGGTGGCCGGCGCCGCCATTACTG
The DNA here is from genome assembly GCF_028390025.1 of Pseudophryne corroboree. Taxonomy (NCBI): domain Eukaryota; kingdom Metazoa; phylum Chordata; class Amphibia; order Anura; family Myobatrachidae; genus Pseudophryne; species Pseudophryne corroboree. The sequence goes on along the minus strand of NC_086454.1, from coordinate 222,396,213 downwards.
TTTTCATTACCACATGGATTACAAACCAAACTTCCCTCCAAGTGTCTGCATGGGCGCAGCCATCTTGGATTCTGTCAGCTGATCATTTCCACCAATCTGTTCTCAGTATTGATAATCTGCATAATTGCCTAGCCAATCCCTTCCTTGCTGCAGGTATAAATACACTGTGCCTGAGCAAGGAAGGCGTCAGTGCTTTGGTTGTCAAACCTAGTTCCTGTTTGTCTCTCTCCTGTGATTGTCTTCCAGGTTCCAGCTCCTGTCTCAAGACTTCCACCATAGAGACCCGCACCAGCATTCCACCTGCGGTGTAGCCTGACTCTCCAATCCATTGTGGATTCATCTGTTTCCAGCTACAACATTACCTGCTTCCAGCACAGCTTCCAGCAGAGTACAGCTTCCCTTAAAGGGCCGGTGTCCTTTCTACACTTTACCACTCTCCACCGGTATTATTATTTCTCCGCTCTCAAGTTCTACATTTCAGTTCATATTTCATCGCTCCCAAGTTCATTTATTATTTAACTGGTTCCAGCCAGTATCCACTCCGTGCTAACAACAGTCTGGTTCCAGCCAGTATCCACAGCAGCTGTTTTATCTTCAGCAACCCAGCTTTTCCTGGAACACCAGCTGGCACAATCCTGGGTTATCTCCATTGCTACAGTCGGGCCTGGTAAGGACTTTCCATCTAGAAGATCATAAGAACTATCTCACACTACCAGTGCCCTGTGGCTCCTGCCATCCTGTAGTACCCAGGAACTGTATTTATTCTTTGCTGACTTTTACGTTTTCTTTTACTGCTGCTGTGTTGCGGAGTTGTCATAATAAACATCATTGACTTTTATCCAAGTTGTCGTGGTCACGCCTTCGGGCAGTTATTATTCATGTTACTTACATGTCCAGGGGTCTGATACAACCTCCCAGGTTCCGGTACATCTCAGCCCCTACAACTGAGGCTGCCTCCCGTCAGCTCAGGCCCTCAGTTGTGACAGTAAGCACTGACCTAATGAATCCAGCCGGAGACCAGGATCAAGCGGCCAGGCCGATGCAAGAACTGGCAGCCCGACTAGAACATCAGGAGGCTGCACAGGGCCACATCATCCGCTGTCTCCAGGATCTCTCTACTCGGCTGGATGGGATTCAGACAACTCTCCGTGGATCAGGCGCGTCTGGTGCGTCAACCACAGTGACTCCAGCTATAACCCCACCCACCTTACCCATTTCTGCTCCACGTCTTCATCTTCCAACGCCAGCAAAATTTGACGGATCTCCAAGATTCTGCAGGGGATTTCTCAACCAGTGTGAGATTCAGTTTGAGCTACAACCTGGCAATTTTCCCAGTGACCGTACAAAAATTGCCTACATTATTTCTCTTCTCAGTGGCTCAGCCCTTGATTGGGCATCACCGTTATGGGAGAGGTCCGACACCCTGCTATCTTCCTACACTGCCTTCGTGTCAACATTCAGGCGCATCTTCGACGAGCCAGGCCGGGTAACCTCAGCTTCATCCGAGATTCTCCGTTTACGCCAGGGGTCACGTACTGTAGGACAATATCTGATACAGTTCCAGATCCTGGCATCCGAACTGGCATGGAACGACGAGGCCCTGTATGCTGCATTCTGGCATGGCTTATCTGAGCGTATTAAAGATGAGTTAGCTACCAGAGACTTACCTTCTAAGTTAGATGAGCTAATCTCACTCTGCACGAAAGTTGATTTACGTTTCAGAGAGAGAGCAACTGAGCGTGGAAGATCATCTGCTCCAAAATCTTCTGCTCCTCCTCCTCGTCAACTGTCACCATCTAAAGATGAGCCCATGCAACTTGGCCGTTCCCGTTTAACTCCTGCTGAGCGCCGAAGACGTCTCTCTGAGTCTCTTTGCCTTTACTGTGCAGCTCCGTCTCACACCATCAATGCCTGTCCCGAACGTCCGGGAAAACTCCAAACCCTAGCTCGCCCAGGAGAGGGCCGGCTAGGAATAATGATCTCCTCTCCATCTCCTCATGATTGTAATCTCCCAGTGTCGCTCCAAATTGCTCAACGTTATCGGAACGTCATTGCCCTCCTTGATTCCGGAGCAGCTGGGAACTTTATTACCGAAGCCTATGTTAAACGGTGGTCCCTACCCACCGAGAGACTTCCTTCGTCCATCTCCTTAACTGCCGTGGATGGCAGTAAAATTTTTGATACAGTTATTGCTCTAAGGACTCTACCAGTTCGTCTGAGAGTGGGAGTTCTTCATTCCGAACTTATTTCACTTTTAGTGATTCCAAGAGCCACACATCCTGTGGTCCTGGGCCTTCCATGGCTCCGTCTTCACAATCCTACAATTGATTGGACGACTACGCAAATCCTGGCATGGGGTTCCTCCTGTGCTGAGACATGTTTGTTTAAAGTATTGCCTGTCTGTTCTTCCTCCCCCAGGTCGTCTGATGTTCCACCTCCTCCATATCAAGATTTCACGGATGTGTTCAGTAAAGCTTCCGCTGATATCCTTCCTCCTCATAGAGAATGGGACTGTCCAATTGATCTCGTTCCAGGGAAGGTTCCACCTCGAGGCCGAACTTATCCGTTGTCTCTGCCTGAGACGCATTCTATGGAGGAATATATTAAAGAGAACCTAGCAAAGGGGTTCATTCGACCTTCTTCTTCTCCAGCCGGCGCAGGCTTCTTTTTTGTAAAAAAGAAAGATGGTGGTCTGCGGCCGTGCATCGACTACAGAGGTTTGAACGACATTACCATCAAGAACCGTTATCCTTTACCCCTGATTACTGAGCTCTTTGACAGAGTTAGCGGAGCTACCATCTTTACAAAGCTGGACTTGCGAGGTGCATACAATCTCATCCGGATCCGTGAGGGTGACGAGTGGAAGACCGCCTTTAACACCCGTGACGGACATTATGAGTACCTCGTCATGCCCTTCGGATTGAGCAATGCTCCAGCTGTCTTCCAGCATTTTGTCAATGAGATCTTCAGAGACATTCTATACCGTCATGTCGTGGTCTATCTAGACGATATCCTAATTTTTGCCAACGATTTAGAGGAACATCGTTTTTGGGTTAAAGAGGTTCTGTCCCGTCTCCGTGTCAATCATCTCTATTGCAAATTAGAAAAATGCGTCTTTGAAGTCAAGTCCATTCCGTTTCTAGGGTACATTGTGTCCGGTTCCGGACTAGAGATGGATCCTGAGAAACTACAAGCAATCCAAAATTGGCCAGTACCCTTAACCCTCAAAGGGGTCCAGAGGTTCTTAGGGTTCGCCAACTATTACCGAAAGTTTATACGAGACTTTTCCACCATTGTGGCGCCTATTACTGCTTTCACTAAGAAGGGTGCTAACCCGTCCAAGTGGTCTGAAGAAGCCATGCAAGCATTTCATCTTTTAAAACAAAGGTTCATCTCTGCGCCTGTTCTGAAACAGCCTGACATCGACTCTCCTTTCATCTTAGAGGTGGATGCCTCCTCCGTTGGAGTAGGAGCGGTGTTATCTCAGAGGGCTAAAGATGGCCATTTACACCCTTGCAGTTTCTTCTCCCGGAAGTTCTCCCCAGCTGAGCGCAACTATGCCATTGGCGACCAGGAGTTGCTAGCCATCAAGCTCGCTCTAGAAGAGTGGAGGTATCTGTTGGAGGGAGCTTCTCATTCAATCACCATACTTACAGACCACAAGAACCTTTTATACCTGAAGGGCGCACAATGTCTCAACCCTCGTCAGGCCAGATGGGCACTTTTCTTTTCCAGGTTCGACTTTAAACTCCAGTTCTGTCCGGGCTCTCAGAATCGCAAGGCCGATGCCCTTTCCCGCTCATGGGAGCAAGAAAATGAGTCAGAGTCTTCAGACAAGCATCCTATTATAAATCCGTTGGCATTCTCCACGGTAGGGATGGACTCTACGCCCCCATCAGGGAAAAGTTTTGTGAAGCCGATGCTAAGGAAGAAGCTCATGCATTGGGCCCATGCTTCCCGTTTTGCCGGACATACAGGTATCCAAAAAACCCTGGAGTTTATCTCTAGGTCCTATTGGTGGCCAACTCTGAAAAAGGACGTCTTGGAGTTTATTGCATCTTGCCCAAAGTGTGCCCAACATAAAGTATCCCGCCAGTCGCCTGCGGGGCAACTGGTTCCACTATCCGTTCCCCGTCGACCATGGACCCACTTGTCGATGGATTTCATTACAGACTTACCCATGTGCAACAAGTTCAATACCATCTGGGTGGTAGTTGACCGGTTCACCAAGATGGCACACTTCATTCCTCTCACCGGTCTTCCGTCAGCTTCCAAGTTGGCTCAAGTATTCATACAAGAGATCTTCCGACTCCACGGTCTTCCTGAAGAAATTATCTCAGATCGAGGAGTTCAATTCACAGCCAAATTCTGGCGAAGTTTATGTCAAGTCCTCCAAGTCAAGCTAAAGTTTTCCACGGCTTACCATCCTCAGACCAATGGTCAAACCGAGAGGGTGAATCAGGACTTGGAGGCCTTCCTCCGCATCTATGTGTCCTCCTCTCAAGATGACTGGGTTCAATTACTTCCCTGGGCCGAGTTCTGTCATAACAACCAGTATCATTCTTCATCTGCTTCAACACCATTCTTCACTAACTTTGGATTCCACCCTAAAGTCCCTGAGTTCCAACCGCTTCCAGCAACTTCTGTTCCCGCAGTGGATATCACCTTGCATCAGTTTGCCAATATCTGGAAGAGCGTACGATCAGCTCTGCTCAAGGCATCGTTCAGGTACAAGAAGTTTGCGGATAAGAAGCGTCGAGCAGTTCCTGCTCTCAAGGTGGGTGATCGGGTATGGTTATCCACAAAGAATTTGAGGTTAAGAGTTCCCAGTATGAAGTTTGCACCTCGCTATATCGGTCCTTTCAAGATTGAACAAGTCATCAATCCTGTTGCTTACAGACTCCAGTTGCCTCCCTTCTTAAAAATACCCAGGACATTCCATGTTTCCCTGTTGAAACCGCTGATCTTGAATCGGTTTCATTCCTCACTTCCTCCAACTCCGAAAGTCCAAACTCAACGAGGCGTTGAGTATGAAGTGGCCAAGATCCTGGACTCACGTCACCGTTACGGTCAACTACAATATCTTATTGACTGGAAGGGTTATGGTCCTGAGGAACGTTCATGGACCAATGCTTCTGATGTCCATGCTCCTGCCTTGGTCCGGAGATTCCATTCCAAGTTTCCTCAAAAGCCAAAGAAGTGTCCTGGGGCCACTCCTAAAGGGGGGGGTGCTGTCACGATCCGGGTATCTGGACGCCATTTCTTACCCATCAGATGCCTCCTAAGGCTGGCTCAGCGCTCCAGGACCGGATCCCATCTGTTATCCTGATGTGTACATTCCTGTATCCTCTCCTGTCACTCTGGGACGCTGTCACAGTAAACGCCATATTACACCTGGCATGGCATCTCCCGCGGCCTCCGCCGCCGTCCCTGAACTTCTGCATGCAGAGTGTCAGAGTGGCGATTACGTCAGCCGCGGCCTCCGCTGTGTCCGCGTGGTTGGATGTGCATCTGTCAGCCTGGCGCCTCCTGTCTCCGGTGGCCGGCGCCGCCATTACTGTTTTCATTACCACATGGATTACAAACCAAACTTCCCTCCAAGTGTCTGCATGGGCGCAGCCATCTTGGATTCTGTCAGCTGATCATTTCCACCAATCTGTTCTCAGTATTGATAATCTGCATAATTGCCTAGCCAATCCCTTCCTTGCTGCAGGTATAAATACACTGTGCCTGAGCAAGGAAGGCGTCAGTGCTTTGGTTGTCAAACCTAGTTCCTGTTTGTCTCTCTCCTGTGATTGTCTTCCAGGTTCCAGCTCCTGTCTCAAGACTTCCACCATAGAGACCCGCACCAGCATTCCACCTGCGGTGTAGCCTGACTCTCCAATCCATTGTGGATTCATCTGTTTCCAGCTACAACATTACCTGCTTCCAGCTCAGCTTCCAGCAGAGTACAGCTTCCCTTAAAGGGCCGGTGTCCTTTCTACACTTTACCACTCTCCACCGGTATTATTATTTCTCCGCTCTCAAGTTCTACACTTCAGTTCATATTTCATCGCTCCCAAGTTCATTTATTATTTAACTGGTTCCAGCCAGTATCCACTCCGTGCTAACAACAGTCTGGTTCCAGCCAGTATCCACAGCAGCTGTTTTATCTTCAGCAACCCAGCTTTTCCGGGAACACCAGCTGGCACAATCCTGGGTTATCTCCATTGCTACAGTCGGGCCTGGTAAGGACTTTCCATCTAGAAGATCATAAGAACTATCTCACACTACCAGTGCCCTGTGGCTCCTGCCATCCTGTAGTACCCAGGAACTGTATTTATTCTTTGCTGACTTTTACGTTTTCTTTTACTGCTGCTGTGTTGCGGAGTTGTCATAATAAACATCATTGACTTTTATCCAAGTTGTCGTGGTCACGCCTTCGGGCAGTTATTATTCATGTTACTTACATGTCCAGGGGTCTGATACAACCTCCCAGGTTCCGGTACATCTCAGCCCCTACAACTGAGGCTGCCTCCCGTCAGCTCAGGCCCTCAGTTGTGACACGCACCACGCAACATATTTTCGCCAAATACGGTGATAATGTTGTACGGTCACATCCTTCCTGGCTTTGATCAGGGTAGGGATGACTTCATCCGGAATGCCTTTTTCCTTCAGGATCCGGCGTTCAACCGCCATGCCGTCAAACGCAGCCGCGGTAAGTCTTGGAACAGACATGGTCCCTGCTGGAGCAGGTCCTTTCTTAGAGGTAGAGGCCACGGGTCTTCCGTGAGCATCTCTTGAATTTCCGGGTACCAAGTCCTTCTTGGCCAATCCGGAGCCACGAGTATAGTCTTTTCTCCTCTCCTTCTTATGTTCTCAGTACTTTTGGTATGAGAGGAAGAGGAGGGAACACATACACTGACTGGTACACCTACGGTGTTACCAGAGCGTCCACAGCTATTGCCTGAGGGTCCCTTGACCTGGCGCAATATCTGTCCAGTTTTTTGTTGAGGCGGGACGCCATCATGTCCACCTTTGGTTTTTCCCAACGGTTCACAATCATGTGGAAGACTTCTGGGTGAAGTCCCCACTCCCCCGGGTGAAGATCGTGTCTGCTGAGGAAGTCTGCTTCCCAGTTGTCCACTCCCGGAATGAACACTGCTGACAGTGCTATCACATGATTTTCCGCCCAGCGAAGAATCCTTGCCACTTCCGTCATTGCCCTCCTGCTTCTTGTGCCGCCCTGTCTGTTTACGTGGGCGACTGCCGTGATGTTGTCCGACTGGATCAACACCGGCTGACCCTGAAGCAGAGGTCTTGCCTGACTTAGGGCATTGTAAATGGCCCCGAGTTCCAGGATATTTATGTGAAGTGACGTTTCCATGCTTGACCACAAGCCCTGGAAATTTCTTCCCTGTGTGACTGCTCCCCAGCCCCTCAGGCTGGCATCCGTGGTCACCAGGACCCAATCCTGAATGCCGAATCTGCGGCCCTCTAGGAGATGAGCACTCTGTAACCATCACAGGAGAGACACCCTTGTCCTTGGATATAGGGTTATCCGCTGATGCATTTGAAGATGCGATCCGGACCATTTGTCCAGCAGATCCCACTGAAAAGTTCCTGCGTGGAATCTGCCGAATGGAATCGCTTCGTAAGAAGCCACCATCTTTCCCAGGACCCTTGTGCATTGATGTACTGACACTTGGCCTGGTCTTAGGAGGTACCTGACTAGGTCGGATAACTCCCTGGCTTTCTCTTCCGGGAGAAACACCTTTTTCTGTACTGTGTCCAGAATCATTCCTAGGAACAGCAGACGTGTCGTCGGAATCAGCTGCTATTTTGGAATATTTAGAATCCATCCGTGCTGTCGTAGTACTACTTGAGATAGTGCTACTCCGACCTCTAACTGTTCTCTGGACCTTGCCCTTATCAGGAGATCGTCCAAGTAAGGGATAATTAAGACGCCTTTTCTTCGAAGAAGAATCATCATTTCGGCCATTACCTTGGTAAAGACCCGGGGTGCCGTGGACAATCCAAACGGCAGCGTCTGAAACTGATAGTGACAGTTCTGTACCACAAACCTGAGGTACCCTTGGTGAGAAGGGCAAATTGGGACATGGAGGTAAGCATCCTTGATGTCCAGAGACACCATATAGTCCCCTTCTTCCAGGTTCGCTATCACTGCTCTGAGTGACTCCATCTTGAACTTGAACCTTTTTATGTAAGTGTTCAAGGATTTCAGATTTAAAATGGGTCTCACCGAGCCGTCCGGCTTCGGTACCACAAACAGCGTGGAATAATACCCCTTTCCCTGTTGTAGGAAGGGTGGGTACCTTGATTATCACTTGCTGGGAATACAGCTTGTGAATGGCTTCCAATACCGCCTCCCTGTCGGGGGGAGACGTTGGTAAAGCAGACTTCAGGAAACCGGCGAGGGGGAGACGTCTCAAATTCCAATTTGTACCCCTGAGATACTACCTGCAGGATCCAGGGGTCCACTTGCGAGTGAGCCCACTGCGCGCTGAAATTCTTGAGACGGGCCCCCACCGTCTTGCCCGAGTCCGCTTGTAAGGCCCCAGCGTCATGCGGAGGACTTGGCAGAAGCGGGGGAGGGCTTCTGTTCGTGGGAAGAGGCTGTCTGCTGCAGTCTTTTTCCCCTTCCTCTGCCCCCGGGGCAGATATGAGTGGCCTTTTGCCCGCTTGCCCTTATGGGGACGAAAGGACTGAGCCTGAAAAGACGGTATCTTTTTCTGCTGTGAGGTGACTTGGGGTAAAAAGGTGGATTTCCCAGCCGTTGCCGTGGCCACCAGGTCCGATAGACCGACCCCAAATAACTCCTCCCCTTTATACGGCAATACTTCCATATGCCGTTTGGAATCCGCATCACCTGACCACTGTCGCGTCCATAACCCTCTTCTGGCAGAAATGGACATCGCACTTACTCTTGATGCCAGAGTGCAAATATCCCTCTGTGCATCACGCATATATAGAAATGCATCCTTTAAATGCTCTATAGTCAATAATATATTGTCCCTGTCCAGGGTATCAATATTTTCAGTCAGGGAATCCGACCAAGCCACCCCAGCACTGCACATCCAGGCTGAGGCGATTGCTGGTCGCAGTATAATACCAGTATGTGTGTATATACTTTTTAGGATATTTTCCAGCTTCCTATCAGCTGGTTCCTTGAGGGCGGCCGTATCAGGAGACGGTAACGCCACTTGTTTTGATAAGCGTGTAAGCGCCTTATCCACTCTAGGGGGTGTTTCCCAACGCGCCCTAACCTCTGGCGGGAAAGGGTATAATGCCAATAATTTTTTTAGAAATTAGCAGTTTTTTATCGGGGGAAACCCACGCTTCATCACACACCTCATTTAATTCATCTGATTCAGGAAAAACTACGGGTAGTTTTTTCACACCCCACATAATACCCTTTTTTGTGGTACTTGTAGTATCAGAAATGTTCAAAACCTCCTTCATTGCCGTGATTATGTAACGTGTGGCCCTACTGGAAAATACGTTTGTTTCCTCACCGTCGACACTGGAGCCAGTGTCCGTGTCTGTATCGACCTGAGGTAACGGGCGTTTTATAGCCCCTGACGGTGTTTGAGACGCCTGTACAGGTATTAACTGATTTGCCGGCTGTCTCATGTCGTCAACAGTCTTTTGTAAAGTGCCGACACTATCACGTAATTCTTTCCATAAGACCATCCAGTCAGGTGTCGACTCCCTAGGGGGTGACATCACTAACACAGGCAATTGCTCCGCCTCCACACCATTTTCCTCCTCATACATGTCGACACAGCGTACCGACACACAGCACACACACACAGGGAATGCTCTGATAGAGGACAGGACCCCACTAGCCCTTTGGGGAGACAGAGGGAGAGTTTGCCAGCACACACCAGAGCGCTATATATATATATACAGGGATAACCTTATATAAGTGTTTTTCCCTAATATAGCTGCTGTATATATTAATATGCCAATTTAGTGCCCCCCCTCTCTTGTTTTACCCTGTTTCTGTAGTGCAGGACTGCAGGGGAGAGTCAGGGAGCCTTCCTCCAACGGAGCTGTGAGGAAAAAATGGCGCCAGTGTGCTGAGGAGATAGGCTCCGCCCCCTTCACGGTGGCCTTTCTCCCGCTTTTTAATGGAAAAATTGGCAGGGGTTAAATGCATCCATATAGCCCAGGAGCTATATGTGATGTATTTTTTGCCAAAAAAAGGTTTTTTATTGCGTCTCAAGGCGCCCCCCCCCAGCGCCCTGCACCCTCAGTGACCGGAGTCTGAAGTGTGCTGAGAGCAATGGCGCACAGCTGCGGTGCTGTGCGCTACCTTATTGAAGACAGGACGTCTTCTGCCGCCGATTTTCCGGACCTCTTCACTCTTCTGGCTCTGTAAGGGGGCCGGCGGCGCGGCTCCGGGACCCATCCATGGCTGGGCCTGTGATCGTCCCTCTGGAGCTAATGTCCAGTAGCCTAAGAAGCCCAATCCACTCTGCACGCAGGTGAGTTCGCTTCTTCTCCCCTTAGTCCCTCGGTGCAGTGAGCCTGTTGCCAGCAGGTCTCACTGAAAATAAAAAACCTACTTTAAACTTTTACACTAAGCAGCTCAGGAGAGCCCCTTAGCCTGCACCCGTCTCGTTCGGGCACAAAAATCTAACTGAGGCTTGGAGGAGGGTCATAGGGGGAGGGGCCAGTGCACACCAGGTAGTCCTAAAGCTTTTTACTTTTGTGCCCAGTCTCCTGCGGAGCCGCTATTCCCCATGGTCCTTTCGGAGTCCCCAGCATCCACTAGGACGTTAGAGAAAAGAGTTGATACTTCATCTTCACTTGTGGGATCAAATGAAGAGAAAGTGCCAGAGGGTTCAGATAGGGATTTGAGCAGGTCACTGGCTGAGTTAGAGCATACCATTTCATCTTGGATTTTATCAATCTTATCCTTGAAGTAGGAAGCAAGTTCTTGTGCACTGATAGTAGCTAGTGGGGGAGGTAAGGGAGGGTAAAGAAGTGATTTAAATGTATTAAAAAGTCGTTTGGGTTTGGTGGCATGATGAGATGAGATTGGAAATATGTTTGTTTGGCAGTGTCCAGGGCCTGACGATAGGAGTGGTAGGTAGTCTTATATGTGAGAAAGTCACTTGGATTCTGAGATTTCTGCCACCGACGGTCTACCTTACGTGACAGTTTTTGTAGGTGTCTTGTTGATTTAGAGTGCCATGGTTGGCATCTAAGCCGACGTGGAGTGTGATGGGTAGCTGGAGCAACTTCATCAAGGGCACTCTCTAGGGTCTGGTGCAGGTGGGATACAGCAGTGTCAGGTGTGATGAATGTAGAGATTGGTGAGAGACGTTGTTGCAGAGAAGTGGAAAGTTGTTGAAAATTTATATTGTTAGTATTTCAGCGTGTTAGAGGAGGCTTGCTTGGTTTTAATGTCCTAGAATTTAAAGTAATAGAAGAGATTGTGAAGGTGACCAGGTTGTGATCAGAGAGAGGGAAAGGAGTGTTAATGAGTTATCTAACCAATTACTGACCCAAGTGCATATTGTGCTCCCTAACCCTATTTCTTGTAGCTTATAGATAAGACGCATGTGTGGTACAGTGTCGAAAGCTTTGGCAAAGTCTAAAGATTACATCCACCTCCTTACCCTGATCAAGGTTCGCACTTACTGTTTCATAAAAGCCAAGTAAGTTGGTTTGACATGATCTGTCCTTCACAAATCCATGTTGGTTCCTTATAATAACCTTATTTGGTTCAAGGAACTTTTGAATACTGTCCCTTAGAATTCCTTCAAATACTTTCCCCACTATAGATGTAAGACCTACTGGTCTATAATTACCTGGTTCAGCTTTGCTCCACTTTTTGAATATCGCCACTATCTCCGCTATACGCCAGTCTTTGGGAACCATACCAAATTTAACCGAATCCATAAAGATCAAAAATAGAGGCCTTGCTAGTTCAGCGTGCAACTCCATAGGAACTCTTGGGTGAATTCCATATGGCCCAGGTGACTTATTAATCTAGGGTGGGTTGGGGGCCAACATCCCGGCCGCCGGCAAATGAATTCCAACCCTGTCAGAGGGAGGGAGAGAGAAAGAGACAGAGGGGAGCAAGAGGGCGTGTCAGGGAAAGAAAGACAGATACACAGAGAGATAGAAAAGGGAGAGAGAGAGAGAGAGAGAGAGAGAGAGAGAGAGAGAGAGAGAGAAAGGAAGAGGGTGTCAGGAAGAATGAGGGAAATACACAGTGCCAGGGAGACGGACATTGCCTGAACAGCACAGCTACAGGACGGTACTAAGAGGATGAGGGAATGGCATGACCCGAGCTGCTGTGCTGAGCCTGCAGTGCTGGCTATGGGGGTTTTATTGTGGTAGTCACAGAAATTCTAATTACCTCCCTGACAGGAGATACGGGCAAACGCAGGACACTGGCATAGTGTGAGGAGCCGCACAGAGACTACACCCAGCGCAGTAACCCGCCAACACATACATAGAAAACCGTATGCCCAGCAAAAGTCAGTGGCAGCACCCACAGACCTGGCTCTCAGCCTTACCCTGTGCTCCTCATTGTACTGCCAGCAGGGTGGGGGATCAGGGGCTGGTCACACTTCCGGGTCAGGGCAGAGGGCTCCTGGCTGTGCCGGCTGGGTGCAATATAACGTGGTGAAGGTCTCTTATGCGGGGCTTCCCGGGATTAGGCCACGCCCCCCAAATGGCTGTGATTCACAGCCCCGTTCTATGAACGGGGCTTGGGAGCAGGACGGAGGGGCTGTGCAGCCACTGCTTACTCCCTTCATTGCACGGAAGTTGTGATGTGCAGTGTTTCAACTGACCGCACATCGCTCTACCTGCACATTGGCACCTCTCATGTTTGGGGGAGGGGGGCCAGCTGCCCCCTTCTGGTCCGACGCCTCTGCTACAGATGTGGCCAGATCTGAGACTCTGCCCAACATTGCAACTTTGCCCAGCGTTAGCCACACAGATCTGGGCAATTATTTAGGAGATTATATATATATATATATATATATATATATATATATATATATATATATATATATAAAAATATATATAAATATATATGCAACAATAGAGGAATTGGCGCCAAGGAGTCACATCAACTCCCACTATTCCAACCCTAAATTGGTTGTCACTTTTTAACATAAAATAATAACATGTTCCATCATAAAACATTTATTAAAAACATATTCAAATCAATACAGAGGAGATGTATTATTATTCCACACTTTAGGATGTATGACTCTTAGCGCTGAATACAAAATGTTGAAGGTTCACAACAATCTCCTCCTTCTCCTTATAGTTGGTTCGGAGATAGCTTCACAACAAAGACAACCCAACGCGTTTCATCTTATACAAAAGACTTCATCAGGGGTTTCTCTATAATTGTAAAAGATCTTATCAGAGCTAAACAAACATTCCTTAATTGAGAAAACATAATACATTCCATTAAAACATATGAGGAACATTTCATTACGGAGGAACAAATATATATCCGAGCAGACAGGATGAAAGAGAAGAAAAGGATATTACAATTACATCTTAGGTCATACCTCAAGTGGCTGAGAAGTATAGTTGTTTATACAAAAAGTATAATGCGACAAAACTTGTTCATACACGCATGATGGAAACTCCTATATAACACCGAGGCTTTCTGATGGACAATCAGTGTAGCCTAATTGGAAAAAATGTTGATCTCATCATATATACTGAATGTTCATATTGTGTATATATATAAAAAATCATAATGTTCCCTCACATACCTTATGGTGAGATAACTTGTACAAAAATTTGGAAACCCGGGTACTGAAGGGTCACTTTAGAAAGGAGACCTAATAGATTCATATTTAGGGCAAATTAATAGATAATCATCATCTGATATTTAATTAGTCAATAATACCAATCTTTACTAAAGATGATTAATACATTTTACAATGGAGCTTTATTAGAAAGACAACTTCTTTCGGATATAATATATACTGGAGATTTATGAGGCAGGAAACTATGCTACTGGTCATAATTGCCATTTATACTCATAGCTATTGTCTACTTTTATGGGTCCAGCTGCTTTGTTAGTTGACACAATAGAGCAGAGGTTCTCAAACTCTGTCCTCGGGAGCCCACACAGTGCATGTTTTGCAGGTAACCCAGCAGGTGCACAGGTGTATTAATTACTCACTGACACATTTTAAAAGGTCCACAGGTGGAGCTAATTATTTCACTTGCGATTCTGTGAGGAGACCTGCAAAACATGCACTGTGTGGGCCCCCGAGGACCGAGTTGGAGAACCTCTGCAATAGAGGTACAGACCTCTAGACCCAAACATTAAAGTTGTTAGTATAAATTATCAGATAAAAAAATGCGCTTTTAATTGCATAAACTCCCCACTATCACAATATCAAGGGAAAGTGTGAAAGTGAATACATCCAAGCATTAAAAGCACTAGAGTGCAGTATTACAAATGTACATAGATACCGTAAATTATACAAAATAACCTTTACACACAAACAGAGCTTTGTTCAGAGTGGTATCATATTCTCTCACCTTCTATGTGTCTGCTATGGACGCTCAGTACCAGTGCAATGAAGCACCAGACTGGATGTAGCTCCTTATAAAGGGAAAGGTGATGATGTCATCACATGCCCTATTTTGATTGGTACACAAATAAAGGTTTAATTTGACCTAGTTATTAATGGTACACACTAACCAACCTATGGATTCTATCCTCTCTTAATTGGGAATAATTCACTATAATAATATTCACTCTTATACCGACCAAATGTGAGTAAAACATTAATTGTTATATGACCCATAATGCATTGCGGTATTAAACTCAATGAATAGCTGCTATAGTGAATGACTGACAGTGTTAATACCCAATCGTTGTAAGATAGGGGCGGGTACTATAGCCTCTCATGCTGAATTGGATGTATGCAGCATATTGTCAGCACTTAAAACACAGTGCTGAGGGGAATGTGTTTCCCATCAGCGCTATCTGTCACCTCCGATCGTTAAAACGCACGGTCCTAGTTTCTGCGTCTGCCCGCTGTAGCGGGACCTTATGCGTTCCAGCGCCATCTTAGTTGTGCGTTCCACAAGCCCCGTCCGGCGCTTCCCGTCACCTGACCCGGTCACATGTAAGAGGCGTCCAATTGGAGGGCTCTCTACTGATTCGTGAAGCTGAAATGCCAAACAGCCATACAATAGATGGCAGCCTAAGTGCAAATCTACCCCCAATTATATCAATCGCAAATGGCACATTTACCCATCAGTATCTTAACCATGGAGCATGATCGCTTCTATTCTATACTTTAAAGAGAAAACATCTTATAAGTAATCAAGACCTGTCATATTCCATATACAGTAGTATACCTGTATAAGCTATACAAATAGCCTCGAGTCCTTTCCAGAAAAAGGGCTAGGACTTTTGTATAGTGTACCATTCTATGAGGTATATATCTCCCACATATATCCCCCGTATACCATAACTTTTAATATGGTATATGTTACGATATGATCACAAATATACCCATCTCAAGAAAATTAATTGAGGTCCTAAGAATATAGTATTTAAATGGGTTCAGAATTCCTCTAAAGCCAGTATCAGTATACTTGAGTATATAACCTTATAAAAAATCATTACATTATTAATTAGTGCTACCTGTGATAGAGTATTACCCATACTTATAAAAAATCATTACATTATTAATTAGTGCTGCAAGTAATATAGTATTACCCATACTCATAATAAGTGACTGCACTTATGTGCTAGCATCTTAACCTAATAAAGATTAGTAAATAATTCTGCACTACCTTTACAATGATATCAACAAATTACTGTGTGTGAATCAACTCGTACAAACTAATAGTTGATTCAAATTTTAAATGTAAAACCAGTGATCCACTATATGCCGTGTTTCCCTAGTATGCTAAACGTATTACTTGACTATACTACTTTCCCTGATTTCCTACTGAATTGGAGTAATATACAGTACACTGACACCCCTATGAACAAAGCTCCATTTTTACAATAATCATATAAACATAAGTACACATGACTGACAATTTGCATAGTTATATCTTACCCCTAAGGCCTAACCACCCTCTTAGTTAGAACTGGGGGAAGGTATATGTTATTATATATATTAATTAACTGAACCTATCGCTGGGCAGGCGTGATTTATGCGTCGGAGGAGGGTTTGCCTTCCTCAAAGGAAGACTGCCATGTCTATACTTTCGTTTAATCCGAAGGAATGAGGGTATTTAGGGTATAGATCCAATAAGACTCTTTTTTGGTTAACTGTTTATCTCTATCACCTCCTCTCTTATCTTCCTGTATATGTTCAATCACTGTGAATGTCAAGCCGTGAACATCTGAATCATGTTTTTCCTGAAAATGGCCGGGCAGGCTGCGATTCTGAACTTTATTTCTAATATTCCGCAGGTGTTCCTGTATCCTTATTTTCAGGCTTCTCTTGGTCTTGCCTATATAGGATAACTTACAGCTACATTCGATCTTATACACCACATAATTAGTGTTGCAGGTAACCACTGTCTTTAAGCTGTGTGTTCTATTACCCTCATCTTTCCAGTGGAAGCCCTTCTTATCAACAAAGCGGCAGCAGTTACATTTATTACAAGGAAAGAGGCCCCTTCGTTTCATAAGAGGGTGTCCATTGGTGTTCTCCACATTTTGATGGGTGGCTTGAAGTTGACTAGGCGCCAATAAGTTCTTAAGATTTTTGGATTTACTGAAGACGATGTTGGTTCTATTGGGTAAGTGCGGTCCCAATACCGGGTCTTTAAGGAGATGCCAATGCCAGTATAAAATGTGTTTGATCTTAACATTTTCTTGGTTGTATTGCGTGATGAAGGGTCTCTGCAACTGACGTTTACTATTGGTGCGGCCTTGGCCATTCAAAAGACTCTTTCTGTCAATCTCAGAGGCTCGGACCTGATCATTACGCAGTTCTACCTCTCTATATCCTCTTTCAATAAATTGTTCCACTAGGATGGATGATTGTTCCCAATAACTATCCATGTTGTTACAGTTTTTCCTCATTCGCAAGAACTGCGAGTACGGGACAGTTGTCTTCCATCTGGTCAAATGGCAGCTGTTGGACGGTATGAAGCTGTTGGCATCGGTTTCTTTAAAAAAAGTTTTCGTATTGAGAGTATCCCAATCATCAATACTCAAAAGAATGTCCAGATAATCAATAGTCAAAGGATCTTGTTTGTATGTAAATTTAAGATTAAAAGTGTTATCCTGGAGTCTGGAAATGAATCTCTCAAGGGAGTCCGTCTCACCCTCCCAAATGAAGATCAAGTCGTCTATATATCTCTTACAGAGTTTAATATTAAGACCACTAAATTCACCATCTGAGTATATGACGTCGTTCTCCCAGTTGTCCATGTAAATATTGGCATACGATGGGGCATTGTACACTTCCATCCCCCATGAGAAAGGAAGTGATGCAGTTAATAAGATCCTAACTAAGGACATTTTAGTTAGTAAAGAAGAAAGAGCTTTTCTGCTGGAGGGTATCCTATTCATCCTAAACCATAATTTTTTCGAGTTTGAGGGAAAATACTACCGACAAAAACAAGGCACCGCGATGGGGACGAAATTTGCCCCATCGTATGCCAATATTTACATGGACAACTGGGAGAACGACGTCATATACTCAGATGGTGAATTTAGTGGTCTTAATATTAAACTCTATAAGAGAGTAACTCTATAAATGTAACTGCTGCCGCTTTGTTGATAAGAACGGCTTCCACTGGAAAGATGAGGGTAATAGAACACACAGCTTAAAGACAGTGGTTACCTGCAACACTAATTATGTGGTGTATAAGATCGAATGTAGCTGTAAGTTATCCTATATAGGCAAGACCAAGAGAAGCCTGAAAATAAGGATACAGGAACACCTGCGGAATATTAGAAATAAAGTTCAGAATCGCAGCCTCCCCGGCCATTTTCAGGAAAAACATGATTCAGATGTTCACGGCTTGACATTCACAGTGATTGAACATATACAGGAAGATAAGAGAGGAGGTGATAGAGATAAACAGTTAACCAAAAAAGAGTCTTATTGGATCTATACCCTAAATACCCTCATTCCTAACGGATTGAGCGAAAGTATAGACATGGCAGTCTTCCTTTGAGGGAGGCAAACCCTCCTCCAACGCATAAATCACGACTGCCCAGCGATAGGTTCACTTAATTAATATATATAATAACATATACCTTCCCCCAGTTCTAACTAAGAGGGTGGTTAGGCCTTAGGGGTAAGATATAACGATGCAAATTGTCAGTCATGTGTACTTATGTTTATATGATTATTGTAAAAATGGAGCTTTGTTCATAGGGGTGTCAGTGTACTGTATATTACTCCAATTCAGTAGGAAATCAGGGAAAGTAGTATAGTCAAGTAATACGTTTAGCATACTAGGGAAACATAGGATATAGTGGATCACTGGTTTTACATTTAAAATTTGAATCAACTATTAGTTTGTACGAGTTGATTCACACACAGTAATTTGTTGATATCATTGTAAAGGTAGTGCAGAATTATTTACTAATCTTTATTAGGTTAAGATGCTAGCACATAAGTGCAGTCACTTATTATTATGAGTATGGGTAATACTCTATTACTTGCAGCACTAATTAATAATGTAATGATTTTTTTTATAAGTATGGGTAATACTCTATCACAGGTAGCACTAATTAATAATGTAATGATTTTTTATAAGGTTATATACTCAAGTATACTGATACTGGCATTAGAGGAATTCTGAACCCATTTAAATACTATATTCTTAGGACCTCAATTAATTTTCTTGACATGGGTATATTTGTGATCATATCGTGACATATACCATATTAAAAGTTATGTGGGAGATATATACCCCATAGAATGGTACACTATACAAAAGTCCTAGCCCTTTTTCTGGAAAGGACTCGAGGCTATTTGTATAGCTTATACAGGTATACTACTGTATATGGAATATGACAGGTCTTGATTACTTATAAGATGTTTTCTCTTTAAAGTATAGAATAGAAGCGAGCATGCTCCATGGTTAAGATACTAATGGGTAAATGTGCCGTTTGCGATTGATATAATTGGGGGTAGATTTGCACTTAGGCTGCCATCTATTGTATGGCTGTTTGGCATTTCAGCTTCACGAATCAGTAGAGCCCTCCAATTGGACGCCTCTTACATGTGACCGGGTCAGGTGACGGGAAGCGCTGGACGGGGCTGGTGGAACGCACAACTAAGATGGCGCTGGAACGCATAAGGTCCCGCTACAGCGGGCAGACACAGAAACTAGGACCGTTCGTTTTAACGATCGGAGGTGACAGATAGCGCTGATGGGAAACACATTCCCCTCAGCACTGTGCTTTAAGTGCTGACAATATGCTGCATACATCCAATTCAGCATTAGAGGCTATAGTACCCGCCCCTATCTTACAACGATTGGGTATTAACACTGTCAGTCATTCACTATAGCAGCTATTCATTGAGTTTAATACCGCAATGCATTATGGGTCATATAACAATTAATGTTTTACTCACATTTGGTGGTTATAAGAGTGAATATTATTATAGTGAATTATTCCCAATTAAGAGAGGATAGAATCCATAGGTTGGTTAGTGTGTACCATTAATAACTAGGTCAAATTAAACCTTTATTTGTGTACCAATCAAATAAGGGCATGTGATGACATCATCACCTTTCCCTTTATAAGGAGCTACATCCAGTCTGGTGCTTCATTGCACTGGTACTGAGCGTCCATAGCAGACACATAGAAGGTGAGAGAATATGATACCACTCTGAACAAAGCTCTGTTTGTGTGTAAAGGTTATTTTGTATAATTTATCTATGTACATTTGTAATACTGCACTCTAGTGCTTTTAATGGTTGGATGTATTCACTTTCACACTTTCCCTTGATATTGTGATAGTGGGGAGTTTATGCAATTAAAAGCCCATTTTTTCCTGATAATTTATACTAACAACTTTAATGTTTGGGTCTAGAGGTCTGTACCTCTATTGTGTCAACTAACATAGCAGCTGGACCCATAAAAGTAGTCAATAGCTAGGAGTATAAATGGCAGTTATGACCAGTAACATAGTTTCCTGCCTCATAAATCTCCAGTATATATTATATCCGAAAGGAGAAGTTGTCTTTCTAATGAAGCTCCATTGTAAAATGTATTAATCATCTTTAGTAAAGATTGGTATTATTGACTAATTAAATATCAGATGATGATTATCTATTAATTTGCCCTAAATATGAATCTATTAGGTCTCCTTTCTAAAGTGACCCTTCAGTACTCGGGTTTCCAAATTTTTGTACAAGTTATCTCACCATAAGGTATGTGAGGGGACATTATGATTTTTTATATATATATATATATATATATATATATATATATAAATATATACACACACACACACACACACACACACACACACACACACACACAATATGAACATTCAGTATATATGATGAGATCAATATTTTTCCAATTAGGCTACACTGATTGTTCATCAGAAAGCCTCGGTGTTGTATAGGAGTTTCCATCATGCGTGCATGAACAAGTTTTGACGCATTATACTTTTTGTAGTCATACATCCTAAAGTGTGGAATAATAATACATCTCCTCTGTATTGATTTGAATATGTTTTTAATAAATGTTTTATGATGGAACATGTTATTATTTTATGTTAAAAAGTGACAACCAATTTAGGGTTGGAATAGTGGGAGTTGATGTGACTCCTTGGCGCCAATTCTTCTATTGTTGCATATTCTCTATCTTTGGTCCCTTCTCACAGGGGACTTAGTCGAATAGGCTGCCTGTACCAAAAAGTATACGTTTCATTTTAGGGTGATAGTTTTAACAAACTAGCGCAGAGGGAGAGTATTTGTTTTGAATATATATATATATATATATATATATATATACATATATATATATATATATATATATATATATATATATATATATACATATATATATATATATATATATATATATAGACCGGAGGAATATATCAGAATACTCATACAACATATTCTGCAGACCGGAGGAATATATCAGAATACTCGTACAACATATTCTGTAATAGGTACACTCTTTCTTAACGAACGCTGTCTGTAATAAGACACGTAGAATACTCAAGTGTCTGTAAAGTCTCAGCGCTGTAGACAGGCGGCTTTACAGGTAAGACCAGTAGCAGATATGCTCAGAAGATGGCGCTCAGCATCTCTGCCAGGAACTGAGGGAGAGTGTGAGGCAGATCCAGGGTGGGAAATCTGCGAGGAGATGGTGCCCTGGGCCGGGGAGGGGCTACAGGTCAAGAGCCGACTCCCCTATGCTGGGCATCACTGCCGGTACTATGGAGCCTTATCAATAGGGGTGTTCGTACACCTGACATGCACTCCTATGCCCTTGGTCGGCTATAGCGGGGTTCTTGCTCGGAAACCGCGTCCATGCCAGTGTCGCAGTCCATCTCCCTAGACTGCATCAGGAACGCAATTTAGTGGCGGGTCCCACATGAAGGACCATCTTACCTCCTCCCTTCGTAGCCGCCATGCGAACCAGGAGAGCGCCTGCGACCGTGTGCCTAAGCCAGAGTGTCTCCGCCGCAAGTACCTGGGATCTGAGCTGCGGGAGTATGTGATGCCGCTTGGGAGGTGACGGAGACGCAGCCGTGAATGTCACCCTGACATAACATTGCTGCATCCCTTGAAGTCTTCAGTTTTTAGGGCTGCCCAGTGCAGCCCGTCTGTTAGGTGACCTGATGCCTGCAGGCACCACTCGAAACTGAGCTCTCAGTGCCTGGAGGTGGGGTTATAGAGGTGGCCCCAATGCATCCTGGGACACTCGAAGCTTTGCCTGATGGTGCCTCTGGATCCAAGATCCCGCTCTACACCCTGATGTATTCCCTGTGGAACACAGTGTACCCCGCTGCAGAAATGAAGGTTCCCTCCATATGGATAGCCAAAAATGGATCACAGCAGCAATATAAACCTAGGCAGCACTCGAACAATAAACAGACTGCAGTCCTAGATTGCCAATCTAGTACTGCTGTCTATTTCCTGTGCACCTATTATGTGGTATCCATTTACAGATGTGTCCTCTTACATCTTTGCTCACTGTGCTACAAGTCGTGTTACACAACGCGTGAGTGATGTGTGACTCGGTAAAATGAGTGTTTTGGGTTTTTTTTCTGTGAAAATGCATTTTAGACACAAAGTATTGTAATAGGACGCACAAGCAGCTTGTGCTGATTAAAATGATATACAGTATGCCTATATTGTGTGAGAGTGTGACTGTAGTTGCATTCAAAATGCTACAGTCTTTTCATGGAAAGCACTGTAACATGGCATTTCAGATGCAGATAGAGCCACTCTTACACACAGAATATAGGCATGCGCCCTATTACATTACTTTGCAACTGAGACACATTTTCATGGGGAAAAAAAAAAGAGGCCCGGCTCTACAGAGTCCCACCAAGGCATGGCGTGAGTTCAAGGGTTGTTTGGCGTGACTGCAGCAAGGATGTAAGAGGAAACATCTGTATCTATCTATATATAGTGAGTAATAAAATGGCAATTGAGGGTTTAGTCCAAAGATACTGAAAACTTTTGGTACGCTGAAGTCTTTTATTCTCTTTATACAATGTTTAAAATTTGATTTGAAGCAGTACTGCAAAATTGATCTATAATCCTCTACCACACAAATGATGGAATGACTGATACACTGTAGCTGGATTGTGATTAATGTAAAATTCCTTATTAGGAACACCATTTTATACCAGACTACACAAACTTCTCCAATCAACAAGAAACTCCAATAACTGATTAATTGCAAACAACTAATGATAACACAAATACAATACCAGAAAGAATCCTCAAGTATATAGCGCTCAGTGTTGTCTCACATAGAACAAATAGACAATGTATACTTAATGTCCAAATCAGGGTCATATCAGTCCCACAGATGAGAGAGTCCCTTCTTACAATCCTCTGCTTTCGTTCTCACAGAAAAGACTTCTATTTCCAGTAGTCGCTCAAGATGATATAAAATGAAAAACAATACAGGATCATGGTGCAATATGTCCCAAACTTCTTTCAAACAATAACAGATACAGATGTTATGGATCCAATGCGTACCCCACTCACAATATATATGGTGTCTGTCTGCACATAAAAGGTATCTTTAACTGTGATACAGATGTGAAAACTCTTTGTCAAAATATGCGTACCGTACTCACTTCTCCATAAACGGTGATCCTCACATCACGGTTTCTTTATCAGACGCTCCATGGCATATCCCTCCTCATTTAATAAAGGGAATGAGATATGTGCTAATATAAAAGGGGGATTTTATTAAAAACACAGGCAATTACCATACATGGATGACCTCAACTGATTATGATGCTAGTAACAGGTACAGCTGTCGGCCGAAAACAGCAATTCCCTGTCTGATGTTGTAATATCAATTTCAGAGGGGAAAAAACAATGATGGATATGCCTAACACTCTTCCTACGCGTTTCTACCCTCTGGGGGTCTTTGTCAAGGAACAAGAGTGCAAATGTAACTACCATATTTAAAACCAAACACAGGAAATTAAAACAATTAAATTTCCCATTCAGAAAACGGGTTGCCATGGCAACACATTTCCACGTGTACCCAGCATTCCCCGTATTGACCATTACTACTTCCTCCTTTGGGTACAGACTCCTGGTATCTCCACCAGCGAGTCTGTCCGCCCTTAGTAGCCGTCACATCCGTCACGCGCTGCCATGGGAACCGCTCCCCGTACTAGGCCGCTCTTCCGCCTCTGGTGAGCGTCATTTCCGCTCCCCGTCTCCAGGGTAACCTGTCTCCATGGCAACGCGTGCGGCCGGTTACACAAAACAGCGCCGTATATCTCTTGCAAACGGCTTAAATAAGCCGCCGCCCTAATATGGAAAAAATACTATCAATATGATGATATCTATAAGGCTAGCTGGAAACACAATCGACTAGATATTTGTGAACGCTCAGCGCCTAATCTCCATGGCAACCTGTCTTCACAAGCAGCATTTATACAAAATAACATTCATAAAAAAGAAGAACATTTAAAACAGCCTAGATACAATATCTTATAAGAACCATCTTAACTCGAATTCATGGTTTAGGCCATCTGGTGCCATGGTTTGTAAATTAAAAATCCACTGCATCTCGTTTTTAGCCAACCTGTTATCTTTATTATTGTTACGCCACTGATCCTTTGTTAATTCGATACCCCAAAAGGCTACAATATGATCAGTGGAACATCCATGAGTTTCCTTAAAATGGAGTGAGAAGGGATGTGTGGCTAAACCCTTCCAGATATTCCGCACATGTTCACTCCACCTAATTTTCAATGTCCTGCTTGTTTTGCCTATATATAGTTTATCACAAGAACATTGTATGGCATATACTGCATACTTACTGTTACAAGTGATGAACGGTTTAATTTGAAATTCTTTACCATTCCTATTAAACTGTACAAGTTTTCGTGTTTTAGAAGGGTAACTTTTACACATACTGCATTCGCCACATCTGTGGAAACCCTGGTTTCTCACAATGCCTCCTAGTGGTCTTTCCATATATGCACTGGTAGTTAATTTATCCTTCAGATTTGGTGCTCTCTTATATAAAAACTTGGGTTTATCTGGTAGGATTGATCTTAACACTGGATCCTTTTTCAGCAAATGCCAGTTTTTATGGAACACCTTCTCTATCTGCTTGTGATGTCCTGTAAATTCTGTGATAAAGGCCAAGTTAGGTTGCTTCTCTAATTCACCACTATCCTGTCTAGTGCATAGCAACTTATCTCTATCTGCTTCTGCAATTTTATCCAAAGATTTCTGCAAAGAAAGTGGTTTGTAACCTTTCTGAACAAATTTCTTCTTCAGAACCTCTGCCTTTTTAATATAATCCTCTTTATCAGTGCAGTTACGTCTAATTCGGGTGAATTGTCCTTCAGGGACATTTTTTAACCACTGGGGTAAATGGTTACTTCGTGTGTTGATATAAGTGTTAGAATCCGTAGCAATATATACTGTGGATTCCACCCTGTCCTCCACTGGATATATACTCAGATCCAGAAAATTGACATTCAATTTACTCTGATCAAAATTCAGATTGATGCCCAGATTGTTACTGTTAAGATATGTACAAAAACAATGTAAGGCATCTGAGTCGCCCTTTCATATGAAGAGGACATCTTCAATGTACCGCCAACCAGGAGACCAGGTTCGCCCTCCAGTCATACTCAATCCAGACGGTGGCATCTTCCCATCTGGACATAAAAATATTTGCATAACTGGGGGCGAACCTGGTCCCCATGGCGGTACCAACCTCCTGATTATAGAAGTCCCCATCAAATTTGAAATAATTATGATGTAGAATAAAAGATATCCCTTTTAACAGAAAATCACAAAGATTCTCTTGCATATCGGCATTGACCAAAGTTTGTTTCACTGCCTCTATGCCATCTGTATGTTTGATGATCGTGTATAGTGACGTAACGTCACCAAAATCATATCCGAGTCCCATTTGATTTCCTTCAATTTATTTAAAACATCCCTTGTATCTTTAAGGTGCAACCGACCTTTTAAAACCAAGGGTTAAAGTTTGAAATCGATATAATGTGACATGTTGGCTGTAATTGAATTAGTGCCCGCCACTATGGGGCGGCCCGGGAGATGGTGTTCATCCTTATGGATCTTTGGCAGAAGGTACAACACAGGAACAGTATATTAATCAAAAATTCCGCTACAGATTTATCTAAGGTTCCATTTGCCGTGTACTCTTCTACCAAAGACCTGAGACTATTTAGTATCTTTAAGGAGGGGTCAGTTCTTAATTTCCTTTAAGTGACACCATCCTTTAATTGGCGTATAGCCTCTGTGGCATACATGGTTTTACTCATAACCACAACTCCCCCACCCTCCTTATCTGCAGGCTTGATTATGATAGACTCAAAAAGAATGAGTTTATCTAGAGCCATACGTTCATTTCTCGTGAGATTATGTCTATGAGGGAGCATTTTTCCTTGCAGACCCTTAATCTCATCATTCACTATTTTCTGGAATGAATCCACAAAACAGCCCTTTACGTGACTTGGATTAAAATGGGACTTCTTCCTAAACATTGTTTCAGTAATCTCTGCGCTATTTGAGCCTGACTGTCCATCTTTCATTGCAAAAAATTTCTTTAAAGACAATTTGGGGACAAACTTCTGGATATCAATATACAAATTGAAAAAATTGATCTCATTTGAGGGACAAAACTTGAGACCTTTCTTTAGAACTGCAATTTCATCCTCATCCAAAATGTGATCACTTAAATTAAAAATCTTTGTTACAGTCTCCTTATCCTCCAAGTTCTTAGGCTGTCTATACAGTCAATACGGGGAATGCTGGGTACACGTGGAAATGTGTTGCCATGGCAACCCGTTTTCTGAATGGAAAATGTAATTGTTTCAATTTCCTGTGTTTGGTTTTAAATATGGTAGTTACATTTGCACTCTTGTTCCTTGACAAAGACCCCCAGAGGGTAGAAACGCGTAGGAAGAGTGTTAGGCATATCCATCATTGTTTTTTCCCCTCTGAAATTGATGTTACAACATCAGACAGGGAATTGCTGTTTTCGGCCGACGGCTGTACCTGTTACTAGCATCATAATCAGTTGAGGTCATCCATGTATGGTAATTGCCTTTGTTTTTAATAAAATCCTGCTTTTATATTAGCACATATCTCATTCCCTTTATTAAATGAGGAGGGATATGCCATGGAGCGTCTGATAAAGAAACCGTGATGTGAGGATCACCGTTTATGGAGAAGTGAGTACGGTACGCATATTTTGACAAAGAGTTTTCACATCTGTATCACAGTTAAAGATACCTTTATGTGCGGACAAACACCATATATATTGTGAGTGGGGTACGCATTGGATCCATAACATCTGTATCTGTTATTGTTTGGAAGAAGTTTGGGACATATTGCACCATGATCCTGTATTGTTTTTAATTTTATATCATCTTGAGCGACTACTGGAAATAGAAGTCTTTTCTGTGGGAACGAAAGCAGAGGATTGTAAGAAGGGACTCTCATCTGTGGGACTGATCTGACCCTGATTTGGACATTAAGTATACATTGTCTATTTGTTCTATGTGAGACAACACTGAGCGCTATATACTTGAGGATTCTTTCTGGTATTGTATTTGTGTTTAAGGGTGAAGTGGCCCTTTCATCCTCAAGTGGCTGCACAGGTGTGCTTGCGCCTTGGGTAATTGATTATATTTGGTTATTTAACTAATGATAACACAACTACATTGTGACCTATCATTCTACAATGTAAACAGTGAAGAACATACTGCAAGGCACTTTCCAAAAGCCCGACCTTGCCTCTCACTGAGCTTATATTATATACAGTATACATAATATAGTGCTTCTGTTTTTAGAGTAGTGTGACTCTGCTGCCAGCTGACACTGACAGCAGCTGGGAGGAATGGGGTGGGGGTGACCTGATGTCACCGCCAGGGACAGATGGAGAGGGGAGTGGTCGAACTGTGGCAAGCTAGATGAACTTATGCAGACAGGAGGGGAGATGCTGCTGGGCTGCCTGATCACTGCTGGCCAGTAATCAGGACACGCTGGAGCTGTGCTGCAATGCTGCTTCTCCATGTTATTGCCAATGGTGCCGGGTTGCCCAATCACTGTGGTCAGCAGTGATTGGGACACTCTGGGGAATGAGCGGTGGGTACAGAAAGGCTTAGAGGCCCCTCTGAGACTGGTAGCTGCTGGAAGATAATCTTACAGTAGCCGCCCTCTGGGCGTTTCTGAATGGTCGCATCAGATGCTACCATGTCACAGTAAGTCCAGCCTGTTGTGGTTGCATCCAGGCAAGTGGTTAATATTTGCATCCTTAAAGAAAAACTCCTTTTCTACTTCATAGATATAGGAATTAGCATTCATTTTCCCAGATGTTATGTGTACGGAGAATTTGTAACGATCCAAAACATACAATTAGACTATATATACAGACACAGTTAAAAAAATAAAAAAATAAATCACACTTGCACGCATCACATGCATGTCTTACCATCATCCAAAGTGATGTCCTGCAAGCCAATTGTCTGGAAATTCAGCTCACCGTCCTCAGGCTCAGGTTTAACAGATAGAGAAGTATCATCAGGATGGAATGGAGAAGAGTCCTGAATTTGATGGTGCCCGAGAGTGACAGTGGAGGGAAGGTTACCATGTCCAGGACTGAGAGTTTTAGGAGACAGCTGTCCAGAATGAGCCATGGAGTTAGGAGATGGTGATGGAGTTGGTGCACCGGATGTGGGGGATTGATAAGGCATTGGTTGCAACTGTGGAGAAGATGGACTGGGCAGTGGTGAGTGTGATAATGGATGATGAGTAGCACTGGCAGGAGAGGAGATACGGCCTGGCTTTGTAAGGTGATAGGAGACCGATGAAAGCTGAAGTGGTGGATGCCCAACAGACGGACTTGAAGTTGATGGGAAGGTACCTTGCCCAGGGTTTGAACAATGGTAGCCGATCTGCTGGAGATGTGATGAATGCACAGCATGGACCAATGGATCAATGATGGTAGGAGATGAGGATGCTGTGCCTGTGCTGGCAGTATGGTACTGTATCATTGCCAAGGACTGATGACCAAGACTGACCAAGTGAGGAATACCTGCTTCTTGCTGAAAAGACAGTGGTTCATACCCCTGAGCAGAGGCTGAATTCAGAGGAAGACTTGACTGTCCATTATACATTACATTAGACTGCATAGATGCGTAGGAAGACCTGGCAGCAGAAGATGATACATGATATGACTGCTGTAATGCTGGAGGGAGGCACTCTGCTCTCCCATTCCTACCTTGTGACAGATTGGGAAGTCCATGGTTCAGGGATGAGTAGGCAGGTTGAGTAGGGCATCCAAGAACCCGATCTGAAGAGGACATGAGATTGCCATGGTTTGGTCTTTGATCAGGAGAAGGTCTGTGTGAGTGCAAGGATTGTTGACCAGAAGCACTAACTACATGAGGCACGGAGGCTGAAGAAGCTGCTGGAAGATCCTCCTCTTCTGTGTGTTCTCTTTTCAGTAACACTGTTGAAAAAAAGAAATAAATTTGCTAAAAATCCAGAAAAATGTGCTCTCTTATGTACAATATACTACTATTTCATTATTACATAATACAATTAATGCTGATTAACAAATCAACCAGTTGGAACAGTGTTATTTAAGTGGCACAGGCAAATGCTGTTTGAAGCTGTTAAGCTCTGCTTGTGAAGGAAGTTAGAGCAGCAGCATCAGGCCCTTGCTAAAACATTATCTATGGGGCACAGTAATGCACATTGGGTAAAATGGGGTAATTAAATAGTTGATTTAAGTTGGTAAAGGCTTATGCAACTATTTTGTGATAGCAATTTAGGGGGTAATTCAGAGTTGATTGCAGCAGCAAATGTTAGCAGTTAGGAAAAACCGTGTGCACTGCAAGGGGGGGGAGGGGGGGGGGGGAGATATAACATGTGCAGAGAGAGTTAGATTTGGGTGGGGTGTGTTCAAACTGAAATCTAATTTGTAGTATAAAAATAAAGCAGGCAGTATTTACCCTGCACAGAAACAAAATAACCCACCCAAATCTAAATCTCTCTACACATGTTACATCTGCTCCACCAGCAGTGCAACATAGTTTTGCCCAACTGCTAACAAATTTGCTGCTGCGATCAACTCTGAATTACCCCCTTAGTTACGAATACATTAAATGTAAGATACAGATGGAGCCACGCTAATCTGTGGCGGGACGCTCCCGCGTCTGGGGTGCGTGCGTGTCCGAGACGCACCCCATTCACTTTAATGGGAGCGTCTCTGTGCACCCCCGTAGCGGGGCTAGGCGCCAGATCGCCTAGTCCCGCTGGGAGTGCAAGCCTGCGATGGAGCCTCACTAGATGAGTATGGCTCCATCTGTAAGTGGGCAAGAGAGATGGCACAGGACACAGGAATCCTAGTTTACAATAAACCTGAATATTAGCACAAGACAAACAGGTAGCCAAGAAAAACAGATTTTCAAAAAAGTCACTTATAGAGATAAACAATCACACCTCACCTCTCGAAGATACCTGCACATCCAAATAATATTTATTATTTGGATGTGCAGGTATCATTGCAGGATAGTGTCATCTCCACGGATCTTTATTGCAAGCCGAATGATAGTTTCTCTTATGCATGTGCGTAGCTTTCACCCTAAGCCCATGAAATATCTATAGCCTGCAATACAGGTCGAGTCTCCCTTATCCAAAATGCTTGGGACCAGAGGTATTTTGGACATCGGATTTTTCCGTATTTTGGAATAATTGCATACCATAATGAGATATCATCATGATGGGACCTAAGTCTAAGCACAGAATGCATTTGTTACATATACACCTTATACACACAGCCTGAAGTCAATTTTAACCAATATTTTTTATAAATTTGTGCATTAAACAAAGTGTGTGTACATTCACATAATTAATTTATGTTTCCTATACACCTTATACACACAGCCTAAAGGTCATTTAATACAATATTTTTAATAACTTTGTGTATTAAACAAAGTTTGTGTACATTGAGCCATCAAAAAACAAAGGTTTCACTATCTCACTCAAAAAATTCCGTATTTTGGAATATTCCGTATTTCGGAATATTTGGATATGGGATACTCAACCTGCACTTACAGTTTGTTCGGGCGGTGAGAATTTGTTCTAATAGGGACAGGGTGGGAGTTAATATTAATAAGATGGTTTATAAGTTTGTTAATAGGGGATATGATCGAAAACTTTTATTAAAAGCTAAGGACAGAGCTATGAGATGCTCTAGAGTAGATCTGTTAAAAAATACTAACAAAAAGTCAGTTGAGTCGTTGCCGTGGGTTACACATTTTAATGATAAGAGTACCATGATTACTCACACTGCTAAATGTCATTGGCCAATTGTCAGCAGTGATAAGGACCTGAATTTATCTAAGATTAAAATCATGTTATGTTTCACACGGGGTCATAATTTGAGAGATTGAGTCATGCGTACTGACATCACGGAACTACAAATCATCACAAAGCGAACAGAATTTTTTATATTTACAGAAGGGATGTTATCGTTGTCTTAACTGTGTGACATGCAGGTCACTCATAACGGGCAAGACGTTTTGTCATCGGCATAGTGGCAAGTACTATAGTACTATACGATTAAGCATAGAGTAACTTGTACTACAAAATTCATTATATATCTTTTATCATGTCCCTACGAATCACAAATCAGCTTTGAGAGCTGCTTTGGCAGCTGGACACAGTAATCAACCAGTGACATGACATTTCCTACAAGCCGGTCACAGCATTTCTACTATGCGTTATATGATCATAGATCATGAACCACCACTGTTGCGTGAAGGTGATAGATCATTACGCTTACTACATAAGGAAACACGGTGGATGCATGAGTTGGGGACATTGTCCCCACAAGGTCTTAATGAGACCCTTGGGTTACATTGTTTTTTTTATGATGATTTTTCACTGAGTGCTTTGAGTATTTATTTGTTTCCATTGAAGGAATAATGACAGTATGTTCGATTACACTTTTATTTTACCGATTTAATTTTTTGATGATTGCGTAAGTTGATCTACATTCTTAGGCACGGGTGGTCTTCAGGTTGCCGGCGGCCGGGCTCCCGACGACCACCATACCAGCGCCGGAATCCCGACCGCCGGCATACCGACATATTTTTCTCCCTCTTGGGGGTCCACAACCCCCCCCCCCCACCGGAGGGAGAATGGCGCCACCGTGCCCGCAGCGCGGCGAGCCTGCAAGGGGCTCATTTGCGCTCGCCCAGCTGTCGGTATGCCGGCGGTCGGGATTCCGGAGCCGGTATGCTGGCCGCCAGGAGCCCGGCCGCCGGCATCACATACTACACCCATAGTAAAGTCATCCTGAATACTAGCAGACAGTCACATTAGTATAATAAGCAATATGAGTGTATTGTCAACTACAAATATATTATTTATGTAGGAGCACACATTTACTGAATCATGTTTAAAACAGATCTAACGTATTCAGACACAATGCGAAAGAAACAGTAATGGTACAGACTCATGCAATAGACACTAACTATTTATACTCAAAAGGTAGATAGAGACCTAGTGCTGTATTACCCGTACTCAGAGTGGGATACAGGGAGACTCATCCCGCTTCCAAGATCGAATATACGTTAACGAACGCTGAGTGGATCCAGACACTAGTAGTGTACACTGCCACTTCCTGACCCAGTGATCACAGACGCTCCAGTTACACAGCCACGTATGCTCCGACCGGATCCCCTCGTGATAGCGCTTAGTGAACACATACGCTCTGGTCACACAGCTGCCTATGCTGCGACCGGGTCTCCTCGGGGTAGCGCTCAGTGAACACCGATGCACCAGTCACGCAGTCGCCTATGCTGCGACCGGGTCCCCTCGTGGTAGTGCTCAGCTAACACAGACGCCCTATTCACACCGCCTATGCTGCGACCAGGTCCTCTCGTCTCCTAGTGCAGCTAGTAGCGTCAAAGACGGACGCGAGGAAACAGTTCATAGTGGGAGACTCAGTGGAAACTGGTCATGAACCGGGGGGAGGTGCGACAAGGAGAGCGTCTAACTTCCTCTGCTGACACCAACCCTAGGGATCGCGGCCTCATGCTATTCCTGGTGCCTAAGATCCCTAAGGTCTAGGGCTGGAGCACCCGTGATGGCGGCGCGTCAGCTACTGTTTGGTAGTCTCCTACCAAAACAGTGCGGCTGCGTCTGTATTCCATCTACTAAGCGGAACCGATGCTTTACCTTCTCTCCCTTTCTGTAGATAGTCCTTGGCCAATCTACAGAAAGGCAAAGAACCTGAAAGATATTCTGGCTCCCAGCATGTTAAGACCAATACAAACGGGACAATCAGAAAATTGGATAAAAACCTGTGGTTTTTTCAGATGCAATCACTGTTGCATCTGTAAATATGCCCACAAAGATGGCAAAAAGTTCCAGAATTCGAATTGCTCAGAAACCTTTAAAATTAGGTACTTGGTTAATTGCTCCACAAATTATGTGGTTTATGGTCTAGAATGTACCTGCGGATACAAATATATAGGAAAAACTAAGACCACTGAGAATTAGAATACAGGAGCATATTAGAGCAATAAAAAATAAAATGGAAAATCATTCAGCCCCCAAGCATTTTAATAAGTATCATCAATCCAATCCTGACTTGGTAACCTTTAAAGCGATTGAGCATATAAAGGTGGGACCGAGGGGAGGCGATAGAGACAAAAAATTAGCCCAAAGGGAACTGTATTGGATTTACACACTTAATACCCTTATACCCCGAGGGCTCAATGAGTACTATGAGCTAGCCCCGTTTCTGTAAATGTTATACTTCCTACTCTTGTAAACTTTATATTTCTTACTGGTATACTGTTTAAATCTGTGATTTTATATACATTTTTTATATTATTACATTGTAGTCCTATCTATATATTATATTTTATATATATTTTATATAATATGTGTATGTAGATATTTGTTTACATATGTGATGGTGAAGCGATGCATCTGGAGGGATGTCTAATAACAATCGAAATGTCACTTTTTACAAATTGTAATTGAACAATCTTTAATAGATACTGTGTGAACTACGGGACATACATGTATAATGAAACTCATGTACGTTCTGACACTTTGTAAATGTCGCGGCTAATCCCGCAATACAGATCTCCTTTCAGATTCACGTTGCTGGGGGAACATATCTCATTGAGAATGACGAGCAATGGAAGACCTCGTGATACCTCCACCGGAACTCTGTATCCATGGTAATGGATACGTGTACATACAAGTAAGAAGTGACGTTTATGATCACGATCAGAGATCTCGCAAGACCCTCCTCAATTCCCGCGCAGAACCGGAAACGATCCGTGATACGGTTCTCTTCTGAGTCCGCCTGCTGGGTATATGAGTTTTTAAGATGCACCGCTCGCCACTAATAACCCCTGAGGAAGTCCCAATACCTACAAACGGGATGAAACGCGTTGGGTAGATGACCTCTGACTTTCCACCCTGCTATGCATGATGCAGATAAGCATTTTATTTATTTTTTAAAAAATTGTACGAATCAAATTCATTGTTTTATGTTGTGTGTAATAAATGTATAAAACGTTATCACACTATCAGGAGTTTCTCTTCCCCCTTCTGTGGGAGTATTTTTTGGTTTTAAGGGCTCCTAATATGAGGGATGTCTGTAGGGACTCCATAGTGTCCACATTGCTAAAAAGTGAGTAATACCTCATTGCCCTGCTGGGTTCAAGGGGAGTGCTAATTTTCACCTTGTTAGATGGTAAAATTATATATTACCACTAGGTGCCTAATAACCCTTTGCTTTTTTTGCACTACTATTTGCACTTTTTCCTATTGCATAAAGCACTTTAGCACTAATTAGTGCACATTTTTCCGCATGAGAGCACAGAGTCACTTTTTTACTGCAAAGTACACTTTTATTTATACATCATATATATATTTTTCTATAAAAACCATTACACAACGTTTGAATGTCTCACTGCGAGGACGAGGTCACCATAGAAGAATTCCTAAAGATACTTCTACAGGCCATCTCTAATCCCCCATCTGGTACGCACATTTGATTGTCACTATAAGATTGTATGAAACAGTCACCTTTATTTATGAAGCACTGAAGGCGCAACTGATCTAATTCTGATGAACATTTACTATCGTGTTTTATTGAAAATTGGACACTTCTGAGATCTGGTTGCTGCCACTATATTACTGTTGGAGTGTTTTTCATAGGACAGCCACGATGTATGGGCGTCCACTACTTTACTTTTTGTATATAATTTGGGTACAGCTGTTTGATAGGTTGTAGCGCTAATTGCATTATTTCTAATATATATATTTGATAGGTTGTAGCGCTAATTGCATTATTTCTTATATATATATATATATATAAATATACACACACACACACACACACACACACACACACACACACACACACACACATATACTAGGTGATTCATCGCGCCCTACGGGCGCTCTTGACACCGTCGTAAGGGGCTACGCCCCCTTAACCCTTGCACACCCTTGTGGCGTGCAATATTTTTATTATATGGCATATTACATCCAATCATAATTGTGTGAGTGGTTAAATATTGCACAGACAAAGGGCGTGGAATGGTTAAGGGGTCGAAGCCCCTTGCAACGGCGCGAACAGCGCACGCAGGGCCTGGTGAATCACCTAGTAGGTGCTGTGGTTGGGGGAGTGGCGGGAGCGGGGAAGAGGCGGATGGGACCCTGGGGTGCCGTAGGAGGGGCGGTTGCGGTGGTGATGCAGGTGGGGTAGGGGCTGGTGCGGTGGTGCCACAGGTGGGGGAGGGTGCATGGGTGCCACGGGTGGTGGTCCGGAGACACTGCGTGTGGGGGAGGAGCAGCTGCAGGGGTGCCCCGAGTGGGGGAGGGGCGGATGCGTTGGGAGGGGTGGGTGCGGGGTTGCTGCAGGTGGGGGAGGGAGCCCGGAGCTACCGCGGGTGCCGGAGGGGGTGAGTGGGGGTGCCACGGATGGGGCCAGAGGTACTGTGAGTGGGGTAGGATTGAGTAATGCTTATCCTGCTTCTCCTCCTGTCAGCAGCTAATTTGCTGTCCTCCCTTTGGCAGTGGCTCTCCCGGAGACTCGCACAGCAGCCAGTCACTATTGTTAGTGCCGGTGTCCCAACGCGCCGCATTACAGGGAAGAAGATGCACTCAATAAACTACAGCTCCCAGCAGCCCTAAGGGCCGGAATGCTTCGGCGCTAAGGGCTGCTGGGAGCTGTAGTTTATTTAGTGTGTCTACTTCCCTATAATGCGGCGCGTTGGGATACTGGTGCTAACAATAGAGACTGGCTGGCAGAACTGAGTGACTGGCTGAATCAATGTAAAAGGTGAGAGTGCTGTGCAGTGTCAGTGACACTGCACACAGGTCCAGCGGTAGCCGCTCAGCAAAGGGATGCAGTGCAGGGAGGCACCAGGAAGGAGAGACGTTCTCCCTGCTCTGCATCCCTGTGCTGAGCTTCTGCTGCTATCCCTGCTGCTGCTGCCGGCTGCTGTCACACATGCAGCGGCGCCTGAAGCAAAAAACCTTTTCTCCCCCTCGGCACCGTCAGCACAAAGCCTCCTCTCCCCCTCGGCGCCGTCAGCACAAAACCTCCTCACCCCCCCCCCCCCCTTCCTCTGTGTGACATTCAGTGGCCGGGATGGAGGCAAAGTGGGCGGAGATAGATGGGAGTAAGGGGAGGAGCTACACGGGACCATGCTGCAGCAGGATGATGAGCTGCTAGAGCAGGGGTGGCCAACCAGTCAGAGGCAGAAAAGATGCAAATATGAGGGCGTGGCCTAGTTGTCACAAAGCCACACCCCATTTTTGTGTGCACACCTTTCAGTATGACATTTGTAGAAGTATGATCTCATATCATAACCCCATTTTTCGTCATGTTGTACAGTGCCAGATACATATAATGACCCAGTACAGTGCCACGTACATATAAAAACGCCAGAAAATGGGTGCCTCCACAGTGCCAGATACATATATGCCCCCACAGTGCCAGATACATATATGCCCCCAGTGCCAGATACACATGTTCCCACAGTGCCAGCTATGCCCCACAGTGCCAGATACACATGATCCTACAGTTCCAGATACTCATGTCCCCACAGTGCCAGATATGCCCCCAGTGCCAGATACACGTCCCCACAGTGCCTCCTATGCCCCCAGTGCCAGATATGCCCCCTGTACAAGATACACATGTCCCCACAGTGCCTGCTATGCCCCCAGTGCCAGATATGCCCCCAGTACAGATACACATGTCTCTACAGTGCTCACCAGCTCCCCCGTTCTGCTGCTTCTGCTTCTTCTCTCCGGCGGCGGCGTCTATCTTGAACAAGCCGCCGGTCCGTGAGCCAATCAAAGCTCGCGTTCCGGCAGCCAATGAGAAGCCTTAGCTGCCGGTCCGCGAGCTCTGATTGGCTCGTGGGCCGCCGCCGTATTGAAGCGAGACACCACTGCCGTCGAGGCGTGCGTGTGTCTGGAGCTGGGGGCAGCGGTGGCCAGGAGCCGACCGAGCCGCATGCGGCGGATGAAAGAGCCGCAGGTTGGCCACCGCTGTGCTGCAGGTTCGGCTAGCCAGACTTCATTAGATAAGTGTCTGGAAAGAGAGTGAATGTGTGTGTGTGTATATATAGAGTGTCTGTGTATACTGTATATATGTGTAACTGTGTATGTGTGTAATGTATGTACAGTATGTATGTGTATGTGTTTGTATATATATGTGTCTGTTGTGTGTGTATGTGTGACTGCTGCATAATGTGTGTAAGCGTCACTGGTACAGGGGGCGTTACGTGTGTAAGCGACACTGGTACAGGGGGTGTTGCGTGTGTAAGCGGCACTGGTACAGAGGGCGTTATGTGTGTAAGCGGTACTGGTAGAGGGGGCATTACGTGTGTAAGCGACACTGGTACAGGGGGCGTTATGTGTCTAAGCGGCACTGGTACAGGGGGCGTTACGTGTCTAAGCGGCACTGGTACAGGGGGCGTTACGTGTCTAAGCGGCACTGGTACAGGGGGCGTTACGTGTCTAAGCGGCACTGGTACAGGGGGCGTTACGTGTCTAAGCGGCACTGGTACAGGGGGGCGTTACGTGTCTAAGCGGCACTGGTACAGGGGGGCGTTACGTGTCTAAGCGGCACTGGTACAGGGGGGCGTTACGTGTCTAAGCGGCACTGGTACAGGGGGGCGTTACGTGTCTAAGCGGCACTGGTACAGGGGGGCGTTACGTGTCTAAGCGGCACTGGTACAGGGGGCGTTACGTGTCTAAGCGGCACTGGTACAGGGGGCGTTACGTGTCTAAGCGGCACTGGTACAGAGGGCGTTACGTGTCTAAGCAGCACTGGTACAGAGGGCGTTGCGTGTCTAAGCAGCACTGGTACAGAGGGCGTTACGTGTGTAAGCGTCACTGGTACAGAGGGCGTTACGTGTCTAAGCAGCACTGGTACAGAGGGCGTTACGTGTGTAAGCGTCACTGGTACAGAGGGCGTTACGTGTGTAAGCGTCACTGGTACAGTATGTATGTGTGTGTTTGTATATATATATATATATATATATATGTGTGTTGCGTGTGTATGTGTGACTGCTGCATGTGTGTAAGCGTCAGTGGTACAGGGGGCGTTACGTGTGTAAGACACTGGTAACAGGGGGTGTTGCGTGTGTAAGCGGCACTGGTACAGAGGACGTTATGTGTGTAAGCGGTACTGGTAGAGGGGGCATTACGTGTGTAAGAGACACTGGTACAGGGGGCGTTACGTGTCTAAGCGGCACTGGTACAGAGGGTGTTACGTGTGTAAGCGGCACTGGTACAGAGGGCGTTGTGTCTAAGCAGCACTGGTACAGAGGGCGTTATGTGTCTAAGCAGCACTGGTACAGAGGGCGTTACGTGTGTAAGCGTCACTGCTACAGGGGGTGTTACTTGTGTAAGCGTCACTGGTACAGGGGGGGTGACATGTGTAAGCGTCACTGGTTCAGGGGCATTACATGTGTAAGCGTCTCTGGTACAGGGGGCATTACATGTGTAAGTGTCTCTACTACAGGGGTCATTATGTGCGCTGTGCGTTTGTAAAGTATGCGAGGGTGCAAATTTATAGTTTGCAGGGGGCCTGCGAACAGTCTAGCAACGGCCCTGACCGCACACTGACTGCACAGCACTGTCACCTTTTACATTGATTCAGCGTCCATACATTACCCTCCGCGATATAACCCTCTCTATCCGCGACATTAACCATCTCGGGGCTTCCAGGCCGGCAGGCCAGGGACTGTGTTGCGGAGTCAGGGCCTCTGGGGATCTGGGCGTGGCTGTGGCAGGGGGGCACTTCTGTGACTTCACGCACAGAGGAGGCTCCGGGGCTCAGAGAGTATGCGGCGCAGGGAGGCCAATGAAAGGCTTCCGCTGTGCCGCTTTCATACACATCTATGCCGGTGGCCGCAGCAGCTTTTGTTCCACCTGCGGGGTGGCTAGGGTGTGGGAATTGTTGATGCCGGAGGGGGCAGGTGGACTGGCAGCAAGACATTGGTGGTCATTCCGAGTTGATCGCTCCCTAGCAGTTTTTAGCAGCCGTGCAAACGCTATGCCGCCGGCCACTGGGAGTGTATTTTAGCATAGCAGAAGTGCGAACGAAAAGGATTGTAGAGCGGGTACAAAAATATTTTGTGCAGTTTCAGAGTAGCTTCAGACCTACTCGGCGCTTGCGATCACTTCAGACAATTCAGTTCCTGATTTGACGTCATGGACACGTCCTGCGTTCGGCCGGGTTTTTCCGAACACTCCCTGAAAACGGTCAGTTGACACCCATAAACGCCCTCTTTCTGTCAATCACTCTGCGGCTGCCTGTGAGACTGAGAAGCATCGCTAGACCCTTTGTAAAATTAAACCATTCGTTGTAATAGTACGCCGCACGTGCGCATTACGCTGCATGCGCAGAGTTTTTGTCTGATCGCTGCACAGTGAACGAATGCA
The DNA here is from genome assembly GCF_028390025.1 of Pseudophryne corroboree. NCBI lineage: Eukaryota > Metazoa > Chordata > Amphibia > Anura > Myobatrachidae > Pseudophryne > Pseudophryne corroboree. The sequence goes on along the minus strand of NC_086454.1, from coordinate 222,356,553 downwards.
GCTAGCGAACAACTCGGAATGACCCCCATAGGACGCTGCAGTAAAAGGATGTTTTTTCCCCTATCTACAGCGCAGAGACTTGCTGCAGATACAGTGGAATACCCTCCAGCTGTACCTTTTTGGCAGGTACAGTCCCTTTTTTTATGGTCTGTACTGTTTTTGGACTCTCCAAGCTTCCATTGAAAGTATAGGAAAAGGGGCGTGGCCACTGTGCTGTACCCGCGGCCACGCCCTTTTTGAATTTGTATCAATGTTTATGTGTAAATTGTTGGAGGGTGTGTTGCTGCAGATGCAGTGGGCCTATTTTGGGGTGTGGGGCTGGAGCTGCAGCTCCATCAGTCCCATTGCTAATCCTGCTCTGTGAAAACAGCAGGCAAAGGGCAGAGCCTCCCATTGGATGTAACCTGTGTGGGAGGGCGTTTCTCGCCCAATCAGCTGTGGACTGGGTGTGATAGACCTGCCACTAACCCAATGAGAGCTCCTAGCCACGCCCAGCGTTAGAGACCCAGGCACAGAATCACAGGGCTATTATATAGGAGATATATATATATATATATATATATATATATACACACACACACACACACACACACACACACACACACACACACACACACACACACACACACACACACAGCTCAAAAAAATAAAGGGAACACTTAAACACCACAATGTAACTCCAAGTCAATCACACTTCTGTGAAATCAAACTGTTCACTTAGGAAGCAACACGTTCTGCTGCCTGCAGCATCCTCCAGCATGACCGGTTTGGCAGTGGGTCAGTAATGGTGTGGGGTGGCATTTCTTTGGGGGGCCGCACAGCCCTCCATGTGCTCGCCAGAGGTAGCCTGACTGCCATTAGATACCGAGATGAGATCCTCAGACCCCTTGTGAGACCATATGCTGGTGCGGTTGGCCCTGGGTTCCTCCTAATGCAAGACAATGCTAGACCTCATGTGGCTGGAGTGTGTCAGCAGGTCCTGCAAGACGAAGGCATTGATGCTATGGACTGGCCCATCCGTTCCCCAGACCTGAATCCAATTGAGCATATCTGGGACATCATGTCTTGCTCCATCCACCAACGCCACATTGCACCACAGACTGTCCAGGAGTTGGCGGATGCTTTAGTCCAGGTCTGGGAGGAGATCCCCCAGGAGACCATCCGCCACCTCATCTAGAGCATGCCCAGGCGTTGTAGGGAGGTCATACAGGCACGTGGAGGCCACACACACTACTAAGCCTCATTTTGACTTGTTTTAAGGACATTACATCAACGTTGGATAAGCCTGTAGTGTGTTTTTCCACTTTAATTTTGAGTGTGACTCCAAATCCAGACCTCCATGTGTTAATAAATTTGATTTCCAATGATAATTTTTGTGTGATTTTGTCATCAGCACATTCAACTACGTAAAGAACAAAGTATTTAATTAGAATATTTCAGTCATTTAGATCTAGGATGTGTTGTTTAAATGTATATATATATATATATATATATATATATATATATAACCAGTAGGAGATGCGGCACTCAGGATAAATGATGACACACAAAAGATGTAAATATCAACGTTTCAATCTATTTTAAGAATGTCTTCAGGATACAAGCATAAAAAACGTGTGTGACTTACCCGATCTTTATACCCCTCACACTGTGCAAACGGGACCATGCCGTTCTTCACGCCGGAGCCCCGGCGTTGTCCCGTTAAGATGACGTCATCGCGCATTGACGCGACGCACGTCCACCCGACTTGTGTACCAGCACCATCACCATAGCAATAGAGCAGACTCTCGTTTCTATAGTGAGAACAATATATAAACAGAGCATAATTGTCTTTAAAGAGATTAGTACATATAATAAACATCATGTTTCTCATATTTATATATAACAAGCCTAGTTATCATAAAATAGAGATTGATTAGTTCAAACATTAGATAGATCATAACATCCAATATACTGACCATTTTACACCTCAGTGCTAGCCCAAATGGGATAATTTAGTAGCATGATAACGTAAGTATTTCGTTAAGGCCTCTCGGATGAATCACATCTAATCGATGGATCCATTCATTTTCTCGTCTAATTAAAAGCGCATCACGATCACCCCCTCTTTTAAGAGGTGGGATATGATCGATCATGCGATAACTAAGACTTGGGAGACTGTGTCGGGCTTCTAGAAAATGGCGAGCAACCGGTTGCTCGCTATAACCATTTTCAATCGCAGCCTTAATGGACGACCTATGAGCCGCCATTCTTTGAATTTACGTCTTGTCTTCCCAATGTAAGTGAGGCCACAGGGGAATATAATTTGGTAAATTACAAACGAACTCTCACATGTAAGATGGTATTGTATACAGTATTTTTTCCCCCCAATGTGGATGATTAAAAGAATCACCTTGAATCAAAAATTTACAAGTGGTGCATGAACATTTGAAGCACCCTGGTAATTTCCTAAGGAAATTCTTTTCTGTATCCCGCATCGGTGTAGACAAGATGTTGGATTTAACCAAATGATCACGCAAATTTTTTGACCTAGAATAACACGGCATCAAATTCGTATTTGATAACTGCAGATCCCTGTCAGATGTAATTACGTGCAAGTGTTTCTTCGATATACGATTGATTATTGGTGACAAATGTGTATATTTATTAACCCAGGGGAATTTCTTGGTTTGAGCCATTGATGTAGTGTCTTTCCTTTTTAACAGTGATTGTCGATCTTGAACTAATGCTGACACTTTAGGATTCTGTAATAGTTTGGATGAATATCCTCTCTCTCTAAATGTAATAATTAATTCATCAATTTCAGAGATAGCAGTCTCCTGACAACTGTTGATACGCAAAATGCGTATCATCTGGAAGTAAGGGAGACCACGCTTTAGACTGACAGGATGATTACTTTGATATTGTAAAATGGTATTCCTGTCAGTTTCTTTGGTAAATAGAGTAGTGGATATTTTTCCATTCTCTATACTGATCTTAACATCCAAAAGGTGTATCGTTTCTTGGCTCATGTCAAAGGAGAGCTTGGCTGGCGCAGATGATACATTATGTGCTCCAATGATATCAGTGAATTCCTGTTGTGTACCTGTCCAAATTAACAAAATGTCATCTATGTAACAAGTATAAAAAAAATACTTTAGCTGCAATAGATGAATCCTCAAAAAATAATGTGTCCTCAACAGAAAACATATATGTATTTGCATATGTCGACGCTACTGACGCGCCCATGGCACAACCTTGTTTTTGCAAAAAATAAGTGTTATTAAACATAAAGAAATTTTTGGTAAGTATAAATTCTACCATAAGGAACAAAATGTCAATATGCGCCAGGTCAAGCTCACCCATAGAAAGCAGCATTTGTTTAACAGCTAATAGTCCAGCAGAATGCGGTATAATGGTGTATAAACTTGATACATCTAAGGATATCAGCAATGCCTGTTTGGGGACATTGTCTAGCAGAGCCAACTTGTTAAGTAATGAGGTGGTGTTCATTAAATATTTTTATGTTGCTGAAGAAGAGGCTGCAGGACTGAGTCTAGAAAAATTGAAAGGAGGTTGAAGTAGTGATCCACGGGCGGAGACTATTGGATGACCCGGTGGAGGCACACCCTCCTTATGCACCTTAAAGTCCAAATGGACTATGCACCTTAGAGTCCAAATGGACTATGAGCAGCATCAAGTCTATCGCTGGCTCACTGGAAGAAATCCTGACACCAATAGACGACCATTTTTTCGTAGACAACATCACAAACATGGGATGGACATAGATTCATCACAAGGTGTGACCAGCTCAGATTCTGATCATAGAGGTGCCAGTAGCTCCAATACGGCAGCCCCTTTAGGCATGGCTACACGCAAAACAAAAGGGACAAATCGTGGCGGAAAAAATCCAGTAAAACAGAGGAAATAATTTTTCATTTCTCATCTCACGAGCTCAGCAACAGTGAGAAAAGTTTGCTCTCAAAAGGTTTATCCTTTGTGACTTCTATACCTATGAATGATTTACAGTGGCAAATAGAAAAAATAAGAATTTACTCACCGGTAATTCTATTTCTCGTAGTCCGTAGTGGATGCTGGGACTCCGTAAGGACCATGGGGAATAGCAGCTCCGCAGGAGACTGGGCACAACTATAAAGAAAGCTTTAGGTCTAACTGGTGTGCACTGGCTCCTCCCACTATGACCCTCCTCCAGACTTCAGTTAGGATACTGTGCCCGGAAGAACTGACACAATAAGGAAGGATTTTGAATCCCGGGTAAGACTCATATCAGCCACACCAATCACACCGTATAACTCGTGATACAATACCCAGTTAACAGTATGATAACAACTGAGCCTCTCAACAGATGGCTCAACAATAACCCTTTAGTTAAGCAATAACTATGTACAAGTATTGCAGACAATCCGCACTTGGGATGGGCGCCCAGCATCCACTATGGACTACGAGAAATAGAATTACCGGTGAGTAAATTCTTATTTTCTCTGACGTCCTAAGTGGATGCTGGGACTCCGTAAGGACCATGGGGATTATACCAAAGCTCCCAAACGGGCGGGAGAGTGCGGATGACTCTGCAGCACCGAATGAGCAAACTCTAGGTCCTCCTCAGCCAGGGTGTCAAACTTGTAGAATTTAGCAAACGTGTTTGACCCCGACCAAGTAGCTGCTCGGCAAAGTTGAAGAGCCGAGACCCCTCGGGCAGCCGCCCAAGAAGAGCCCACCTTCCTCGTGGAATGGGCTTTCACTGATTTAGGATGCGGCAGTCCAGCCGCAGAATGTGCAAGCTGAATCGTACTACAGATCCAGCGAGCAATAGTCTGCTTTGAAGCAGGTGCACCCAACTTATTGGGCGCATACAGGATAAAGAGCAAGTCAGTCTTTCTGACTCCAGCTGTCCTGGAAACATAGATTTTCAGGGCCCTGACTACGTCCAACAACTTGGAAGCCTCCAAGTCTTTTGTAGCCGCAGGCACCACGATAGGTTGGTTCAGATGAAAAGCTGATACCACTTTAGGGAGAAACTGGGGACGAGTCCTCAATTCTGCCCTATCCATATGGAAAATCAGATAAGGGCTTTTACATGACAAAGCCGCCAATTCTGATACACGCCTGGCCGAAGCCAAGGCCAACAACATGACCACTTTCCACGTGAGATATTTCAAATCCACGGTTTTCAGTGGCTCAAACCAATGTGACTTTAGGAAATCCAACACCACGTTGAGATCCCAAGGTGCCACTGGAGGCACAAAAGGGGGCTGAATATGCAGCACTCCCTTAACAAAAGTTTGAACTTCAGGTAGTGAAGCCAGTTCTCTCTGGAAGAAAATCGATAGAGCCGAAACCTGGACCTTAATGGACCCCGATTTAAGGCCCATAGTCACCCCTGACTGTAGGAAGTGCAAGAAACGGCCCAGCTGAAATTCCTCCGTTGGGGCCTTCCTGGCCTCACACCACGCAACATATTTTCGCCATATGCGGTGATAATGGTTTGCGGTTACTTCTTTCCTAGCTTTAATCAGCGTAGGAATGACTTCCTCCGGAATGCCCTTTTCCTTCAGGATCCGGTGTTCAACCGCCATGCCGTCAAACGCAGCCGCGGTAAGTCTTGGAACAGACAGGGCCCCTGCTGCAGCAGGTCTTGTCTGAGCGGTAGAGGCCATGGGTCCTCTGAGATCATTTCTTGAAGTTCCGGGTACCAAGCTCTTCTTGGCCAAGCCGGAACAACGAGTATAGTTCTTACTCCTCTTCTCCGTATTATCCTCAGTACCTTTGGTATGAGAGGAAGAGGAGGGAACACATAAACCGACCGGTACACCCACGGTGTCACTAGAGCGTCCACAGCTATCGCCTGCGGGTCTCTTGACCTGGCGCAATACTTTTCTAGCTTTTTGTTTAGGCGGAACGCCATCATGTCCACCTGTGGCCTTTCCCAACGGTTTACAATCAGTTGGAAGACTTCTGGATGAAGTCCCCACTCTCCCGGGTGGAGGTCGTGCCTGCTGAGGAAGTCTGCTTCCCAGTTGTCCCCTCCCGGAATGAACACTGCTGACAGTGCTAACACGTGATTTTCCGCCCATCGGAGAATCCTTGTGGCTTCCGCCATCGCCGTCCTGCTTCTCGTGCCGCCCTGTCGGTTTACATGGGCGACCGCCGTGATGTTGTCTGACTGGATCAGTACTGGCTGGTTTTGAAGCAGGGGTTTTGCCTTAGTTCCAGAATATTTATGTGCAGGGAATTCTCCTGACTTGACCATAGTCCTTGGAAGTTTCTTCCCTGTGTGACTGCCCCCCAGCCTCGAAGGCTGGCATCCGTGGTCACCAGGACCCAGTCCTGTATGCCGAATCTGCGGCCCTCCACAGGGTTATCAGCCGATGCATCTGAAGATGCGATCCGGACCACTTGTCCAACAGGTCCCACTGAAAGGTTCTTGCATGGAACCTGCCGAATGGAATTGCTTCGTAGGAAGCTACCATCTTTCCCAGGATCCGCGTGCAGTGATGCACCGACACCTGTTTTGGTTTTAGGAGGCCTCTGACTAGAGATGACAGCTCCTTGGCCTTCTTCTCCGGGAGAAACACTTTTTTCTGTTCTGTGTCCAGAACCATCCCCAGGAACAGTAGACGTGTCGTAGGGACCAGCTGCGACTTTGGAATGTTTAGTATCCAGCCGTGCTGTTGTAGCACCTCCCGAGATAGTGCTACCCCGACCAACAACTGCTCTCTGGACCTTGCCTTTATCAGGAGATCGTCCAAGTACGGGATAATTAAAACTCCCTTCTTTCGAAGGAGTATCATCATTTCGGCCATTACCTTGGTAAAGACCCTCGGAGCCGTGGATAGACCGAACGGCAACGTCTGGAATTGGTAATGACAATCCTGTACCACAAATCTGAGGTACTCCTGGTGAGGATGGTAAATGGGGACATGCAGGTAAGCATCCTTGATGTCCAGTGATACCATGTAATCCCCCTCGTCCAGGCTTGCAATAACCGCCCTGAGCGATTCCATCTTGAACTTTAATTTTTTTATATGTGTGTTCAAGGATTTCAAATTTAAAATGGGTCTCACCGAACCGTCCGGTTTCGGTACCACAAACATTGTGGAATAGTAACCCCGTCCTTGTTGAAGTAGGGGTACCTTTACTATCACCTGTTGTGAATACAGTTTGTGAATTGCCTGTAACACTGCCTCCCTGCCTGAGGGAGTGGTTGGCAAGGCAGATTTGAGGAAACGGCAGGGGGGAGACGTCTCGAATTCCAGCTTGTACCCCTGAGATATTATCTGAAAAATCCAGGGATCCACCCGTGAGCGAGCCCACTGATTGCTGAAATATTTGAGACGGGCCCCCACCGTACCTGGCTCCGCCTGTGGAGCCCCAGCGTCATGCTGTGGACTTAGAGGAAGCGGGGGAGGACTTTTGCTCCTGGGAACTGGCTGTATGCTGCAGCTTTTTTCCCCTACCTCTGCCTCTGGGCAGAAAGGACGCGCCTTTAACCCGCTTGCCCCTATTGGGCCGAAAGGACTGTACCTGATAATACGGTGCTTTCTTTGGCTGTGAGGGAACATGGGGTAAAAATGTAGACTTCCCAGCTGTTGCTGTGGAAACGAGGTCCGAGAGACCATCCCCGAACAACTCCTCACCCTTATATGGCAGAACTTCCATGTGTCGTTTGGAATCTGCATCTCCTGTCCACTGCCGAGTCCATAACCCTCTCCTGGCAGAAATGGACATTGCACTAATTTTGGATGCCAGCCGGCAAATATCCCTCTGTGCATCCCTCATGTATAAAAGTGCGTCTTTTATATGCTCAACGGTTAGCAATATAGTGTCCCTGTCTATGGTATCTATATTTTCTGACAGGGAATCTGACCATGCAGCTGCAGCACTGCACATCCATGCTGAAGCAATAGCTGGTCTCAGTATAACACCTGTTAGCCTCCTGCTTTCTATCAGCAGATTCCTTCAGGGCGGCCGTATCCGGAGACGGCAGTGCCACCTTCTTTGACAAGCGTGTGAGCGCTTTATCCACTCTAGGTGATGTTTCCCAACGTGACCTATCCTCTGGCGGGAAAGGGTACGCCATTAGTAACCTCTTAGAAATTACCAGCTTCTTATCAGGGGAAGCCCACGCTTCTTCACACACTTCATTTAACTCCTCAGATGGAGGAAAAGCTACTGGTAGTTTTTTCTCTCCAAACATAATACCCTTTTTTGTGGTACCGGGGGTAACATCAGAAATGTGCAACACATTTTTCATTGCCTCAATCATGTAACGTGTGGCCCTACTGGAAGTTACATTAGTCTCGTCGTCGTCGACACTGGAATCAGTATCCGTGTCGACATCTGTGTCTGCCATCTGAGGTAGCGGGCGTTTTAGAGCCCTTGATGGCTTTTGAGACGCCTGGGCAGGCACAGGCTGATAAGCCGGCTGTCCTACATTAGGTATGTCGTCAAACCTTTTATGCAAGGAGTCGACACTGTCGCCTAATTCCTTCCACAGCACCATCCACTCAGGTGTCGACCCCGCAGGGGGTGACATCACATTTACAGGCATCTGCTCCGCCTCCACATAAGCCTCCTCATCAAATATGTCGACACAGCCGTATCGACACACCGCAAACACACAGGGAATGCTCTGACAGAGGACAGGACCCCACAAAGCCCTTTGGGGAGACAGAGAGAGAGTATGCCAGCACACACCAGAGCGCTATATAACACAGGGATCCAACTATAATGAGTGTTTTCCCTTATAGCTGCTTTTTATATATCTATATATATCTATATATCTATATATGTGTGAAACGAGTGAACCAACCGCGCCAATATGCGATCGCCAATCAACACTAGTAGTTAGACCAAAAAAATTATATTAGGTAAGATCAAATAATAAATAGATATATATACACCTATATAATCTCCCTTGAAGGACACTCCCTTGAATTTAATAGGGCGTCTGCTACACCTTAAGAAAAAAGCATTGGTAAAGTGCTTTATGGGTCATGTAAATGGAACGGTGGATAAGGTGTTTCAAAGCGACCAATGATGTCACACAAAATTTGGGAGACCGAAAATATAAAAAATTATTGACAATTTATTACTAAATACACCAGTAAAAGACAGTAGCACCACTAAAATCACAAATAAAAGAGGTTTAAATTTTTTTAGAGCAAACTTAAAAATACAGAGAATTTAACCCTAAAATGTTAAAAAATGGGCAACAGACTGCATAAAATGATGGTATAGACAAGATAAAAAAGAACCATAACACTGCTTAACTTGAGAAGATGGGTTAAGTCTGGTAACACCCAACGCGTTTCGTCCTATCTGGACTTCATCAAGGGGTGATCTATGAGTGGGACAGCTCAGATATATATACCTATACTAATGAGGAAGTAACTGTTACATCATTTCCTGTCAATTAGTGATTCAGAAATGAAGGATACATTTCACATAGCAAAAATAAGGTGCCAGTGCTCCCTCTACATATGCTGAGGAAAAACGCTATGTTAAATACAGTAATTTAATACTTGTAAGGTGTTTTGAAGTCTTTTTCGGGGACTTCCGGTCCGGACTGAGGGTGACATCACTTCCGCCCCTCTTCCGGCGTCCGATGTCTCCCTCTGCGCATGCGCCGGCCCCCAATGCTGGTAATAGAGTCTCCGAGCGCTACTGCGCATGCGCCCGTCTAGTGCAGCCTGATCAGGTGACGCTTGATGTCCATGCTCCGAATTTCAACACACGGCTTTCATTTTCGTGCGCTAATGCGCATGCGCCCGTCTAGTGCAGTCTGATCGGGTGACGTTTGATGTCCCTGCTCCGGATGTCAACAAACGGCGGCCATTTTCTTGTAGTACGAACTGCTAACAGACAATTCTATTGTAAAAAGTCCAATCCCGGCGGCCATTTTTGATGGGGAAATTTCAGATGATTCACAATGGTACTCATAAGCCGGGGATGTGTTTAAAAAAGAAGAAACAGGAAAAAGAGAGTAGTTTTAGTGCTTCAATTACATTGGTGTGGTTATTAATTTTACCTAGTCCATACTTATAAACGTTAGATATGGGTATATTTTATTATGTGCATAAAGCCGATTAAGCTAATGAGCTGAAAAAATGGGGGGAGTGGCCACAATATGTAATGATGATCACTATCCGCATTATACAGTTAGATCGGGAGCGTAATAACCCCATTAGATATAAAAGTGTGTATATTACACCTCATTGTATAGGCGCATATACGCATTTAAACCATGTACATTCCAGTGCGTAGTTTGATCCTTATGTTCAAACAACAGGTTCCCCTGTGTATTCGGCTCATTCAATATAACACGGAGGCTGCACCAGAGCTCCCCATAAAGAATAATTGATTTCAGAGGAGAGGTTTGAAAAATGGAGGTACAGACAGCCTCATATTCCTCTTTCAGAAATACAGCACCCAGTCTTCCATGATGGTCTCCCATCTATATACTGGCTGGGCCCAACACTGCTTGGCTTCCAAGATCAGGCGGAATTGGGCATCTCCAGTGTGGTATGGCTGTAATGATGATATGAACAGAGGTGAAAGGAAGGTACATGGAAGAGGAGAAGAAAAGAAAAATGAAGGAAAAATGAGGAAGGTTGCTCTGGTGACAAAGAGGAGATGTAAAAGCTGGCTTACGTTATAGAAACGGGGCTATTTCATAGCCCTCGTTGAAGCCGTCTGGATGCATAGTGTTCAGTTCGAAAATCCAGTACATCTCCCTTCTAGATAGAAGGTTGGAAAGATCTCCACCTCTCTCTCCAAGCGCAACCAACTCGATACCTTTGAACGTTAGTTCCTCGGGGTCAGATTTGTGGCATAAATGGAAATGTTTCGACACCGCATGTGTCAGGACCTTGTTTTTGATGTTCCTCACGTGTTCCTGAATACGGAGCTTCAAGGGTCTCTTGGTTTTCCCAATATATTTCATTCTGCATGAACACTCCAGCATGTAGATAACCGAGACGGTGTTGCAGTTAATAAATTGTTTAATTGTATAGTCTTTGGTATCGCTGTTATTTTTGAAAGTTCTCCTATTAGGATGCAGATACCGACACACATTGCAGCGACCACATTTGTAGCACCCCACACATTTTGGCATTCTAGAGAGTACTTCCGGGTTTCTCAACATGCTTGGTGCCACAAGGTCTTTGAGATTTTGAGACTTCCTGAATACCACAGATGGTTCTTTTGGGAGATAGTCTTTTAAAATGGGATCCATCAGGAGGACATTCCAATGTTTTTTCAAAGTTCTTTTTATAAGGTGCTCGTGCCTACTGTATGTAGTGATGAACTTCACAGTGTCCTCCTTCTTCTCCCTCGTTTTATAATTTAGGAGGTGTTTTCTCTCAAGTTCCTTTGCTTTAGCGTTAGCTTCTTCCAGTAGATGGTTCGGGTATCCTTTCTCCTTAAATCTTCCAGTGTAGACTTGCAGCTGTTGGTCTCGGTCATCATTATTCTTACAGTTCCTGGTTAGTCTGGTACCAGACTTAACCCATCTTCTCAAGTTAAGCAGTTTTATGGTTCTTTTTTATCTTGTCTATACCATCATTTTATGCAGTCTATGTTGCCCATTTTTTAACATTTTAGGGTTAAATTCTCTGTATTTTTAAGTTTGCTCTAAAAATTTTTAAACATCTTTTATTTGTGATTTTAGTGGTGCTACTGTCTTTTACTGGTGTATTAAGTAATAAATTGTCAATCATTTTTTATATTTTCGGTCTCCCAAATTTTATGTGACATCATTGGTCGCTTTGAAACACCTTATCCACCGTTCCATATATATATATATATATATATATATATATATATATATATATATATATATATATATATATCTATCTCTATCCTGCGCCTAGTGCCCCCCCTCTCTTTTTTACCCTTCTGTAGGTTTCAGACTGCAGGGGAGAGCCAGGGAGCTTCCTTCCAGCGGAGCTGTGAGGGAAAAATGGCGCCAGTGTGCTGAGGGAGATAGCCCCGCCCCTTTTCCGGCGGACCTCTCCCGCTTTTTCTGGAATACTGGCAGGGGTATTTTTACATCTATATAGCCTCTAGGACTATATATGATGTAGATTTGCCAGCCAAGGTGTCATATATTGCCCTCAGGCCCCCCCCCCCCCCCAGCGCCCTGCACCCATAAATGACCGGAGTGTGAGGTGTACATGAGGAGCAATGGCGCACAGCTGCAGTGCTGTGCGCTACCTTGGTGAAGACCGATTTTCCGGACCTCTTCTCGCTTCTGGCTCTGTAAGGGGGAAGGCGGCGCGGCTCCGGGAACGAACACCAAGGTCGGGTCCTGCGGTCGATCCCTCTGGAGCTAATGGTGTCCAGTAGCCTAAGAAGCCCAAACTACCACCTGTTAGGTAGGTTCGCTTCTTCTCCCCTTAGTCCCTCGCTGCAGTGAGTCTGTTGCCAGCAGATCTCACTGTAAAATAAAAAACCTAAATATACTTTCTTTCTAGGAGCTCAGGAGAGCCCCTAGTGTGCATCCAGCTCAGCCGGGCACAAGATTCTAACTGAAGTCTGGAGGAGGGTCATAGTGGGAGGAGCCAGTGCACACCAGTTAGACCTAAAGCTTTCTTTATAGTTGTGCCCAGTCTCCTGCGGAGCCGCTATTCCCCATGGTCCTTACGGAGTCCCAGCATCCACTTAGGACGTCAGAGAAATACAGTTTACAGAGACAATTAAACTCAAGGACTTTTTCTCTAAAACAGAACCTTCCATACAAACAGCAGCAATTCCACCTAAATTGGCGGCCTTGAAATCACGCTCTTCATTTGATCCTCCTTCCGGGAATGCATCGATCAAGACCTATATGCGTCTTTTTGAACGGGACACTAAACAAGCATTTAAGGATGCTCCCAATTTACATCCAAATTTAAGTGTAATGGAGAGACAAGCCCTTAAAAATCTTTCGATGAACAAGGAACTAGTCATCCGCCCTGCTGACAAGGGCGGATGTATAGTTCTTTTAGATCGTATAGATCACATCAAGGAGATTGACCATCAATTGGGGGCAATTGGGGGACAATAATGTCTATATGCGACTGTATAAAGATCCATCAGCTCTATACACTAGGGAGGCTCAGAAATCTGCTCACGATGGCCCTGGACGCGAGATTATTGGACGAATCATGGATGACAATCCTGTTACCAGAAAACCCGATTGTACCAATATTATACATTCTGCCAAAGGTGCATAAGGAGGGTGTGCCTCCACCGGGTCGTCCAATAATCTCCGCCCGTGGATCACTACTTCAACCTCTTTCAATTTTTGTACTCAGTCCTGCAGCCTCTTGTTCAGCAACATAAAAATTATTTAATGGACACCACCTCATTACTTAACAAGTTGGCTCTGCTAGACAATGTCCCCAAACAGGCATGGCTGATATCCTTAGATGTATCAAGTTTATACACCATTATACCGCATTCTGCTGGACTATTAGCTGTTAAACAATTGCTGCTTTCTAAGGGTGAGCTTGACCTGGCCATAATGACATTTTGCTCCTTATGGTAGAATTGATACTTACCAAAAATTTATTTGTTTAATAACACTTATTTTTTGCAAAAACAAGGTTGTGCCATGGGCGCGTCAGTAGCGCCGACATATGCAAATACATATATGTTTTCTGTTGAGGACACATTATTTTTTGAGGATTCATCTATTGCAGCCAAAGTATTTTTTTATACTCGTTACATAGATGACATTTTGTTAATTTGGACAGGTACACAACAGGAATTCACTGATATCATTGGAGCACATAATGTATCATCTGCGCCAGCCAAGCTCTCCTTTGACATGAGCCAAGAAACTATACACCTTTTAAGATCAGTATAGAGAATGGAAAAATATCCACTACTCTATTTACCAAAGAAACTGACAGGAATACCATTTTACAATATCAAAGTAATCATCCTGTCAGTCTAAAACGTGGTCTCCCTTACTCCCAGATGATACGCATTTTGCGTATCAACAGTTGTCGGGAGACTGCGCTCTCAAATTGATGAATTATTAAATTTAGAGAAAGAGGATATTCATCCAAACTATTACAGAATGCTAAAGTGTCAGCATTAGTTCAAGATCGACAATGACTTAAAACGGAAAGACACTACATCAATGGCTCAAACAAGAAATTCCCCTGGGTTAATAAATATACACAATTGTCACCAATAATCAATCGTATATCGAAGAACACTGGCATGTAATTACATCTGACAGGGATCTGCAGTTATCAAATACGAATTTGATGCCCTGTTATTCTAGGTCAAAAAATTTGCGTGATCATTTGGTTAAATCCGACATCTTGTCTACACCAATGCAGGATACAGAAAAGAATTTCCTTAGGAAAACACCAGGGTGCTTCAAATGTTCATGCACCACTTGTAAATTTTTGATTCAAGGTGATTCTTTTAATCATCCACATTCGGGGAAAAAAATACTGTATACAATACCATCTTACATGTGAGAGTTCGTTTGTAATTTACCAAATTATATGCCCGTGGCCTCACTTACATTAGGAAGACAAGACGTAAATTCAAAGAATGGCGGCTCATAGGTCGTCCATTAAGGCTGCGATTGAAAATTGTTATAGCGAGCAACCGGTTGCTCGCCATTTTCTAGAAGCCCGACACAGTCTCCCAAGTCTACGTTATCGCATGGCTCGATCATATCCCACCTCTTAAAAGAGGGGGTGATCGTGATGCGCTTTTAATTAGACGAGAAAATGAATGGATCCATCGATTAGATGTGATTCATCCGAGAGGCCTTAACGAAATACTTACATTATCATGCTACTAAATTATCCCATTTGGGCTAGCACTGAGGTGTAAAATGTTCAGTATATTGGATGTTATGATCTATCTAATGTTTGAACTAATCAATCTCTATTTTATGATAACTAGGCTTGTTATATATAAATATGAGAAAAATGATGTTTATTATATGTACTAATTTCTTTATAGACAATTATGCTCTGTTTATACATTGTTCTCACTATAGAATCGCGAGTCTGCTCTGTTGCTATGGTGATGGTGCTGGTACACAAGTCGGGTGGACGTGCGTCGCGTCAATGAGCGATGACGTCATCTTAACGGGACAACGCCGGGGCTCCGGTGTGGAGAGCGGCATGGTCTTGTTTGCACAGTGTGAGGGGTATATAGATCGGGTAAGTCACACACGTTTTTTATGCTTGTATCCTGAAGACAATCTTAAAATAGAATGAAACGTTGATATTCACATCGTTTGTGTCTCATCATTTATCCTGAGTGCCGCATCTCCTACTGGTTATATTGATTCTTATGAGGGCACCGGGAGCAGCTGACTTTTGTTTTACGGAGTGCCGGTTCCACAACTGTATATATATATATATATATATATATATATATATATATATATATATACACACACACACACAAAATATATATATATATATATATATATATATATATATATATATATATATATATATATATATATATAGTAAAACAAATGGCTTCCTCAACACGTGGTGAGCGCTTCCACTTATTAGCCCTGAAACAAAGTTTATTAAAAGTTTTTTTTACTTTTTTTTTTTTTTTTAAAGGAAGTCCCCACAACCAACTAGCCATCCTTGATAAAGTGCAATCATTGCGTGAAACGTGTAGGATGCGATTGTGGATGTCAACGGACCACTCTGCACATTATTGTACTCAGCCACTTTACCAGTCCACCGCAAGTTTGAGTGATGTCATCAGAAGTAGACCGCTCCAGCCAAGCACCCTGAACCATGCATGGCGGGACAAGTATATGGGAGCAGTATGAAGTTCGGTACTGGTATAGGCCCCAGCCCGCCCACTTCCGATACCAGTACCGGACAGATCAGGTGCGGTGAGTGACAGAACGTTATCAGCTTATATTGGACGGCTGCTGAGACATTTTGTTAAATACAGAATACAACAAAATAATCCTTAATGAAGTTATAAACACATTTAAAAACTATTACTTTTATTCACAGGTGCCATTATAATAGTATTTTCACTAAGGGCTTATTGTATTTGTTTTATACTTAATAAATATATTTGAGCTGCTTTACATACAATCACCCATGCGGGAATTTCTCTTTAATTCTTTAGGTTCACCCGGCCTAAACAATACTGATCCTTGTCAGCATAACATCACATTAATACGTAAGTAACTTAGAAAGTTGAACCAAACACCCCCACCCCTCCCCATCTATGTCTAAAGCCCACCCATATAAATTCTTACTGCACAATGAAGATCGGTGAACCAAGCTTGAGGAATGGATCAGGAAGTGTTTGTAGCAGATACAGGACCTTAAGTAGTAAATTATTTTTAACTACATTCACTAACTTACCCATCCAGGAAAGGGACCTGGAATGCCACGACTGATATTCCAGGCACACATTTTGTAAGCATAAAGGAAATATTGGATACAAAAGTCTGTGTGGAATTCCCATATAGAGAGAGCACAAGATACTTAAGCTGAGTTGGATGCTATGTGAAATGGAGATGAAGACAGGAGGATCGTTGCCATACACAGAGTCATACTTAAAATGAGGGCTATTGACTAAAAAGTATATTCAATTAGTGTTGGATTTTCTCTGACACTTCAGTATTATATTGCGGGCCGTTTCCCCGCTGATTCAGACCATTAATTTTCATCTCACATATGGGCGAAAATCAATGGTCGAAAACGGACCAGTTTTCGAACATGGCGGGGTCGAAAATACATGGAGGAGCAGATATTCCACTCATCTATGTTTTTCAACATTTCGGAATTTGACAGGGCAGAAAACCAGGAACTTCAATTGAATACGGAAGTGTTGAAAAGTGTAGATTATCTCGGAAAGTGCCGTTCTTTCCACATTGTCGAAAATTCCAAAACTAATTGAATATTACCCTTAGAGTAGTTAAGTTTAAAGTTGGAAAGCTCCACAACCTGCTGGAACTCAACTACAAGATTATGAACTGACACTAATGTATTGGACAGTACTGTCTGGAGTCAGTTTATGCCCAGTAGCCTCAACTACCATGCCTATGTTATCTATATTTTTCAAAATGGCACATGCCAAGCCTCCACACAAAGAACAGACAAGTGTAGAGAGAGGACCACCCTGGCGAGTACCACTGGAGATCTGGATCAGGTTCTACAGCACTCAGTTAATTCTAATTGAAGCCAGAGGAGCGGGCAAGGATTGCAGTGATCAAGGAATATGGTCGAAGACCTTGGCAAACATTTGTAGCAAGAATGGGGAAATTACTTCCTTAATAGTCTCATAATAAGCTATTGAAACCCATCAGATTTGGGATTCTGGCGATTTTAAACAGATTTAATGGTCTCCTCCAACTCAGCCAGGGTGAAGAAGGGTATGTCTAGGGCCACCCTTCCAGCCCCCGAGAGGACAGGATATCCTATTTCTTCAAGTAGCCCTGGTTTTGAGATTTTCTCTGCTCAGGGTCAAATCTAAGGCCAGTGCTACACAAGTTAAACAGTTGTTTAATAGGCCTAAAAAGCTGACACTATTGGGGAAATTCAATTGCTGGCTGTTAAGTAAAAAATGCTACGGCGCTGGGTTATTCCCATAGCTGCGTTTTTTTTCTATTCAATTACAGGATAGCAACTTAGAGTCTTTTTATGCACCACCAGAGCAAGTGTTTTTAGGAAGAGTCACCAGGACTTGCTCTGGCACCAACCCTTTCCTGCAAACTAATTAAGCAATTGGAAGTTTCCAATTAGCTTAGTCAGTATTTACTCACCTTCCAAAGCAATGCCTTCTCCTACGGGGGTTGGGATCCGGACTCCTGCAGCAGCGTTAAGTATGTGAGATGTGTGTGTGACCCCCCTCTCCCCTGGAGGCAGCAACTGGGAGAACTACATCTCCCAGCAGCCCCCTGACCAGCGGGAGCCACAAAGACCACCATAGAAATAAGTATCATTTTTTTAATCATGTGATGCAGGGTTTTCGGAACTGAAAACCCTGCAACCACAGATTTTTTCACTGGATACCGCTGGTATCGGGAGTGTGCATAGAAACATGATAAGACCCACTTGGCCCATCTAGTCTGAACCTTTTTTATCCTTTAGGTAATCTCAACCCTTTTTGAACCTTAAATTCTTTGTTAATTCTTTGTAAGGATATTCATATGCCTATCCCAAGCATGTTTAAATTGCTCTACAGTCTTAGCCTCTACCACCTCTGATGGGAGGCCATTCCACTTATCCACTACCCTTTCTGTGAAGTAATTTTTCCTTAAATTTCCCCTGAACCTGCCTCCCTCCAGTTTCAGTATATGTCCTCGTGTCCTATTGCTTCTCTTCCTTTGAAGAATGTTTCCCTCCTGAATTTTGTTAAAACCTTTGGTATATTTGAAAGTTTCTATCATGTCTCCCCTTTCCCTTCTCTCCTCCAAACTATACATGTTAAGATCTTTTAGCCTTTCCGGGTAAGTTTTGTGATGTAGGCCATGCACCATTTTAGTTGCCCTTCTTTGTACACTCTCTAATGTACTTATATCCTTCTGGAGATATGGTCTCCAGAACTGGACACAGTATTCCAGATGAGGCCGTACCAATGACCTATACAGTGGCATTATTACTTCTTTTTCCCCGCTACTGATTCCTCTCCCTATGCAACAAAGTATCTGATTTGCCTTCCTCATCGCTTTGTTACATTGCTTACCTGCCTTTAAGTCACCTGAAATAGTGACTACTAGATCCCTTTCCTCCTCAGTAGTTTCCAATATAATGCCATTAATACTGTATTTAGTCTTTGGATTTTTGAGTCCCCAGTCCATGATTTTACATTGTTTTGCATTAAATTGTAATTGCCATGCTCTTGACCATTCCTGTAGTCTACATAGATAATCAATTTGTTTAACCCCTCCTGGTGTGTCTACACTTAATGTCACCAATAAAGACCTTAAAAAGCACTGGTCCAAGTACAGATTCCTGTGGTACTCCACCTTTCCAAGCATCTGACTTGCCTTTCTCATTGCTTTGTTGCATTGCTTTCCTGCCTTTAAGTCACTTGAAATAGTGACTCCTAAATCCCTTTCCTCCTCAGTAGTTTCCATTATAGTACCCTTGATACTATATTTAGCCTTTGGGTTTTTGAGACCCAAGTGCACGATTTTGCATTTTTTTTGCATTAAACTGTAGTTTCCATGTTCTTGACCATTTCTCAAGCCTAGCTAGGTCATCAATCATTAGTTTTACCCCTCCTGGTGTGTCTACCCTGTTGCATATCTTTGTATCATCTGCAAAAAGGCATACTTTCCCTTCAATACCATTTGCATTGTCACCAACAAAGATATTAAAGAGAACTGGTCAGCGTACAGATCCCTGGGGTACTCCACTGATAAAATTTCCCTCCATAGATTGCACTCCATTTACTACAATGGTCTGTTTCCTATCCTGCAACCAGGTTCTTATCCATTTAAATGTTTTAAAAATCCACCCCCACGCTTTCAAGTTTATTTAGCAGTCTGCGATGTGGGATAGTGTCAAATGCCTTACTAAAGTCTAGCTATGCTACATCTACAGCCTAATAAGATATTAGCATGCATAAACGGGGTATTGATGCTAGGGACGAGAGTATTATACTCCCGTTATATAAATCACTAGTGAGGCCACACCTTGAATACTGTGTACAATTCTGGGCACCGTACTACAAAAAGGATATCCTGGAGCTAGAAAAGGTACAGAGGAGGGCGACCAAACTAATTAAGGGCATGGAGACGATGAAATACAAGGAAAGGCTTGAAAGACTAGGCATGTTTACATTGGAAAAGCGGAGACTAAGAGGGGATATGATCAACATCTACAAATATATAAGGGGACAATACACAGAGCTTGCGCAGGACCTGTTTTTGGTTAGATCAACACAGAGGACTCGTGGACACTCGCTCAGGTTAGAGGAGAGGAGATTCCGCACAATACGGCGTAAAGGCTTTTTCACGGTAAGGACAATACGGGTTTGGAATTCCCTGCCCGAGGGAGTTGTAATGGCGGAATCTGTCAACACCTTTAAGAATGGGTTAGATAAATTCCTAATGGATAAGGATATCCAGGGGTATGGTGCATAGTCATGCATTATAGTTACTATAAATAGGGATAAAATGCAACGGCTCACAGCAGCATCAGTCAGAAATTTTAGTCAAATCATCATGCACAGGAGACCACAAATAGGTTGAACTCGATGGACAATTGTCTTTTTTCAACCTCAGATACTATGTTACAGCTCCCCTTTGATCTATTATTTTCATCACAGAGTCAAAAATGTCAATAAGATTTGTTTGGCACGATCTCCCACCAGTAAATCCATGCTGTTTTGGATCCTGTAAGTTGTTTGAATTAAGATATTCCACAACTCTTTCTTTTAATAGTTTTTCCATTACTTTCCCTACTACTGATGTAAGGCTTACTGGTCTGTAGTTACTTGCTTCTTCCTTGCTTCCGCTTTTGTACAGTGGAACTACATTCGCTCTTTTCCAGTCCTCTGGAATGGCACCTGTATTTAGTGACTGGTTAAATAATTCTGTTAATGGTGCCACCAGCACATCTTTTAGCTCTTTTAGTATCCTTGGGTGTATCCCATCTGGCCCCATTGATTTATCCACTTTTAGTTTAGAAAGTTCTGTTAGGACCTTCTCCTCTGTAAATGTAGTTTCATCTCCCTTATTTTTTATGAATGTCCTTGCAACTTAATTGTGGCCCCTTCCCTTCTCCTTCTGTAGTAAATACTGAGCAAAAACAATTTAGGTGATCTGCTATTGCCTTGTCTCCCTCCACCAAATACTAACTCTCTGTCTTAAAGTCTTATTATTCCTCCATTTGATTTTCTCCTTTCATTTATATACTTAAAAAAAAGTTGTGCCCCCTTTATCTACTGACTGGGCCATTGTTCCTCAGCTTCTGCCTTGGCAAGTCTGATCACTTTCTTAGCATCCCTCCGTCTGACAAGATACACCTCTTTGTCATTATTATTTTGAGTCTGTTTGTGTTTCCTAAAAAACTTTTTTTTTTTGCTTTCACACTAGTTGATACTTCTTTTGCGAACCACACTGGCTTCCTTTTCCTGGTGCTTTTCCTAACCCTTTTGATACAAAGGTCTGTTGCCCTTAGTATTGCACTTTTCAGTTTTTCAAACCTCTCCTGCACCCCTTCCAAGTTCCTCCAGTCTGCCAATGAATCACTTAAACATCTCTCCATTTTTGCAAAGTCAGCATTTCTAAAATCCAACACCTTTGTTTTTGTGTGACAGGAGTTGGATCCTGTCTTTATACTAAACCATGCTGCTTGAGGATCACTGGATCCCAGGTGCTCACCCACATATATGGCGGCTATTCTGTCACCATTTGTAAGAATTAAATCTAATTGACCTGCAGTAATTATTTATTTTATTATGTGTAATAAATTGTGTTTTTAAATTTTACATTGGTTGAGCAGCGCTTCTTGTATGGTGGACCTGCTGCAGTCCTCCATAAGTTGACCTACTGAATGAGCTTGGAGATGAAGAGGGAGATGTGACAGTAGTTTGAGAGAGAGGAGGGGTCAAGTAATGGTTTCTTAAGAATTGGGAAGGCAACGGCATACATGAAGGATGTGAGGAAGGTGCCAATAGAGAGAGATGTTGACTACGTGGACAATGCAGGACCATGCCTTTAGAAGGGCAGAGACTAGGTGGGTGGGGATGGGGCCATTTGGAAAGGAAAGCACACACACATGCTCTGGAGAAGGGGGAGGAGGACAAAATTGGTTGCCCCATCCAGGGGGAAGTTTAAAAGATGAAGTCTTCTGGCAGACTGTCTCTATTCTGGAAGTAAAGTGAGTGGCAAAGTCAAGCAAACTGAGTATATTGCGAAAAGCAGGAATTGAAGAGGCACAGATTCCTAACCAGTTTCTCAGAACCCATTTTCAAAACCTGGGTTCAACTGTCCAGCAAAATCTAAAGCCGCAACTTTCAAAGATCTCATCTGTAATATATTACAAGGTTTGTAGGAAGTTTATTGTGTACGCATCATAAAGCCATTTAAACCTATTCCTTATATTCTTGATATTTTGCAGGATGTGCTTTATGTGCTTTGCCTTAGCCACACATAAGGAATAAGTATCAGCACTAAGCATACTCTTTAGGGACCAAATTGGCTTCAAAATACGAGGGAGGTTCAATAAATAAAGTAACCTCTCATTGCGTAAATTTATTAAACTTGTACATAATACGTGTAAGGAAGAAAAAGTAGTTAATCCATCTATAACCAGATGCACCTCGCTACCTGCACCAGGTGCTCACAGACCTGTTTGGTCCCAGTGGATCCCAGTGGATATGGGCCATTAGAGTACTACCTCTCAGTCAGTAACTGCCTATTACTGACTCAACACACTACGCAGCGGATGGTTATTTTGCTGCCACAGCCAGACTCCTACAATCTTCACCTGAAACCACTGATTTACACTCAGGCTCCTGCCATCGGTGCCTGAAAACCACCTTCTCCTGTTCATGCTTGGACACGTTGCTGCAACACCTCCTAGTTGGTGTCTAAAAATTCCCACTGGTCATTTAATCTGGACCAATCTGTGCTGAGTAGCTGGCAGAGGGATTTGCTTGGAAATACTGTACTCGCCCCAGAACAGCTGAGGAACGGAATAGCATTTTTGCGCAATTCTGTTGCTCGCAGGATACAACAGATGAAGATTTCTTAAACCAAGTACTGTAGATGTTTATTGCTCCACAGCATACAATATGGTACAGAAGCATTCTCCTATCAGTCAGAAAAGATCTCTACATCCACATCAGCCCTTTTTATATAGTCAGAAGACACTACAGCATAGTAAAATACTCCTCCATATACTGTACTTTTAGGGCTCGTATATCAATCAGACCAACAATCTTACAACATATAAATAAGCTACAGTATTTCAAAAGGGGTAAAACCAATTTCCTCTTTTATGTATCCCATGACTAAAACCAGTTTGGCGTAATCACAATCTTAACAACTTCTTAGGGAGTTCCCCAATACCTCTTGGCGGACATTGACTCACACAAAGGGTTGACCATTTAACACTAGGGCCCTCATTCAGTAAGGATTGCATTTACAAAGATGCTCACAACAGCTTTTCAAATGTACTTCTTAGCACTGCAAAATGCAGGAGTGCCTCCTTCCTGCATTTGTGATGGCAAGGCTGTGATCAATGCAAATGCAGTTCAGCATGAACATCGAGATCATTAGTCACGAGGTTCATCTGCAATGGCCGGCTGAGTAAGCCTAAGGTTACTCAGGCTGGCCGTCGCAGGGCGTCTTGCGAGGCCAAGGTTACCATCTGTTGACGCAGTCCTTGGCCTCGCCGCTCCAGAAAATGAGTGCGTGCTGCCCCCTTCCTCTCCGTGAATGTCACTGCCTGTGAATCAGGCAGAGACAATGGCATGTCTGGGATGCAATCGCAGAACGGGTCCTGCTGATGCGCAGTTTCCCAAACATCCGGAAACTCTGGTTTGGATCGCATAAGTGATCCAACCTGGATAAGGCCCTAGGAGGATAAAAATAAAATACCTTATACATTCCTCATTGCTCATGCATTTACACATACATCCCCATACACAATAATAAACATACACTTATAGTAATTTACAGGACGTGGTGCCTAGCGCCAATTTGTCCATTTAAAAAAATCTGGGAACGTGCCACGAGTTTATCAAGTGTGCAGGGTCTCCAGCCACACCATATTTCTTGCCAAGGTTGCATCAACAGTTTGCATCAATAGGGAGATTGTACTGCCATCCAGTTTTTCACAGCCGGTAAATGGAAAAAAAATAAAAAATATAATTTTTATTTTTAAATTGCATTCTGCAAACCTTGTGCTAGAAATAACTATAGATTTTGCCAGCACAGATCTTAGGAAAACTGAACAATGGTTTATACAGTACTTCCTATGGGGATACAGAAGGGATATGTACCTTCTAAACAGTCCATTCCAAGATGGGTAAGATGTAATCACTCATACATGCTTACAACAATAATGGAAAAGATGCTAGCTAAGTCCATGCTGCAGTAGATGGCTCAAGTATCTGCAACAGAACTCTGCAAATCAGCTTGCTGGGCATCAATCTGTACTTTTTCAAATTCGTATCGGTTGGATGTTTTATCCTCTACTGCCCCTCATTTCTGAGACAGTCTACCCCACAGCCACTTAATAGAAAGGTTTATATTCTGCATATATGAGGCTGTTTTCTTGTTTTAACATTTTCTTGTTTATACAGTATTGAGTTTAGTCCAGACATATTTTCAGTCCCTTTTACAGTAATTACAAATGTCCCCGCTTTACCAGTCTTAATATGGTTATTAAAGGTATTGGTGTTTGTCTGCCTTGTATAAAGAAAAACTGGGGCGTTTTAAGTAAAAGGTATGTATTTACAATAATAGTTTTTCAAAATAGGTTTTGAATAGATACTATTATTGCATTGTGTACATTTGCTGTTCACAAATTAATGTATAAGCTTCAGGGATTTCAAAGGCTAAAAAAACAGAAAAAAAAACATTTCAAAAATTGAAGTATAAATAAGTTCATATGCTACTCCTCAGACACTAGCTATGATATCAAAGAGTGCAAAACTACTGTAGGAGTAAGACTAGCCATTGTGGCATTATAGGCTTGTAATTAAGACCAGATCTGACTATGTATTACAAAAATAGGATTTTGGTTACCTACCGGTAAATCCTTTTCTGGTAGTCCGTAGAGGATGCTGAAGTCCACATTAGTACCATGGGCTATAGATGGGTCCACCAGGAGCCGTTGGCACTTTAAGAGTTTGAAAGTGTGGGCTGGCTCCTCCCTCTATGCCCCTCCTACCAGGCTGTCTAGAAACTGTGCCCGAGGAGACAGGCACCTTCGAGAGAAGGATTTAACACAGATAGTGGCGACATTCATATCAGCTCACACATACAAGGCACATCAAGCTAACTTAGCTTGAAAACTCAGCAACCGCTGAAACATTACTTACCAAGTAACAATGCAGTACTCAACTAAAACGAAGTTGTACTGAACCAAATAACTATAGCAGGAAAACAAAGCGCTGGCCGGGTGCCCAGCGTCATGTACGGACTACGAGAAAAGGATTTACCGGTAGGTAACCAAAATCCTATTTTCTCTTACGTCCTAAAGGATGCTGGGGTACACATTAGTACCATGGGGATGTACCAAAGCTCCCAGAACGGGAGGGAGAGCGCGGAGGCGCCTGCAGAACTGATTGACTGAACTTCAGATCATCAGGGGCCAAAGTATCGAACTTGTAGAACTTTGCAAATGTGTTCGACCCAGACCAAGTTGCAGCTCGGCAAAGTTGTAAAGCCGAGACACCTTGGGCAGCCGCCCAGGAAGACCCCACCTTACGAGTAGAGTGGGCCTTGACAGACGTAGGACACGACAATCCTGCCGTAGAATACGTATGCTGGATAGTGAACCTGATCCAGTGAGAGATCGTCTGCTTAGAAGCAGGACACCCAATTTTCTTAGGATCATACAGGACAAACAGTGAGTCCGATTTTCTGTGACGAGCAGTCCTCACATAGATTTTCAGAGCCCTTACAACATCCAAGGACTTTGAAGAAATTGAGGAGTCAGTAGCAACTGGCACCACAATAGGTTGGTTGATATGAAATGCCGACACAACCTTCGGAAGAAACTGCTGACGTGTCCGGAGCTCAGCTCTATCTTCGTGGAAGATCAAGTATGGGCTTTTACAGGACAAAGCCCCCAACTCCGACAGACGTCTAGCAGAAGCTAATGCCAACAACGTGACAGCCTTCCATGTAAGAAATTTGACCTCAACCTCCTGTAGAGGCTCGAACCAGTCCGATTGGAGGAACTGCAACACCACGTTAAGGTCCCAAGGTGCCGTAGGCGATAAAAAGGGAGGTTGGATGTGCAGAACCCCCTTCAAAAAGGTCTGAACCTCAGGAAGGGCAGCCAATTGTTTCTTGAAGAAAATGGATAGGGCCGAAATCTGGACCTTCACAGATCCCATCCTCAGGTCCATATCCACACCGGCTTGTAGAAAGAGAAGAAACCGTCCCAGTTGAAACTCCACCGCAGGAAATTTCTTGGACTCACACCAAGACACATTTTTTCCAAATTCGATTGCAATGTTTAAACGTTACTCCTTTCCTAGCCTGTATCAGGGTAGGAATAACCTTGTTCGGAATGCCCTTTCGAGCTAGTATCATGCGTTCAACCTCCATGCCTTCAAACGTAGCCGCGGTAAGTCTTGATAGGCGAACGGCCCCTGCTGCAGCCGGTCCTTCCGAAGAGGAAGAGGCCTCGGCTTTTCTTGCAGTAGATCCAGAAGATCCGCGTACCAAGCCCTTCTTGGCCAGTCTCGAGCAATGAGGATCGCTTGAACCCTTGTTCTCCTTATGAGCTTTAGAAC
Source organism: Pseudophryne corroboree (assembly GCF_028390025.1). Lineage (NCBI taxonomy): Eukaryota > Metazoa > Chordata > Amphibia > Anura > Myobatrachidae > Pseudophryne > Pseudophryne corroboree. The sequence goes on along the minus strand of NC_086454.1, from coordinate 222,330,117 downwards.
TCTTGGGATGAGTGGAAGTGGAGGAAACACGTACACCGACTAGAACACCCACGGAGTCACTAGGATGTCCACCGCCACTGCTTGTGGGTCCCTTGACCTGGAACAATACCTCCAAAGCTTCTTGTTGAGACGAGAGGCCATCATTTCGATCTGGGGTACGCCCCAAAGATCTGTTACCTCCTTGAACACTTCCGGATGGAGACCCAACTCCCCTGGATGGAGATAGTGTCTGCTGAGGAAGTCCGCTTCACTGTTGTCTACTCCCGGAATGAAGATTGCGGACAGCGCCAACGCGTGTTTTTCTGCCCAGGATGATTCTTGTCACCTCTGACATTGCAGCTCTGCTCTTCGTTCCGCCCTGTCGGTTTAGGTAAGCCAATGCTGTCACACTGTCAGACTGCACTTGAACGGCCCGATTCCTCAGAAGATGGGCCGCTTGAAGAAGACAGTTGTAGACGGCTCTTAGTTCCAGAATATTTATCGGCAGGCCGGCTTCCAGACTTGACCACCTTCCTTGGAAGGTTTCCCTTTAGTGACTGCGCCCCAGCGACTCGAATCCTTGGTTAGAAGGATCCAGTCATGAATCCCGAACCTGCAAAAGGTGAGGCAGTTGCAGCCACCAGGAGTCAAATCCTGGCCTTTGGTGACAGACATTCTCTGGTGCATGTGTAGATGGGATCCCGACCACTTGTCCAGGAGATCCAGTTGGAAGGACCGAGCGTGAAACCTCCCGAACTGCAGGGCCTCGTAAGAGGCCACCATCTTTCCCAGAAGGCGAATGCACTGATGAACAGACACCCGGGTTGGCTTCAGGACATCCCGGACCATTGTTTGTATCACCAACGCTTTTTCCTCTGGAAGAAACACACTCTGCACTTCCGTGTCGAGGATCATTCCCAGAAAGGACAACCTCCTGGTTGGTTCCAAATGTGATTTTGGAAGATTCAAGATCCAGCCATGTTCCCTGAGAAGCTGGGTCGTGAGAGCTATGGACCGTAACAGCTTTTCCTTGGACGATGCTTTTATCAGCAGATCGTCCAGATATGGAATTATGTTCACCCCCTGTCTGCGGAGGAGAATCATCATTTCCGCCATCACCTTGGTGAATACCCTCGGTGCTGTGGAGAGGCCGAAAGGCAGGGCCTGGAACTGAAAATGACAATCCAACAGTGCAAATCGAAGATAAGATTGATACGGCAGCCACATCAGAATGTGGAGGTATGCATCCTTGATATCCAGGGATACCAGGAATCCCCCCTCACCCGGACCTGATATCACTGCCCTCAGAGACTCCATTTTGAACTTAAACTCCCTCAGAAAGGGGTTTAGTGACTTTAAGTTCAGAATGGGCCTGACCAAACCATCCAGTTTTGGTACCACGAAAAGGTTTGAATAGTAACCTTTGCTTTGCATATGAGGTGGTACTGGCATAATGACCTGTGCCTCCACCAACTTCTAGACGGCTTCTTGCAGGACAGTCCTGTCTGCCAGCAAAGCTGGCAAGCCTGATTTGAAAAAATCGGTGAGGAGGGAGATCTTGAAATTCCAGCCTGTACTTCTGAGACACAATATCTTGCACCCAGGGGTCCAGGCCGGATGACACCCAGACGTGACTGAAATGCCAGAGTCTCGCTCCCACCGGCCCCACCTCCGGGGCATGCAGTCTACCGTCATGCAGAGGACTTTGATGTACCTGAAGCAGGTTTCTGTTCCTGGGAACCTGCAGCCGCAGGTTTCTTGGACTAGGGCCGACCTCCCTGAAAGAGGGTGTTGGACGGCTTGGCCTTTCTGGGCTTGGGAACCCGAAAGGGCTGTGATGTAGTTGAAGAAAAGGGTTTCTTCGGAACAGGTGTAGCTGAGGGAAGAAAGGGTGACTTACCAGCCGTTGCCGTGGAGATCTACGCATCTAACGCTTTCCCAAAGAGAGCCTGACCTGTGTAGGGTAGAGTCTCCACACTTCTCTTGGATTCCACGTCAGCAGACCACTGGCGCAACCACAGTCCTCGACGAGCGGATACAGACATGGAAGAAATTCGGGCAGCCATGGAACCCACGTCTTTCATGGATTCTACCAGAAATACTACCGGATCCTGAATGTTACGTAAAAACAATTCAACATCACATTCGTCCATAGTATCCAAGTCTTCAAGTAACGTGACTGACCACTTTACTATAGCTTTGGCAATCCAAGCACTGGCAATAGTGGGACGTAGTATTGCCCCAGAAGCCGTGTACATGGATTTGAGCGTATTGTCAATTTTACGATCAGCCTGCTCTTTCAAGGCGGTAGATCCTGGAACAGGTAAAACCAACTTTTTTGAGAGTCTGGATACTGACGCGTCAACAATAGGCGAGTTTTCCCATTTTTTCCTATCCTGTACTGGGAAAGGTAATGCTACCAGAACCCTTTTAGGTATCTGGGATTTTTTATCCGGGTTTTCCCAAGCCTTTTCAAAAGTAGCATTTAATTCCTTTGACGCAGGGAAGGTTAGCGAGGCTCTCTTATTTTCAGTGAAGTAAGCCTCCTCAACCTGCTCGGGTGTTGTATCAGAATATTCAACACATCCCTAATAGCCTTTACCATCAACCTCACCTCTTTTGCAAGAGATGCTGCCCCCCGCAACACATCCCCATCACAGTCTGTAGAATCAGAATCGGTATCATCCTGCATGATCTGTGTAAGAGCATGTTTATGTGAATATACAGCGGGGAGCCCTGATGTACCAGAGCTGGGCTAAACTGCCATAGAGACCGAGTTGCAGATTCATTCTGTGCCACCCTATTTGAAATCTGAGAAATTATAGATTTGATAGAGGATAACCACTCAGGCTCCCTTGCAGGAATCTGTGCCAAATCAGTGCAATCCTGATTAAATGGTGTCAGGAATCGACTTACCAGGCTGACATCCGTCCGCCGCTGCGGACTCCGTCCTGGCTCCCTGCGGTCACCTGTCACCTATGCCCCTGCCATGGGACATCATCAAGGGCCTGGGAACACTCCTGAGACAGCGGGCATGTAGCGCGCCGCGTCCCTGCTAGGCCGCAGCGTGGGCGCCGCCATGACAGTCTGTAAACAGCCAGTATACTGCGGCCAATCCGGTGCTTGGCCGCACCCACTTTCCTTCACTCATCCAATCCCTGTGCACCATGGGGTACATAAGAGACTGCAGGATCAGTCTGCAGGCATCCTGGACTTTGTGTCTCTCCAGCGACCCATGTGAAAGGATCTGTTCCTGTTCCTCCTGTGTTCCTGGTTCTCTGCTTAAGAACTTGTACTCCTGGTTACTCTGCACAGCTCCGTGGAACTTCAAGGCCCAGCAATACCTGCAACCTGCAAATAAGGCTTCACACTCATCACCACCTTGTGTGCTTCAGCCTGCAGTTGAAGACTGACTCCAGGTGTGTTTCATTCCTCCACCTGTGATACAGCTTGCTGCTGCCAGTGCCTCATCACCTGCACTGTGAAGTCAGACTCCTGCCTCTGCTCAGGTTTGCCATTCTACACCTTGCTGCCTAAGTTTCCTGTTTTAAAACCTGCACTGGTTTCCAAACCAGAACCATTTCACAAACACTTGTTCTTCTGTTTATATATTACCGGATATTATTTTCTCAAGTCATCTGTCATCCATTGCCATAGACTTTCAGTTATCATACTGAGTGATTGACTTTATTCATCTGTTATTATTGTTTCTGCTACCATTCTGTGTTATATCATCTGCCAAATAAAATACCATTGCGCTCATGCGCAGGAACGTTATCCAGCCTCCTCGTTTTCTCCCATCTACCTCCACTGACCCACTAGCGCCCCCTCCGGGGACACAGCCCAAACACAATCTGACAGTAAGTCCAGGATCGATGGACTCGGATGGTGGACGGAGTGTGGGGTCAGAGGCCTTGCAAAATCTGGTCTCCCGTCTGGATGGTCAAGAGGTTGCGCAGCAGCAGATGCTTCAATTCCTGCAAGGGATGTCCTCCCGATTAGATACACTACAGCAATCCCTGCCTAGTGTACTCTCTCCTACTGTTCCTGTTACTCCAGCACCTGCCAGTGCTGTGAGTTCTTCTATGCCGGCTGCATCAGCTCCAGTGTCACGTCTGCATCTGCCCGTGCCGAGCAAGTATGATGGCAGTCCTAAGTTATGTCGCGGGTTTCTCAATCAATGTGAAATACAGTTTGAGTTATTGCCACATAATTTCCCCACGCCAAGATCCAAGGTTGCCTACATCATCTCCTTACTCTCTGGATCTGCTCTGAGTTGGGTGTCTCCTCTGTGGGAACGTGCTGACCCTCTGATTAACAACTACACAGACTTCGTGTCAACCTTCAGACGGATCTTTGACGAGCCTGGTCGTGCGACATCAGCTTCGGCAGACCTGATCCAACTTCGTCAAGGTACCCGAAGCATGGGACAATATGTCATCCAGTTCCAGACGTTGGCTGCAGAGGTTCAGTGGAACAACCAAGCTCTGGTAGCAGCTTTCTGGCACGGACTCTCGGATCGGATCAAGGATGAACTGGCGACCCGTGACATTCCTGTTCAACTGTCTGATTTGATCTCCCTGTGCATTAAGTTGGACTCTCGCATCCGCGAACGCAATAATGAACGCGCTCGGAGTGAGCCACGCAGATCAAGGTTCATACCTTCTGTACAGTTCCAGTCTCCCTCTTCTGACGAGCCTATGCAGATAAATAGGTCCCGCCTAACTCCTGAAGAGCGGGCAAGAAGAATACGTGAGAGACTCTGCCTATACTGTGCTGCTGCGGGCCATCAGATTAACTCCTGCACGGTGCGTTCGGGAAACGCCAGATCCTGACTTGTAAGGGAGGAGTCAAGTTAGGATCTTTCAGTCAAGCTCCTTCTCAACAAGACCTCATCCTTCCAGTGATGCTAGAGACTCCAGTTGGGCTCCAGTCTGCGTCAGCATTAGTGGACTGCGGTGCTGCAGGAAACTTTATCACCCAAGCTGCGGTAAATAAATTTTGCCTATCTACCTGTGAACTTTCTTGTCCAGTTTACATTACTGCTGTGGATGGTAGTCGAATCTCCAAGGGGAACATTTCTCATCAAACTGTTCCAGTGGTTCTGGGAGTTGGATTTCTCCATTCTGAACTGATCAAGTTCCTGGTCATCCCTCAAGCCACCCAGGAGATTGTCTTGGGCATGCCCTGGCTCCAGCTACATAATCCACAGTTTGACTGGTCAACGTTGCAGCTTACCTCATGGGGTTCACATTGTCATCAATCCTGCTTAGCCCAAGTGTGTCCCATTAAGTCTACCGAAGTAAAGACACAGTCAAGTCTCCCAGCAGCTTATCAAGACTTCTCAGACGTCTTCTGTGAAAAGGCTGCTGATATCCTGCCGCCCCATAGGGAATGGGATTGTCCCATCGATCTCCTTCCTGGCAAGAAGCCACCTAGGGGGCGCACCTACCCGTTGTCTGTTCCTGAAACTGAGGCGATGAGTAATTACATCAGAGAGAATCTTAAGAAGGGATTCATCCGTCCGTCATCATCTCCCGCTGGTGCAGGTTTCTTCTTTGTTAAAAAGAAGGATGGAGGACTGCGTCCATGCATTGACTATCGGGGTCTCAATGACATTACTATCAAGAATAGTTATCCATTACCACTCATTACCGAATTATTTGACAGAGTTAAAGGAGCCCGCATCTTCACCAAGTTAGATCTCCGCGGTGCCTATAATCTCATCAGAATCCGGAGTGGTGACGAGTGGAAGACAGCTTTCAACACTCGAGATGGCCATTATGAATACCTGGTAATGCCATTTGGGTTGAGTAATGCTCCAGCAGTGTTCCAACACTTTGTGAACGAAATCTTTCGTGATGTCCTGTATAAGTACCTCGTTGTTTACTTAGATGATATCCTTATCTTCTCCCAAGACCTACCATCTCATCGTCTACAAGTTTGTGAAGTTCTCCGACGTCTTCGTGAGAACCGGCTCTACGGGAAACTATCTAAATGCACCTTTGAAGTTCCCTCTATACCCTTCCTGGGTTATATAATTTCCGGATCGGATCTTCAGATGGACCCGACAAAATTGGAAGCTATTGCCAATTGGTCCATTCCAAACTCTCTCAAGTCTATCCAGCGATTCCTGGGTTTCGCCAACTACTATAGAAAATTTATTCGAGGATTCTCCACTCTCATCGCTCCTATTACCAACCTGACTCGGAAAGGGGCAGACCATTCCAACTGGTCAGAAGAAGCCTTGGCAGCCTTCCAGAAGATCAAGCAGGCCTTTATGTCTGCTCCAGTGCTGTCTCAGCCAGATGTCAACAGACCATTCGAGTTGGAGGTAGATGCCTCTACAGTTGGGGTTGGAGCTGTTCTCTCCCAGAAGGGATCCGATGGGAAAGTCCACCCTTGTGGATTTTATTCTCGAAAGTTTCTTCCTGCAGAAGCTAACTACTCCGTGGGAGATCAAGAACTACTGGCGATCAAGCTGGCTCTCGAGGAATGGAGATATCTCCTAGAAGGGGCCAAACATCCGTTTAATATCTACACGGATCATAAAAACCTGCTATATTTAAAGGCAGCTCAGTGCCTTAATCCTCGCCAGTCCAGGTGGGCTATGTTTTTCTCACGTTTTAATTTCAAGCTTCATTTCCGCCCAGGTTCGCAGAATGTGAAAGCCGACGCGTTATCCCGATCCATGGAATCTGAAGAAGGAACATCTGACTCAGTGCCACATTCCATCCTGAGTCCCGTGGTTTTCGCTGCATCTCAAGTCTCCCCAGCTCCTCCTCCTGGTAAGACTTTTGTTTCCCCAGATCTCCGTCCCAAGTTGCTATCTTGGGCCCATCAATCCAAGTTCACTGGTCATCCTGGGGTCCTGAAGACCTTCAAGTTCCTTTCTGCTACATATTGGTGGCCAAGGATGAAAATGGACATCCAGGATTTCGTGGCATCCTGTCCTGGATGTGTGCAGCACGGGACTCCTCGTCGGTCTCCAGCAGGTCAGTTGCAGCCGCTGTCTGTCCCTAGTCGTCCCTGGTCGCACCTGTCCATGGATTTTGTCGCCGACCTTCCTCCTTCTCAAGGACATAATACCATTTGGGTTGTAGTGGACAGATTCACCAAGATGGCTCATTTTGTTCCTCTCCAGGGTCTCCCTTCTGCCCCAAAACTTGCCCAAATCTTCCTACGGGAGATTTTCCGCTTACATGGTTTACCCTCTGAAATAATATCTGACCGGGGGGTACAGTTTGTAGCGAGGTTTTGGAGGGCCCTCTGTTCTGCCATGCAGGTCAAACTGAAGTTTTCATCTTCATACCATCCTCAGACGAATGGGCAGACAGAGAGGGTCAATCAAGAACTTGAGACTTTTTTAAGATTATATGTTTCATCTTCCCAGGATGACTGGTTCGATCTGCTCCCATGGGCCGAGTTTGCCCACAACTTTCGATACCATACTGCCACTGAAACGACACCATTCTTTGCAGTATATGGGCAACATCCCCGTGTACCTGATTTCCAAGAACTCCCTCATATGGATGTTCCTGCTGCCACTACTGCTCTGACTCAGTTTTCATCTATTTGGAGAAAAATTCACGTTTCCCTCAAAAAGGCCTCCAGTCGGTACAAGGTCTTTGCCGACCGCAAGAGACGTGCGGTTCCCCATTTGAAACCTGGGGACAAGGTTTGGCTATCAACCCGTAACCTCCGTCTCAGGGTCCCATCCATGAAGTTTGCACCACGCTTCATTGGTCCTTACCCTGTCGAAAGAGTCATCAACCCAGTGGCCTATAAATTAAAGTTACCATCTTCCCTTCGTATACCTAACGCTTTTCATATTTCTCTCCTCAGACCTCTAGTCCTAAACCGCTTTCAGAATACTCTTCCAGTAGGTCCCAAGGTTCGAACTCAGCGGGGCGTGGAATTCGAGATCAACAAAATTCTGGACTCCCGTTGTCGGTATGGACGTCTCCAGTACCTGGTCGATTGGTCCGGTTATGGCCCAGAGGAGAGAAGTTGGGTGAATTCGTCCGATGTCCATGCTCCTAGGTTGGTCCGTGTCTTCCACAGCACTCATCCCTCCAAACCACGTGGGTGTTCGGTGTCCACCCCTAAAGGAGGGGGTACTGTCAGGAATCGACTTACCAGGCTGACATCCGTCCGCCGCTGCGGACTCCGTCCTGGCTCCCTGCGGTCACCTGTCACCTATGCCCCTGCCATGGGACATCATCAAGGGCATGGGAACACTCCTGAGACAGCGGGCATGTAGCGCGCCGCGTCCCTGCTAGGCCGCAGCGTGGGCGCCGCCATGACAGTCTGTAAACAGCCAGTATACTGCGGCCAATCCGGTGCTTGGCCGCACCCACTTTCCTTCACTCATCCAATCCCTGTGCACCATGGGGTACATAAGAGACTGCAGGATCAGTCTGCAGGCATCCTGGACTTTGTGTCTCTCCAGCGACCCATGTGAAAGGATCTGTTCCTGTTCCTCCTGTGTTCCTGGTTCTCTGCTTAAGAACTTGTACTCCTGGTTACTCTGCACAGCTCCGTGGAACTTCAAGGCCCAGCAATACCTGCAACCTGCAAATAAGGCTTCACACTCATCACCACCTTGTGTGCTTCAGCCTGCAGTTGAAGACTGACTCCAGGTGTGTTTCATTCCTCCACCTGTGATACAGCTTGCTGCTGCCAGTGCCTCATCACCTGCACTGTGAAGTCAGACTCCTGCCTCTGCTCAGGTTTGCCATTCTACACCTTGCTGCCTAAGTTTCCTGTTTTAAAACCTGCACTGGTTTCCAAACCAGAACCATTTCACAAACACTTGTTCTTCTGTTTATATATTACCGGATATTATTTTCTCAAGTCATCTGTCATCCATTGCCATAGACTTTCAGTTATCATACTGAGTGATTGACTTTATTCATCTGTTATTATTGTTTCTGCTACCATTCTGTGTTATATCATCTGCCAAATAAAATACCATTGCGCTCATGCGCAGGAACGTTATCCAGCCTCCTCGTTTTCTCCCATCTACCTCCACTGACCCACTAGCGCCCCCTCCGGGGACACAGCCCAAACACAATCTGACAAATGGAATGGGATCATCCTGAGAGGACATATCCTCTGCAGCATACAGTGATCGCAAAAACTTGCTATAGCGCGTATTTTACCCCAGAATTGATGGTGGGGACACAAAAATAAAAAAACGCCGGGTCCCTCAGGACGCGCTGTGACCCGCAGCGCTGTCCTGTACTGTGCTGTCAATCAGTCTGGTATCCATAACAACGGAGGGAGGAACTTGGAAGAGGCGGAGACCATGGAGAGTGTGATATTCCGCCCTCCCCTCATCCTCTGCTCCGCATGCACCCCCCCCCCCCTCCGATTAGCGGCTGACTCCGCTGCTGTACCTGAGGTGGGGGCAGTTCGGTCCCTTTTCCCCCGGCTGGATGCCGCCGCCGCTCTCCCCGCTGATTGTCCTCTTCTCCCTCCTCAACCATGCGGCCGTTCCCTCCGCGTTTTCAGCTCCCCCCTGGCCGCATCCTCTGACTCCAGGCTGGCGGCATTGTGGACTCATGCGGATCCACGAACTATACCCCCCGGCCTGACTCCGCTGCTGCTGGCAGTGTCCATGGTAAGCGGTGGGGGCCTGGTCCCTGGTGGGTGTTATGGTGGTGAGGTTTCTGGCTGCACTCTCTCCTGTCTCTCTGTCCCTACCCCCTGGTGCCTCTGTCCCTACCCCCTGGTGCCTCTGTCCCTACCCCCAGGTGCCTCTGTCCTCACCCCCAGGTGCCTCTGTCCTCTGTCCCTACCCCCAAGGTGCCTCTGTCCTCACCCCCTGGTGCCTCTGTCCCTACCTCCTGGTGCCTCTATCCTCTGTCCCTACCCCCTGGTGCCTCTGTCCCTACCTCCTGGTGCCTCTGTCCTCCGTCCCTATCTCCTGGTGCCTCTGTCCCTACCCCCTGGTGCCTCCGTCCCTACCCCCTGGTGCCTCCGTCCCTACCCCCTGGTGCCTCTGTCCCTACCCCCTGGTGCCTCTGCCATCTGTCCCTACCCCCTGGTGCCTCTGCCCTACCCCCTGGTGCCTCTGCCCTCTGTCCCTACCCCCTGGTGCCTCTGCCCTCTGTCCCTACCCCCTGGTGCCTCTGCCCTCTGTCCCTACCCCCTGGTGCCTCTGCCCTCTGTCCCTAACCCCTGGTGCCTCTGTCCCTAACCCCTGGTGCCTCTGTCCCTAACCCCTGGTGCCTCTGTCCCTAACCCCTGGTGCCTCTGTCCCTAACCCCTGGTGCCTCTGTCCCTAACCCCTGGTGCCTCTGTCCCTACCCCCTGGTGCCTCTGTCCCTACCCCCTGGTGCCTCCGTCCCTACCTCCTGGTGCCTCCGTCCCTACCCCCTGGTGCCTCTGTCCCTACCCCCTGGTGCCTCTGCCCTCTGTCCCTACCCCTGGTGCCTCTGCCCTACCCCCTGGTGCCTCTGCCCTCTGTCCCTACCCCCTGGTGCCTCTGCCCTCTGTCCCTACCCTCTGGTGCCTCTGCCCTCTGTCCCTAACCCCTGGTGCCTCTGTCCCTAACCCCTGGTGCCTCTGTCCCTAACCCCTGGTGCCTCTGTCCCTACCCCCTGGTGCCTCTGTCCCTACCTCCTGGTGCCTCTGTCCCTACCACCTGGTGCCTCTCTCTGTCCCTACTCCCTGCAACCTCTGTCCCTACTCCCTGGTGCCTACCTCTGTCCCTATTCCCTGGTGCCTACCTCTGTCCCTATTCCCTGGTGCCTACCTCTGTCCCTGCTACCTCTGTCCCTACTCCCTGGTACCATATAAAACGTGTATAACATGCTCTACCAGGCGCAATGTGTATAGAACACTAACTGGCGCAATGTGTGTAACGTGCTCTACCTGGCGCAATGTGTGTAACGTGCTCTACCTGGCGCAATGTGTGTAACGTGCTCTACCTGGCGCAATGTGTGTAACGTGCTCTACCTGGCGCAGTGTGTGTAATGTGCTCTACCTGGCGCAGTGTGTGTAACGTGCTCTACCTGACGCAGTGTGTGTAACGTGCTCTACCTGACGCACTGTGTGTAACGTGCTCTACCTGGTGCAATGTGTGTAACGTGCTCTACCTGGCGCAATGTGTGTAACGTGCTCTACCTGGCGCAATCTGTATAACATGCTCTACCTGGTGCAACGTGTATATAACGTGCTCTACCTGTGTGGTGTAATGTTAATTGGTACTGTTATGTGGCCGTGCTGTTTCCCCATGAAGCCACGCCCCTAAATTTTTGCTGCGCGCTTTCGGCGCGCACTGTCCTTAGTTTACAGTATGGCAGAGGGAGCACCAATATACTTTCTGCCAAAGGGCACTGAAATGTCTAGGTACAGCTCTGGGGCAGAGTGTCCTGTATGCTACACAGCCCAGCAGCATTGTCACCCCTTCCCTCCCCCTCGCAATACTTTTGTAGTGTCCAAATCAAGTCTGTTTTTATATTTGAATAATTAATAAGATTAATATGAACCTTCATTCTGATGGGACCCAGAAAAGGACAGATAGGACCCCAATTTTTAAAAGTGCGGGGTCTGTGGGACCCACTTTTTGGGGGGCTCAGCGCGATCACTGGCATATGACAGAGTCCCTGGACATTGCTTAATGGAGACCACAGACACTCCACAGACACACACAGGGGAGGACAGACAGAGTTTCACCCCCAAGAATGGCAAGAGACACACAGAGATTGGAGCCAACCCACACACAGCGCTTTCCAGGCATAGGGAGACCCTAAACCAGCGCTGACTGTGTACCATAACAGGTTACACAGTATTACACAGCCTCCCCCCCCCCCCCCCCCTTCTACAACTCCCTGGTACCGTGAGAGATAGCTAGAGTTGCTCTGGAGGGACTGCACATCACTGACAGCGTTTCTGCAGGCAGGAAAATGGCGCTGAATGCTGCTGGGTCTGCTCTGAGGAGACGCTCCGCCCTCTTAATGGCGCTGTCTTCCCGCTCTTCATAGGATTATACTGGCCTGAAGATTTATGCTGGCTGAGATCCCGGGACCCTGACAGGCTTGAGAGGTCAGTGTAGGGTGTAGGCGCTGGCTCAGGGCGCCCCTCACAGTGCCGCACTATGTACCGCTGAGCCCCGGAGCGCAGTTAGTACTGCGCTCCATACCCTGTTGCCGCCATCTTCACACCGGCTCCCTGCTTGCTAGGGGGGCAAGTGATTAACTCACCACCAATCTTCTGGCTCTGTAAGGGGGTGGTGGCATGCTGCCGGGGTGAGCTCTACCCCTGTGGTGGGGAACGTTCTATCCCCTCAGGAGTTCAGGGCCCTGTCAGCGGAGATAGTGGCTCAGGCCCCGCAGGGTGGACATTTTACTAAAGAATCTCTGTAGAGCTCCTTCAACTGTGACCGGCTCCTCCGGGCACATTTTCTAAACTGAGTCTGGTAGGAGGGGCATAGAGAGAGGAGCCAGCCCACACTCTCAAACTCTTAAAGTGCCAATGGCTCCTGGTGGACCCGTCTATACCCCATGGTACTAATGTGGACCTCAGCATCCTCTAAGACGTAAGAGAAAAATAATTCTACTATCTGGGAGATAAAAATGTGATCAATTATTTAATTAATAAAAACAAAACGGTTTTAATTACTCCTTGTCGGCTATAATTAAAAAATAACTTTTATGCCAGTTATAATCATCATTGCCAACACATTATGCATTCCCATACATTTAGGGTATAACACCACAAACAAACGGCAATGATCAGAAAGAGAAGGTAACCCTGCCAAGATGAGAACAACACTGAAGATGTCCCTGGTAAATGGCATCTCTGTGCAGCTACTGATGTGGCGTCACTGGCGAGGAGAGATAGCAGACGATGTAGGAAAAAAAAACCCAGACACTGTTAAACCAGTAGTCAGCTGTTGTCAAGCATACCTGTCTATTACTATTTATAACAACCTCCATCCCGTTTACTTTCAATGCTGCATGGCAAGCTTGTGATTAACTGCCAACTTGTAGTAGGAATGAATAATACCCCTTTCACACCGCAGCTATAACCCAGTAAATTGCCGTTTTTTAAGCCTTCCAAAACGGTTCTAGCTGTGGTGTGAAAGGGCCACTTTGAATTTACTGGTTACAGATTACTGGTATTTTAAAACAGTTAAAAAGCAGGGTCCTACACGGTTCAGACCCGTTTCATTGTGCAATGTGAAAGGCTCTGAAACGGTATTTCCAAACCACAGAAAGTGATAGGCTGTCTCCATGCGTGATGTCACCAGGCAGAAGCAGGAAATAAACTGGAGGAAACACATGAGAGTGAAGAAGCATTTTAAAATGGCAAATTGGAGTGATGAGGAGGTTAGGGAGCTGCTGGATGAGAGGGGATGAAGAAATTGCTAGACAAATCACTGGGACAGTGAAGGATGCAGTAATCTACAAAAACATGGTAAAGATGCTCATAGCTGCTGGGTTCCATCGTACGACTAGCCAAATTATTAATAATTAATTAATAATTATTAATAATGTGTGGGCCAGAAAAGTCCATTTAAAATGACAACCACTGTTTTCTATGGGAGAAACGGGTTCAGTGTGAAAGGTACCAAAACGGTAATGAAACGGTAATATACCAGTTACAACATGCGATGTGAAGGGGGTTTAACTGCTCAGACACGTTTTAAGAACCGTTTAAAGAACCGTTTCAAAAGCAGGGTTTGCGATGTGAAAGCAGCATTACTGGATCTTCAGTACTATATTTGCTATGGATTCATATACTTAATGAGCTGCAGCAGCTGCTGCAACCAGGAAGCCGTGGAGAGCTCTAACAAATTAACTAATTTCAACGATGACTACTGTCAGCTATGGCAGTGTAACTCATTGGACCCAGTAGCTGGACTGAGATGTACTTGAGTTCGCACGACATGCAGGATGCTGTCCGAACCAGGATTTTTTTTTTTAAAGGTCCTTCATTTACAAGGAATGGTTTTGCCTTGTAATGGATTGCCCCTGTAAAAAAAACCAAAGTGAGTACGGACGGTATCCCGCACATCAGGCGAACTCGGACTCTATTACATCCTGCCCAGAGTGTATGATGCTTTTTTCAAGCATAAAGTCCTTTCTGTAAAGAATCTTCTGCATTACCCAAAATTACAACTTTGGGATAGTGGATTCGACAGCTTCACCGATCTTACCTTAAGTAAAAATGCTTTGACGTTTAAATAGATGACGTGTTTTAAGTGAAGACAACAGCAAAGTGTTTCATTAATTACTGTAAGTAGATGTAAACTTTGGGAGAAGTGAATCAGTGATGGGATGTAAAGGAAGACCGAAATGTAAGCCCTCAGCAGATTATCATGTTTATGCTAAAGACCAACGCTACCAGTGCTGCAACATGTTACACTACACAGTGAACAGTGATGTCGGGGTTCACAAGCTCACACACACTGCTCTGTGCTCAACTACAAAACTGGCTTGAAATATCTATGCTGAAAGGGGGAAGGTAATAAATAAATGCAAAAAATCATAGAGAACACAGTTAATACATTCTAGTAAGCATAAGATACATTTACAGCAAGAAGAAATTCAAAGCTGGAACAGTAACTGACCTGGTGTGTAGGTAAACCGCTGGGACTGGCTACGCTTCCTTTTCCCATTGCACAGATAAAACTGCACTTGAACTCCTGTCACTATTGACTTGTTGTGGTATGGAGGAATTTCAACAACAATATCAGTCTGAAAAGGAAGCAATTATTCTGTTCAGTACTAACATGGAATGGCAAACTGAGAAGCAAGTCTGTAGATCCTTCTATGCATCCACAAGCAAATGTATTTAAAGCAAGAATATTTGTATTGCTTCAGTAAAATCTGAAACATGTAATTTGAGTATTTTGCTTAAACCTATAACCACATGAATCAAGTCCTGTATTCTAGAAATAAAAGTCATATTTTTGGATGCATCAAGTCCCAAATAAAACTTTGAAAACTATACTACCTTTTTTTCTAAATACTCCATGGTAGCCCTTAAGGGCTACATACACTACATACCCATACACTAGAACGATAATGCCCGATTTCAGCCAATTTCGGCAGTCGGGCCGATATATTGGGCAAAATCGGGCATTTTGGAGGTGTTTCTGATTTTCGTTAGTTTCTGCAGCTGCATAACTGGTTAGTTGGCGATCATCAGTACACACATGTGGATGCACAGATATATTGGCATGGACTTTGCTGCAGGGCAAACCTGATATGTATGAACCACGTCATTCAGACATATTGGCTGTACACACTTGCTGATGCACTAGCTGTATGAATGATATATCGCATAGTGTGTTCCGAGCCTTGCAGTGGGTTGGTTTCATTCAAGATAAGACAGTCTTATTTCTAAAGCACCAACAGAGACAAGCATTTTAGAAACACGGACCTGATGGTATATAAAGGAGATCCTCGAGGGACTTGCCAAGCAATCTCTAAAAATATAACACTACACCAAATTTCTGTATACAGTATGGACAGGGTGGAACCTTGCTTGCTAAGAAAAACACATTAAAGCTTCCTTTAAAGTAAGTGTAGGAAAGCTGCATATATTCTTTAGCCCAATAAAATCCCACATCCACTATTGCTTGAAAAAAGATAACCTAGGGGATGCGGACAGCTTCTCAATGGTCTGGGTTGGGTTAGGCACTAGAAGGGGGGTTAGATATCTACACCCCCACCCCCCCACCAAGTCTTAGACCTAGCTGCCACTCCAGATGGGTTAGGGTAGGTGGCAAGAAAATAAGATTTTACTTACCGATAAATCTATTTCTCGTAGTCCGTAGTGGATGCTGGGGACTCCGTCAGGACCATGGGGATTAGCGGCTCCGCAGGAGACAGGGCACAAAAGTAAAAGCTTTAGGATCAGGTGGTGTGCACTGGCTCCTCCCCCTATGACCCTCCTCCAAGCCTCAGTTAGGATACTGTGCCCGGACGAGCGTACACAATAAGGAGGGATTTTGAATCCCGGGTAAGACTCATACCAGCCACACCAATCACACTGTACAACCTGTGATCTGAACCCAGTTAACAGCATGATAACAGCGGAGCCTCTGAAAAGATGGCTCACAACAATAATAACCCGATTTTTGTAACAATAACTATGTACAAGTATTGCAGACAATCCGCACTTGGGATGGGCGCCCAGCATCCACTACGGACTACGAGAAATAGATTTATCGGTAAGTAAAATCTTATTTTCTCTGACGTCCTAGTGGATGCTGGGGACTCCGTCAGGACCATGGGGATTATACCAAAGCTCCCAAACGGGCGGGAGAGTGCGGATGACTCTGCAGCACCGAATGAGAGAACTCCAGGTCCTCTTTAGCCAGGGTATCAAATTTGTAGAATTTTACAAACGTGTTCTCCCCCGACCACGTAGCTGCTCGGCAGAGTTGTAATGCCGAGACCCCTCGGGCAGCCGCCCAGGATGAGCCCACCTTCCTTGTAAAATGGGCCTTGACAGATTTAGGCTGTGGCAGGCCTGCCACAGCATGTGCAAGCTGAATTGTACTACACATCCAACTAGCAATCGTCTGCTTAGAATCAAGAGCACCCAGTTTATTGGGTGCATACAGGATAACAGCAAGTCAGTTTTCCTGACTCCAGCCGTCCTGGAAACCTATATTTTCAGGGCCCTGACAACATCTAGCAACTTGGAGTCCTCCAAGTCCCTAGTAGCCGCAGGTACCACAATAAGCTGGTTCAGGTGAAACACTGACACCACCTTAGGGAGAAACTGGGGACGAGTCCGCAGCTCTGCCCTGTCCGAATGGACAATCAGATATGGGCTTTTGTGAGACAAAGCCGCCAATTCTGACACTCGCCTGGCCGAGGCCAGGGCCAACAGCATGGTCACTTTCCATGTGAGATATTTCAAATCCACAGATTTGAACGGTTTAAACCAATGTGATTTGAGGAATCCCAGAACTACGTTGAGATCCCACAGTGCCACTGGAGGCACAAAAGGGGGTTGTATATGCAGTACTCCCTTGACAAACTTCTGGACTTCAGGAACTGAAGCCAATTCTTTCTGGAAGAAAATCGACAGGGCCGAAATTTGAACCTTAATGGACCCCAATTTGAGGCCCATAGACACTCCTGTTTGCAGGAAATGCAGGAATCGACCGAGTTGAAATTTCTTCGTGGGGCCTTCCTGGCCTCACACCACGCAACATATTTTCGCCACATGTGGTGATAATGTTGTGCGGTCACCTCCTTCCTGGCTTTGACCAGGGTAGGAATGACCTCTTCCGGAATGCCTTTTTCCCTTAGGATCCGGCGTTCAACCGCCATGCCGTCAAACGCAGCCGCGGTAAGTCTTGGAACAGACCTGGTACTTGCTGAAGCAAGTCCCTTCTTAGCGGCAGAGGCCATGAGTCCTCTGTGAGCATTTCTTGAAGTTCCGGGTGCCACGTCCTTCTTGGCCAATCCGGAGCCACGAGTATAGTTCTTACTCCTCTACGTCTTATAATTCTCAGTACCTTGGTTATGAGAAGCAGAAGAGGGAACACATACATCGACAGGTACACCCACGGTGTTACCAGAACGTCCACAGATATTGCTTGAGGGTCTCTTGACCTGGCGCAATACCTGTCCAGTTTTTTGTTCAGGCGGGACGCCATCATGTCCACCTTTGGTCTTTCCCAACGGTTCACAATCATGTGGAATACTTCCCGATGAAGTCCCCACTCTCCCGGGTGGAGGTCGTGCCTGCTGAGGAAGTCTGCTTCCCAGTTGTCCACTCCCGGAATGAACACTGCTGACAGTGCTATCACATGATTTTTCGCCCAGCGAAGAATCCTTGCAGTTTCTGCCATTGCCCTCCTGCTTCTTGTGCCGCCCTGTCTGTTTATGTGGGCGACTGCCGTGATGTTGTCCCACTGGATCAATACCGGCTGACCTTGAAGCAGAGGTCTTGCTAAGCTTAGAACATTGTAAATTGCCCTTAGCTCCAGTATATTTATGTGGAGAGAAGTCTCCAGACTTGATCACACTCCCTGGAAATTTTTTCCCTGTGTGACTGCTCCCCAGCCTCTCAGGCTGGCATCCGTGGTCACCAGGACCCAGTCCTGAATGCCGAATCTGCGGCCCTTTAGTAGATGAGCACTCTGCAGCCACCGCAGAAGAAACACCCTTGTCCTTGGAGACAGGGTTATCCGCTGATGCATCTGAAGATGCGATCCGGACCATTTTTCCAGCAGATCCCACTGAAAAGTTCTTGCGTGAAATCTACCGAATGGAATCGCTTCGTAAGAAGCCACCATTTTTCCCAGGACCCTTGTGCAACGATGCACTGACACTTTTCCTGGTTTTAGGAGGTTCCTGACTAGCTCGGATAACTCCCTGGCTTTCTTCTCCGGGAGAAACACCTTTTTCTGGACTGTGTCCAGAATCATCCCTAGGAACAGCAGACGTGTCGTCGGAAACAGCTGCGGTTTTGGAATATTTAGAATCCACCCGTGCTGTTGTAGAACTACTTGAGATAGTGCTACTCCGACCTCCAACTGTTCTCTGGACCTTGCCCCTATCAGGAGATCGTCCATTTTCTTTGAAGAAGAATCATCATTTCGGCCATTACCTTGGTAAGGACCCGGGGTGCCGTGGACAATCCAACCGGCAGCGTCTGAAACTGATAGTGACAGTTCTGTACCACGAACCTGAGGTACCCTTGGTGAGAAGGGCAAATTGGGACATGGAGGTAAGCATCCCTGATGTCCCGGGACACCATATAGTCCCCTTCTTCCTGGTTCGCTATCACTGCTCTGAGTGACTCCATCTTGATTTGAACCTTTGTATGTAAGTGTTCAACTATTTCAGATTTAGAATAGGTCTCACCGAGCCGTCTGGCTTCAGTACCACAATATAGTGTGGAATAATACCCCTTTCCTTGTTGTAGGAGGGGTACTTTGATTATCACCTGCTGGGAATACAGCTTGTGAATTGTTTCCACTACTGCCTCCCTGTCGGAGGGAGACGTTGGTAAAGCAGACTTCAGGAACCTGCGAGGGGGAGACGTCTCGAATTTCCAATCTGTACCCCTGGGATACTACTTGTAGGATCCAGGGGTCCACTTGCGAGTGAGCCCACTGCGTGCTGAAACTCTTGAGACGACCCCCCCCACCGCACCTGAGTCCGCTTGTACGGCCCCAGCGTCATGCTGAGGACTTGGCAGAAGCGGTGGAGGGCTTCTGTTTCTGGGAATGGGCTGCCTGCTGCAGTCTTCTTCCCTTTCCTCTATCCCATGGCAGATATGACTGGCCTTTTGCCCGCTTGCCCTTATGGGGACGAAAGGACTGAGGCTGAAAAGACGTTGTCTTTTTCTCCTTTATACGGCAATACTTCCATGTGCCGTTTGGAATCTGCATCACCTGACCACTGTCGTGTCCATAAACAACTTCTGGCAGATATGGACATCGCACTTACTCTTGATGCCAGAGTGCAAATATCCCTCTGTGCATCTCGCATATATAGAAATGCATCCTTTAAATGCTCTATAGTCAATAAAATACTGTCCCTGTCAAGGGTATCAATATTTTCAGTCAGGGAACCCGACCAAGCCACCCCAGCGCTGCACATCCAGGCTGAGGCGATCGCTGGTCGCAGTATAACACCAGTATGTGTGTATATACTTTTTAGGATATTTTCCAGCCTCCTATCAGCTGGCTCCTTGAGGGCGGCCCTATCTGGAGACGGTACCGCCACTTGTTTTGATAAGCGTGTGAGCGCCTTATCCACCCTAAGGGGTGTTTCCCAACGCGCCCTAACTTCTGGCGGGAAAGGGTATGCCGCCAATAATTTTCTATCGGGGGAAACCCACGCATCATCACACACTTCATTTAATTTATCTGATTCAGGAAAAACTACAGGTAGTTTCTTCACATTCCACATAATACCCTTTTTTGTGGTACTTGTAGTATCAGAAATATGTAACACCTCCTTCATTGCCCTTAACAAGTAACGTGTGGCCCTAAAGGAAAATACGTTTGTTTCTTCACCGTCGACACTGGAGTCAGTGTCCGTGTCTGTGTCGACCGACTGAGGTAAAAGGACGTTTTAACGCCCCTGACGGTGTTTGAGACGCCTGGACAGGTACTAATTGGTTTGCCGGCCGTCTCATGTCGTCAACCGACCTTGCAGCGTGTTGACATTATCACGTAATTCCTTAAATAAGCCATCCATTCCGGTGTCGACTCCCTAGAGAGTGACATCACCATTACAGGCAATTGCTCCGCCTCCTCACCAACATCGTCCTCATACATGTCGACACACACGTACCGACACACAGCACACACACAGGGAATGCTCTGATAGAGGACAGGACCCCACTAGCCCTTTGGGGAGACAGAGGGAGAGTTTGCCAGCACACACCAAAAACGCTATAATTATACAGGGACAACCTTTATATAAGTGTTTTTCCCTTATAGCATTTTAATATATATAGTCATATCGCCAAATAAGTGCCCCCCCTCTCTGTTTTAACCCTGTTTCTGTAGTGCAGTGCAGGGGAGAGCCTGGGAGCCTTCCCACCAGCATTTCTGTGAGGGAAAATGGCGCTGTGTGCTGAGGAGAATAGGCCCCGCCCCCTTTTCGGCGGGCTTCTTCTCCCGTTTTTCTGAGACCTGGCAGGGGTTAAATACATCCATATAGCCCCCAGGGGCTATATGTGATGTATTTTTAGCCAGAATAAGGTACTATCATTGCTGCCCAGGGCGCCCCCCCCAGCGCCCTGCACCCTCAGTGACCGCTGCTATGAAGTGTGCTGACAACAATGGCGCACAGCTGCAGTGCTGTGCGCTACCTTATGAAGACTGAAAAGTCTTCTGCCGCCGGTTTCTGGACCTCTTCACTTTTCGGCATCTGCAAGGGGGTCGGCGGCGCGGCTCCGGGACGAACCCCAGGGTGAGACCTGTGTTCCGACTCCCTCTGGAGCTAATGGTGTCCAGTAGCCTAAGAAGCCAATCCATCCTGCACGCAGGTGAGTTCACTTCTCTCCCCTAAGTCCCTCGATGCAGTGAGCCTGTTGCCAGCAGGACTCACTGAAAATAAAAAACCTAACAAAACTTTTACTCTAAGCAGCTCTTTAGGAGAGCCACCTAGATTGCACCCTTCTCGGCCGGGCACAAAAATCTAACTGAGGCTTGGAGGGGGGTCATAGGGGGAGGAGCCAGTGCACTGTTACTTTTGTGCCCTGTCTCCTGCGGAGCCGCTAATCCCCATGGTCCTGACGGAGTCCCCAGCATCCACTAGGACGTCAGAGAAAGGGGTAAATTAATAACCCCGTTCCCCCGTCGCCATTCTAAAAGTCAGGATATCGCGGACGGTCATGTGACCGCCAGCATCCTGACCACCAGCATTAGGTATCATTCCCTAACATGGTATGAGACTAAGACATGTGGAAAGATCCCCCCAGAAATCTATACTTCAAAACCAAATTTGCTCTGCCTTAATCTTGTTGAGGCGGGAGGCCATCATGTCTATGTGAGGAACCCCCCACCAACCGGTTACCTCCTCGAACACTTCTGGATGGAGATCGTGTCTGCTGAAGAAGTCCGCTTCCCAGTTGTCTACTCCCGGAATGTGGATAGTGGACATCGCTACCGCGTGCCTTTCTGTCCAGAGGAGGATTCTGGTCACCTCTGACATTGCAGCCCTGCTCTTCGTTCCGCCTTGTCAGTTTATGTAGGCCACTGTGGTCACACTGTCCGACTGCACTTGAACGGCCCGATTTCTCAGAAGGTGGGCCGCTTGAAGAAGACTGTTGTAGACGGCTCTTAGTTCCAGAATATTTATCGGCAGGCTGGCTTCCAGACTTGACCACCTTCCTTGGAAGGTTTCCCCCTGAGCGACTGCCCCCCAACCTCTTAGACTTGCATCCGTGGTTAGAAGGATCCAGTCCTGAACGCTGAACCTTCGGCCCTCCAGAAGGTGTGGTAGTTGAGGACACGAGAGGAGCGAAATCCTGGCTTTCGGTGACAGACATATCCTCTGGTACATATGTAGGTGAGATCTCGACCACTGGTCCAAGAGATCCAGCAGAAATGATCGAGCATGAAACCTTCCGTACTGCAGAGCCTCGTAGCAGGCAACCATCTTCCCCAGAAGGCGGATGCACTGATGAACCGATACCAGGGCAGGCTTCAAGACATACCAGACGCTTTCTCCACCGGTAGAAACACCCTCTGCACCTCCGTGTCAAGGATCATCCCCAGGAAAGACAGCCTCCTTGTCGGCTCCAAATGAGACTTCGGAAGGGTTCAGGATCCAACCGTGCTCCTTGAGCAGATGTGTCGTGAGAGCAGTGGATCTTAACAACTTCTCTCTGGACAATGCCTTGATCAGCAGATCGTCCAGATACGGAATTATGTTCACCCCCTGCTTGCGGAGAACCATCATCTCTGCCATCACCTTGGTAAAGACCCTCGGTGCCGTGGAGAGACCGAACGGCAGCGCCTGAAACTGATAGTGATCGTCTAACAAACCTGAGATAGGCCTGGTGTGGCGACCAAATGGGAATGTGGAGGTACGCATCCTTGATGTCCAGGTCCACCAAGAACTCCCCCTCTGTCAGTCCTGAGACAATTGCTCTCATGGACTCCATCTTGAATTTGAGATAAGGGTTCAAAGATTTCAAGTTCAGAATTGGCCTTACCGAACTATCCGGCTTCGGTACTACAAAAAGTTTTGAATAGTAACCTTTGTTCAAGTGATGAGGTGGAACTGGGACAATGACCTCGGACACTACCAATTTTCGGATAGCGTCCAGAAGAATTGCTCTGTCTGCCGGCAAAGCTGCCAAGCCTGATTTGAAGAACTGGTGAGGCGGGAGAGTGAAACTCCAGCCTGTACCCCATGTACACAATATCCTGTATCCAGGGGTCCAGGCCCGACGACACCCAGACGTGGCTGAAATGCAGGAGTCTTGCTCCCACCTGACCTACCTCCAGGCTGTGCAGTCCACCGTCCTGCTGAGGACTTTGAGGTACCAGAAGCCGGCTTCTGGTCCTGGGAACCTGCGGGGGAAGGCTTTTTGGATTTGGCACGACCAACTCTAAAGAAGGTGTGATAAGGCTTGTTCTTTCTAGGCCTCGCGAAAGGACTGTGACGTGTTGGGAGTAAAAGGCTTCTTCATAGCCAGTGCAGCTGAGGGAAGAAAAGGAGACTTACCCGCGGCAGCCGTGGCAATTACGCATCCAGTGCCTCCCCAAACAGAGCCTGACCTGTATAGGGTAGGCCCTCCACACTTTTCCTGGATTCCGCGTCCGCAGACCATTGGCACAGCCAGAGACCCCTGTGAGCCGAGACAGACATGGAGGAGATCCCCGCAACCATGGAACCCAGGTCCTTCATGTATTCTACCAGGGACCCTGTAGAATCCTGTATGTTACGTAAAAATAAATCAACGTCACCTTTATCCATCGTAGCCAAGTCCTCCTGCAGAGTGATTGACCACTTGGCTATAACTTTAGAAATCCATGCACAGGCAATAGTAGGCCGCAGTTTAGCCCCTGAAGCCGTGTATATGGATTTGAGCATAGCACCCACTTTGCGATCAGCCGGGTCCTTCAACGCGGTAGATCCCGGGACTGGCAATACCACCAGTTTTGACAGCCTGGAGACAGAGGTGTCAACCTTAGGCAGGGGCTCACATTTTTTTTTTTCTATCGTCATCCGGGAAGGGAAAAGCAACCAGGACCCTTTTAGGGATCTTGAATTTTTTCTCCGGGTTTTCCCAGGCTTTTTCAAATATAGCATTTAATTCCTTAGATGCCAGGAAGGTGAGAGGGGCTTTCTTATTGTCCGTGAAAAATGCCTCCTCAACCTGCTCAGGTGTGTCATAATCATCAACTGCACCCCCTTAGCAAGTGATGCTGTCCCCCTCGACACATCCCCATCACCGCCTGCTGGGTCAGAATCGGTATACGTGTCATCCTGCATAATTTGGGCAAGAGCACGTTTGTGATAATGTACCGCAGGGGGCCCCGAGGGAGCAGTATCAGACCATACTGCCATAGAGGATTGCAACACCCGAGTTGCATGCTCAGTCCTTGCAACCCATTCAGAAATCTGATAAATAGCCCCCCTAAGAGAGGTTAACCACTCCGGTTCTCTAGCTGGGATCTGCGCTACAACAGTGCAATCCTGATTACATGGGATGGGATCTTCCTGAGAAGATAAATCCTCTGCAGCATATGAGACAGAGTCTCTAGACATGTTTGCTTTTACACCCCACATACACACAGGGTACAGGGCAGACAGAGTTTCCCCCCCAAGAATGGCAGAGACACAGATTGGAGCCAACGCACACACAGCGCTATATAGGTATAGGGAGACCCTTAACCAGCGCTGACTGTGTCCCCTAATAGGTGACACAGTCTTACACAGCCTCCCATCCCTTCTACAACCCCCTGGTACCGTACAAATAGCTGGAGTTGATCTGGAGGAACTGTCTTCCACCAACGTGTCTGCAGGCAGAAAAATGGCGCTGTAGGCTCTGAGGGGAAGCTCCGCCCCCTTAATGGCGCTGTCTTCCCGCTCTTCCAAGATTATACTGGCCTGAGGATTTTTTGTTGGCTGAGATCCGCAGACCCCGACAGGCTTTCTGGTCAGTGTAGGGTTAAGGCTAAGGGCGCACCCCACAGCGCCGCACCTAGGTACCGCTGAGCCTACCCCGAAGCAGTTAGTACTGCGCTCCTAACTGTAGCCACCATCTTCACACCGGCCCCCTGCTTGCTAGCGGGGGTCAGTGACTCACTCGCCACAAACTTCAGCTCTGCAAGTGGGTGGCGGCATGCTGCTGGGGTGAGTGCTCCCCTGCGGCGGGGAGCGATCTATCCCCTCTGGAGCTCAGTGTCCAGTAAGCGGTGACCCCGCAACGTGGACACTGCTCCCCCCCTCAGTCCCTCGATGCAGGGAGGCTGTTGCCAGCAGCCTCCCTGTAAAATAAAAACTCTAAAATAAACTTTTACTAAGAAAGCTCTGTAGAGCTCCCCTAGCAGTGACCGGCTCCTTCGGGTACATTTTCTAAACTGAGTCTGGTAGGAGGGGCATAGAGGGAGGAGCCAGCCCACACTGTTAAACTCTTAAAGTGCCAATGGCTCCTGGTGGATCAGTCTATACCCCATGGTACTAATATGGACCCCAGCATCCTCTAGGACGTAGAAGAAATTTATCTTAATTGTCTTACCATTACCTAACCTCCTGATTTTTGGGGAAACTAATGGTATTTTACATTCTGCTCAAATGCAAGCACATATTTGTACATAGGTCTTACATATCATAAGGACAACGCAGGCATATGGTACCAGAGGAATCGGGCCATTGCCCCAAATGCCTCTCTTCAGTGCTTTATTCTTCCATAACTTTTGGCAGTGTCCCAAAATACAAAAGGTTCTGGAATAAACTGCTTTCCTTCTTGAACTGAATTTTTCACCTAAACCAAACACTGGATTTTGTTGCATTATTATGTGCTAACTTCACCTCCTGGGCCATAGAGACCACTACCCACAAACAGGTTTTGCCTATACTTACTATCATAGTGACTACAACCACCTTGTCTTGAACAGGTTACAACTGTTCTTTTACATAAGCTATTTTTGGAATGGAAAGCTACTTGCCTGATATTGAATCAGGAATTCTGCATATAAAAATTGGGACCTTATATTGAGTCCTTCTCTCAGTGACAATTATTAAAACATTTTGAATCCACTAATTTGTATCTTTAGTCACTATAATCTGCAGTACCCTGGAGGTGAGGTGTGTCTGTCAAAGATATTTACAAAATCTTGGTCTCTTTGAACAATACCTGCTCTTAATGCATACAGTACTTGCTTTTAATGGATACACCCCCCACCACTTATCTTCGGTGTTATCCTTCCCCCTTCTATGGGGAACACTATATGTTTCTCTATTATTTACTGGAAAATGCCATAAATGCATTATTATTATAACTCTTAATAATTTGATAAGTCTCTCCACACTGAACATGGACGGCACCTGATGCTCCTTTGCCTACAGTATCCATTGTTGGCGAGTCCCTGATGCAACATTTTAGACTTCATCTCCCATTTCATGTACCTCTTGATGGATAGAAGTATATGCATGTTCCTTATTTCTTATGTTATTCCAGTAAAATGTCTTTGACTTGGTCTTCTGCTGCTTTTTTGTCTTTAATGAAAAACCAAATAAATACATCTGCAAAAAAATAAATTAAATAAACCACTCCTCACCATTTGTCTCATTTCAGACACAATTTTTGCTTCCACTTCCCACTGAGGACGTCCATCTAAGAAACAAAAAGAAAAAAATATATACAGAAACATGTAGACTTGACCCAGCAGTTTTAAATAAATACAGTAGAACAAAAAAAAACGCTAAAAGGCACACATTACAAAAATGTATTATTTCCTTTGTACATGCCTGCTTCAAAATACGAGAAGTCTTATTAATTCAAAGACAATATGGGACAATGCAATGAGCAAACCTCTCAAAATGATGCGCCATGTTTTCTTTACGCTAATAAAAGTATTAATATCACACAACTTAGAGGGTCTATGAGGGTTGCTTATTGGTGGATTCTGCTTTGCGTGCCCCCTAATCCATGATAAGTGCTGGCGGTCAGGGGCTAATTGGATAGCCTGGGAGAATCAATTTAATGTGGTCATTTACTGCAGTTAATTGGATATCCTCCTTAGATCCTTTGTAACTTTGTGCGGCACATAATGCACTTACCAATTTCATGCTTTTCTCTGGTATCGAACATCAGTGACATATTTGAAGTCATCGACCAAAATCACTACCTACATGGCACAGCACAAATATCCCTTTCCTTTAATTTATTTATTTATTTATTAACAGGTCAAGAAATACTTCCATAAACAAATTAAGCCCACATTGAGCACATACATACATCTAGTGATTTTAGTCTACTACAATGATTTTTTTTTTTTTTTTTACCAGCCCCCAGTATACAATCACTCCTTTTATAGGAGAACCCCTAACAGGGTATATAAGAGATAACTTAAGGTTTAATACTTGTTTTTATATATATTTCAATAAAACAATGGTACTTTTGTTTTGGAAATAAGTAACCCATTGTTTCAGTAGTAGTTAAGTACTGTCAAGTCGTTGCCGACTTATGGTAACCCTAGGCCATGATGATTTGTTCTGCACACAGAATAGCTTTAGGGTGGGATATCCAATGTATATGCTGGGAAAAATGGCTGCATGTTGTGATCTACTAGTACTTATAGGATGCTAGAAAGTGTCTGCAGTGCCCTATAAGGGGGTAAATAATAGTAACACAGTATACGTAGAATACACAACAGCTACACATATTCTATATACAACACCACAGACAAGGCAGTAGGGATAAGAGAAAGGCAACTTGCTGTTGCTAGAAGAGCATCTAGTGGGCAGTTATAGTTGGTCAATTCAGCACTTGATGCTCCTGAACCCAATGCATGGATGAGTATAGAGAAGAGCACTGGTGACAAGGACAGTGCTAGGAGAAGAGGCTTCTGTGCCGGATACATTATGTACTAAAATACAGGTTGAGTATCCCTTATCCAAAATGCTTGGGACCAGAAGTATTTTGGATATCGGATTTTTTACGTATTTTGGAATAATTGCATACCATAATGAGATATCATGGTGATGGGACCTAAGTCTAAGCACAGAATGCATTTATGTTTCATATACACCTTATACACACAGTCTAAAGGTCATTTTAGCCAATATTTTTAATAACTCTGTGCATTAAACAAAGTTTGTGTACATTCACACAATTCAGTTATGTTTCATATACACCTTATACACACAGCCTGAAGGTCATTTAATACAATATTTTTAATAACTGTGTATTAAACAAAGTTTGTGTACATTGAGCCATAAGAAAACAAAGATTTTACTGTCTCATTCTCACTCAAAAATCTCCGTATTTCGGAATATTTGGATATGGGATACTCAACCTGTATGTATATTTTTCTTTACTTTGAGCAAATGCATCAAACAAAACACAGAACAGACTGCTATGGAACCATAGGGATGGTTCAAGGTTTGATGATGTGACTGATGGTTGTGTTTAACGGTGCATCAATCGTTATTACTGTGTACAGATGCTGAAGGTGGATGTCTCAGACTTTGCACATTCAAATGCATGGATTTATTATTATCCTTGATTTATATGGCGCCACAAGGGTTCTGCAGCGCCCAATTAGAGAGTACATAAACAAATAATCAAAACAGGAAAACAGCAACTTACAGTTGAAGACAATATAGGACAATACAGGGTAAATAAACATAGCTACATCAGCAGATGACACTGGAATAAGTATCGTGTAGCAGAAGACTGTTGGAGTTGATGCAGTTGAAGATTATTAACGTAAGAGAAAGGATAAGCACATGAGGGATGAGGGCCCTACTCGTGAGAACTTACATTCTATAGAGGAGAGGTAGACAGACAGGGGTGACACAGACGGGGAACATAGTGAGCGTCAAACAGAGGGTTAGGATGAGATTTGGCTGAGTTTGGTGAAGAAGTGGGTCTTGAGAGCCCGTTTGAAGTTTTGTAGAGAGGTGGAGAGTCTGAGGGGGAGAGGTAGGGAATGGATGTGTACATGGACAGCCACCAATAGTTGCAGCTGTGTGTGCTTCTGCGTCTGAATCAGGTGTATCAACATAAGGCCTGTTTCAGAGCTTCTAGGTCTCAAAATGCCTAGAAGCTCTTGCTTAACACAACCTGATTCAGATGAGGTTGGAGGCACAGCACATACAGTAGTGCAATGTACTGATGTAACTTAGTAACTAAGGTTGAAAAAAAGACAATTGTCCATCGAGTTCAACCTATTTGTTTTCTCCTATGCAGTCTTATTATAGGACTAGTTATTTTTATGTTAGGACTAGTTAAATTAACTATAATGCGTGCCCACGCACCATTTCCCTGAATATCTTTATCCAAAAGGAATTTATCTAACCCATTCTTAAAGGTGTTGACTGAGTCAGCAGTTACTACTCTCTCAGGCAGGGAATTCCAAACACGTATTGTCCTTACTGTGAAAAAACCTTTTCGCCTCAATGTGCGGAAACTCCTCTCCTCTAACCTAAGCGAGTGACCACTTGTTCTCTGCTGATTTTCTAGAAAACAGGTCCCTCCCAAGCTCTGTGTATTGACCCCTTATATATTTATAGATGTTGATCATGTCCCCTCTTAGTCTCCTCTTTTCCAATGTAAACATGCCTAGCCTTGCAAGCCTTTCCTCGTATTCCAGCGTCTCCATGCCCTTGATTAGTTTGGTCGCTATTTACGCATGCTAATATCTTATTAGCCTTCTTTGCTGCACTCCTACTTTGGGTACTGCTGCTTAATTTGTTATCTATGTGAACCCCTAAGTCTTTTTCCAGTACAGAATCCCCTAATATTACCCCATTTAGTATGTAGGTGTAATTTTTGGTCTTGCCCCCCAGTGCATTACCTTACACTTGTCTGTGTTGAATCTCATTCTCCATTTTTCTGCCCATGCTTCCAGTTTAGTTAAGTCGTGCTGAAGAGACTCAGCATCCCCTCCATATTTATAACCTTACACAATTTGGTATCGTCTGCGAAAATTGACACCATGCTCTCTAGACCTGTTAGGTCGTTGATGAAAATGTTGAACAAAAGTGGTCCAAGCACAGACCCTTGTGGAACACCACTTAGTACTTTAGTCCAATTTGAAAATGATCCATTTACCACAATGCGCTGCTCCCTATTATCTAACCAATTACTGACCCAAGTGCATATTGTGCTCCCTAGCCCTATTTCTTGTATGTTATCGATAAGACGCATGTATGGTACAGTGTTGAAAGCTTTGGCAAAGTCTAAAAATATTATATCCACCTCCTTACCCTGATCCAGGTTCGCACTTACTGTTTCATAAAAGCCAAGTAAGTTGGTCTGACATGATCTGTCCTTCACAAATCCATGTTGGTTCTTTTTAATGAACTTATTTGCTTCAAGGAACTTTTGAATACTGTCCCTTAGAATACCTTCCAATACTTTACCCACTATAGATGTAAGACTAACTGGTCTATAATTACCTGGTTCAGTTTTGCTCCCCTTTTTAAATGTGCAGTACAGGTCCTGCAATGTTGCACACTACGGCTGCAGACTTTGTGGATTGACAATCTGTTTTCATATGGGGGCGGGGAGTAGGCTGCAACAACAGATTTCCTGGCTTCTTTGCGGAACTGCGGTGGCCAGCTTATGTCACTCCATGCGTCACCATCAGCCGGCTGCGAGACCCAGGTGATCCGATAGATACTAGCATGCAGCACAGATCACTAATGCAAGCAGGAGGCAACTACTTATATCATATGCCTCCTGCCGCATTAACATACTAGTGCATTGCTGCTGCTTTAATGTAACCAGCAGCAATTGCACCTCCAACCACATCTGAATCAGAATAGGAAGAGGTGCCCTGCGCACTGAAGAGTATACTGTGGGTCGGGACTGCGCCGCTCTGTAAAGAGGTTGTCCGGCCTCACTAGGGAGTAGAAGATATGTAGAGTTGCAGAGCACTCAAACCTCTAGATGTAGTGGGCAATGAATAATGATGGCTAATATGCAGACAATAGTTTTACTGAAGGTATATGATTGTTACAATCTAGTAATAAATAGGACCAAAAGTAGTATAAGATAGTGTTAAACATTTAGTACAATGAATCCGTTGTGCAGATAGTTCCTTGATGTTACAAGGTAGCAATTAAGTCTTAGTGTCGTACAGTGTATAATCAGGTGTTCAGTTCAAAGTATAAGTGGTGTGTAAAGGCTTGTATCACAAGTGAGTATAGTATCGGTGCTGCACTTGGTGCAGAAGGAGATATGCAGACAAATATATCCAAGGTAAGAGCTGTGGCAGGGGGTGGCATCCTGCACCACTTGATATTACCTGTGCTTCCATGTTATTGAGGAATAAAATAGCCTAGAGACAGGTGTGGGATTGCACAATTGCCCAGTTGTGGTACTCAAGTGGGGTGTCTATCGCATCCCCCCGCACTTTTCTCCCTTTCAAGACTGTTCTGGCTCCAATTTTGATGGTGTTGCTGCCGGGTCTGGAGGCTGTAGCTGGCTGCAAGATCTGTTGTTGGCTGTATGCCCAGCATCTAGTCTGCACAGCCTCTTCCTGGTATCACGTGGCAGCCCGGCTTGTGGTGCCAATTCCTGCTGATCATGAAGTGTTTTGAGTAAAATGTCAGAACAGGTAATAAGGTCCTCAACACGTTTTGGCCGTTAGGACTTCTTTGAGATAGATGTGTAAGTCACTTGGTGGGGGGAGAGTGAGTTAAATCTCCATCTTGGCCCCGTGCTGGAATTTCATTGGTGAAGGGATTAATGGACCTGATTTGTCAGTTGGACTGTCTGTATAGTTAGTGGTGCCTTTATAGGCTGCAATGGTGAGGGGGAGGCAAGAAATAAATTCTCGGATTGTCTGTATAGTGAGTGGGTAGGTGTCTCTGGAGGTTGCAATGGTATTCCTGTGTTCTATGATAGTTCTGGACTTGATAAGCATGCTGTTGCCACAGGCAACAAAAAAGAACCCCATAAAAAAAATAATTAGATTTATGGTAAGAACTTACCGTTGTTAAATATTTCTGCGAGGTACACTGGGCTCCACAGGGAATAACATCGGGGTGTAGAGTAGGATCTTGATCCGAGGCACCAACAGTCTCAAAGCTTTGACTGTTCCCAAGATGCATAGCGCTGCCTCCTCAATAACCCCGCCTCTGTGCAAAGGAGCTCAGTTTTTGTTAACCAGTCCAATGCAGTAGCAGGTAAAAGAGACGACAATCGTTAGTAGCCACATCCACCACACACTCATGACAAGAGAGGGTGTCAGCGGCTAATGCCATACCAACCCAAAGAAGCTAAGTGCGTCAGGGTGGGCGCCCTGTGGAGCCCAGTGTACCTCGCAGAAAGATATTTAACAATGGTAAGTTCTTGCCATAAATCTCATTTTCTGCTGCGGGGTACACTGGGCTCCACAGGGAATAACATCGGGGATGCCCTAAAGCAGTTCCTTATGGAAGAGGGAAGAACTGTAGCGGGCACAAGAACCCGGCATCCAAAGGAAGCATCCTGGGAGGCGGAAGTATCGGAGGCATAAAACCTTATGAACGTGTTCACTGAGCACTACGTAGCAGCCTTGCACAATTGTTCAAGGGTCGCACCACGGCGGGCTGCCCAAGAAGGTCCAACAGACCGAGTAGAATGGCCTTTGATGGTATCAGGAGCTGGAAGGCCAGCCTGTACATAAGCATGTGCAATCACCATTATAATCCATCTGGCCAAGGTCTGCTTATTAGCAGGCCAGCCACGTTTGTGAAAACCAAACAGCACGAAGAGAGTCAGTTCTCTTCACATAGATACGGAGAGCCCGTACCACATCCAAAAACCGCTCTCCGGAAGACAACTCCAGAGAATTAAAGGCAGGAACCATAATCTCCTGATTAAGGTGAAAGGAAGACACCAACTTAGGTAGGTAACCAGGGCGTGTTCTAAGAACTGCCTGATCACGGTGAAAAATCAGAAAGTTAGACTTACATGATAAGGCTACCCAAGTCTGAAACATGTCTAGCAGAAGCAAAGGCTAGCAGAAACAAGACCTTAAGGGAAAGCCACTTAAGATCTGCGGATGCAAGAGGTTCAAATGGAAATCCTTGCAAGGCCTCCAAGACCACCGACAAATCCCAAGAGGCCACAGTTGGGACATAAGGAGGCTGAATGCGCAACACACCCTTGAGTGAAGGTATAAACATCAGGCAGATATGCAATTTCTCTATGAAACCATACCGACAAGGCAGAAATATGAACCTTGAGGGAGGCCAGACGAAGGCCTAAGTCCAGGCCTTGCTGTAGAAAAGCCAAAAGTTTGGCTGTGCTAAACTTGTAAGCGTCATGATTGTCATTCGCGCACCAAACAAAGTAAGAATTCCAGAGCCTATGGTAAATCCGAGCAGAAGCCGGCTTACGGGCCTTCAACATAGTTTGAATGACCGCCTCCGAAAAACCCTTGGCCCTCAGTACAGAAGCTTCAAGAGCCACGCCGTCAAAACCAGTTGGGCCAAATCCTGGAAGACACAAGGGTCCTGAACGAGGCGGTCTGGTCGTTGTGGAAGTAGAAGGGGACGCTCTAGCGAGAGGCCCTGGAGGTCTGAGAACTAATGCCATCTGGGCCATGCTGGAGCAAGCAGAAATAGCATGCCTCCTTGTTTGAACTTCCTTATCACTCTGGGCAGTAGAGACAATGGAGGGAACACATATGGCAACCGAAAGTTCCACGGGATTGCCAGTCCACGAACGCTGCTTGAGGATCCCTTGTTCTTGCTCCGAAGACTGGAACCTTGTGGTTGTGTTGAGACGCCATCAGGTCTACATCTGGAGAGCCCTACTTGTCCACGAGGAGTTGAAATACTTCCGGATGGAGGCTCCACTCCTCGGCGTGCACGTCCTGACTGAGAAAGTCTGCTTCCCAGTTGAGGACCCTCGGAATGAATACGGCCGATATGGCTGGCAGATGGCGTTCCGCCCATTGAAGAATCCTTGATACTTCCCTCATTGCCATGCGGCTTTGAGTGCCGCCTTGATGATTTATGTACGCCACTGTGGTGGCGTTGTCCGACTGTTACTGAACAGGTCTATTCTGAATTAGATGCTGGGCCAGGTTCAGTGCGTTGAACACTGCCCGCATTTCCAGAATGTTTATAGGGAGGCGAGATTCCTCCTCGGTCCACCGACCCTGAAGGGAGTGTTGCTCCAACACCGCGCCCCAGGCCCTCAGACTGGCATACGTTGTCAGAAGGACCCAGTTGGAGATCCAGACGGGACGACCCCCGCTCAAACGTCAGTCCTGCAACCACGAGTTAAGTGACAGACGGACCTCAACCATGTCGAAAGCAGACACGATGAGACCGAGCACTTGCATCGCCGAATGTATCGACACTTGCGGACGAGATAGGAAGCATTGAACCCTGTCCTGAAGCTTCATGACCTTCTTCTGAGACAATAACCGCTGGTTGCGGGTGTCCAACAACGCTCCCAGGTGCACCATGCTCTGTGCAGGGACCGGGGAAGATTTCTTCCAGTTGATGAGCCACCCGTGGGCTTGCAGAAACTGGATGGTCAGATCCAGATGGCGTAGGAGAACTTCTGGGGAATTTGCCAGGATCAAAAAGTCGTCCAGATACGGTAGGATCCTGACCCCTTGACGCGGAGTACAGCCATCGTTACCGCCATGACCTTGGTGTAAACCCGCGGAGCCGTGGTCAATCCAAAAGGTAACGCCCAGAAATTGGTAATGGAGGTTGCCCATTGCAAACCTCAGGTATTGCTGATGCGACATTGCAATGGGAATATGCAGGTAAGCATCCTGTATGTCCAGGGAGACCATATGAAACTTGGAAACCTTGACAAATTTGTTCAAGGACTTGAGATTGAGAATGGGCCGGGAGAACCTATTCAGTTTCGGGACTAGGAACAGTGGTGAATAGTACCCCTGGCACTTGTACTACCACTACTGTGTCCAGGAGGGACTGTACCACCGAATGAAGAGTTTTTGCCTTCACCTGATCCGAAGGGACATCTGTCAGGCAAAATTGATGAGGGGGACATTTCTTGAAGGATACTGCGTAACCTCGAGTGACGGCTTCCCATACCCAGGCATCGGAAGTGGTCTTCAACCATTCCTGGGTAAACCCTAGAAGTCGGCCCCCCACCCTGGGATCCCCCAGGGGGAGGCCCGCCCCGTCATACGGCAGGCTTGTCAGTTTTGGAAGCAGGCTGACAGGCAGCCCAGGCCCATTTGGGGTTGGGCTTTGCAGGTTTGGAAGTGCGACCGTGTTTCGGGTACGCCTGACTTTTTGATTTTCCGGGAGGATGAAAGGAGGAGAGGAAGTACTCTTAGCCTCCGGCGCCGAAGGAGCATTACTAGGCAGACATGCCGTTTTAGCAGAAGCTAAGTCAGCCACTATCTTGTTGAGGTCTTCTCCAAAAAGAATGTCTCCCTTAAAAGGTAGCACCTCCAGGGTTTTCTTGGAGTCCAGATCTACGAACCAGGACTGCAACCAAAAAATCCGGCGAGTCAGGAAAGATGTAGTAGAAGCCTTGACCGCCAGAATATCGGCATCAGAAGCCGCCTCCTTCACATGAGAAGCTGTGACAATATACGACAGGCATTGTCTAGTGTGATCAGAAGCATTAGAAGGCAACTACGCTTCCAACTCCTGGGCCCACGCCTCAATGGCCTCTGCAGCCTTTAAACAACCCTCCACACGCTTATCCGTCGGTTCCTTCAGAGATGTGACGGTAGTCACAGGCAGAGCTGAGGATACTACCAGCCGCGCCAACTGCAAATCCACTGGTGGGGGAGTCTCACAATTTTTACTTAGCTCCGCAGCAAGAGGATAGTGAGCCAGCATCTTCTTGTGATGTGTGAATTTCTTACCTGGAGTTTCCCAGAATTCCTGACGTATGTTCACTAAGTGGTCAGAGTGAGGTAAAACTTGTTTAACCACTTTCTTTCGTTTGAACCTGTCTGGTTTGTTAGGAATGGCATCAGGCTCTGTGTCATCAGTGATCTGAAGAATCATCCTGATTGCCTCCAACAAGTCAGGAA
Organism: Pseudophryne corroboree; assembly: GCF_028390025.1. Classification (NCBI taxonomy): domain Eukaryota; kingdom Metazoa; phylum Chordata; class Amphibia; order Anura; family Myobatrachidae; genus Pseudophryne; species Pseudophryne corroboree. Next base: position 222,294,479 of record NC_086454.1, on the reverse strand, counting down.
CATCTTACCTGCGAACCAGCCTCCCCATCAGATCAGGATCAGTATCTGAGGGGTCAGTATAGACATCATCCTCATCAGATGAGGTGTCTGGGACAGTGGCAGACTGTGAGGAAGTAATGGCCCGTTTAGATGACCTCTTGATCTTAGGCGGGCGAGAGTCAGATTTCCTTTTAGTCAATGACTGGTTTAATTGTTGTAACTGATTGGAGATTTGATCCGCCAAGGACGGATTAACTGCAGGGACCATGATCGGTTGCACCGGCACAGGGGGTCCCATAGGGGGAGTAAGTTTAGTTACAAGCGTAGTTAATAACGAGGAAAATGTAGCCCAATGTGGGTCATTCTGAACCCCCGTTGCCACTATTCCACTGGGGGGGTAGGGAACCCCCCGAACATGAACTCTCTGCTGCCAAGTTTTCCTCAAACATGCCTGCAGTGTCACCTCCACACACTGTGTGTTCAGCTCCAGCTTTGTTGCCCCTGCAGCCGACATAGCTAAAAGTACAATATTAGGCAACACAGTACAATATCAACAGCAATATACCTGACAAGCACCCCCTGTGCAGCTTATGTACTCCGCAAACAGGGAATTCAAGAGGTATATGGTGACTAAAAATCACAAAGAAAAATACACAATGAGTATATCTTGAGACACACCTATATCAGATAATAAACCTGACGCACTGAGCCCCCTCAGATCATAGAATATAGGGATAGCAATCTGAGTGAGAGACACGAAATGGAGGTCACACAGCAGCTATATGCACACACATATAGTAACAATGTACAATGCAGAAATTATGACATGCAATAAAACTGCACTGGACTAGCAATACAAAGTAATACTCAGTATAGCTATATAATAAGTAGATATATCAATGCACAGTAAAGACTGGATGTATATCACAGGGTACTTGTACTACATAACCCTGACCAAATGCACTTTTTTAACTAACACTGTCAACCGACATGTAGAATACTTAAGTGTCTTGTAAAATGCACAGCGCTGACGTGCAGGCGGCTTTACAAAGGAGGATTTGCCGAAACAGTCCCAGGAACAGTGCTGCTCTGTGTAATGGCGCCCAAACACTGACTGGGAGTGAGGGAGAGAGATATAAGCAGCTCCAGGGCAGGAACATTACTGTAAATGGCGCCCTGGGGCTGGGGGAGGGGCTACAGGTGCAAGCCTTATCCCCCTGCTGGACCTCACCGCTGGTACTATGGGCTGTAATAAAAACGTTTTTTTATGAGGTAAAAACCGACCTGTGCCCTTGCCCTGGTGGTTTAGTGGAGTCTCTGCTCGACCAGTGTCCACGCCAGCGCGCACTGCCCGCCTCCCACTGGCCGCGCCGGATTGCAATTTCAGCGGAACCCACAACCTCCTCCCTGAGTGCGGCCACGCGATCCAGGAGAACTTCGGCGAGTGTGTGACGGTAAGCAAACCGGAGCCTCCGCTGTAAGAACCCGGCAACCAGGGCGCGGGAGTACATAGCGCCGCTGGGGGAGGTGATGGAGCTACAGCAGGAGAGGTCAGACTGACATCTTATCACTGCTGTAAGCCCTTGAAGTCTTCTATCTTCGCTTAAAAACCTCTTCACGGGGCTGCTGTAGCAGCCCACCTGTTGTATGCCTGCTTACTGCATGGCACCAACTACAAAATTGAGCTCCTGTGCATGGAGGCGGGGTTATAGAGGTGACGCTATGCATCTTGGGAACAGTCAAAGCTTTGAGCCTGTTGGTGCCTCGGATCAAGGTCCTACTCTACACCCTGACGTTATTCCCTGTGGAGCTCAGTGTACCCCGCAGCAGAAATAAAAATAAATACAGCAAAGGGAAAGAGGGATAGTAGATAACAGATTGGAGATTACTGACAGAGGTTATTAGGCTGGTTCAATTGGTGTCTTGGCTTAGTGTTGATGGCTTGCCTTACATGTAATTGTACTGTTACTAAGGGCTATATTTACCTGGGTTGTAGATACTGTGTTTGATAAAGAATGATTTAAGACAAATATCTATGTTTTTTTTTATTGTCCCTATGTGGTGTGTGAAGCATTGTCGGATGTATGTGTAGATTGTAAATGCAATCCAGTGGGGCTATGGAGTATTCATTGTAAAGTTGGGACTGTGGGTGCTTAATGCATGTAGGCATTGAGCCTTATGCGTGAGAGAAATGAGGTGATGTTTGGTTTATTCATTTACAGATGATGGATCTGATCTCATTATCAATGTTGAGATCCCTGGGGAAGTGAGGGTGTTTAGCTCATACAAACATCTGAGTTCTTCTTTGTTGATGTGTTTGATGTAGTCACCATCTCGCCAAAATTGTTTTATTTCTCATATTCCCGTGAACTTGAGAGTGGATGGAACTCACTGGTGGTGTTTTTTAAAGTGTTGAGAGATGGGGTGATCCTCTGACCCCTTCTTGAGGTTATGTATGTTCCCCTAGTCTTATTTTGATTGGTTGTATGGTTCTACCTATGTATTGTTTTGGGCAGGGACATTCTATGAGGTACAGGATACCCTTTGCATAGCATGTGATGTTGTCATTGATCATTATCTGTTTGCCGTTAGTGGTAGAAAAATTGGTTTAGTGCTTTTGTTTTTGGTTGTTTTGTATGCCATACAGCTGCCGCAATGGTAAAATTCACCGGGATGTGCATGTTTGTCTATTGTGGTATGTGTCAGAGTAAGTGGAGGAATATGCTTCTTGACCAATTTTTATTTTTATGTCAGGTGCTTTGCGGAAAAATTTTGGGTGAAAGAATATTTGATAAAATCTCGTCTAGGAGGATGTGCAAATATTTGTAGATGATTCTGCGCATTTGGTTGTCTGGTGTATTATGTGATAAAGTATATGTTGTTATCTGTGTTGGGTTCAAGATTGGGTTTGTATTCAAGCAGGTGTAATCTGTCAATGTTTTGGTCTTTAGTGTATGCTTCCTGAACTGCTTGTGTGTCATATTTTTAAACAAGGATTTGCGTTCAAAGTCTCCCCTTGTTTCGAAATCGCTGATGCGTGAAGAGTTTTAGCTTCCTAAACTGTTCCATAGGTACATTGTGTAACCATTTAGGATGATATCTGCTGGAGGCCAGGGTGAAACTGTTCACAACTACAGTCTTGGCAACAGTATACTCATCAAGTCCAAAACTATCACCGAACACACGAATACCACTGCAGCCTACTGCACCCACCCCCTATACACCGTCCCGCTGACTAATCAGATGCTCTTTTATTTTTCCCTGTCCCCATCACCATTGCAGCCCATGGAGGCACCATCCAGTATACAGACGGTCCTACTGACCAATCAGATCCATTATTCCCTTCACCAATGAACTCAAGCCAGGATCCATAAAAAAAGAGATTTAACTCGCTCTCCCCCCACCAAGTGGCTTACACAACTATCTCCAAGAAGGCCTAACAGCCAAAATGCATTACGGAAGTTATCACCTGAACTGACATTTTACTCAAAACACCACACGACCCTGCAGGATGAAGCACCATCAGCCGGACTGACAAGTGACCGGCCTCGGCACACCACAGGACAGCCAATATCAGGAAGAGGCTGAGCACACACCCAACAGGACTGACCCTGAAACCAGCTACAGCCCACAGACCATACTTGCCGATATTTTAAATCTCCTCTCCGGGAGATGACCGGAGAGGAGAAGCAGGAAGGCGGTAATGAGGGAGGAGCCAAGCTGATTACATCTGTAGGCCCCGCCCACCCACAAGAGACTAATTGGACGAAATTTTGATAGGGGTGGGGCTAAAATCACACGATTAGCATATGATCGCGTCATTAGGCTCCATCCCTCCGCCGGGTTCGTGATTTTACTGTTATTCTCCCTATTTTGCCCACTTCACTAGGAAGTGGGCAGAATGCGGGAGGGGTGTCCACTCTTCCGGGGCCCTGACCCTGCAGCATCATCATCAAAACTTGAGCCAGAACAGGGTTAAAAGGGAAAATAGTGAGGGAACATGGGATCGACAACCCAGGAGTACCCCAACTGGCGATCATGGCAGTGACACTCAGTCCTCTAGGCCACCCTACTCGAGGCACCTGTTTAAACGCTGAACAACACAGAGACTTAATTTCTACATTGTAACATCAAGGAACTATCTGTACAACGGATTCATTGTACTAAACGTAAAACACTATCGTTATCCGGTCTATAGATCTACACTAAAAAGGTCTACAGTCAATAGGTCAATCACTAATAGTAGTCATGCATTAGGTCCACACGAAAACTAGGATTTTAATTATCTACCAGTAAATCCTTTTCTCGTAGTCTGCAGAGGATGCTGGGGTCCAATTTAGTACCATGGGGTATAGACGGGTCCAGTAGGAGCCATGGGCACTTTAAGAGTTTAAATAGTGTGGGCTGACTCCTCCCTAATATGCCCCTCTTACCAGACTCAGTCTAGAAACTGTGCCCGAGGAGACGGACATTCATTGAGAGAAGGAAATACACAGATAGTGGTGAGATTCACACCAGCTCACACAACAAAAAGGAAAGCCAAGCTAACCAACTTGGAACGATTCAGCAACGGCTGAACCAACAAATTGAACCAAGTAACAATGCAGGAATACGAAGCACTGGGCGGGCGCCCAGCATCCTCTACAGACTACGAGAAAAGGATTTACCGGTAGGTAATTAAAATCCTATGTTCTCTTACGTCCTAGAGGATGCTGGGGTCCAATTTAGTACCATGGGGATGTACCAAAGCTCCCAGTACGGGAGGGTGCTGAAGTTCCTGCAGAACTGACTGACCAAACTTTAGGTCCTCAGAGGCCAAAGTATCGAAGTTGTAGAACTTGGCAAACGTGTTCGACCCTGACCAAGTAGCTGTAAAGCCAAGACACCCCGAGCAGCCGCCCAGGAAGAACCCACTTTACGAGCAGAGTGGGCCTTAACAGATTTTGGACACGGAAAGACTGCCGTAGAATAAGCATGCTGGATAGTAAGCTTGATCCATCGAGAAATAGTCTGCTTAGAAGCAGGACACCCAACCTTGTTGGGATCATAAAGGACAAACAGAGCGTCCGACTTCCTGTGACGAGAAGTTCTCTTCACATATTTTCAAAGCCCTCACAAAATCCAAGGACTTTGCGGTAATTGAGGAGTCAGTAGCTACTGGCACCACAACAGGTTGGTTGATATGAAAAGCTGACACAACCTTTGGAAGAAATTGCTGACGAGTACGGAGCTCAGCTCTATCTTCATTGAAAATCAAATAGGGGATGTTACATGACAGTGCCCCTAGTTCAGACACACATCTAGCAGATGCGAATGCCAACAGTGTGACCGTACTTTCACCTCCTGTAAAGGCTCGAACCAATCCAACTGCAGGAACTGCAGCACCACATTAAGATCCCAAGGTGCCGTAGGAAGCACAAAAGGTGTTTGGATGTGCAGAACCCCTTTCAAGAAAGTCTGAACCTCCAGGAGAGAAGCCAAATGCTTCTGGAAGAAAATGGACAAGGCCGAAATCTGGAACTTAATGGAGCCCAAGCGAAGGCCCACATCCACACTTGTTTGCAGAAAGAGGAGAAACCGTCCCAGTTGAAACTCCACCATAGGAAACCTCTTGGATTCACACCAAGACACATTTTTTCCAAATCGATGGTAATGTTTAGACGTTACTCCCTTCATAGCCTGTATCAAGGTAGAATGACCTTTGTCGGAATACCCTTCCGAGCCAAGATCTGGCATTCAACCTCCATGCCGTCAAACGTAGCCGCGATAAGTCTTGATAGGCGAAAGGCCATTGTTGAAGGTCCTCGCATCCTCCAGCATTAATTCCAGAAGATCCGCGTACCAAGCCCTTCATGGCCAATCCAGAGCAATGAGGATCGCCTGAAATCTTGTTCTTTTAATTAGCTTGAGAATCCTTGGGATGAGTGGAAGTGGAGGGAACACATACACTGACTAGAACACCCTCGGAGTTACCAGGGCGTCCACCGTCACTGCTTGTGGGACTCATGACTTGGAACAGTACCTCCAAAGCTTCTTGTGGAGGCGGAAGGCCATCATGTCTGAGGGACACCTTATCAGCTTGTCAGTTCTGCGAACACCTCCGGGTGGAGGACCCATTCTCCTGGATGGAGATAGTCTCTCCTGAGGAAGTCCGCTTCCCAGTTGTCCACTCCCGGAATGAAGAGCGCTGATAACGCGGTGGCGTTATATGCCCAGAGGAGGATTCTTGTTACCTCTGACATTGCCGCTCTGCTCTTCGTTCCACCCTGTCGGTTTATGTAGGACACTGCCATTACATTGTCCGACTGAACCTGAATGGGCAGATCTTGGAAGATGATGTGCCACTTGTAGAAAGCCGTTGTATATGGCCCTTAGCTCCAGAATGTTTATCGGAAGGGTGGATTCCACACTTGACCACATTCCTTGGAAATTTTCCCCTTGTGTGACTGCTCCCCAACCTCTGAGACTTGCATCCGTGGTTAGAAATCCAATTCGGAATCCTGAACCTGCGGCTCTTGAGTAGGTGAGAAGTTTGTAGCCACCAGAGAGGCGAAATTCTGGCTTTCTGCGACAGGTGTATCCGCAGGTGCATGTGAAGATGAGAACCCGACCATTTGTCTAGGAAATCCAGTTGGAAAGACCTTGCATGGAATCCTCCGTACTGTAGAGCCTCGTAGGAGGCTACCATCTTCCCCAGAAGGCAAATGCACTGATGAACCGATACACAGGATGGCTTCAGGAAGTCCCGTACCATCGATTGGATCACCAGCGCTTTCTCCATCGGTAGAAACACCCTCTGCACCTCAATGTCGAGTATCATCCCCAGGAAGGGCAATCTCCTTGTTGGCTCCAAATGTGACTTTCGAAGGTTGAGGATCTACCCATGATCCTGGAGTAATCGAGTTGAGAGAGCAATACTCTGCAACAACCTCTCCCTGGAAGATGCTTTTATCAGAAGATCGTCCAGATATGGAATTATGTTCACTCCCTGCCTGCAGAGAAGTAGCATAATCTCTGCCATGACCTTAGTGAACACCCTCGGTGCCGTGGAGAGGCCAAATGGCAGTGCCTGGAACTGATAGTGACAGTCCAGCAGCGCAAATATGAGGTAAGCCTGGTGAGGCGGCCAGATCGGAACGTGAAGGTATGCATCCTTGATATCCAGGGATACCAGGTATTCCCCCTCCTCCAGACCTGAGATAACCATTCTCAGAGACTCCATCTTGAATTTGAATTCCCTCAAGTAGGGGTTCAATGACTTTAGGTTTAATATCGGCCTTACCGAACAGTCCGGTTTCGGTACCACAAACAGGTTTGACTAATAACCCTTGTGTTGTAGGTGAGGTGGAACTGGAACAGTGACATTTGTTTGAACCAATTTTTGAATGGCATTCTGTAGGATAGCACTTTGTCAGCGAAGCTGGTAAGCCTGAATTGAAGAATCTGTGAGGTAGGAGTTCTTGAAACTCCAGTCTGTACCCCTGGACAACAACATCTGTTACCCAGGGGGTTTAGGCATGATGACGCCCAGATGTGACTGAAATCTTTTAGTCTTGCTTCCACCTGCCTGATCTCCAGGCTGGGAGGTCCACCGTCTTGTAGAAGATTTTGAGGAAGCAGAACTTGGTTTCTATTCATGAGATCCTGTTGGTGCAGGTTTTCTGGATTTTCCTCGACCTCCCCTAAAGAAGGTGGAGGGAGGTTTGGATTTTTAAAATTTTGCAGTCCGAAAGGACTGCAGTGTAGATGTAGGATAAGATTTCCTAGCCGGTGGTGCTGCTGAGGGAAGAAAGGTTGACTTACCTGCAGTTGCAGCGGAAATCAACGCATCCAATGCTTCCCCATACAGAGCCTGACCTGTGAAGCGTAGGTTCTCCACACTTTTTCTTGGATTCTGTATCCGCAGTCCATTGGCGTAGCCAGATTCCTCTGCGTGCTGAGACAGTTATGGACGTAGCCCTCGCATTCAGCATGTCAATGGCCTTCATGGCCTCTACCATGAAACCTGCAGAATCCTGTATGTGATGCAAAAACACCTATCCATAATATCTAAGTAATGTGCCTGACCACTTTACTATGGCTTTAGAAATCCACACATGAGCAATAGTGGGCCTTAAAGCAACATCAGCAGCTGTGTATAAAGATTTGAGCGTAGTCTTAATCTTGCAAACAGACGGCTCATTTAAAGCGGTTGAACCAGGGACAGGTAAAACCACCTTTTTTGACAACCTAGATACAGAAGCGTCTACTATAGGGGGGTTTTGCCACTTTTTTCTGTCCTCTTCAGGGAAAGGGAAAGCAATAAGAACCCTATTTGGGATCTTGAATTTTTCTCTTGGTTTTCCCAGGGTTTTTTTAAACAATGAGTTTAACTCCTTAGAAGCCGGGAAGGTAAGCAAGGATTTCTTACTTTCAGTAAAATAAGATTCCTCTACCTGCTCGGGTACCTTCTCAGTAATATGTAAAATATCCCTAATGGCTTCAATCATTAGTTGCACACCCTTAGCAAGTGATGCATTGCCCCCCCCCCTCCCCGCATATCCCCATCACCTTCCCCTGTATCAGAGTCGGTATCAGTGTCAACTTGCATTATCTGGGCAAGTGTACGTTCTTGTGGGTATGTAGGTGGGGGGGGGGGGGGGGGAGGGGGGTCTTAGACGAAACAGTGGGGACTGAGTATGTCAAACCTTCCACAGATTTTCTCAAAACCTGCGTCTTTTTCATTATGTGACATCCTAGTTGAAATCTGGGATATCATTCCCCTTAAAGAATCCACCCACGGGGGTTCGGATTCGGAAGGTTGAGATAGCATATTGCAGTCTTGAGTACATGAAAGAGACTCTTCAGGAGAAGATAAACACACTGCAGCACAGGACACAGAGTCCTTAGACATGTTAATGTGAGATGCACACCTACACACACTGGAAAATGTCAGACGCAGTTTCCCCCAGAGTACCTTCAGAGTCACAGAGTATAAGGAGCCAGCCACACAGCGCCCCTGTGGGCAGTTATTATGATAAAAGCCCGGCCCTGAATAACCAACCTTAATAGATCAATTAGCACTACCAACAGAGTCCACCCCTCTCTATAACACCCTGGTACCACAGAGGATAGTTGGAGTTATGTGGAGGGCAGCACTCCCTGTCAGTGTTCTGTTCTACAGATCTGAGGATTTTATTGCTAACAGCAGGATTAGCCCGTTAGCTGACTAACCAGTGTAGGGTATCCGCGCTGGCTCAGGACAGCCCTCAAGCGCTCACACCATGTGTTGCTGAGCCTGCATTGGAGCGCAGCCAGTAAAAGATGCGCTCCCACCCTTGTGCCGCCATTCCCGCCGGCGACCCACTAACCAGGCCGCCGGCGCTGTACTTACCACTTTTTTTTCTCTTCCAGCTCTGTTAGGGTGTGGCGGCCATGCTGCGGCAGTGAGTGGTCACCTCGGGGGCTTGCGATCAGCACCCTCAGGAGCTCAGTGTCCTGTCAGCGGAGATAGAGAACCATTAACTTCAAGAGTTGGTTCCTACTACCCCCCTTCCCCCAAGTCCCACAATGCAGGGAGGCTGTTGCACATTTTCTAAACAGAGTCTGGTAGGAGGGGCATAGAGAGAGGAGCCAGCCCACACTAGTAAACTCTTAAAGTGCCCATGGCTACTAGTGGACCAGTCTATACCCTATGGTACTAAATTGGACGTAAGAGAATATAAGATTTTAAACCTACCGGTAAATCTTTTTCTCCTAGTCCGTAGAGGATGCTGGGGACTCCGTAAGGACCATGGGGTATAGACGGGCTCCGCAGGAGACATGGGCACTCTAAGACTTTAGATGGGTGTGAACAGGCTCCTCACTCTATGCCCCTCCTCCAGACCTCAGTTAAAGAACTGTGCCCAGAGGAGACGGACAGTACGAGGAAAGGATTTTTGTTAATCTAAGGGCGAGATACATACCAGCCCACACCATACAACATGGAATATAGCAAACCAGTTAACAGTATAAATAAAACAGCATCAGTCAGAGACTGATCACAACCGTAACATAACCCTTATGTAAGCAACAACTATATACATGCCTTGCAGAAATTTAGTCCGCACTGGGACGGGCGCCCAGCATCCTCTACGGACTAGGAGAAAAAGATTTACCGGTAGGTTTAAAATCTTATTTTCTCTTACGTCCTAGAGGATGCTGGGCACTCCGTAAGGACCATCGGGATTATACCAAAGCTCCAGACCGGGCGGGAGAGTGCGGTTGACTCTGCAGCACCGATTGAGCAAACATGAGGTCCTCATCAGCCAGGGTATCAAACTTGTAGAATTTTGCAAAAGTGTTTGAACCCGACCAAGTAGCTGCTCGGGACAGCTGTAATGCCGAGACGCCTCGGGCAGCCGCCCAAGAAGAGACCACCTTCCTAGTGGAATGGGCCTTTACCGAACTTGGTAACGGCAATCCCGTCGTAGAATGAGCCTGCTGAATCGTGTTACAGATCCAGCGAGCAATAGTCTGCTTAGAAGCAGGAGCGCCAACCTTGTTGGCCGCATACAGGACAAACAGTGCCTCTGTTTTCCTAACTCGTGCCGTCCTGACTACATAAACTTTTAAGGCCCTGACTACATCAAGGGACTTGGAATCCTCCAAGTCACCCGTAGCCACAGGCACTACAATAGGTTGATTCATATGGAATGACGAGACCACCTTAGGTAGAAATTGAGGACGAGTTCTCAACTCCGCTCGATCCACATGGAAAATCAGATAGGGGCTCTTGTGAGACAAAGCCGCCAATTCGGACACCTGCCTCGCAGATGCCAAGGCCAACAACATGACCACTTTCCAAGTGAGAAATTTTAACTCCACCGTTTGAAGAGGTTCAAACCAGTGTGATTTAAGGAACCGTAACACCACGTTAAGGTCCCACGGTGCCACTGGGGGCACAAAAGGAGGTTGTATGTGCAGCACTCCCTTTACAAAAGTCTGGACTTCTGGGAGAGAAGCCAATTCCTTCTGAAAGAATATAGATAAGGCCGAAATCTGCAACTTAATGGAACCTAACTTAAGGCCCATATCCACTCCTGTCTGTAGAAAGTGGAGAAAACGCCCCAGCTGAAAATCCTCCGTAGGAGCATGTTTGGCCTCACACCAAGAAATATATTTCCTCCAGATACGGTGATAATGCTTCGCCGTAACCTCCTTCCTAGCTTTGATTAGAGTAGGGATGACTTTCTCCCCGAATACCTTTCCTAGCTAGGATTTGGTGTTCAACCGCCATGCCGTCAAACGTAACCGCGGTAAGTCTTGGAACACACAGGGCCCCTGTTGCAACAGGTCCTCCCTGGGAGGAAGAGGCCACGGATCTTCCGCGATCATATCCTGAAGATCTGAATACCATCAGGCCCTTCGAGGCCAATTTGGAACAATGAGTATTGTCTGCACTCTTGTTCGTCTTATGATTCTCAATATTTTTGAGATGAGTGGAACTGGAGTGAACACATAGACCGACTGAAACACCCACTGTGTCACTAGTGCGTCCACCGCCACTGCCTGAGGGTCCCTTGACCTGGAACAATACGTCCGAAGCTTTTTGTTGAGGCGTGACGCCATCATGTCTATTTGAGGAAGTCCCCAACGACTTGTTATCTCTGCAAAGACCTCTTGATGAAGTCCCCACTCTCCTGGATGGAGATCGTGCCTGCTGAGGAAGTCTGCCTCCCAGTTGTCCACTCCCGGAATGAGGACAGCTTACAGAGCGCTTACATGATTTTCAGCCCAGCGAAGAATCCTGGTAGCTTCTGCCATTGCTGCTCTGCTCCTTGTCCCGCCCTGGCATTTTACATGCGCCACGGCTGTGACGTTGTCTGATTGGATCAGAACGGGTAGGTTGCGAAGAAAACTATCCGCCTGTTGCAGGCCGTTGTATATGGCCCTTAATTCCAGCACATTGATGTGTAGACAAGCCTCCTGGCTTGACCATATTCCCTGAAAATTTCTTCCTTGTGTGACAGCTCCCCATCCTCAGAGGTTAGCGTCCGTGGTCACAAGAACCCAATCTTGAATGCCGAACCTGCATCCCTCTAGAAGGTGAGCACTCTGGAGTCACCACAGGAGAGAGACCCTGGCCTTGGGGGACAGGCTTATCCTCTGATGTATCTGTAGATGGGACCCTGACCATTTGTCCAGAAGGTCCCACTGAAAAGTTCTTGCATGGAACCTGCCGAACGGAATGGCCTCGTAGGCCGCCACCATTTTTCCCAATACTCGAGTGCATTGATGAACTGACACTCTTTTTGGTTTCAGCAGGTCCTTGACCATGCTCTGGAGTTCCTGGGCTTTTTCCATTGGGAGAAAAAACCCTCTTTTTTTCCGTGTCCTGAACAATGCCCAAAAATGAGAGCCGAGTCGTCGGAACCAACTGCGACTTCGGTAGATTTAGAATCCAGCCGTGTTGTTGTAGCACTCTCAGGGACTGATCTCTCGCTCTTGCCTTTATCAGAAGATCGTCCAAGCATGGGATAATTGTGACCCCCTGCTTGCGCAGGAGCACCATAATTTACTCCATCACCTTGTTGAAAATTCTCTGGGCCATGGAAAGCCCAAACGGCAACGTCTGAAACTGGTAATGACAATCCTGTACAGCGAATCTCAGGTACGCCTGATGAGGAGGATATATGGGGACATGAAGGTAAGCATCCTTTATGTCTAGTGACACCATAGAATCTCCCCCTTCGAGGCTGGAGATCACTGCCCGGAGAGATTCCTTCTTGAATTTGAACCTATTCAAATATAGGTTTAAGGATTTTAGATTGGTCTGACCGAGCCATCCGGCTTCGGGACCACAAATAGGGTTGAATAATACCCTTTTCCCTATTGTCCTAGGGGAACCTTGATAATAACCTGCTGTTGACACAGTTTTTGTCTGGTAGCTGAAACTATTTCCCTCTCTGGGGGAGAAGCTGGCAAGGCCGATTTGAAAAATCGGTGTGGAGGCACATCTTCGAACTCCAGCTTGTAGCCTTGGGATACAATTTCGATCACCCAAGGATCCAATTCCGACTGGACCCAGACCTGGCTGAAGAGACGAAGACGTGCCCCCACCGATGCGGACTCCCCCAGTGGAGCCCCAGCGTCATGTGGCGAGGAAGGAAGAGCCCCGACCCTATCTGAACTTATGCGACCGAAAGGACTGCATCTGGTATTGAGGTGTTTTCTTTTGCTGTGGGGGAACATAAGGCAAAAAAGAAGACTTACCCGCGGTAGCTGTGGAAACCAGGTCCGCGAGGCCCTCCACAAATAAAACTTCACCCTTGTAAGGCAAAGCCTACATAAGTCTCTTTGAATCAGCATCACCCGTCCATTGACGGGTCCACAGGGACCTCCTAGCTGAAACGGACATGGCATTGGCTCTTGAACCCAACAGCCCAATATCTCGCGCAGCGCCTCTCATATATAACGCTGCGTCCTTAATGTGACCCAAGGTCAACAAAATACTATCCTTATTTAAGGTGTCAATGTCCGATGACAAGTTATCTACCCACACTGCAATCGCGCTACCAACCCATGCCGACACTACTACAGGCCTGAGTAGGGCTCCCGTATGCGCGTAAATTGATTTTAAGGTAGTTTCCTGCCTGCGATCCGCAGGATCCTTTAGGTCCGCCGTGTCCGGGGACGGTAGCGCCACCTTTTTGGATAAGCGCGTTAAGGCCTTGTCCACCGTGGGCGAGGATTCCCACCATAACCTGTCCTTTGAGGGGAAAGGATACGCCATAATAATTCTCTTGGGAACCTGCAGTCTCTTGTCTGGAGTTTCCCAAGCCTTTTCAAATAAAGCGTTCAGCTCATGAGATGGGGGAAACGTTACCTCAGGTTTCTTTTCCTTAAACATGCAGACCCTCGTGTCAGGGACAGAAGGGTCCTCTGTGATATGTAAAACATCTTTTATTGCAATAATCATATATTGAATACTCTTGGCCACTCTTGGGTGTAACCTCGCATCATCATAGTCGACACTGGAGTCAGAATCCGTGTCGGTATCAGTGTTTGCCTCCTGGGAAAAGGGACGTTTATAGGACCCTGAATGGTCTTGTGACACAGTCAAAGCCATGGATTGACTCCCTGCTTTGTCCTTGGACTCTGCTTTGTCCAATCTCTTATGTAATAAAGTCACATTAGCATTTAACACATCACATATGTCCAATCAGGTGTCGGCTGTGCCGACGGAGACACCCCCACCATCTGCTCTGCATCCTCCCTAGACGAGCCTTCCGCTTCAGACATGTCGACACACACTGGGATATATGAATATGGGGACAGCCCCCCAATAAGGCTCTTTGGAGAGACAGAGAGTATGCCAGCACACACCCAGCGCCACTAGACACTGAAAACACAGTCCCAGCCTATACAGCGCTTTTTGATATATATGATTTGCGCCAAATAAATGTGCCCCCCCCCCCTCATTTTTTGTCCCCTGTTACTTGGTTCAGCAGGGGAGAGACCGGGAGCAGCTTCTCTGCAGCATGCTGTGGAGAAATTGGCGCTGGTTAGTGCTGTAGGATCAAGCCCCGCCCCCTCGACAGCGGGCTTCGGTCCCGCTAATTTTTTTATACTAGCGGGGGTTTTCTAATATACTGCCTCCGCAGTATCTAACAATGGTGCCAGTGTTATTTGAGGTCATTATTGCTGCCCAGAGCGCCCCGCACCCTTGCTGTGCCTGTATGTGTGTGGGAGCAATGGCGCGCAGCGCGACCGCTGCACGGTACTTCTCTGAAGAACTGAAGTCTTCTGCCGCCTTTGTTGTCTTCTTACTTCATATACTTACCCGGCTTCTATCTTCCGGCTCTGTGAGGAGGACGGCGGCGCGGCTTCGGGACGAACAGCGAGGACGACACCTGTGTTCCGACCCTCTGGAGGTAATGGTGTCCAGTAGCCTAAGAAGCAAAGCCCATCAGTAAAGTAGGTCTGCTTCTCTCCCCTCAGTCCCACGAAGCAGGGAGCCTGTTGCCAGCAGTGCTCCCTGAAAATAAAAAAACCTAACAAAAGTCTTTTCAGAGAAACTCAGTAGAGCTCCCCTGCAGTGCATCCAGTCTCCTCTGGGTACAGGATCTAACTGAGGTCAGGAGGAGGGGCATAGAGGGAGGAGCCAGTTCACACCCATCTGAGTGCCCATGTCTCCTGCCGAGCCCGTCTATACCCCATGGTCCTTACGGAGTCACCAGCATCCTCTAGGACGTAAGAGAAAAAAACGTTTTTCATTCAGATTTCTTTGTATGGCATTCAAAATGTTTGACACCTATCACTGCTTTGATCACCTAACCATGCCTTGATGATGCATGAATTCAATCAATTGCACTAAAATCCAATGAAAGTTGTTATAATGGCCATTGCAGAACATGTTCCCTGCTTACCCCACATTCGTAGCCAACAAATGAACATTCCTTTTGTCCCAACCCTATAATATGTGTGGAAGCCTGTGGTGAACATACACATACAGTGCAAAGAAAGTTATAAGTTTGGGTAGAATTTCAAACAAAATTAAAATGGGTGCATGACAACACAAATACTCATATCAATCATCGCAGTTAGCTTATAATATAAACATTGCAGTCCATACAACAGCAGCAATTGCACAATAGTACTTTACCGAGACAATGATTGGCTCATACTATCATATACACATACATACACACACAAGTATACACACCCACAGACACAAGAAAGGGCACTCACTAGACATGCAAAAAAAGGTTTTGTTTATTCAACCAATACTATACCATGGAATATGGTATTTTTTTCATAAATGGATCTTTTTTTCTGTTGAAAAACAAATATGGTGAATGTCCTTAAAGGACTCCACAATCTCAAATCTGTCAGCGATGGGCATTTGCTCACGTTCATAGATCTTAATTACTAATATTAATTTTCCAAGAACCTGTTTTATATAAAAAAAAGTTATGTGATTTTTATGTGATTAAAATGTATTAGGACACCGGGCGTGTGTAATTGTTTTTACACAGAAACATAATTTTTCAGCAGATAAGAACCACTTGGTCTGTCAATTCTGACCCTGCATTTAATTGTTATATTGTGAAATAATCAATTTCAAATACTGGCAACTCCCCATTTCCCCCCCTTTATTAACCTTCACAAAAAGTGACATTAATAGCGGAATTAAGGAAACATGGTGTTAAACTGTGGCCTTATCTGCACATGGTGTTGAAATAATCGTTATGGTAGACTTACTGTTGATAACACTATTTCTCCTAAGTCCACAGGATAACATTGGGAAACGAGGTAGCGAACAGCGGATTGGCACCAAACGATCAAAGCTTTCTGCCTCTCAGCATGCAATGGGCCCGTCCCTATATCCCCGCCTCCTGGCTCAGGCAAATCAGGGGTTATTCCAAAGCTCAAGGCAGGAGCATCCTAGAGAGCCCTAATCAAGCAAGAACACACATGCACACCCTTCCGTACAAGAAGGAAGAGGTTAGTGAGTGAAAGGATCCTCAAATCAGGTGCGTCAGGGTGGGATCCCTGTGGACTTAGGAGAAATAGCGTTATCAACGGTAAGTCTAATATAACGATTATTTCTCTGGCAGTGTCCACAGGTTATCCGCAAGATAACATTGGGATGTTACAATGCAAATTTAGAGGTGAGGACGCTCCTGATTGGATCAGAGACTCCTTTGCCCAAATTCAGCGTCCTGAGAGACAAAGGTATCAAAGGCATAGGGGTATATGCAATTCACGGCGAATCGCGGCAAATTATCGCCGTTTTTAAATTCGACACAATTCGACAGGTGAATTCCGGCAGGTGGCTGCCGGAATTCACCATATTCAATGCAAAACGGATTCGACAGTCCCGCGGGTGAAAATCGGCCGATTTGGCGGATTTTGCCGCGATTTTAAAAAAACAGGAAAAAACCGAAAGAAAAAATGGCGTGGGGTCCCTCCTCCAAAGCATAACCAGCCTCGGGCTCTTCGAGCTGGTCCTGGTTCTAAAAATGCGGGGAAAAATTGGGCAGGGATCCCCCGTATTTTTAAAACCAGCACCGGGCTCTGCGCCTGGTGCTGGTGCCAAAAATACGGGGGACAAAAAGAGTAGGGGTCCCCCGTATTTTTAACACCAGCATCGGGCTCCACTAGCTGGACAGATAATGCCACAGCCGGGGGTCACTTTTATGCCGTGCCCTGCGGCCGTGGCATTAACTACCCAACTAGTCACCCCTGGCCGGGGTACCCTGGGGGAGTGGGGACCCCTTCAATCAAGGGGTCCCCCCCCAGCCACCCAAGGGCCAGGGGTGAAGCCCGAGGCTGTCCCCCCCCCATACAATGGGCTGCGGATGGGGGGGCTGATAGCCTTTTGTGATAATGAAAAGATATTGTTTTTTCCAGTAGTACTACAAGTCCCAGCAAGCCTCCCCCGCAAGCTGGTACTTGGAGAACCACAAGTACCAGCATGCGGGAGAAAAACGGGCCCGCTGGTACCTGTAGTTCTACTGGAAAAAAAATACCCAAATAAAAACAGGACACACACACCGTGACAAGTACAACTTTATTACATACTGCCGACACACACATACTTACCTATGTTGACACGCCGACTGCCACGGTCTCCGACGATCCGAGGGTACCTGTGAAAAAATTATACTCACCTTCCAGCGTCCAGAGGTACATCCACGTCCAGAGTATAATCCAGGTACTTGTTAAAAAAACAAACCGAACACCCGTTCCATGCCGTACTGAAAGGGGTCCCATGCTTTCACATCAGACCCCTTTCCCCGAATGCCGGGACACCACGTGACTCCTGTCACTGAGGTCCCTTCAGCCAATCAGGAAGCGCTACTTCCGTGGCGCTCACCTGATTGGCTGTGCGCTGTCTGAGCTGTCAGACAGCGCATCGCAAAGCCGCTCCATTAGTTTCAATGGTGGGAACTTTGCCGTCAGCGGTGGTGTTACCCGCGGTCAGCCGCTGACCGGCGGGTGACCTCACCGCTAGCCGCTAAGTTCCCACCATTGAATATAATGGACGGGGCTGTGCGATGCGCTGTCTGAGTTCAGACAGCGCACAGCCAATCAGGTGAGCGCAACGAAGTTGCGCTTCCTGATTGGCTTTAGAGACCTTTGTGTGACAGCTGTCACTGACAGGTCTCATTCGTGGAAAGGGGTCTGATGTGTCAGCATGGGACCCCTTTCAGTCCGGTGGTCCGTGTGTTCGTTTTCTTTTTTTGCCAAGTCCGTGGATTTATCTCTGGACCCTGGCTGAGGTGAGTATATTGATCTTTTCTTTTCAGGTATCCGTGGATTCAACATGGAGAAGAGGACCGATGTCGGCGTGTGAACATAGGTAAGTATGTGTGTGTCGGCAGTGTGTAATAAAGTTTTACTTGTCACGGTGTCTGTGTACTGTTTTTATTTGGGTATTTTTTTCCCAGTAGTACTACAGGTACCAGCGGGCCCGTTTTTCTCCCGCATGCTGGTACTTGTGGTTCTCCAAGTACCAGCTTGCGGGGGAGGCTTGCTGGGACTTGTAGTACTGCTGGAAAAAACAATATTCTTTTCATTTTACTCAAGGCTATCAGCCTCCCATCCGCAGCCCTTGGGTGGGGGGGGGGGACAGCCTCGGGCTTCACCCCTGGCCCTTGGGTGGCTGGGGGGGGGACCCCTTGATTGAAGGGGTCCCCACTCCCCCAGGGTACCCCGGCCAGGGGTGACTAGTTGGATATTTAATGCCACGGCCGCAGGGCACTGTATAAAAGTGACCCCCGGCTGTGGCATTATCTGTCCAGCTAGTGGAGCCCGATGCTGGTGTTAAAAATACGGGGGACCCCTGCTCGTTTTGTCCCCCGTATTTTTTGCACCAGCACCAGAGCCCGGTGCTGGTTTTAAAAATACGGGGGATCCCCTGTCAATTTTTCCCCCGCATTTTTAGAACCAGGACCAGCTCGAAGAGCCCGAGGCTGGTTATGCTTTGGAGGGGGGACCCCACGCCATTTTTTTTAAGGATTTTACCGTTCCAGCAATAAAAAAATTAAAAAATTAATATTTTAAAAAATATATAAATAATATTTGTGCCTCTAAAAAAAAAAAAAAAAAAAAGTACCTAATCCCTTCTAATATAAATAGATATGCTATTCCTAAAAAAAAAAACACCAAAAAAAACATGTTTAAATTTTTTTTTATTGTTTTCACCCTCCAAAGTGTGGCGGATTGAAAAAAACGAATTTACTGTCTAAAAGCACTGCTGTCGAATTTCCAAACTTGAATTGAATATGCTTTTGTCGAATTGCAGCACTTGTATCATTGCAGAAAAGTCGAATTTGCAAACATTCGAATTTCGAAAAGTCGAATTTGCAAAAATTCGAATTTCAAAAAGTCGAATTTTGAAAGTCAGTTTTTTGGACGGAAAGCACTGAATTGCATTGACAAATTTTTTTTTTTTGGCGAAAATGACCCGAAATTCGACAATTTCGGGAATTCGACCGCAATTGCATATACCCCATAATGTCTAATGTTTGTGTTAATGGAAGACCATGTGGCTGCCTTACATATCTGTTCTGCTGAAGCACCACGGTGTGCTGCCCGTGATGGACCTACCTTATGAGTAGAGTGAGCAGAGACATTAGCCGGAATAGGGAGATCAGCTTGAGAATATGTTGATGAATAGTCATCTGAAGCCACCTCGCCAGTGTCTGTTTGTCAGCAGGCCATCCTCTCTTGTGAAATCCGTAGAGAGTGAAGAGAGAATCTGTCTTTCTGATGGCACTGGTACGATCTACGTAGATCCTTAATGAATGGACTATGTCCAACGATGCATCTCCTGCAGAAAGGTCCGGCCAGTGGAAGGCCGGTACTACAATTTCTTCGTTAAGGTGGAATTTAGACACCACCTTAGGAAGATACCCAGATTTGGTTCTGAGAACCGCTCTATCTGGATTAAAAAAAAAAAAAAAAAAATCAGAAAAGGAGGGCGACATAACAATGCCCTTAAATCTGAAACTCTTCTAGCTGAAGCAATGGCCAGTAGAAAGAGAACTTTAGCTGTCAACCATTTAAGATCCACTCGTTTTAGTGGTCCAAATGGGGCAACTTGAAGGGCCTTTAGGACTAAACTTAAGTCACAAGGCACTGTAGGAGGAACAAAAGGAGGTTTAATGTGCATCATTCACTGGAAAAAAGTGCACACATCCAATAGGTTAGCAATTTTCTTTTGGAACCATACAGGTCAATGCTGAGACCTGCACTCTCTTAAGGAAGACACCCGTAGACCTTTGTCCATTCTTGCCTGAAGGCATGCTAAGACTCTGGAAACTCTGACACAGGGCCTACAATGAACACAGACGCAAAAGTGAACACAGAAGCAACAGCCACACAGCTGCCTATGCTGTGATTGGGTCATTTTAGATACACAGCGTCTCAGATGGAAGCGGGAACTCCGTTAATGGCGGGAAACTCGGAAGGAAACTGGTCATGAACTGGGGAGAGGGGCGACCAAGGGAGCGTCTTACTCCCCACTGCTCAACCCCAGGGATCGCGGTCTCATACTACCCCTGGAGCCTATGATCCCTGTGGCCTAGGTGGCAGCCGCGTCAGCAACTGTTCAGTAGTCTCCATCCCAAAACAGTGCGTCTGTGTCTCGCGTTTCCCCTACTAAGAGGAATTGATGCCTTACCTTCTCCCCGTACTCCAGCCACAGCCTAGTAACGACTGCTGGACTTGCTAGTACATCCTACACAGGCGCCCGCCGAAGCAGCACTGTACACGTGGGTAAGCGTTGTCGCGACCCGGCGGGTAGTTGATGGAGCGACTCTTTCCAAGGTACATATAAGACGCTTTTTAGAAAGATCGCTGAAAAAACATAGCAAGACTATAAAAATAAAATAAAAAAGCTTATGGCTGCTAAAAGCCAGCAGCCCACTGACTTTGGTCTGGCTACTGCAGCACCAAACATAAAACTGATTTGCCTGAGCCAGGAGGCGGGGATATAGGGACGGGCCCGTTGCAAGCTGCGAGGCCGAAAGCTTTTATCGTTTGGTGACAATCCACCGTCACTACCTCATATCCCAATGTTATCCTGTGGATAACCTGTGGACCCTGCCAGAGAAAAGGTTAATTAGGTTAGAAAAGAACATTGACCTGATCTAGCAAATCCCTGTGGATCACATTATTAGATATACCCAGAATGCTCTGACAAAAGAGCCAGAAATAAAGACACCGGGATCTTTCTGATATATCCATAATGGCTAACACAAATAACATTGCAATTCACATCCTCTCACACAAATCACAGGGGACAGAGTTATGAAAAGAATCTTCACACAAATATATTGGAAAGGAGATCACTGCAGCAGTCAGTACAACAGTTTCATCTACAACAACTGATGGGAAAACATGTCAGACTGTTTTCAGACAACAGGACAGTGGTATACTTCGTAAATCAGATTGGCACCAGAAGAAAAGTAACGAAGGAAGTAACATAATGGTCATCCTTGGCAGCAAGAAAACTAGGCACTTTGAGCATTGCAGGTAGCAGACAATGAGAAGATGAAAGTAGAGCTGAGACAAGGTAAATTATTCCAGGGGAATGGTCTCTAATGACATTTTTGAGCTACTAAAAAAAAAAAAAAAAAAATTCAGCTTTTCTAGAAGCATACAGCTACATTACAAAAAGCAACACCACCAATAATATTTCTTACCACATCATCAGGGGAATAGAAGCAGTAAATGCACTGTCAATATGCAGATAGCATGTAATTTGCTGAGCAAAACTGGTTGTTAAAATACGGGGGATCCCCTGTCATTTTCCCCCCCGTATTTTGGCAACCAGGACCGGCTCAAAGAGCCCGAGGCTGGTTATGCTTAGGAGGGGGGACCCCACGCAATTTTTTCCCCGGGATTTTTACCGTTTTTTGACCATTTTTAAAAAACGGATCAAAATCCGTAAAATGGGCCGTTTTTCGACAGCGGGACTGTCAAATTAGTTTTTTATTGAATATGTTGAATTCCGGCACCCACCTGCCGGAATTCGACGGTCGAATTGTGTCGAATTTAAAAACGGTCGAATTCCACCCGGAATTCGACCGCAATTGCATATACCCCTAAGTCTCATGAAATGTGTACTTACAATGATGAACGAACTACAGCTGCTACCAGAGCCGGCCCTAATCAATATGATGCCCTAGGCAAGATTTTGCCTGGTGCCCCCTAGCACCACCGCTGGTTCCGCCTTTGACCTTGCACCTCTTTCTCAGCACCATCACCACTCACCCATAGCAGTCCTTATTTGGTGTTTGGACCCCCTATATTTTAAATAGGAACAGTTCGCACATTTGGTGCACAGCCCAAAAAAGGGTGTGTTTTTGCTGGCAAGGGGCATGGCCACACAATAGTAACCCCAATTCCAATTACACCACACAGTACTGCAACTTTATTCACATTTGATCATGCGATAGTGTCCATAATTCACATTACATCTCACAGTAGTACCACTTTACCTTATAAACATTACTCCTCACAGTAGAGCCCCTTATTCACATTACATCACACTGAATTGCTCCTTATTCACATTACACCACACCCTATTGCTCTTTATTCACATTAGACGACACAGTAGTGCCCTTTCTATATGCAACGCCATATAGTAGAGCACCTTATACATATAATGCCACACATTAGTAATGCATTTATACACATAATTCCACACAGTAATGCCCCTTACACATATGAGACACCGTATTAATGTCCTTATAAACATAATGCGCCTTACACATTATGACAACCTTTATTAATGCCCTTTCACACATAATGTACCTTACACATATGCCGCACATTATTAATGCCCGTATACATATGACACATAGTGCCCCCATACACATAATGACACATACAGTAGTACCCTGTTACACATATGCTGCACATCATTAATGCTCTTATACACATAATAACACACATAGTGCCCCTTACACATATGTTGCACATTATTAATGCATTTTTATATGACACACATAATGCTCCTTACACATATTCCGAACACTACTTCACAACCAAACCACTCACATGCACACAGCACTCACACTTCCACTAACACTGTGACCTCTGCTTGGATACAGATGTGTCCTCATTAATCTTGCCTCAATGCTAACGTCGGGCACCTTTTTTTATGAAAATGGATCTTATTTGCATTGCTATGTGGCTAGGATGCACAAGCAGCTTCTGCTGATTAAAATGATATGCAGCATGCCTATATACTGTGTGAGACTGTGGCTGTATCTGCATATGACATGTTACACACAGAATATAGGCATGATGCATATCATTTTAATCAGCAGAAGCTGCTGATGCCCCTAGGCATATCAAATGCCCTAGGCAATTGCCTAGTTTGCCTATGGCCGGCTCTGGCTGCTACAATGTAGTACAGTATGTCTGGAGCATGGGGGTAATTCCAAGTTGATCGAAGCAGGATTTTTGCTAGCAATTGGGCAAAACCATGTGCACTGCAGGGGAGGCAGATATAACGTGTAGTGAGTAAGATTTGGTTGGGTTATTTTGTTTCTGTGCAGGGTAAATACAGGCTGCTTTATTTGTGCACTGCAAATTAGATTGCAGTTTGAACTCACCACACCCAAATCTAACTCTCTCTGCACATGTTATATCTGCCTCCCCTGCAGTGCACATGGTTTTGCCCAATTGCTAACAAAAATCCTGCTGCGATCAACTTGGAATTACCCCCCATGTTCTTAAAGCACCTTACCAATTACAATGTTTTTTTAAACTGAAGTATTACTTGCAAAGCTGTTGAAAATGTTATCTTCATATCTGAATGTTCTGGTTACAACAATGTAGAGCTTTAAAAACTTTTCACATCCTAACACTTACCTCTGGTCATTTTCTGGTGATGACAATATAGGTAAAGCTTATAAAAAACATTTGCCAGAAATGAGCTATGCTCATAACATTTTTTGTTCTTCCAGGGTAGTGAAAGTAATAACGGCTTCTTGCTACTAGGGTATGTACCGATGTGTCCTTATACATCTTTGCTCCAGTTGCGCCATACAGACCCTCTTTGCACGCCAGGCCCTGCAAGACTTCCTTTTGGAGTCTTATTTTTTTTATTTTTTAGAAAATGGCCTGATCACTTGATATCGGGTGAACGGACAGTCGAATGTATAGATGTGTGTATGCAGGTCTGTTGCAGGAGCATTAGCCGATAAACACCTTAAAATGCTCACGCAACATTAGGGATTGTGTACTGGTTAATATTTGTAAATCCCACTGAAGCCTATGCACACTGAGCTATTTCTAGCACAGTGTGCATGGGGCTTGCAGCGATTCACAGTAGGTCAAGCTGGAGACACAGTACTCGGCTGATTGGGAGTGTTTACTCAATCAGTTGAGTGATTGAAATGGTGTCTACCTACCTTTACTCTGGCCTCTGCTTTATTAGCTGAAGAAACAGACAAAAAAATAAAAAAGGGAAGAAGGAACCCGCATGTCACGGCTGCCATGTAGTATTTCATATGGTGAAAAGCAGGAGGTAAAAAAGTGATTGCAATGTATCTATTGCATTGTATAAATTAGATAAATATGTTTAATTTTGAAGATGGTTTAACATCTGGAAATGAAAGTGTTAAAAATAAACTTGAAATCTGTGAGGTAATCTAGAGTTTTGCTAATTTTCTACCAAGTGGATGAGTGCACCTTTGTTTTCTTAGTTGAGTAATCAAAAAGTTGGTTAGTTAATTTAGGATCCTTATACTAAAAATGTGTTTCAGTATTATGATCACAGTGCAAAAAAAATGTTTGTTAAAAATCTAAATAATTTTATGTACTACTCTTTGTCAGAAGTACACAGTAATGTAGACACCCTGCTTCTGACACCTGTCTCTAAAAGGATTAAATTACATTTGTAACCAACATTTCCTTTTGAAAAGGAAAAGATATAATGCATTTTAAATGAAAGCATCGAAAGTGTTTGTATTGCCCAATGTATAATTACCCAAGAATCCATTTTGAAGAGCATTTCATACTGTATATAATGGCATATTGTTTGGACAGCTGCTTACAACATAAGTAAATATTAATGGGATTCTCTTACATAATACAAGACATCAATTATTTACCTTAATTACAGCAAAAATAATAGATTAGATATAGTCACTTGGATTGAAACATTTTGTATAAATATTTAAGCATCTATTTTATAATCTTGTATAAAGAAGCAATTCTATTGTTAAAATATTAACCATACCAACTGGGTCATTAGTGTATCAAAACCTAAAGACTAACTGCTTACAGAAACTAAAACAGATTCACTCAGAACCCACTTGGCACAAGTCAATGTAGTTTTCTCTACCCTAAACTGAATAAAAATATTAAAAACTTGTAGGGTGGGTGTATAGTTAATTGAATGAAGTTTACCAGAGATAAATTACTGAGTTATGTGATCAACGAAAGAAGAATACTCTACTACAGAATTGACAAAAAAAAATACTTCATAGTGAATAATCCAAAATAATTATCGACCTTTGGTTAGTGAAAAATAGCTTTGATTGAGTTTCTAAAAATCATTTGTGTTATTTAGGCCTCAGAGCTTAATGAAACTATTCTAGCAGGATTTGTTACCCAGCAGTCACCGTTGTTCATTTTCTATTGTTGGTCATAACCAGTCAGGGCTGGCAAGGAAGGAAGTACACTGAATTTTTATTTAGCATTGCAAAGGACTGTGCTTATGGTAATCCTCATTACGGGACTTTGCTCAGAGGGGTCGCGCACAAGCAAGAGATTTTCACATATGTGCCTAAATGAGTCACACTTCAAAGTTCACACCTTTGCTTACACGTACCTTCTATTATCAGCTGGAGTAGAGCACCTATGTAATTGAAACGGATAAAAAGGGTAGATGTCTGCATCATGTACAGCTCACAGATATTGCAGTTTCTCGCAAAATTCAGGAATTTCTACTATTGTGGTAATTTAGACCTTTTGTTGATCGTTTATATACGGTTCCCAAAAGGGGTATATAAACACCTAGCATAGCACATTTTTGTTCCTACCCAACAGTGGTGAGCAGTGCCCTACCACACAGCCAAGTTTGTACATTACGGGACATATTTACTTACCTTGCCTTGTATGTCCTTTTGCTGTGCAGATTTTTGTGTTCTCCCATAAAATGGGAATACAGTTTGCACACAGTGGGGTGTATTCATGAAGCAGTGAAAAAAGTGGAGAAACAGACCAGTGGAGAAGTTGCCCATGGCAACCAATCAGCATTTCCCTCACATTTTATAGAATGTACTTGACAAAGGCTTCTTTCAAAGCTGATTGGTTGCTATAGGCAATTTCTCCACTGGACCTTTTCTCCACTCTTTTCACTTCTTCACTATTTGTTAACACTCAAATCACCACACTCTAAAAAGGGACAGCAAGTTTTCACACAGTCCAAGCAGTAAGTTAACCAGTGGCTGCAAATGTAGGTGGGATAAGACACTATATCATTATAAACTAACTTTATAAAATATTTTATTTATAAAAGGTGACACTGTAGGGTTCCATAGCACCATACAAGGGGACACAACAGACAACAAATAGAAGTACAAACTTTCACATTGATAGTTAAAGAATTTTTTTTAGCAGAATTATACCCTACTCATATGAGCTCACATCACAATCTATTGAATAAGCACTGTACTCACTTCTTCATATTAAAACAAAAAAACAAGCCAAAAGGGAAAATAACTGATTATGAGGACAACACCAAGTCTAATGAAGCCTATTGCCTACAACTGACTTAAGCAAGTGTTTATATGCCTTAGTACAAATAATAAGATTTTACTCACCGGTAAATCTATTTCTCGTAGTCCGTAGTGGATGCTGGGAACTCCGTAAGGACCAAGGGGAATAGCGGCTCCGCAGGAGACTGGGCACAACTAAAGAAAGCTTTAGGACTACCTGGTGTGCACTGGCTCCTCCCTCTATGACCCTCCTCCAGACCTCAGTTAGGATACTGTGCCCGGAAGAGCCGACACAATAAGGAAGGATTTTGAATCCCGGGTAAGACTCATACCAGCCACACCAATCACACCGTATAACTCGTGATACTATACCCAGTTAACAGTATGAAATAGAACTGAGCCTCTCAACAGATGGCTCAACAATAACCCTTTAGTTAAACAATAACTATATACAAGTATTGCAGACAATCCGCACTTGGGACGGGCGCCCAGCATCCACTATGGACTACGAGAAATAGATTTACCGGTGAGTAAAATCTTATTTTCTCTGACGTCCTAGTGGATGCTGGGAACTCCGTAAGGACCATGGGGATTATACCAAAGCTCCCAAACGGGCGGGAGAGTGCGGATGACTCTGCAGCACCGAATGAGCGAACTCTAGGTCCTCCTCAGCCAGGGTACTTGTAGAATTTAGCAAATGTGTTTGACCCCGACCAAGTAGCTGCTCGGCAAAGTTGTAAAGCCGAGACCCCTCGGGCAGCCGCCCAAGAAGAGCCCACCTTCCTCGTGGAATGGGCTTTCACAGATTTAGGATGCGGCAGTCCAGCCGCAGAATGTGCAAGTTGAATCGTGCTACAGATCCAGCGAGCAATAGTCTGCTTTGAAGCAGGTGCACCCAACTTGTTGGGCGCATGCAGGATAAATAGCGAGTCAGTCTTTCTGACTCCAGCTGTCCTGGAAACAGATTTTTAGGGCCCGGGCTACGTCCAGCAACTTGGAGTCCTCCAAGTCACGAGTAGCCGCAGGCACCACAATAGGCTGGTTCAAATGAAACGCTGAAACCACCTTTGGGAGAAATTGGGGACGAGTCCTCAATTCCGCCCTATCCATATGGAAAATCAGATAAGGGCTTTTACATGACAAAGCCGCCAATTCTGACACACGCCTGGCCGAAGCCAAGGCCAACAGCATGACCACTTTCCACGTGAGATATTTTAGTTCCACGGTTTTAAGTGGTTCAAACCAATGCGACTTTAGGAAATCCAACACCACGTTGAGATCCCAAGGCGCCACTGGGGGCACAAAAGGGGGCTGAATATGCAGCACTCCCTTAACAAATGTCTGAACTTCAGGTAGTGAAGCCAGTTCTCTTTGGAATAAAATCGATAGAGCCGAAATCTGGACCTTAATGGAATCCAATTTTAGGCCCATAGTCACCCCTGACTGTAGGAAGTGCAGAAATCGACCTAGCTGAAATTCCTCCGTTGGGGCCTTCCTGGCCTCAAACCACGCAACATATTTCCGCCATATGCGGTGATAATGGTTTGCGGTCACTTCTTTCCTAGCTTTAATTAGCGTAGGGATAACTTCCTCCGGAATGCCCTTTTCCTTCAGGATCCGGCGTTCAACCGCCATGCTGTCAAACGCAGCCGCGGTAAGTCTTGGAACAGACAGGGCCCCTGCTGCAGCAGGTCCTGTCTGAGCGGCAGAGGCCATGGGTCCTCTGAAATCATTTCTTGAAGTTCTGGGTACCAAGCTCTTCTTGGCCAATCCGGAACAATGAGTATAGTTCTTACTCCTCTCCTTCTTATTATTCTCAGTACCTTGGGTATGAGAGGCAGAGGAGGGAACACATACACCGACTGGTACACCGACGGTGTTACCAGAGCGTCCACAGCTATCGCCTGAGGGTCCCTTGACCTGGCGCAATATCTTTTAGCTTTTTGTTGAGGCGGGACGCCATCATGTCCACAAGTGGCCTTTCCCAATGTTGTACAATCATTTGGAAGACTTCTGGATGAAGTCCCCACTCTCCCGGGTGGTGGTCGTGTCTGCTGAGAAAGTCTGCTTCCCAGTTGTCCACTCCGGGAATGAACACTGCTGACAGTGCTAACACATGATTTTCCGCCCATCGGAGAATCCTTGTGGCTTCTGCCATCGCCATCCTGCTTCTTGTGCCGCCCTGTCGGTTTACATGGGCGACCGCCGTGATGTTGTCTGACTGGATCAGCAGCGGCTGGTGTTGAAGCAGGGGTCTTGCCTGACTTAGGGCATTGTAAATGGCCCTTAGTTCCAGAATATTTATGTGTAGGGAAGTCTCCTGACTTGACAATTGTCCTTGGAAATTTCTTCCTTGTGTGACTGCCCCCCAACCTCAAAGGCTGGCATCCGTGGTCACCATGACCCAGTCCTGTATGCCGAATCTGCGGCCCTCTAGAAGATGAGGACTTTGCAGCCACCACAGCAGCGACACCCTGGCCCTCGGAGACAGGGTTATCAGCCGATGCATCTGAAGATGCGATCCGGACCACTTGTCCAACAGATCCCACTGAAAGATCCTTGCATGGAACCTTCCGAATGGAATTGCTTCGTAAGAAGCCACCATCTTTCCCAGGACTCGCGTGCAGTAGTGCACCGACACCTGTTTTGGTTTTAGGAGGTCTCTGACTAGAGATGACAACTCCTTGGCCTTCTCCTCCGGTAGAAACACTTTTTTCTGTTCTGTGTCGAGAACCATCCCCAGGAACAGTAGACGCGTTGTAGGAACCAGCTGCGACTTCGGAATGTTCAGGATCCAGCCGTGCTGTTGTAGCACTGCCCGAGCTAGTGCTACTCCGATCAACAACTGTTCCCTGGACCTCGCCTTTATAAGGAGATCGTCCAAGTACGGGATAATTATAACTCCCTTTTTTCGAAGGAGTATCATCATCTCTGCCATTACCTTGGTAAATACCCTTGGTGCCGTGGACAGACCAAACGGCAACGTCTGGAATTGGTAATGACAGTCCTGTACCACAAATCTGAGGTACTCCTGGTGAGGGGGGCAAATGGGGCCATGCAGGTAAGCATCCTTGATGTCCAGTGATACCATGAAATCCCCTTCGTCCAGGCTTGCAATAACCGCCCTGAGCGATTCCATTTTGAACTTGAACCTTCGTATATAAGTGTTCAAGGATTTCAAATTTAAGATGGGTCTCACCGAACCGTCCGGTTTCGGTACCACAAACATTGTGGAATAGTAACCCCGTCCCTGTTGAAGGAGGGGTACCTTGACTATCACCTGCTGCGAATACAGCTTGTGAATTGCCTCCAGCACTGCCTCCCTGTCCGAGGGAGCCGTCGGCAAGGCAGATTTGAGGAAACGGCGAGGGGGAGACGTCTCGAATTCCAGCTTGTACCCCTGAGATACTACCTGTAGAATCCAGGGATCCACCCGTGAGCGAGCCCACTGGTCGCTGAAGTTCTTGAGACGGGCCCCCACCGTACCTGGCTCCGCCTGTGGAGCCCCAGCGTCATGCGGTGGACTTAGAGGAAGCGGGGGAGGACTTTTGTTCCTGGGAACTGGCTGTATGCTGCAGCTTTTTCCCCCTACCTCTGCCTCTGGGCAGAAAGGACGCGCCTTTAACCCGCTTACCTTTCTGGGGCCGAAAGGACTGTACCTGATAATACGGTGCTTTCTTTGGCTGTGAGGGAACATGGGGTAAAAATGCTGATTTCCCAGCTGTAGCTGTGGAAACGAGGTCCGAGAGACCATCCCCGAACAACTCCTCACCCTTGTAAGGCAAAACTTCCATGTGCCTTTTAGAATCAGCATCACCTGTCCACTGCCGAGTCCACAATCCTCTCCTGGCAGAAATGGACATTGCGTTTATTTTAGATGCCAGCCGGCAAATATCCCTCTGTGCATCTCTCATGTATAAGACTGCGTCTTTAATGTGCTCTACGGTTAGCAATATAGAGTCCCTGTCTAAGGTATCAATGTTTTCTGACAGGGAATCTGACCACGCAGCTGCAGCACTGCACATCCATGCAGAAGCAATAGCTGGTCTCAGTATAATGCCTGAGTGTGTATATACAGACTTCAGGATAGCCTCCTGCTTTCTATCTGCAGGTTCCTTTAAGGCGGCCGTGTCCAGAGACGGTAGTGCCACCTTCTTTGACAGACGTGTGAGCGCTTTATCCA
This sequence comes from Pseudophryne corroboree, assembly GCF_028390025.1. Taxonomy (NCBI): domain Eukaryota; kingdom Metazoa; phylum Chordata; class Amphibia; order Anura; family Myobatrachidae; genus Pseudophryne; species Pseudophryne corroboree. Next base: position 222,263,606 of record NC_086454.1, on the reverse strand, counting down.
CCCTAGGGGATGTCTCCCAACGTGACCTGTCCTCTGGAGGGAAAGGGTACACCATTAGTAACTTTTTAGAAATTACCAGTTTCTTATCGGGGGAAGCCCACGCTTCTTCACACACTTCATTTAATTCATCAGAAGGGGGAAAAACCACTGGTAGTTTTTTCTCCCCAAACATAATACCCTTTTTTGTGGTACCTGGGGTAATATCAGAAATATGCAACACATTTTTCATTGCCGTAATCATGTAACGGGTGGCTCTATTGGAATGTACACTTGTCTCATCATCGTCGACACTGGAGTCGGTATCCGTGTCTGCCATCTGAGGTAGCGGGCGTTTTAGAGCCCCTAATGGCTTTTGAGACGTCTGGGCAGGCACGGGCTGAGAAGCCGGCTGTCCCACATCTGCTATGTCGTCAAACCTTTTATGTAAAGGAGTTGACACTGTCGCATAATTCCTTCCACATAACCATCCACTCAGGTGTCGACCCCGCAGGGGGTGACATCACATTTATCGGCACCTGCTCCGCCTCCACATAAGCCTCCTCATCAAACATGTCGACACAGCCGTACCGACACACCGCACACACACAGGGAATGCTCTGACTGAGGACAGGACCCCACAAAGTCCTTTGGGGAGACAGAGAGAGAGTATGCCAGCACACACCAGAGCGCTATATATATATAGGGATTCACACTACCCACAGTGATTTTTCCCCTATAGCTGCTGATATTACATAGATTGCGCCTAAATTTAGTGCCCCCCCCCCTCTTTTTTACCCTATGTAGTCTGGAAACTGCAGGGCAGAGCCTGGGGAGCGTCCTTCCAGCGGAGCTGTGAGGGAAAATGGCGCCAGTGCTGAGGGAGATAGCCCCGCCCCTTTTCCGGCGGACTTCTCCCGCTTTTTTATGGAATATATGGCAGGGGATTTTACACATATATAGTCTTAATTACAATATTATGTGTTATTTTGCCAGTAAGGTACTCTTATTGCAGCCCCAGGGCGCCCCCCCGCCCCCAGCGCCCTGCACCCATCAGTGACCGGAGTGTGTGGTGTGCATGGGGAGCAATGGCGCACAGCTGCAGTGCCGTGCGCTACCTTAATGAAGACCGAGGCTGGGCCTGTGTTCGATCCCTCTGGAGCTAATGGTGTCCAGTAGCCTAAGAAGCCCAAGCTAGCTGCAAGCAGGTAGGTCCGCTTCTCTCCCCTAAGTCCCTCGTAGCAGTGAGTCTGTTGCCAGCAGATCTCACTGAAAATATAAACCTAAATATAACTTTCTTTTCTAAAAGCTCAGGAGAGCCCCTAGTGTGCATCCAGCTCGGCCGGGCACAAAATTCCAACTGAGGTCTGGAGGAGGGTCATAGAGGGAGGAGCCAGTGCACACCTGGTAGTCCTAAAGCTTTCTTTAGTTGTGCCCAGTCTCCTGCGGAGCCGCTATTCCCCTTGGTCCTTACGGAGTTCCCAGCATCCACTAGGACGTCAGAGAAAATAAGATTTTAAACCTACCGGTAAATCTTTTTCTCCTAGTCCGTAGAGGATGCTGGGGACTCCGTAAGGACCATGGGGTATAGACGGGCTCCGCAGGAGACATGGGCACTGTAAAGACTTTAGAATGAGTGTGCACTGGTTCCTCCCTCTATGCCCCTCCTCCAGACCTCAGTTAGAGAAACTGTGCCCAGAGGAGACGGACAGTACGAGGAAAGGATTTTTGTTAATCTAAGGGCAAGATTCATACCAACCCACACCATCCACACCGTATAACATGGAATATACGAACCAGAAAACAGTATGAAACAAAACAGCATCAGCCCGAGACTGATCAAACTGTAACATAACCCTTACGTAAGCAAAAACTATATACAAGTCTTGCAGAATTTAGTCCGCACTGGGACGGGCGCCCAGCATCCTCTACGGACTAGGAGAAAAAGATTTACCGGTAGGTTTAAAATCTTATTTTCTCTTACGTCCTAGAGGATGCTGGGGACTCCGTAAGGACCATGGGGATTATACCAAAGCTCCAGACCGGGCGGGAGAGTGCGGATGACTCTGCAGCACCGATTGAGCAAACATGAGGTCCTCCTCAGCCAAGGTATCAAACTTGAAGAATTTAGCAAAAGTGTTTGAACCCGACCAAGTAGCTGCTCGGCAAAGTTGTAATGCCAAGACACCTCGGGCAGCCGCCCAAGAAGAGCCCACCTTCCTAGTGGAATGGGCCTTTACCGAATTTGGTACCGGCAATCCAGCCGTAGAATGAGCCTGCTGAATGGTGTTACAGATCCAGCGGGCAAAAGTCTGCTTAGAAGCAGGGGCGCCAACCTTGTTGGCTGCATACAGGACAAACAGTGCCTCTGTTTTCCTAACCCGAGCCGTCCTGGCTACATAAACTTATAAGGCCCTGACTACATCAAGAGACTTGGAATCCTTCAAGTCCCCCGTAGCCACAGGCACCACAATAGGTTGGTTCATATGAAACGATGAAACCACCTTAGGCAGAAATTGAGGACGAGTCATCAACTCTGCTCTATCCACATTGAAAATCAGATAGGGGCTTTTGTGAGACAAAGCCGCCAATTCGGACACCCGCCTCGCAGATGCCAAGGCTACTTTCCAAGTGAGAAATTTCAACTCAACTGTTTGAAGAGGTTCAAACCAGTGTGACTTAAGGAACTGTAACACCACGTTAAGGTCCCATGGTGCCACAAAAGGAGGCTGGATGTGCAGCACTCCCTTTACAAAAGTCTGGACTTCTGGGAGAGAAGCCAATTCTCTCTGAAAGAATATAGATAGGCTCCACTAAGGTACAGATTTCGGACCTAACTTCAGGCCCATATCCACTCCTGTCTGTAGTAAGTGGAGAAAACGGCCCAGGTGGAAATCTTCCGTAGGAGCATTCTTGGCTTCACACCAAGAAATATACTTCCTCCAGATACGGTGATAATGTTTCGCCGTCACCTTCTTCCTAGCCCTTATCAGAGTTGGGATCACTTCCTCCGGAATACCTTTCCTAGCTAGGATTCGGTGTTCACCCGCCATGCCGTCAAACATAACCGCGGTAAGTCGTGGAACACGCAGGGCCCCTGCTGCAACAGGTCCTCCCTGAGAGGAAGAGGCCATGGATCTTCTGTGAGCATCTCCTGTAGATCTGAATACCAGGCTCTTCGAGGCCAATCTGGAACAATGAGTATTGTCTGCACTCTTTTTCTTCTTATGATTCTCAATATTTTGGAGATGAGAGGAAGAGGAGGGAATACATAGACCGACTGAAACACCCATGGTGTCACCAGGGCGTCTACCGCTACTGCCTGAGGGTCCCTTGACCTGGCACAATACCTCCGATGCTTCTTGTTGAGGCGTGACGCCATCATGTCTATTTGAGGAAGTCCCCAAAGACTTGTTATCTCTGCAAAAACTTCTTGATGAAGTCCCCACTCTCCTGGATGGAGATCGTGTCTGCTCAGGAAGTCTGCTTCCCAGTTGTCCACTCCCGGAATGAAGACTGCTGACAGAGCGCTTACGTGATTTTCCGCCCAGCGCAGAATCCTTGTGGCTTCCGCCATTGCCACTCTGCTCTTTGTCCCGCCTTGGCGGTTTACATGAGCCACGGCTGTGACATTGTCTGATTGAATCAGAACCGGTAGTTCGCGAAGAAGATTGTCGTAGGCCGTTGTATATGTCCCTTAATTCCAGTATGTTGATGTGTAGACAAGCCTCCTGGCTTGACCATGTTCCCTGAAAATTTCTTCCTTGTGTGACTGCTCCCCATCCTCGGAGGCTCGCATCCGTGGTCACCAGAACCCAGTCTTGAATGCCGAACCTGCGACTCTCTAGAAGGTGAGCACTCTGCAGCCACCACAGGAGAGACACCCTGGCCCTGGGGGACAGGCATATTTTTTGATGAATTTGAAGAAGGGACCCGGACCACTTGTCCAGAAGGTCCCACTGAAATGTCCTCGCATGAAACCTGCCGAAGGGGATGGCCTCGTAGGTTGCCACCATTTTTACCAGTACTCGAGTGCATTGATGGACTGACACTCTTCGGTTTTAACAGGTCTCTGACCATGCTCTGGAGTTCCTGTGCTTTTTCCATCGGGAGAAAAACCCTCTTTTGTTTTCCGTGTCCAGAATCATGCATAAGAAAGAAAGCCGAGTCGTTTGAACCAACTGTGACTTTGGCAGATTTAGAATCCAGCCATGTTGCTGCAGCACTCTCAGGGAGAGCAACACGCTTTTCAGCAACTGATCTCTCGATCTCGCTTTTATCAGGAGATCGTCCAAGTACGGGATAATTGTGACTCCCTGCCTGCGCAGCAGCACCATCATTTACGCCATTACCTTGATGAAAATCCTCGGGGCCGTGGAAAGCCCAAACGGCAACGTCTGAAACTGGTAATGACAGTCCTGTACAGCGAATCTCAGGTACGCCTGATGAGGGGGATATATGGGGACATGAAGGTATGCATCCTTTATGTCTAGTGACACGATAAAATCCCCCCCTTCCAGGCTGGAGATAACCACCCGGAGAGATTCCATCTTGAATTTGAACCTATTCAAATATAGGTTTAAGGATTTTAGATTGGTCTGACCGAGCCATCTGGCTTCGGGACCACAAATAGGGTTGAATAATACCCTTTTCCCTGTTGTCCTAGGGGAACCTTGATAATAACCTGCTGTTGACACAGTTTTTGTCTGGCAGCTGAAACTATTTCCCTCTCTGGGGGAGAAGCTGGCAAGGCCGATTCCATCTTGAATTTGAACTTTTTCAAGTACAGGTTTAGGGATTTTAGATTTAGAATGGGCCTGACTGAGCCATCCGGTTTCGGAACCACAAACAGGGTTGAATAGTACCCCTTCCCCTGTTGAACTAGGGGAACCTTGACAATCACTTGCAGGTGATACAGCTTTTGAATTGCAGCTAAAACTATCTCCCTCTCTGGGGGAGAAGCTGGTAAAGCCGATTTGAAAAATCGGCGCGGAGGCACCTCTTCGAATTCCAGCTTGTATCCTTCGGATACAATTTCCATCGCCCAAGGATCCACGTCTGATTGAACCCAGACGTGGCTGAAGAGTCGAAGACGTGCCCCCACCGAGGCGGACTCCCTCAGTGGAGCCCCAGCGTCATGCGGTGGATTTAGTAGAAGCCGGGGAGGACTTCTGCTCCTGGGAACTAGCCGTAGCAGGCATTCTTTTCCCTCTCCCCTTACCTCTGGCGAGGAAGTTAGAGCCCCGACCTCTTCTGGACTTATGCGACCGAAAGGACTGCATCTGATATTGTGGTGTTTTCTTTTGCTGTGGGGGAACATAAGGTAAAAAAGTAGATTTACCCGTGGTAGCTGTGGAAACCAGGTCCGCGAGACCTTCCCCAAATAAAACCTCACCCTTGTAAGGCAAAACTTCCATATGTCTCTTTGAGTCGGCATCACCCGTCCATTGGTGGGTCCACAGGGCACGCCTAGCAGAAATCGCCATGGCGTTGGCTCTTGAACCCAACAGTCCAACGTCTCTCGAAGCGTCTCTCATATATAAGACTGCATCTTTAATGTGACCCAAGGTCAATAAAATGCTATTCCTATCTAGGGTATCAATGTCAGCTGGCAAGGTATCTGCCCAAGCTGCTACAGCGCTACAAACCCAAGCCGACGCTATTGCCGGTCTGAGCATGGCACCCGTATGTGCATAAATTGATTTTAAGGTAGCTTCCTGTCAGCGATCAGCAGGATCCTTGAGGGCTGCCGTGTCTGGAGACGGTAGCGCCACCTTTTTGGACAAGCGCGTTAACGCCTTGTCCACCCTGGGTGAGGATTCCCACCGTAACCTGTCCTGTGCAGGGAACGGATACGCCATAAGAATTCTCTTGGGAATCTGCAGTTTCTTGTCTGGAGTTTCCCAAGCTTTTTCAAATAACGCGTTCAGCTCATGAGATGGGGGAAAGGTTACCTCAGGTTTCTTTTCCTTAAACATGCATACCCTTGTGTCAGGGACAGAGGGGTCATCTGTGATATGTAAAACATCTTTTATTGCAATAATCATATAATGAATACTTTTGGCCACCCTTGAGTGTAACCTCACATCATCGTAGTCGACACTGGAGTCAGAATCCGTGTCGGTATCAGTGTCTGCTACCTGGGACAGGGGACGTTTCTGAGACCCTAAAGGGCCCTGTGACACAGTCAAAGCCATGGATTGACTCACTGTCTTATCCCTGGACTCTGCTTTGTCCAATCTCTTATGTTATGAGACACATTTGCATTTAAAACATTCTACATATCCAACCAATCAGGTGTCGGCGTTGCCGACGGAGACACCACAATCATCTGCTCCACCTCCTCCTTAGATGAGCCTTCCGCTTCAGACGTGTCGACACACACGTACCGACACCCCCACACTCAGGGATATATCTATATGGAGACAGTCCCCCAATAAGGCCCTTTGGAGAGACAGAGAGAGAGAGAGAGAGTATGCCAGCACACACCCAGCGCCACCGGACACTGGAATTAAATCCCAGTTAGTACAGCGCTTTTATATAAATATATAAATACACTCACTGCGCCAATCAAATGTGCCCCCCCCTCTTTTTTGCCCTCTGTAACAGTGTTCAGCAGGGGAGAGTCCGGGGAGCCAGCTTCTCTGCAGTGTGCTGTGGAGAAAATGGCGCTGGTTAGTGCTGGAGGATCAAGTTCCGCCCCCTCACCGGCGGGCTTCGGTCCCGCTCAAATTATTTATACTGGCGGGGGTTTTTCAATATACCGCCACTGCAGTGTCTAATCTATTTGCCAGTGTCCCTTGAGGTTAATATTGCTGCCCAGGGCCCCCCCCCTGCACCCTTACAGTGCCTGCTGTGTGTATATGTGTGGGAGCAATGGCGCGCAGTGAAGATCTGAAGTCTTCTGCCGCCTTTGAAGTCTTCTTTCTTCTTAATACTCTTAATACTCACCCGGCTTCTATCTTCCGGCTCTGTGAGGAGGACGGCGGCTCGGCTCCGGGACGAACGGCGAGGGTGAGACCTGCGTTCCGACCCTCTGGAGGTAATGGTGTCCAGTAGCCTACGAAGCAGAGCCTATCATTTAAGTAGGTCTGCTTCTCTCCCCTCAGTCCCACGATGCAGGGAGAGCCTGTTGCCAGCAGTGCTCCCTGAAAATAAAAAACCTAAAAAAAAGTATTTTTCAGAGAACTCAGTAGAGCTCCCCTGCAGTGCACCCAGTCTCCTCTGGGCGCAGGATCTAACTGAGGTCTGGAGGAGGGGCATAGAGGGAGGAGCCAGTGCACACCCATTCTAAAGTGCCCATGTCTCCTGCGGAGCCCGTCTATACCCCATGGTCCTTACGGAGTCCCCAGCATCCTCTAGGACGTAAGATAAATAATGTTATTTAATAAAATATTTTCACACTTGAAGCTACTTTTTCCAGTATAAGATTCTAAAGCTATTTGCATACAGTTCTCCAGGGATATGCATACTGTAGTTACAGAACGTGAATTAGGACTCCTCTGTATATCAAATTAATCAGCACATTATCCTGGTGCATTCTTGTCGCATAGCGTTGCGACTAAGATGCTATTACAGCAAAAATGTCACTCAAAGCTGACTATGCGCACCTAGAGGGGCTGTTTGGCACATCTGCAGCAATGATATAGGAGGATGTATCCGTACATAACTGTGCTAAATAAGCTCCTCTCAGGATTCTACAAAGCACCAAGGCATGTATTTTCTGAATTACAAAGCTAAAACATCAATAAAATACAAAGATGGAACAAAACCTAATGTGATAAGCTATCCATCCACTTGGAATTAAGGGGAAGATTTATCAAAGCTTGGATAGAGAAAGTGGAGAGAAATAAAGTACCAATCAGCTCCTACAGTATTTGTCATTTTTCAAAAAGAGCCTGTAAAGCAGGCATTCCCAACCACGGTCCTCAAGACACACTAACAGTGCAGGTTTTGGTGCTGTCCAGGCTTGAGCACAGGTGACAACCTCAGTTATTTTGATTTAACCATCTGTGCTGCAGCCTGGATATCACTAAAACCTGCACTGTTAGTGTGTCTTGAGAAACGTGGTTGGGAATGCCTGCTGTAAAATGACAGTTCGTAGCTGGTTGGTTAGTGCTTTATCTCTCTCCAAGCTTTGATAAGCCTCCACCTAAATAGCAAAAGTCTTGTAGTTTATTACAGTACACCATGAACTGCATTGATGTATTTTTAAAGCAAAATGATCGCCACCAAGCTAGTGTAAACCATTCTGCATGGTCCCCATGATTATAATCAATCAATATGCCCCTAAATACTGTTAATTTCTGTAGGACAGAATGAAGCAATATTGTACAACCAAATGAGCAACACCTTAAAAATAAGATTTTACTCACCGGTAAATCTATTTCTCGTAGTCAGTAGTGGATGCTGGGGACTCCGTAAGGACCATGGGGAATAGACGGGCTCCGCAGGAGACTGGGCACTCTAAAGAAAGATTTATTACTATCTGGTGTGCACTGGCTCCTCCCTCTATGCCCCTCCTCCAGACCTCAGTTAAGGAAACTGTGCCCGGAAGAGCTGACATTATAAGGAAAGGATTTTGGAATCCAGGGTAAGACTCATACCAGCCACACCAATCACACCGTATAACTCGTGATAAACTTACCCAGTTAACAGTATGAACAACAACAGAGCATCAAACAGATGCCAAAATAACATAACCCTATTATTAAGCAATAACTATATACACGTATTGCAGAAAGTCCGCACTTGGGACGGGCGCCCAGCATCCACTACGGACTACGAGAAATAGATTTACCGGTGAGTAAAATCTTATTTTCTCTAACGTCCTAGTGGATGCTGGGGACTCCGTAAGGACCATGGGGATTATACCAAAGCACCGAAACGGGCGGGACAGTGCGGATGACTCTGCAGCACCGAATGGGCAAACGCAAGGTCCTCCTCAGCCAGGGTATCAAACTTATAGAACTTTGCAAAGGTGTTTGAACCCGACCAAGTAGCTGCTCGGCAAAGCTGTAATGCCGAGACCCCTCGGGCAGCCGCCCAAAGAGAGCCCACTTTCCTTGTGGAATGGGCATTCACTGATTTTGGATGCGGCAAACCAGCCGCAGAATGAGCCTGCTGAATCGTGTTACAGATCCAGCGAGCAATAGTCTGCTTTGAAGCAGGAGCACCCAGCTTGTTGGATGCATACAGGATAAACAGCGAGTCAGTTTTCCTGACTCCAGCCATCCTGGCTACATAAATCTTCAAAGCCCTGACTACATCAAGCAACTTGGAGTCCTCCAAGTCACGAGTAGCCGCAGGCACCACAATAGGTTGGTTCAAATGAAAAGATGACACCACCTTCGGCAGAAATTGCGGACGAGTCCGAAATTCTGCCCTGTCCATATGGAAAACCAGATAGGGGCTTTTACATGACAAAGCCGCCAATTCTGACACACGCCTAGCCGAAGCTAAGGCCAATAGCATGACCACTTTCCACGTGAGATACTTTAGCTCCACGGTCTTAAGTGGCTCAAACCAGTGAGATTTCAGGAAACTCAACACCACGTTAAGATCCCAAGGTGCCACTGGTGGCACAAAAGGGGGCTGAATATGCAGCACTCCCTTTACAAACGTCTGAACTTCAGGAAGCGAAGCCAGTTCCTTTTGAAAGAAAATGGATAGTGCCGAAATCTGGACCTTTATGGATCCTAATTTTAAGCCCATAGTCACTCCTGACTGTAGGAAGTGCAGGAACCGGCCCAGCTGGAATTCCTCTGTAGGAGCCTTCCTGGCCACACACCAAGCAACATATTTTCGCCATATACGGTGATAATGCTTTGCTATCACGTCCTTCCTAGCCTTTATCAGCGTAGGAATAACTTCATCCGGAATGCCTTTTTCCGCTAGGATCTGGCGTTCAACCGCCATGCCGTCAAACGCAGCAGCGGGAAGTCTAGGAACAGACAGGGCCCTTGTTGCAGCAGGTCCTGTCTGAGAGGCATAGGCCATGGGTCCTCTGTGAGCATTTCTTGCAATTCCGGGTACCAAGTCCTTCTTGGCCAATCCGGAACAATGAGTATTGTTCTCACTCTTTTTCTCACAATTCTCAGCACCTTTGGTATGAGAGGAAGAGGAGGAAACATAGACCGACTGGAACACCCACGGTGTTACAAGTGCGTCCACAGCTACCGCCGGAGGGTCTCTTGACCTGGCGCAATACCTTTTTAGCTTTTTGTTGAGACGGGACGCCATCATGTCCACCTGTGGCAGTTCACATCGATTTGCAATCTGCGTGAAGACTTCTTGATGAAGTCCCCACTCCCCCGGGTGGAGGTCGTGCCTGCTGAGGAAGTCTGCTTCCCAGTTGTCCACTCCCGGAATGGACACTGCTGACTGTGCTAGTATGTGATTCTCCGCCCAACGAAGAATCCTGGTGGCTTCTGCCATTGCCACCCTGCTTCTTGTGCCGCCCTGGCGGTTTACATGGGCCACTGCAGTGATGTTGTCTGACTGAATCAGCACTGGTTGGTTTCGAAGCAGAGGCTCCGCTTGACTCAGGGCGTTGTATACGGCCCTTAGTTCCAGGACATTGATGTGCATACAAGTCTCCTGACTTAACCACAGCCCCTGGAAGTTTCTTCCCTGAGTGACTGCCCCCCATCCTCGGAGGCTTGCATCCGTGGTCACCAGGACCCAGTCCTGTATGCCGAACCTGCGGCCCTCGAGGAGGTGAGCACTTTGCAGCCACCACAGAAGAGACACCCTGGCCCTGGGGGACAGGGTGATCAGCCGATGCATCTGACGATGCGATCCGGACCACTTGTCCAACAGATCCCACTGAAAGATCCTCGCATGGAACCTGCCGAAGGGAATGGCTTCGTATGACGCCACCATCTTTCCCAGGACTCGCGTGCAGTGATGCACCGATACCTGTTTTGGTTTTAGGAGGTCTCTGACCAGAGTCACAAGCTCCTGAGCCTTTTCCTCCGGGAGAAACACCTTTTTCTGGCTTGTGTCAGAATCATGCCCAGGAAGGGCAGACACGTCGTAGGAATCAGCTGCGACTTTGGAATATTCAGAATCCAGCCATGCTGTCGCAACATTTCCTGAGAGTGTGCTACGCTGATCAGCAACCGCTCCCTGGACCTCGCCTTTATGAGGAGATCGTCCAAGTATGGGATAATTGAGACTCCTTGCTTCCGAAGGAGCACCATCATTTCCGCCATCACCTTGGTAAATATTCTCGGTGACGTGGACAGGCCAAACGGCAACGTCTGGAATTGGTAATGACAGTCTTGTACCACAAACTTGAGGTACTCCTGATGAGGTGGATAAATGGGGACATGCAAGTACGCATCCTTGATGTCCAGAGACACCATAAAATCCCCTTCCTCCAGGCTTGCAATGACCGCTCTGAGCGATTCCATCTTGAACTTGAATTTCTTCAGATAAATGTTCAGGGATTTTAAATTCAAAATGGGTCTGACCGAACCGTCCGGTTTCGGTACCACAAACATAGTGGAATAGTAACCCCTTCCCTGTTGAAGGAGGGGAACCTTCACTACCACCTGCTGGAGATATAGCTTGTGAATTGCTGCCAACACTACCTCCCTTACCAGGGGAAGCTGGCAAGGCCGATTTTAGGTAACGGTGAGGGGGCGTCACCTCGAATTCCAGCTTGTATCCCTGAGACACAATTTGTATAGCCCAAGGATCCACCCGTGAGCGAACCCACTGGTGGCTGAAATTTCAGAGACGCCCCCCACCGCTCTTGGCTCCGGCTGTGGAGCCCCAGCGTCATGCGGTGGATTTAGTGGAAGCCGGGGAGGACTTTTGTTCCTGGGAACTAGCTGCATGGTGCAGCTTTTTTCCCTCTACCCCTGCCTCTGGCAAGAAAGGATGCACCTCTGACTTTCTTGATTTTTTGTGAACGAAAGGACTGCATTTGGTAATACGGTGCTTTCTTTGGCTGTGAGGGAATATATGGCAAGAAATTTGACTTCCCAGCCGTAGCTGTGGAAACTAGGTCCGAGAGACCGTCCCCAAACAATTCCTCACCCTTATAAGGTAACACCTCCATGTGTTTTTTTAGAGTCGGCATTACCTGTCCATTGCCGAGTCCACAGGACCCTTCTGGCAGAAATCGACATTGCGTTTATTCTAGAGCCCAGCAGGCAAATGTCCCTCTGGGCATCCCGCATATATAGGACCGCGTCTTTGATATGCCCTAGGGTCAGTAAAATAGTCTCCCTGTCCAAGGTATCTATCTCCTCTGACAGAGTATCTGTCCATGCTGCTACAGCACTACACATCCAGGCCGAAGCAATTGCTGGCCTCAGAAGAGTACCAGAATGTGTATAAACAGACTTCAGGATACCTTCCTGCTTCCTATCCGCAGGATCCTTTAGGGCGGCCGTATCCTGTGACGGCAGGGCCACCTTCTTAGATAAGCGTGTCAACGCTTTGTCTACCCTAGGGGAGGATTCCCAGCGTAACCTATCCGTTGGCGGGAAAGGATACGCCATAAGTAATCTTTTGGAAACCAGTACTTTCCTATCAGGGGAATCCCACGCTTTTTCACATAACTCATTTAATTCATGTGAAGGGGGAAAAGTCGCTTCTTGCTTTTTCTCCCCAAACATATAAACCCTCTTGTCAGGGACAGAGTTTTCCTCAGATATGTGCAATACATCCTTCATTGCTATAATCATGTATCGGATGGCTTTAGTCATTTTAGGCTGCAACTTTGCATCATCGTCATCGACACTGGAGTCAGAATCCGTGTCGACATCTGTGTCAACCAACTGGGATAGTGGCCACTTTTGAGACCCTGACGGCCCCTGAGCTGTAGAATCAGACATGGGTTGAGACCCTGACTGATTATCCAACCTTTTATGCAAGGAGCTTACGTTATCATTTAACACCTTCCACATATCCATCCAATCAGGTGTCGGCGCCGTCGGCGGCGACACCACATTCACTTGCACTTTGTTCTGTCTCCACATAACCGTCCTCATCAAACAAGTCGACACAAACGTACCGACACACTGCACACACACACAGGGAATGCTCTAATTGAGGACAGGACCCCACAAGGCCTTTAGGGGAGACAGAGAGAGAGTATGCCAGCACACACCCCAGCGCTATATAACCCAGGGATTACACAGTAACTTAGTGTTTACCCAGTAGCTGCTGTTTATGATAATTTGCGCCTAAATTTATGTGCCCCCCCTCTCTTTTTACCCTTTTTCTACCTTGGTACTGCAGGGGAGAGCCTGGGGAGCTTCCTCTCAGCGGAGCTGTGGAGAGAAAATGGCGCCGGTTAGTGCTGAGGAAGAAGGCCCCGCCCCCTCAGCGGCGGGCTTCTGTCCCGGGTCTGTGTAAATAAAATGGCGGGGGCTCGTACATATATACAGTGCCCAGCTGTATATATGTGTCTTTTTGCCAAGAGGTATCCTAATTGCTGCCCAGGGCGCCCCCCCCTGCGCCCTGCACCCTACAGTGACCGGAGTGTGTGGGTAGTGTGGGCGCAATGGCGCACAGCTGCAGTGCTGTGCGCTACCTCATGTGAAGACAGGAGTCTTCTGCCGCCGATTTCGATGTCTTCTTGCTTCCGCCGGCTTCTGTCTTCTGGCTCTGCGAGGGAGGCGGCGGCGCGGCTCCGGGAACGGACGACCAAGGTTAAGATCCTGTGTTCGAACCCTCTGGAGCTAATGGTGTCCAGTAGCCTAAGAAGCGCAACCTAGCCGCAGTTAGTAGGTTTGCTTCTCTCCCCTCAGTCCCACGTAGCAGAGAGTCTGTTGCCAGCAGAAGCTCTCTGAAAATAAAAAACCTAACTAAAATACTTTCTTATTAGCAAGCTCAGGAGAGCCCACTAAAAGCACCCAGCTCTGGCCGGGCACAGATTCTAACTGAGGTCTGGAGGAGGGGCATAGAGGGAGGAGCCAGTGCACACCAGTAGTACTAAATCTTTCTTAGAGTGCCCAGTCTCCTGCGGAGCCCGTCTATTCCCCATGGTCCTTACGGAGTCCCCAGCATCCACTAGGACGTTAGAGAAATAGGTATAACGAAATTACACCATGTCATAATGGAAAGTCTCTCCATAAACATCACAATCTTCTATCAGTTTAAAAAAGGCAGCAAAATATTGTGAATGCATACTACCTTGCCCCTTCTCAACGAAGATCACTTTGGACTCAGGCAGTATGTTAGATCCTGTGATAATCATCTCTGTTCCTCCTGTTACTGTACAGCTACTCAGGTTATATTTATCCACCTGTGGTAACTCCTGAGCAGATCGCTGAGCTGACACCAGAGGTAAAAACAAAGAGGTTGATATACAACAGACATAAAGACACACAAAATAAAGGTCAAACATTACTAGTTGTGAAATGCAATCAATGTCATTATATGGAATGCTCCAAGGCATTATATATATATATATATATATATATATACACATATACATACATATATACATACATACATATACATATATATATACATATACATATATATATATACATACAGGTTGAGTATCCCATATCCAAAATACGGAATATTCCGAAATACGGACTTTTTGAGTGAGAGTGAGATAGTGAAACTTTTGTTTTCTGATGGCTCAATGTACACAAACTTTGTTTAATAAACACAGTTATTAAAAATATTGTATTAAATGACCTTCAGGCTGTGTGTATAAGGTGTATATGAAACATAAATTAATTGTGTGAATGTAGATACACTTTGTTTAATGCACAAAGTTATAAAAAATATTGTCTATAATTACCTTTAGGCTGTGTGTATAAGGTGTATATGTAACATAAATGCATTCTGTGCTTAGATTTAGGTCCCATCACCATGATATCTCATTATGGTATCTAATTATTCCAAAATACGGAAAAATCCCATATCCAAAATACCTCTGGTCCCAAGGATGTTGGATAAGGGATACTCAACCCATATATATATATATATATATATATATATATATATATATATATATATATATATATATATATTGAGCAGTGGGGGTACGGCGCCACAGGTGGATGTGAGCAGATAGAATAATATAGTGAAATACTTTAATAAAAGACACTCCTTTATAGATATAAGGTGTCAGCTAGCCCCTAAATATTAGGCAGGGATAAGCTGCCTTTGGAGTTTAAAATTTGGAAAGGGGGGGATAGGGGTATCTGCGACTAGCAGTGTCTAATATATTAATAAAAAATGAAGAATATTATGATACGGTTTATATATAAAAAAACACAATATTTATTTATACAATTTAAGACATGATGCTGGATAAAAAGTATATGGAGAGTAAAAGCCTAAAATTTTTTTTTATAAAAATTACAAGGTACAAAAAAGAACAAAATGACTGAGGGGCTATGTGCAATTTAGCTAGAACCCAGGATAAAAAATTCATTAATCTAAAACCTATAATATAAAACTGATATATATATTTTAGGGATAAGAGAGTAGTGCTTATCTTTAGAGATGGAGAGTCAGTAGAGGTACACCCAACGCGTTTCGTCCTTAAGACTTCATCAAGGGGTGAGGGACTAATGTGCAAACACTCTTATTTATAGCAGCCATGATTAAAAATAAATGGCTATGACATCACTTCCTGTTGGAAAACACATTCAGTGTTTTCTCACAAAATTCAATATCAATGTATATAGGGGATATGGCTACTCCTAGCAGGCCCAAATATAGTTTTATCTAACCAAAACGAGATCTGTAAACAAAGAAAAACATCCATAAACATAAAGCATCAATTACGGACGCTTTTCGCGTCATTTCCGCCCCACTTCCTGTGTCCGTAAACTCGTATTGCGCATGCGCAGCACACGCGACTTCCGGAAAGTGTTTTTAACTTTGTCAATGCCTTGCCCTTCTTCCGGTTTGGCGTATGAGTTCTTCCGCCCTTCTTCCGGATGGGCGGGTACTTCACAGCTTCCATGGAGATCGTGCACTGAAACATAGATGCGGCAGCCATCTTTGAGTTGGTTTTTGGATATGATTTCAGCATGCACCGTGGCCATCTTTGAGGAGCCCATAGAATGCAGACATATCCTTGTATTAGGGAGCAGTGGCAGCTCGAGATAAATAAGACAAATGTCAATGTTAGTTTATTATTGTTGTAATAGACGTATTTACGAGTTATATTACTTCAGAGAGGCTGATATATATGCATTTAGATTGTATATATGAAGTGAATAATGCTGCATAGCTTTTTATCTATATAAACAGATTATATCAAAGATTTTGCATATTAATAATAGAGAAATCCATATATTAGATAGATGTGCCCAGAGAATATTATGCAGCCCTAGTAAAGAGCCAGGAGATATTTAGATGAGATATGAGTGAATAATGGAACAAATTTAGGGTGGTGACCCTTAATTAATAGTGCATGAGTGCTAGATTGAGGTGGGAAGTATAATAAGATTAATATGGGATGTGAGTAACAAATGGTTCAGGATAGACAATATAGTACACATTTTAGTGGATATAGTGAGAAAGTAATTATGTATATATATGCTACTAAACAATGCGCATAATTAAAAAATATGGATATTAAATAATATGTGTGCCAGAAGAGAGTTGGCTAAGTGTCAATATTCTCTACTTTATTACCGTTACGAGTCTACTGGTCTACCCTTATACAGTACCCAATCTTCTCAAGTGGTTCCCCACTTGGTACTGGTTGGGCCCAACACTGCTTAGCTTCCAAGATCGGGCGAGATTGGGCGTGTGCCAGTGCGGTGTGACTGTATTTTTTGGCGAAATGACTTACTCACACCGTAACAGGTTTTTATTAGGAATATTTGACATTCTACAGTTATAAGGTGCAAAGTGCTAAAAAAGAAATAAATATACAAATCCAAATATGATTGATGCTTCTGTCAGAGAAAGGGTGCAATTTCGTATCCCTCGTTGAAGCCCAGGGGGTGTGTGGTTTTTAGCTGGAATATCCAAAACATTTCTCTCTGGGAGAGCTTCTTGGCCAGGTCTCCTCCCCTGTCACCGCTGGTTACGTGTTCAATGGCTTTGAGGGACATCTCTTCTGGGTTGGAGTTATGTTCCAGTTTAAAATGTCTATATAACAGATGAGTCTCCAGTTTATTTTTGATACTTCTAACGTGTTCTTGTATCCTAATTTTGAGAGGTCTTTTTGTCTTGCCCACGTATTTCTTGTGGCAGGTACATTCAATTAGGTATATAACTGATGTGATGTTGCAGTTCATAAATTTCTTAATTTTGAACTCCTGGGTGTCATCCGTAGTACTAAAGGTTTTTCTGTTATATAGACATTTTAAACTGGAACATAACTCCAACCCAGAAGAGATGTCCTTCAAAGCCATTGAACACGTAACCAGCGGTGACAGGGGAGGAGACCTGGCCAAGAAGCTCTCCCAGAGAGAAATGTTTTGGATATTCCAGCTAAAAACCACACACCCCCTGGGCTTCAACGAGGGATACGAAATTGCACCCTTTCTCTGACAGAAGCATCAATCATATTTGGATTTGTATATTTATTTCTTTTTTAGCACTTTGCACCTTATAACTGTAGAATGTCAAATATTCCTAATAAAAACCTGTTACGGTGTGAGTAAGTCATTTCGCCAAAAAATACAGTCACACCGCACTGGCACACGCCCAATCTCGCCCGATCTTGGAAGCTAAGCAGTGTTGGGCCCAACCAGTACCAAGTGGGGAACCACTTGAGAAGATTGGGTACTGTATAAGGGTAGACCAGTAGACTCGTAACGGTAATAAAGTAGAGAATATGGACACTTAGCCAACTCTCTTCTGGCACACATATTATTTAATATCCATTTTTTTTAATTATGCGCATTGTTTAGTAGCATATATATACATAATTACTTTCTCACTATATCCACTAAAATGTGTACTATATTGTCTATCCTGAACCATTTGTTACTCACATCCCATATTAATCTTATTATACTTCCCACCTCAATCTAGCACTCATGCACTATTAATTAAGGGTCACCACCCTAAATTTGTTCCATTATTCACTCATATCTCATCTAAATATCTCCTGGCTCTTTACTAGGGCTGCATAATATTCTCTGGGCACATCTATCTAATATATGGATTTCTCTATTATTAATATGCAAAATCTTTGATATAATCTGTTTATATAGATAAAAAGCTATGCAGCATTATTCACTTCATATATACAATCTAAATGCATATATATCAGCCTCTCTGAAGTAATATAACTCGTAAATACGTCTATTACAACAATAATAAACTAACATTGACATTTGTCTTATTTATCTCGAGCTGCCACTGCTCCCTAATACAAGGATATGTCTGCATTCTATGGGCTCCTCAAAGATGGCCGCGGTGCATGCTGAAATCATATCCAAAAACCAACTCAAAGATGGCTGCCGCATCTATGTTTCAGTGCACGATCTCCATGGAAGCTGTGAAGTACCCGCCCATCCGGAAGAAGGGCGGAAGAACTCATACGCCAAACCGGAAGAAGGGCAAGGCATTGACAAAGTTAAAAACACTTTCCGGAAGTCGCGTGTGCTGCGCATGCGCAATACGAGTTTACGGACACAGGAAGTGGGGCGGAAATGACGCGAAAAGCGTCCGTAATTGATGCTTTATGTTTATGGATGTTTTTCTTTGTTTACAGATCTCGTTTTGGTTAGATAAAACTATATTTGGGCCTGCTAGGAGTAGCCATATCCCCTATATACATTGATATTGAATTTTGTGAGAAAACACTGAATGTGTTTTCCAACAGGAAGTGATGTCATAGCCATTTATTTTTAATCATGGCTGCTATAAATAAGAGTGTTTGCACATTAGTCCCTCACCCCTTGATGAAGTCTTAAGGACGAAACGCGTTGGGTGTACCTCTACTGACTCTCCATCTCTAAAGATAAGCACTACTCTCTTATCCCTAAAATATATATATCAGTTTTATATTATAGGTTTTAGATTAATGAATTTTTTATCCTGGGTTCTAGCTAAATTGCACATAGCCCCTCAGTCATTTTGTTCTTTTTTGTACCTTGTAATTTTTATAAAAAAATTTTTTAGGCTTTTACTCTCCATATACTTTTTATCCAGCATCATGTCTTAAATTGTATAAATAAATATTGTGTTTTTTTATATATAAACCGTATCATAATATTCTTCATTTTTTATTAATATATTAGACACTGCTAGTCGCAGATACCCCTATCCCCCCCTTTCCAATATATATATATATATATATATATATATATATACATATACAGCAGATAGAAACATGCAGCGGCACTCAGAGACTGATCCCAGTAGATAATGTGCAAATGGTAACTTTAATCCATAAGTAACTACTTTGTTTCTTATGGATTAAAGTTACCGTTTGCACGTTATCTACTGGGATCAGTCTCTGAGTGCCGCTGCATGTTTCTATCTGCTGTATATTTATTATTCCAGAGGGCACAGGAGCCTTATACTTAGGGTGAGTGCCAGCTCTTCTACGATATATATATATATATATATATATATATAGTATGGGAGGCACTCAGGATGCACAAAAAGACGACACCACCACTGGTACAGTCGACGTTTCGGGGACCTCTCCCCTTTATCAAGACACAACCAGTACAATAGCAGCCAACACATATAAATACAGAAACCAAACTCGCCTAACACCAATCCTGGAGCCCGGCCCGCTCATTCCGGACGCCAGTCTTTGACGTCACCCGCGCGATCCTGTACGAGGAATCACAGGCAGCTGGGAAGGAGGTGCAACTCGGCAACTGCACGTGTTGCCTAGCAACCACCCCGCAAGCGCATTCAGGATAGCTCCACCCGGATCTCCAGATACAGCGTCACGTACATGCCTCTACGCGAGACGTCCAAAGCTGGAGGCCGGGAAGTAATACTGAACTTATCACGGGTCATGGTTGCCCAGCAACCACAAGATACAGGAAGAGCACAATAACATTACATGAATGCACAGAAAAAAGAAATACAAAAGATAAAAATAACTAAAGAGACAGAGATACCATATAAATAGACCCGAGAGCTAATAATTAACCCCAACAAAAGTAAGGTCAAGTAATAGGCTGCATGGGCATTTGATATAATACACAATGAACTTACTAGTACATGTTAATGCATGCCTGGTATTAAACTTTTTGCCGGACCTGGGATGTTGAAACTCATTGCCTATTTCCAAACAGCTACAGGTAGTACAACCTGTACACCTGTAGTTACCGGGTTTGCGTGTCAGAAACTGTATAGGTTTCTCAGGACCCAACTCTGAAATGTCATTATGGACCACAATGTCTTTAATATTGCGGCCCCTTTTGTAAGAGGCCATGAGGGAAGTGTCTAAGGACTCGTAAGTCTTTATCCCTAGTGACAACCGGCCAAATGCTTTTAGCCCTATTCAACAAGTGTTTACTAGGCGTCGTGTAATCCTGTGTCCAGATCATCCGATCACATGTTTCTTTGGACCTCTTATTTGTCAATGCAACATACCTAGGGGTGGCCAATGCTTTATCCATGGCCTTCTGAAGTGAATTTGCTGAATAGCCTCTAATCTTGAATTTTTCAGCCATGTTGAGGATCTGTTGCTCGGCATCAGCCTCATTATTGCAGATCCGGATAATTCTTGGGAATTCCAAATAAGGAAGACTCCATTTCATTGACTCAGGGTGATGACTGTTTGCCCTCAGAACAGTATTTCTGTCTGTAGGTTTATAATACATACTGGTAGTGATGCTGTGGTCTATCCCTAATGAGATAGCCACATCAAGATAGTTAATCTGTTCAAAACTGAAGTCAAACGTGAATTTAATAGCCAGGTCTTTCTGATTGACTTCATTCATCATTGTTTTGAATTCCTCCTCTGTACCGGCCCAAATGATGAGAATATCATCTATGTATTGACAAAATAACTTAATGTTATCCGAATGGGATTCAGTTTCGAAAAATAGGCTTTTTTCTACTTCGCCTCCTTCCCAGCTGCCTGTAATTTCCCGTACAGGATCGCGCGGGTGACGTCAAAGACTGGTGTCCGGAATGAGCGGGCCGGGCTCCAGGATTGGTGTTAGGAGAGTTTGGTTTCAGTATTTATATGTGTTAGCTGCTATTGTACTGGTTGTGTCTTGATAAAGGGGAGAGGTCCCCGAAACGTCGACTGTACCAGTAGTGGTGTCGTCTTTTTTTTGCATCCTGAGTGCCTATGCTCTACAGAGAGGTTGTGCACCGGACTTTCATACCCTACTAAGCGTGAGTGCCAGACATGCTAACATTATATATATATATATATATATATATATATATATATATATATATATAAAAAACAAATATAGAAAACCACAGCACTCGCCACCCCAGAAGCGGGGTGCAGTGTCTGCACTCACCACTCATAGGGTGGGGTGCATGCAGCCCATGGCCACCTACCCAAATACATACAAAATAGAGAATTCAGCACTCACCATAGCAAGCTCACTTGTCCTCACAACATCAATAAATAAACGATGGGGGTTTAGTTGGTGGATTGGCCAATGCACGGAAGCCTGCATACCGATTTTCAAGGTACCCCACCTTCATGCAGGTCCTACACTATCACAAAGCCTAAAGAATTAAAACCTGGCAACTGTATCACATATAATATAACTGCAAATATGCCCACTAGGTTTAATGTATGCCTGACACATATCTAGTGGCTTTTAAAGGCATACTAGTCACCTGACACAGCCGATAAATTACTAAGGAGCAGCTGACACAGGTTTAGAACAATTAAGATTACACAGGGGTGCATGAAAAGGCATGTGACCATGGTTAATAAGAGTTGTCAGCTGCTCCTTAGTAATTTATCGGCTGTGTCAGGTGACTAGTATGCCTTTAAAAGCCACTAGATATGTGGCAGGCATACATTAAACCTAGTGGGCATATTTGCAGTTATATTATATGTGATACAGTTGCCAGGTTTTAATTCTTTAGGCTTTGTGATAGTGTAGGACCTGCATGAAGGTGGGGTACCTTGAAAATCGGTATGCAGGCTTCTGTGCATTGGCCAATCCACCAACTAAACCCCCATCGTTTATTTATTGATGTTGTGAGGACAAGTGAGCTTGCTATGGTGAGTGCTGAATTCTCTATTTTGTATGTATTTGGGTAGGTGGCCATGGGCTGCATGCACCCCACCCTATGAGTGGTGAGTGCAGACACTGCACCCCGCTTCTGGGGTGGCGAGTGCTGTGGTTTTCTATATTTGTTTGTATATTTTGGGGTTAATCTTTGGTTAACTCTTATTAACCATGGTCACAGGCCTTTTCATGCACCCCTGTGTAATCTTAATTGTTCTAAACCTGTGTCAGCTGCTCCTTAGTAATTTATCGGCTGTGTCAGGTGACTAGTATGCCTTTAAAAGCCACTAGATATGTGGCAGGCATACATTAAACCTAGTGGGCATATTTGCAGTTATATTATATGTGATACAGTTGCCAGGTTTTAATTCTTTAGGCTTTGTGATAGTGTAGGACCTGCATGAAGGTGGGGTACCTTGAAAATCGGTATGCAGGCTTCCGTGCATTGGCCAATCCACCAACTAAACCCCCATCGTTTATTTATTGATGTTGTGAGGACAAGTGAGCTTGCTATGGTGAGTGCTGAATTCTCTATTTTGTATATATATATATATATATATATATATATATATATATAAAATAAAATAAAAGCCAACTCTGCTCTGTTATGTGCGCTGCCACTAGAGGCCGCCACACAGCCCAAATGATTCTTGTGAGTGCTGGAAGCTGACAAAGCTCAAAGTCATGGCTGGGCTTCTGCCATTGAATCTTTCGATGCGATGGAAACTGACCGTTGCATCAAAAGAATTCTACATGAAAAAAAAAAACCATTTGCAAATGTGTGAATATCTGCAGCGCGGGTACGCATGCGCAAAACCTCTGCTGAGTGACTGGAAGGGGGGGGGGGGGGGGCGGGAACATCGGAATGCTGCCATTGAATGGTAAAAACTCTGCCATTGCAACAAAACTGTAAAAGATTAAAAAAGGAGAATGTAGACCCATTAACAGATGAACTGGGAGCCTTGATAAACGACAAAATAAAATCGAACATATTGAACAATTTTTTTCATCAGTATTCACCAGGGAGGATCAGAAGGTAATAGTAGTGCATAACGACAGTGGAGGTAATGATTCTTGGCTAGATGCTTGTTTCACTGAGAAAGTAGTCCTGGAGAGGCTAAGGGGTATATTCAATTGAAGTCGGATCCATTCCGACATGCATTTGTCGAAATGGATCCGACAAAGGCTATTCAATGGCCATCTCAATTCGACTTTAAAAAAAGTCGAATTGAGATGAGGGAGCCGAGAGGAAAAGACGGGGGAGAGACACTGGGGAGATGGAGAGCCGGGAGGAGATGGGGGGAGCTGCGGGGAGAGCAGCGCTACAGCAGCGTTGTAGGAGGATGTGGCACCGCTGCCAGATCTCACAGCAGTGTCCACCCGGCTCCAGCAAGCGAGACCATATGCTGTGCTGCAGACGCTGCTCTCCCTCGTCTCTTCCCCCCTCTCAGCTCAATCCGACTTTGTTTAAAGTCAGAATGAGATGGTCGGAAGCAGGGCCAAAACCTGTCAGATTTGGCCCCGTTTCCGACAGAAGCACGTGGATCGGCAGCTATTCCGTGGATCCTTGTGCTTTCTGACAAGTCAAATTCCCCGGCTTGTCGGATAAAGAGAGACGGGGATTGAATAGGTCGGAACCCCTTCCGACCTAAAAAAGTCGAAAACTGACGTCTTTCCGACAAGACAGCAATTTCGACTTCAATTGAATATACCCCTAAGCAACATAAAGACTGATAAATCACCGGGCCCATATGGTTTTCACCCGAGGGTTATTATGGAGCTTACAGCACAGCTAGCCGGAAGGGTCCTGTGCGCCCCACTCCCACACACCATGCACAGGCCATGCCCAGACCCTCCGGCCAGCTGTTGGTGGCTACTGGTGTCCTCTACCCCCCAGACTGGCCAAAAGCTGTACAGGAACTGATGAGCTTACACGTCCCAGCTCTTGTGTATATAGTGCAGCATTATTATAGCCTGCCCATTACAGATATACAGCATCTATACTTATAAAAGGTTAAACACTACACACTCACACACACTTGGCATGCAAGAGCCCCTGCTCCCAGCAGCAGGACTTCCAGAAACCTGGCCTGAGTGAGTAGTGACCGCCCTCCGAATATAAACTGGACCTGTTGTCAGTAATTTTTTTTTCTTTTTAATTATGTTTAGAGGTACAATAACCTCATACTGCAATACCTTAAAACAGCTAGAAAGTCATAAACAAATAACTTATCTCCATACAACAGTTTGTCAAGTGCATGCACTACTTACAACATTCAATGGGTATGGAAGCAGTTTGTAATGACAAGACTTTCCCATTAGGCTGGGGTATGTGGACTCTGAACACCAGCCGCACGCGTGTATTCTTCCTACCAATGTCAGTCTCTCCTTTACGCAGTTCAATATCAGAATTTCGCAGTTTCAGAATGCCAGCACAGTCAATGCTGTAATACATGTAGAATATTGGTTACATATGAACAAGACAATAGCGCATTGGCAGATTTTTTCATAAAGAAATGTTAAGATTTGGATGTTTTATTATTTTATACTGATGATTACTCGTAAAGACATGCAGCTTTGTTAGCAGCCACAAGTTCGGAAAAAGTGCAATATCAAAGAATTAGCAAGCAATGTGCAAAGACAGTTTTGTACATATACACGCCAACACACAATATGGCTCAGTGTTGCTGCCTTGCAGTACTGGGGACATGGTATCCACAATGGTATGATCTGTATAGAGTTTGTACATTATCTCTATGTCCACACAGGTATTCCTCCGATTACTACGCAATTGTTCCTAAGTCCAACTACAATCTACTGAAGTTTTGATGAGCAATGGTTTCTAAGAGGATTCTCGGCTTGAAATCAGTGGAAAACTCAGCTTTGGCAGTGGGCGTAACACTTTAAAAAGGGTTCAATGATCTCTACACATTATTTCGAAGTTTAAGACAAAACTGGAGTAACTAACTGCACTTAAATCCACTGCAAATCAAATAAAAAACAGTCAAGAAGTTCATATAGTAGGATAACAGTCTGGTTGCCGTGCAAAAAAGTTACTTTCAGCATTGCATATTGCAGGTACTACAAGTAGAATACAGTGTCCAACTATCTGAGCAGTGGGCAAGCGCTTCCCGGGGACTAACTAGATAAGAAAGTTTTCTCACTGAAAGGTTCTCTAAAATGGACATTATAGCAACAAGAACAGAATACTAAAGTACCCAGAATCTTCAATCAATAAATTGCTGGGAAAGAAGATGTCAACGTATAGTCAACCCCATGGATGCTTCAGCTAGCCTACAGGTATGCCTTCCTTCCTTTTCCTCTCAACTCCCACAGATAGGGGAGAATTCAATTGTTTTACCGGGCACTCGTTGGTGAATTTCAAATAGTTGCTCTGATCAGGAGGCCATTACTTTACACATGCACAAAATCACTGTTTTTTGCCGTATATATCTACTAAACCATTCTAAAGTATTAATTAGGGTGCCCAATCTCCCTGACTTTTCACACATTTCCTCTCGCCACCTCAGGAGGCATCTCCCGCAGCTAAATTAGGAGGAACCATGGCCTCTATAGTTTCCACCAGATTTATTGCTCCAGGGTATCATTTATCACTCAGATGTACAGCAACCTCATTTAGTAGTAAGGACGTTGAACATGAACTACTCAGAGATAAGGGAGAAAGGAGCATTAACAGCGAGTGAGCAATAACTCCTCAAAGCTTGGAAGATATCATATGGTATAAATCAAAACTAAATTCAACTAAGACAAAGATTCCACACATAGCTTATTTGCTACAGAATGGACTCCGTGTCTTACACACACTCAAAGTACAAGTATCATCAGCAATTACAGTGCAATTCAATTATCAATAATATAACTTGAATGTGCTATTCAATTGTCAAATGTTATTACTTCACTTTCAATTTTGTTATTTTAGGGTTCAAACACATGGGCATTGAATACCCCTACATCAGCGGTATTTAACATGCTGCCCTCTAGTTGCTGATGAGCTACACATCCCAGCAGGCCCTTTCATTCTCAGCATGCCCCAACAACAAATGGCAGGGCATTCTGGGGTATGAAGCTCCGCAGAGCTGGAAGGTAACATGTTGAATACACCTGCATTACATGTTCAACACCAGGTAAAACCTTTAACTTTGCTTATCACTTAATGGAGCATTCCAAGGGGTTAATTCAATTTTCTGTGAAGGGTGAGAATTGCTGTGGAATTAAAATTCCGGCAACTGCACTGCATCTCGCACGCCTCGTGGCTTACTCTCTGCCTGAATTCGCATAATTTTGCTTGCAGCCCAATGGTTCAAGCTAGAGTAAAATGCGTCTGCTGCCAGGCTAACTTGCAGACATCGTGTGTAATTGGACAGACTTGAAAGTGTGTTCTGGAAGCCTTCCTATCACATAAAATTTCCTGCACGTTGCCTGGCGTGGTCGCATCAGATGCGACCACATCAGGATGTGCTTTCTCTGACATGGTGGCATTTTATGCAACTAGTCAGAAATGCTCACTGGGCAGCTGCTGGAAGATAATCTTCCAGTAGCCACCTATATCAGAGGGCCCTCCCAGCCCCTCTGCACCCACGGTTGTGCCTCCAGCTGTCCTGATCACTGCTCTCCACAATGATCGGGGAGACCCATGACACCCTCCAAGACAGCTCTGCAGTGCATCTCTCACCGCAATGTGGCCACGGTTCTTTGGCACTTCAAAGAGTAGTCCCGATAACTGCTGACAACAGTAATCGTGCAGGTACAGCCTTGCCCCACCACTCAGTAGCTGAAATATGGCGCAGCGGATTTTTCAGCAGTGTCCACAGTGATCGGGTAGTTCAAAGACATTGCCCAGCTGGTTCTACCCCTTAAGTGTGTCCCAACCACTGCTAGCCACAGTGATAGGGCAGCCAAGCGTCACCCACAGTGTCTTCTAATTTCTACCATCACAGCAGCGATGGTGCTGCAGTGAACCAAATAGGAATAAAGCAATCTGCTCCCTCAACCTAGAGGTATTGTTTCTACAGATAAAGGGAATAGGACGCATATCTAGAGCAAAAGAAGATAAATCAGATCAAAAAGAAATAAACATAGTAGAGAGATGACCATAGCTACGAACAGGAGAAGCACCTCCCCACTTGACCCTATTCCCTTTCACCTCTTCCGCTACCTCTCTCCTCCTGCCTTCACAAAAGTCTGCAATGAACTCCTTTCTGCTAAATCTAAGGGCTACTACCCTCTGCTTACTCTCCTTGACCTCTCTGCTGCTTCTGACACTGTCGACGACCCTCTCCTGCAAATCCTTCACTCCCTTGGTCTGCGAGAAACTGCCCTCGCCTGGCTATCCTCTTACTTCTCTGACCATTCCTTCTCTGTCTCCTCTCATGACTCCACCCCCATTTACACTGACTGTAGGTGTCCCACAAGGTTCTGTTCTTGGTCCACTCCTTTTCTTTTTAAATGGGTCCTCTTTAGGTGAGCTCATTCTCTATTTGACTTACAATATCATCTTTATGCTGATGATACTCAAATCTGCCTTTCCTCCCCTTACCTCTTCTCACTCGTATCTCTCTATCTCTTCTTGGGTGTCCCAGTGCTGTCTTAAACTTAAAATGTCTAAGATTGAGCTGATCATCTTCCCACCCTCCTGGCACAACCTCACCTCCCACAATTTTAGGTAATTCTTGACTCCTCCCTCTCCTTTAAACCACACATTCAGTATCTCTCACAAACCTGCCGTTTTCATCTCAAAAATATTTTCAGGATCAGACCATTTCTCACTCAGGATGCCACTAAGACCCTTATCCACTCACTGATCATCTCCAGACTGGACTACTGTAATCTTTTCCTATCTGGAGCTCTAAAAAATGCCTCTCCCCACTCCAATCTATCCTCATCATCCTCACCAAACGTACTATGTCCACCTCCCCTCTCTTACAAGCCCTTCACTGGATCCCCTTTCCCTTCATAATCTAATTCAAGCTTCTCTCACTCGCTACCAAAGCAGTCACCCACTCCTCTCCCATTTATATCTCTGACCTTATATCCCTTTACACTCCTTCCCATCCTTTGTGCTCTGCTAATGCACGCAGTCTCTTATGCCTACTGATTATCTCCTCCCACCAAGATTTTGCACGTGCTGCTCCCTCTCTCTAGTCCATCTCTCAACAAAACGTGAAATGGGCTCTCAAGACCAACTTATCTTCACCAACCCCAGACAACTCTCATCCTAAACCCTCTGTCCCACGCTCACCGTCTACCCAATCTATGTCATCCTTGTCTGTCTGCCCCATCACTTTAGAATGTAAGCTCTCATGAGCAGGGCCCTCTTCTCTCATGTGGTTTTCCTTCTCTTACTTAAAATTGTCTTCTACCCCATGTTTCCTACGACGGCACCAAGTCCCTCGGTTTTCTGCCATCCTGATACAGCTATGTTACTGTACCTTGTACTTGTCCTATATTGTCTTGAACTGTAAATCACTATTTTCTTGTTTTACTTGTTTATGTAGTACGTAATTGGGCGCTGCAGATTCCTATGCCAGGCATGTCCAAACTGCGGCCCTCCAGCTGTTGAGAAACTACACATCCCAGCATGCCCCGACACAACTTTAGCATTCTCTGATAGCAAAACTGTGTCAGCGCATGCTGGGATATGTAGCTTCACAACAGATGGAGGGCCGCAGTTTGGACATGCCTGTCCTATGCTATGGGTGCAAATGCTAGGACCTTAAGAAATAAAATCCCAGAACTAATTGCAATAATGACAACAGATGGGGGCATGGCCTGGCCGCTGACGCGATAGCATGGGCATCTGTGGGGCTTGGAACCTCCGACGGGACGCGGCCTACCCTTCCTCCTGCAGCCGGGACTTCCAGCTTGTCAGGCGCCCGCCGCGGACTTCCAGAGCGGAGTGAGAGCGGTGGACGGGCCTCCAGGCGCCCGCACAGCTTCCTGCTGCACTCACTACTGACGCCGCCGGCCTCTCCGCCCCCGCTGCAGCTCTTCCCAGGGGCTTACCTGCCTGGCTGTGCCCGGAGAATACGGCCATCCGGGTGCCCTGTGTGGCGGCTGCCATAGTGGATCTCCCCCCTGCCTGAGTTGAGCTGTAGGAGTCCTGGTCATTGGCTGGACCGTGTCCAGACTCCCCCTGCCCTCTGTGCCCCCTGAATTGCTCCAGGAGGGGGGTGCGTACCCACACAAGTGGTGTATGTGTATATATATATATATATATATATATATATACACACACACACAGTTTTTACTTTATTATATTTTCTCTCTTGACCCAGCCTATTTCTCCGAGCCACGCAGGACCCCCATAGAATCACGGCTCTCTCCCCTACGTTGATACGTGACTTGCCCGGTGCTCTTTATTGACCCCCCAATGTCTCACCCCTAAACGTCCTCTCTCACCCCTCTTGGCCCTGAGCAGAGCTACTGGAGCAACCCATCTACCTACTCTCCTTTGTTATTTATTATCGCCTTCTACAGCCTCACAGGATGCCTAAAGGAGGTAAAAAGTCCCAGGGAGCTGACCTCACACCCTTCCTCACTAAAAAAAAGCGCCCCTGTCAAATCTAGACCTGATAATCCCGACCATTCTCACAAACTCTACGACTCCGAATCTGAAGTTGACGATCTCGCACCCATTACACGGCGAGACTTTCTCTCCCTTCTCAAGAAAGTCAGGGATGTTAAGACTTCTGTCCAAGCCCTCCACTCGCTGAAGATCGACATTGCAGAGATCGTTTCCAGAACTGACCAACTTGAGAGGCGAGTCGAGGAGGTGGTGACGTTTCAACAATTCGTCGAGACCGACTTCCTGCAGATGCGCCAAGATATTTCTCAACTACAGGAAGATCATGAGCACCAGGACAATAGGGCAATGAGAAACAACTTGAGGATCCGGGGTGTCCCAGAAGATGTAGAGGCCTCTCACCTCGAACAATACCTTAACCGCCTCTTTACCCAGCTCTCCCCTGACGCCCCGAAGATCACCTTCTTTTAGGCCGTGCTCATCGTGCTCTTCGTCCTCGCTCACAGGATTCCTCTCGACCAAGGGACTTTATCCTCAGAATGCATTACTACACTGCGAAAGAGGCCATTATGAAGGAGATTCATCAACTGAGTTCTGTTACCTTCGAGAATACCCCCTTGCAGATCTTTCAAGACCTCTCCCCGATCACCTTAGCTAAATGCAGGGACTTTAAACCTGTCACTTCAAGACTTTCTCAGCACAACATCAAATACCGTTGGGGTTTTCCATTCCGCATCCTGGTCTGGCATCAAGGGAAATTGACGACAGCCAGAAACCTATCTGAGGCTCAATCCCTACTGTCCAAAATAGGCATCCCCACTGAAGGAGACTCCTCCACCGTACCCCCAATCACTCGAAAGCAGAGGATGGCACCTCTACCTCCCCGTTCGGAATGGTCTAAGGTCCCACCAACAGCGACCTTTTCAGCTCCACCTCCGGTGACCTGACTTGTCACCAGACCCCATGTTTTGTTACCTGATATCTCCAGTTATGATGGTCTATAACGGCCATGCTCCCCCCTTCGGGGAGCCGTTTGAGTTTGTGTTTAGAATGTTCATGTTTTAACCTTGTTAACCTTTAATTTTGCTCAAATAATTATGTTTCCAGCATTTATTGTAATGTCATACCCTGCTTTTTCACTCCCTCCCTGCTTTTCTCCTGTTCTTGCTCCACCTGCTCTTTAGTCTTGCCTCTACTTCTTGCTTATCCCTCAGGTTCCCGAAGAGGGGATTGTTTGTTTGTATGTCACCTCCCACTATTCCCATTGAGATGCACCAATAAGATGCCTTGCCGCGCCCCCTCAGGGCTTTGTGCCCTTTAGCTGACCTAGATGTCCTCCAGACATCTAGTATCCCTTTCCTTCTGTCGGCGCCAATGGTCCTGGCCTCGATTGCCGGATGACCAACTGTCCCTCCCTCCCTTCCGATCTCCTTCTCTCTCTACTTTCTCCCTCCTTTTCACCACGATATCTCTTGCTTTCCGTTTCCTCTATACACCTTTCCATTCCTCCATGCCATCTCTACGGTCAAACACCTTTTCTACTCTGCCTGTCTTTCAGTTAGTTGCCCATGGGTCTGCGGGTTCTTTCTTTTAATGTAAAGGGGCTCAACAGCCCTCCAAAACTCGGAAAGCTCTTTGCCTCTCTTAAACTCCACAAGGGTGACCTGGTTTTCCTCCAGGAGACTCATTTCTTACACAACTCCCATCCTGAACTACGTTGTAAGCTATACCCTGACCCTTTCATGCGTGCGACCATACTGCCAAATAACGAGGGGTCGCAATTATGATTGCTCGTCACCTCACTTTTGAACTTATTGAGTCCCATACTGACAAAGAGGGCCGCTTTCTTGCATTGGTGGGGAAACTAAATAAGCAGCTATGTACGCTAGTTAACATATATGCCCCAAATCAACGTCAATATCTATTTTTTTTTCCAAACTAGACACACTCATAACCCGATTTCGACAAGGAGAACTCATTCTCGCTGGGGATTTTAACTCGGTTCTAAACTCCACATTGGACCGCTTGGCCTCTGTACCTTCAGCCCCCTCATCGGACTCCCTCCACTCTAGATCTCTCCTCCGTCTCATAAAGTCCCAACTCCTCTACGATTCCTGGAGGATGAAAGATCCGTCTGCTCGTGACTATAATTTTATTCTTCACCCCACAATTCATACTCCCGCATCGATATGATCCTGCTCAGTTATGAATTTGCTCTGAATCTTCAATCTGCCCTTATCCACCCCTTATTGGTCTGATCATGATCGTGATATTTCAGGCTTACTCTCTCGCCCTCGTCCGATGACTTGGCGCCTTAACGACTCCCTGCTTCACAACCCTGAGGTCCTATCCCATCTTCACGACCAGCTTTCCGATTATTTTGCCCTCAATGACTCCCCAGATATTTCTAGATCTACTCTTTGGTTAGCCCACAAAGCGGTTCTCCGGGGGCATTTGATCAGCATGGCTTCCAAGAATAAAAAACAATCCCACACCCAGATTAACGTACTTTCCCTTAAACTCCAGGATTTAGAATCCCAGCATAAAGCGTCTTCTGACCCGACTATTTTATCTGAACTTCGTACAGTCAAGGCGGAACTTGATCTCCTTCTTTCTAGACAAGTGGCTACACGTCTTAAATGGCTTCGCCAAACATTCTATCAGAAGGGGGACAAGGCAGACAGGATCCTGGCTTCGCGACTGTGATCTACTAGGGCACGAAACAATATCATATCAATTAGAGACCCCCACAACCACCTGACTTATGACCCTGTTGCCATTAGAGCAGCCTTTCAAGCCTACTATACTGACCTGTATAACCCCCCCCCCCTCATCCTCTCCGATCCACGCCGACTTGGTCTCTGGCTTCCTTTCCAAAGCTAATCTCCCCAAATTATCTCATGACGCTTTGGAACATCTTAACACTGAGATCTCTGCGGAGGAAATTGCTCAGACTATAATGATTAAAAAAATCGGGCAAATCTCCTGGTCCAGATGGCTTTACAGCCTTGTACTATAAAAAGTTATCTACCCTCCTCGTCCCTCACTTCCAGTCCCTTTTCAATCAGGTATTCCATGGCGACCCTTTTCCCTCTGAGATGTTGGAAGCCAGAATTGTTGTGATCCCTAAGGAAGGTAAAGATCCACTTAAATGTGCTAGCTACCGTCCTATTTCCCTCCTGAACTTGGATTTGAAGATATTTGCTAAAATTCTGGCAAACCGTTTGAACCCGTATCTTTCATCCCTGATCCATTATGACCAAGTGGGGTTTATTCCAGGTCGCCAGGCGAGAGACAACACCAGACGTGCTGTCGATCTTATTCATATCTCAAACTCCAGGGGATCCCCTATTATTGTGCTGTCTTTAGATGCTGAAAAAGCTTTTGATAGGATCTCCTGGATTTTTCTCAAATCTGCTCTTGCAGCCTACGGCTTGTCTGGTGACTTCCTCACTGGTCTTCTGGCACTATACACTACCCCTTCCGCTACAGTATTGATTAATGGCGCGAGGTCTGCCCCAGTCCATATCTCTAATGGCACACGGCAAGGATGTCCCCTATCTCCATTGATATTTGCCCTTATAATTGAACCGCTTGCCTCCCAAATTAGATCCCATCATGATATACATGGCGTTCAAGGGGGCCATACCGAGCCCAAAATCTCTCTCTTTGCGGATGATATTCTCCTCTCCCTGACGCAACCTGCAATATCTCTCCCGAACCTATTCTCGGTCCTCCGATCTTATGGTGGTGTTTCGGGCTATAAGATTAATTACTCCAAGTCGGAGGCCATGCTGCTCCATGTTCCCCCCCGAGAAGCCGAAACCCTCAGAACAAATTTTAACTTCAAATGGCAAACCAAGAAGGTCTAAATCTAAATAAATCTAAGGATTTATCTCACCTCCTATTATGACTCTCTCGTCTGTGAAAATTTGCCACCTCTGTTCTCCAAGATGCAATCTGACCTGTCATCTTGGAACAGTCGTATTATTTCGTGGCTGGGCAGGATCATCGCCGTCAAAATGAATATAATCCCCAAATGGCTTTATCTCTTCCAGACTCTTCCTGTTGCCGTCCCTGCCTCCTTCCTTCGCAATACTCAGAAAGCCCTGATCCATTTTATTTGGAACCACAGGCCCCCGCGTATTGCTGTAAACACCTTGAAAAGAACAGTTTCTGCCGGTGGTAGGGAAATTAAACTCTACTATCTCGCCTCTCATCTCTCCCATATTATAGCCTCCTATGCTCCCTCTGGATCAGTTTCCTGGCTTGATATTGAATCGGCTTACATTTCCCTCCCGGATCTGTCCACCTTATGGGGTCTACCCTCCACATCCCGACCCCTTACTTCCAAATTACTTCCTACCATCAAATTTAATCTTAGAATCTGGGACTGTTGTTCTGTAAAGTTGAGTCTTACCACCCTCACCTCCCCCTTAACCCCTATTTGGCAGAACCCTTTATTTCCTCAAGGATCCTCAGTTACGAGATTTCGTACATGGACTCAACTGGGGTTTAAATTTCCAGCTGATTTTGCCAATCAGGGACAATGGCCATCCCCGTCTGATCTCCAACAGAAAACCCCTTCACAAACTCTTAACCCCTTTGAATTCCTACAAATTCGCCATTTTTTATGCTCCCTGCCTCCATTCAAAGTACTTCGTGCCCGTACCCCTTTGAAACGATATGTAAAAACTCCCCCCTCTCCAAAGGCTTAATCTCCCAGCTTTATGCCCTTCTACTAGACGCCACCCTTCCCCCTTCCAGACCCCATGAAACTGCTTGGGAATGAGATCTTCGACCTCCCCCAGCATCTGAGGACTGGGACGACATGAGACTGGGGATTGCAAGGAGCTCAATTGCAACCAATATCAAAGAGAGACTTCATACAAGGTTTATTATCGCTGGTGGTATACTCCTGACAGACTCAATAAGCTCTTTCCGTCTACTTCTCCGAATTGCTGGAGAGGTTGTGGCTGTAGAGGTACTATGGCTCCACATATGGTGGACCTGTCCGATAACCCCCCCCTTTTTGGGACTTCGTTCATGCACTCTTGAACTCCCTCCTCGAAATTCTTCTGCTGAAAGACCCTTGGGTCTTTTTACTGTGTTATCCCACCCCAGCCCTTGATAAATTCTCAAAAAAACTAGCAACACACATCTTAATAGCTCTTAATTGGAAAAATACCTCTATCCCTCCTCTCGCTGCCCTCAAAGCCAAAATCTGGCACATTGCAGCAATGGAGAGGATCACCTACTACCTCCATGACCGAGGATATACTTTTGACCAGGTTTGGGCTCCTTGCAGAGCGTAGATCGTCTCTTCCTCCTTTGCATTGTTAATTTCTGCCGCGGACCCGTGGACGAAGGTGGTGTCCCCCCCTTCTTCTAGCTCTCGCTCCCCATGCTTTTCTTGGCCTTTTTATACTCTTTTGCTTCTCTCCCTCCCTCTTATCCTACATATCATAGTTCGCTATATACTTGTTGCTGTAAGACTATCGTGGTTTCCCTCCCTTCCTTCCTCCCCTCTCCCCCCCCCATTCTTCTTCATCTCCCCACACCTCAATATCCATTCGATACTGATTCAATTTTAGTTTTTGCTTTATGTTATTCTTTAAAATACTATGGTCGTTCTTGTTTTGTTTTTGGGATCTGTTTGCCCGTTTGCTACTTCTATTTGTACTGTTTCTTTATTTTTTATAGTCAGGTAAAGTAGAATTTAAAAAAAAAAAATGTGAACAGATAATCTGATGGTGCAACGGAAATCATAACTGGGACATAGCTATACTATGATATACCTTATTTAGGAAGGATAGAATGGTAAGAATCAGAGAAGGGGTAGCAATGTATATTAAAAAAAAAAAGAATTTACTTACCGATAATTCTATTTCTCATAGTCCGTAGTGGATGCTGGGGACTCCGAAAGGACCATGGGGAATAGCGGCTCCGCAGGAGACTGGGCACAAAAGTAAAAAGCTTTAGGACTACCTGGTGTGCACTGGCTCCTCCCCCTATGACCCTCCTCCAAACCTCAGTTAGGATACTGTGCCCGGACGAGCGTACATAATAAGGAAGGATTTTGAATCCCGGGTAAGACTCATACCAGCCACACCAATCACACCGTACAACTTGTGATCTGAACCCAGTTAACAGCATGATAACAGAAGGAGCCTCTGAAAAGATGGCTCACAACAACAATAACCCGATTTTGTAACAATAACTATGTACAAGTAATGCAGACAAACCGCACTTGGGATGGGCGCCCACCATCCACTACGGACTATGAGAAATAGAATTATCGGTAAGTAAATTCTTATTTTCTCTAACGTCCTAGTGGATGCTGGGGACTCCGAAAGGACCATGGGGATTATACCAAAGCTCCCAAACGGGCGGGAGAGTGCGGATGACTCTGCAGCACCGAATGAGAGAACTCCAGGTCCTCCTCAGCCAGGTTATCAAATTTGTAGAATTTAGCAAACGTGTTTGCCCCTGACCAAGTAGCTGCTCGGCAAAGTTGTAAAGCCGAGACCCCTCGGGCAGCCGCCCAAGATGAGCCCACTTTCCGTGTGGAATGGGCTTTAACAGATTTTGGCTGTGGCAGGCCTGCCACAGAATGTGCAAGCTGAATTGTACTACAAATCCAACGAGCAATCGTCTGCTTAGAAGCAGGAGCACCCAGCTTGTTGGGTGCATACAGGATAAACAACGAGTCAGATTTTCTGACTCCAGCCGTCCTGGAAACATATTTTCAGGGCCCTGACTACGTCCAGCAACTTGGATTCCTCCAAGTCCCTAGTAGCCGCAGGTACCACAATAGGCTGGTTTAAGTGAAACGCTGAAACCACCTTAGGGAGAAATTGGGGACGAGTCCTCAATTCTGCCCTGTCCGTATGAAAAATTAGGTAAGGGCTTTTATAGGATAAAGCCGCCAATTCTGAGACACGCCTGGCTGAAGCCAGGGCTAACAGCATTACCACTTTCCATGTGAGATATTTTAAGTCCACAGTGGTGAGTGGTTCAAACCAATGTGATTTTAGGAATCCCAAAACTACATTGAGATCCCAAGGTGCCACTGGAGGCACAAAAGCAGGCTGTATATGCAGTACTCCCTTGACAAACGTCTGAACTTCAGGAACAGAAGCCAGTTATTTTTGGAAGAATATTGAAAGGGCCGAAATTTGAACCTTAATGGACCCTAATTTGAGGCCCATAGACAGTCCTGTTTTCTGGAAATGCAGGAAACGACCCAGTTGAAATTCCTCTGTAGGGGCCTTCCTGGCCTCGCACCACGCAACATATTTACGCCAAATACGGTGAAAATGTTGTACGGTTACATCCTTCCTGGCTTTGATCAGGGTAGGGATGACTTCATCCGGAATGCCTTTTTCCTTCAGGATCCGGCGTTCAACCGCCATGCCGTCAAACGCAGTCGCGGTAAGTCTTGGAACAGACATGGTCCCTGCTGGAGCAGGTCCTTTCTTAGAGGTAGAGGCCACGGGTCTTCCGTGAGCATCTCTTGAATTTCCGGGTACCAAGTCCTTCTTGGCCAATCCGGAGCCACGAGTATAGTCTTTACTCCTCTCCTTCTTATGATTCTCAGTACTTTTGGTATGAGAGGAAGAGGACGGAACACATACACTGACTGGTACACCCACGGTGTTACCAGAGCGTCCACAGCTATTGCCTGAGGGTCCCTTGACCTGGCGCAATATCTGTCCAGTTTTTTGTTGAGGCGGGACGCCATCATGTCCACCTTTGGTTTTTCCCAACGGTTCACAATCATGTGGAAGACTTCTGGATGAAGTCCCCACTCCCCCGGGTGAAGATCGTGTCTGCTGAGGAAGTCTGCTTCCCAGTTGT
Source organism: Pseudophryne corroboree (assembly GCF_028390025.1). Classification (NCBI taxonomy): domain Eukaryota; kingdom Metazoa; phylum Chordata; class Amphibia; order Anura; family Myobatrachidae; genus Pseudophryne; species Pseudophryne corroboree. The sequence continues at coordinate 222,226,097 of NC_086454.1, read as the reverse complement.
CCACTCCCGGAATGAACACTGCTGACAGTGCTATCACATGATTCTCCGCCCAGCGAAGAATCCTTGCCACTTCCATCATTGCCCTCCTGCTTCTTGTGCCGCCCTGTCTGTTTACGTGGGCGACTGCCGTGATGTTGTCCGACTGGATCAACACCGGCTGACCCTGAAGCAGAGGTCTTCCCTGACTTAGGGCATTGTAAATGGCCCTTAGTTCCAGGATATTTATGTGAAGTGACGTTTCTAAGCTTGACCACAAGCCTTGGAAATTTCTTCCCTGTGTGACTGCTCCCCAGCCTCTCAGGCTGGCATCCGTGGTCACCAGGACCCAATCCTGAATGCCGAATCTGCGGCCCTCTAGGAGATGAGCACTCTGTAACCACCACAGGAGAGACACCCTTGTCCTTGGAGACAGGGTTATCCGCTGATGCATTTGAAGATGCGATCCGGACCATTTGTCCAGCAGATCCCACTGAAAAGTTCTTGCGTGGAATCTGCCGAATGGAATCGCTTCATAAGAAGCCACCATCTTTCCCAGGACCCTTGTGCATTGGTGTACTGACACTTGGCCTGGTCTTAGGAGGTTCCTGACTAGGTCGGATAACTCCTTGGCTTTCTCCTCCGGGAGAAACACCTTTTTCTGTAGTGTGTCCAGAATCATCCCTAGGAACAGCAGACGTGTCGTCGGAATCAGCTGCGATTTTGGAATATTTAGAATCCATCCGTGCTGTCGTAGTACTACTTGAGATAGTGCTACTCCGACCTCTAACTGTTCTCTGGACCTTGCCCTTATCAGGAGATCGTCCAAGTAAGGGATAATTAAGACGCCTTTTCTTCGAAGAAGAATCATCATTTCGGCCATTACCTTGGTAAAGACCCGGGGTGCCGTGGACAATCCAAACGGCAGCGTCTGAAACTGATAGTGACAGTTCTGTACCACAAACCTGAGGTACCCTTGGTGAGAAGGGTAAATTGGGACATGGAGGTAAGCATCCTTGATGTCCAGAGACACCATATAGTCCCCTTCTTCCAGGTTCGCTATCACTGCTCTGAGTGACTCCATCTTGAACTTGAACCTTTTTATGTAAGTGTTCAAGGATTTCAGATTTAAAATGGGTCTCACCGAGCCGTCCGGCTTCGGTACCACAAACAGCGTGGAATAATACCCCTTTCCCTGTTGTAGGAGGGGTACCTTGATTATCACCTGCTGGGAATACAGCTTGTGAATGGCTTCCAATACCGCCTCCCTGTCGGGGGGAGATGTTGGTAAAGCAGACTTCAGGAACCGGCGAGGGGGAGACGTCTCGAATTCCAATTTGTACCCCTGAGATACTACCTGCAGGATCCAGGGGTCCACTTGCGAGTGAGCCCACTGCGCGCTGAAATTCTTGAGACGGGCCCCCACCGTGCCTGAGTCCGCTTGTAAGGCCCCAGCGTCATGCTGAGGACTTGGCAGAAGCGGGGGAGGGCTTCTGTTCGTGGGAAGAGGCTGTCTGCTGCAGTCTTTTTCCCCTTCCTCTGCCCCGGGGCAGATATGAGTGGCCTTTTGCCCGCTTGCCCTTATGGGGACGAAAGGACTGAGCCTGAAAAGACGGTATCTTTTTCTGCTGCGAGGTGACTTGGGGTAAAAAGGTGGATTTTCCAGCCGTTGCCGTGGCCACCAGGTCCGATAGACCGACCCCAAATAACTCCTCCCCTTTATACGGCAATACTTCCATATGCCGTTTGGAATCCGCATCACCTGACCACTGTCGTGTCCATAATCCTCTTCTGGCAGACATGGACATCGCACTTACTCTTGATGCCAGAGTGCAAATATCCCTCTGTGCATCTCGCATATATAGAAATGCATCCTTTAAATGCTCTATAGTCAATAATATATTGTCCCTGTCTAGGGTATCAATATTTTCAGTCAGGGAATCCGACCAAGCCACCCCAGCACTGCACATCCAGGCTGAGGAGATTGCTGGTCGCAGTATAATACCAGTATGTGTGTATATACTTTTAAGGATATTTTCCAGCTTTCTATCAGCTGGTTCCTTGAGGGCGGCCGTATCGGGGGACGGTAACGCCACTTGTTTTGATAAGCGTGTGAGCGCCTTATCTACGCTAGGGGGTGTTTCCCAACGCGCCCTAACCTCTGGCGGGAAAGGGTATAATGCCAATAACTTTTTAGAAATTAGCAGTTTTTTATCGGGGGAAACCCACGCTTCATCACACACCTCATTTAATTCATCTGATTCGGGAAAAACTACGGGTAGTTTTTTCACACCCCACATAATACCCTTTTTTGTGGTACTTGTAGTATCAGAAATGTTCAAAACCTCCTTCATTGCCGTGATCATGTAACGTGTGGCCCTACTGGAAAATACGTTTGTTTCCTCACCGTCGACACTGGAGTCAGTGTCCGTGTCTGGGTCTGTGTCGATCACCTGAGGTAACGGGCGCTTTAGAGCCCCTGACGGTGTTTGAGACGCCTGTACAGGTATTAACTGATTTGCCGGCTGTCTCATGTCGTCAACAGTCTTTTGTAAAGTGCTGACACTATCACGTAATTCTTTCCATAAGACCATCCAGTCAGGTGTCGACTCCCTAGGGGGTGACATCCCTAACACAGGCAATTGCTCCGCCTCCACATCATTTTCCTCCTCATACATGTCGACACAACGTACCGACACACAGCACACACACAGGGAATGCTCTGATAGAGGACAGGACCCCACTAGCCCTTTGGGGAGACAGAGGGAGAGTTTGCCAGCACACACCAGAGCGCTATATATATACAGGGATAACCTTATATAAGTGTTTTTCCCTAATATAGCTGCTGTATATATTTATATGCCAATTTAGTGCCCCCCCCCTCTCTTGTTTTACCCTGTTTCTGTAGTGCAGGACTGCAGGGGAGAGTCAGGGAGCCTTCCTCCAACGGAGCTGTGAGGAAAAAATGGTGCCAGTGTGCTGAGATAGGCTCCGCCCCTTTTTCGGCAGCCTTTCTCCCGCTTTTTTATGTAAAAATAGGCAGGGGTTAAATACATCCATATAGCCCAGGAGCTATATGTGATGTATTTTTTGCCAAAAAGGTGTTTTTATTGCGTCTCAGGGCTCCCCCCCCCAGCGCCCTGCACCCTCAGTGACCGGAGTGTGAAGTGTGCTGAGAGCAATGGCGCACAGCTGCGGTGCTGTGCGCTACCTTAGTGAAGACAGGATGTCTTCTGCCGCCGATTTTCCGGACTTCTTCAGTCTTCTGGCTCTGTAAGGGGGACGGCGGCGCGGCTCCGGGACCCATCCATGGCTGGGCCTGTGATCGTCCCTCTGGAGCTAATGTCCAGTAGCCTAAGAAGCCCAATCCACTCTGCACGCAGGTGAGTTCGCTTCTTCTCCCCTTAGTCCCTCGATGCAGTGAGCCTGTTGCCAGCAGGTCTCACTGAAAATAAAAAAAACCTATTTAAACTTTTACTCTAAGCAGCTCAGGAGAGCCACCTAGATTGCACCCTTCTCGTTCGGGCACAAAATCTTAACTGAGGCTTGGAGGAGGGTCATAGGGGGAGGAGCCAGTGCACACCAGGTAGTCCTAAAGCTTATTACTTTTGTGCCCAGTCTCCTGCGGAGCCGCTATTCCCCATGGTCCTTTCGGAGTCCCCAGCATCCACTAGGACGTTAGAGAAATATATATACTACCTTAATATAAAATATTGAAGAAAAAAACGGAGGCCATTTGGGTGACCACAGAAACAGGGTAGAAGGAGATTTTTTGTATCGGGTGATCCACAGACCATTAAGTCAGGAAGAGTAACTGGACAAAACCATACTGCAGGACATCACTAAAATAGTATTAAAAAGGAGAGGTAATAATCATGAGAGACTTTAATCCACCTGATGTAAACTGGGAGGTATCTGTTGCAAATACCAGTAGAAGTACGGACATTAGGAATTCCTTGCAGGGAGCATCCCTCCAGCAATTGGTGAGGGAGCCCACTCGGGAAGACGCAATATCAGACTTAATACTTACAAATGGTGACAGAATATCTGACATAAAAGCTAATGAAAATGTGGGATCCAGTGATCAATAAGCAGTATGTTTCAGAGGCTGATCATGTATGGATAGGAAAATTTATAAACAATACTTTGTCAGACTGGAGGAACTTGGAAGGGGTGCAGCAGAGGTGGGAAAAATTAAAAAGTGCAATACTAAAGGCAACAGGCCTTGTATCAAAAGGGTTAGGAAAAGCAATAGGAAAATAAATCCATTGGGGTTTGCAAAAGTAGGCGGCCTTTAGGAAATATAAGCAGTTGCAGACTAATGAAGACAAAGATGTATCTTAATAGACAGAAGGAGACTAATGGGTAATCAGTTGTGCAAAGGCACAAGCTGAGAAGAAAATGCCCCGTCAGTGATAAAGGGGGCAAAAAAATTTTTTATGTATATAATCAAAAGGAAACAAACAAAAGGCAGAATTAGGGAGGCCAATCCCAGGACATTTTTTCAATCCCGGGTATCGGTATTGAAAAATGGTCAATCCCAGGATTCCCGTGATGCCCGGGATTGGAGTTTCTCTGTGTGGTCGCCCCCCTCTGACCGCCCGCCCCGCACAAAACCTTCACCATACACCGGGTGTGGGTGGTCGGACACATTTTCTCCTCTCTCCCGGCGGCTCACAGCAGCTTACGACGGCGCAGCGTGACCTCTCGCTGCACGTCACGCTGCACTGGGGAACCGTTAGGAAGCCGGGCAGCGTCTGAGTGTACTGAGGACGCTCAACGCCGATACCTCAATCCCCGGGATTGGAGCTTCCAATCCCGGGATTGAATCCTGGCCATTTTCAAGCCTAAAACCCGGGATCCCGCCGAACCAGATCCCGGGATTGGCCTCCCTAGGCGGCATGTTAAGACTAAAGGCAGAGAGAGATTCTTGTTGAGGGAGACAATGTAATAGCAGATCTTAATTATTTTTGCTCAGTATTCAATACTGAAAGAGGGGAAGGGGCCACAGTTAAGTTTCAAGTATATTTAGAAACATTCGGTAGAAACAAGTACATTTATAGAGGAGACGGTCCTAACAACTGTCAAAACTGAAATTGCTTAAATCAAAAGGGGCCAGATGGGATACATCCAAGGATACACAAAGATCTTAAAGTGGTGCTGGTAGCCCCATTAACAGCATTATTCAGTCACTAGCTACAGAAATAATTTCAGAGCACTGGAAAATAAGAATTTACTTACCGATAATTCTATTTCTCGTAGTCCGTAGTGGATGCTGGGAACTCCGTAAGGACCATGGGGAATAGCGGCTCCGCAGGAGACTGGGCACAAAAGTAAAGCTTTAGGACTACCTGGTGTGCACTGGCTCCTCCCCCTATGACCCTCCTCCAAGCCTCAGTTAGGTACTGTGCCCGGACGAGCGTACACAATAAGGAAGGATCTTGAATCCCGGGTAAGACTCATACCAGCCACACCAATCACACCGTACAACTTGTGATCTGAACCCAGTTAACAGCATGATAACAGAGGAGCCTCTGAACAGATGGCTCACAACAATAAACAACCCGATTTTTGTAACAATAACTATGTACACGTATTGCAGACAATCCGCACTTGGGATGGGCGCCCAGCATCCACTACGGACTACGAGAAATAGAATTATCGGTAAGTAAATTCTTATTTTCTCTGACGTCCTAGTGGATGCTGGGAACTCCGTAAGGACCATGGGGATTATACCAAAGCTCCCAAACGGGCGGGAGAGTGCGGATGACTCTGCAGCACCGAATGAGAGAACTCCAGGTCCTCCTCAGCCAGGGTATCAAATTTGTAGAATTTAGCAAACGTGTTTGCCCCTGACCAAGTAGCTGCTCAGCAAAGTTGTAAAGCCGAGACCCCTCGGGCAGCCGCCCAAGATGAGCCCACTTTCCTTGTGGAATGGGCTTTTACAGATTTTGGCTGTGGCAGGCCTGCCACAGAATGTGCAAGCTGAGTTGTACTACAAATCCAACGAGCAATCGTCTGCTTAGAAGCAGGAGCACCCAGCTTGTTGGGTGCATACAGGATAAACAGCGAGTCAGATTTTCTGACTCCAGCCGTCCTGGAAACATATATTTTCAGGGCCCTGACTACGTCCAGCAACTTGGAGTCCTCCAAGTCCCTAGTAGCCGCAGGCACCACAATAGGCTGGTTCATGTGAAACGCTGAAACCACCTTAGGGAGAAATTGAGGACGAGTCCTCAGTTCTGCCCTGTCTGAATGAAAAATTAGGTAAGGGCTTTTATATGACAAAGCCGCCAATTCTGAGACACGCCTGGCTGAAGCCAGGGCTAACAGCATGACCACTTTCCATGTGAGATATTTCAATTCCACAGTGGTGAGTGGTTCAAACCAATGTGATTTTAGGAGACTCAACACTACATTGAGATCCCAAGGTGCCACTGGAGGCACAAAAGGAGGCTGTATATGCAGTACCCCTTTTACAAACGTCTGAACTTAAGGCACTGAAGCCAGTTCTTTTTGGAAGAAGATCGACAGGGCCGAAATTTGAACCTTAATGGAACCTAATTTTAGGCCCATAGATAGTCCTGTTTGCAGGAAATGCAGGAAACGACCCAGTTGAAATTCCTCTGTAGGGGCCTTCTTGGCCTCACACCACGCAACATATTTTCGCCAAATGCGGTGATAATGTTTTGCGGTTACATCCTTTCTGGCCTTGACCAGGGTAGGGATGACTTCATCTGGAATGCCTTTTTCCTTCAGGATCCGGCGTTCAACCTCCATGCCGTCAAACGCAGCCGCGGTAAGTCTTGGAACAGACAAGGTCCCTGCTGGAGCAGGTCCTTCCTTAGAGGTAGAGGCCACGGGTCCTCTGTGAGCATCTCTTGAAGTTCCGGGTACCAAGTCCTTCTTGGCCAATCCGGAGCCACGAGTATAGTTCTTACTCCTCTCCGTCTTATAATTCTCAATACCTTGGGTATGAGAGGCAGAGGAGGGAACACATACACTGACTGGTACACCCACGGTGTTACCAGAGCGTCCACAGCTATTGCTTGAGAGTCCCTTGACCTGGCGCAATATCTGTCTAGTTTTTTGTTGAGGCGGGACGCCATCATGTCCACCTTTGGTTTTTCCCAACGGTTTACAATCATGTGGAAGACTTCTGGATGAAGTCCCCACTCTCCCGGGTGGAGGTCGTGTCTGCTGAGGAAGTCTGCTTCCCAGTTGTCCACTCCCGGAATGAACACTGCTGACAGTGCTATCACATGATTCTCCGCCCAGCGAAGAATCCTTGCAGCTTCTGCCATTGCCCTCCTGCTTCTTGTGCCGCCATGTCTGTTTACGTGGGCGACTGCCGTGATGTTGTCCGATTGGATCAATACCGACTGACCCTGAAGCAGAGGCCTTGCTTGGCTTAGGGCATTGTAAATTGCCCTTAGTTCCAGGATATTTATGTGAAGAGACGTTTCCATGCTTGACCACAAGCCCTGGAAATTTCTTCCCTGTGTGACTGCTCCCCAGCCTCTCAGGCTGGCATCCGTGGTCACCAGAATCCAGTCCTGAATGCCGAATCTGCGGCCCTCTAGAAGATGAGCACTCTGCAACCACCACAGGAGAGACACCCTTGTCCTTGGAGATAGGGTTATCCGCTGATGCATCTGAAGATGCGATCCGGACCATTTGTCCAGCAGATCCCACTGAAAAGTTCTTGCATGGAATCTTCCGAATGGAATCGCTTCGTAAGAAGCCACCATCTTTCCCAGGACCCTTGTGCATTGATGCACTGACACTTGTCCTGGTTTCAGGAGGTTCCTGACTAGCTCGGATAACTCCCTGGCCTTCTCCTCCGGGAGAAACACCTTTTTTCTGGACTGTGTCCAGAATCATCCCTAGGAACAGTAGACGTGTTGTTGGAATCAGCTGCGATTTTGGAATATTTAGAATCCACCCGTGCTGACGTAGCACCACCTGAGATAGTGCTACTCCGACCTCTAACTGTTCCCTGGATCTTGCCCTTATCAGGAGATCGTCCAAGTAAGGGATAATTAAGACGCCTTTTCTTCGAAGAAGAATCATCATTTCGGCCATTACCTTGGTAAAGACCCGTGGTGCCGTGGACAATCCAAACGGCAGCGTCTGAAACTGATAATGACAGTTCTGTACCACAAAACTGAGGTACCCTTGGTGAGAAGGGTAGATTGGGACATGGAGATAAGCATCTTTGATGTCCAGAGACACCATATAGTCCCCTTCTTCCAGGTTCGCTATCACTGCTCTGAGTGATTCCATCTTGAATTTGAACCTTTTTATGTAAGTGTTCAATGATTTCAGATTTAAAACCGGTCTCACCGAGCCGTCCGGCTTCGGTACCACAAACAGCGTGGAATAATACCCCTTTCCCTGTTGTAGGAGGGGTACCTTGATTATCACCTGCTGGGAATACAGCTTGTGAATAGCTTCCAATACTGCCTCCCTGTCGGAGGGAGACGTTGGTAGAGCAGACTTCAGGAACCGGCGAGGGGGAGACGTCTCAAATTCCAATTTGTACCCCTGTGATACTACCTGCAGGATCCAGGGGTCCACTTGCGAGTGAGCCCACTGTGCGTTGAAATTTTTGAGACGGGCCCCCACCGTGCCTGAGTCCGCTTGTAAAGCCCCAGCGTCATGCTGAAGACTTGGCAGAAGCAGGGGAGGGCTTCTGATCCTGGGAAGAGGCTGCCTGCTGCAGTCTTTTTCCCCTTCCTCTGCCCCGGGGCAGAAATGAGTGGCCTTTTGCCCGCTTGCCCTTATGGGGACGAAAGGACTGAGTTTGAAAAGACGGTGTCTTTTTCTGCTGAGAGGTGACCTGGGGTAAAAAGGTGGATTTCCCAGCCGTCGCCGTGGCCACCAGGTCTGACAGACCGACCCCAAATAACTCCTCCCCTTTATACGGCAAAACTTCCATATGCCGTTTGGAATCCGCATCACCTGACCACTGTCGTGTCCATAAACTTCTTCTGGCAGAAATGGACAACGCACTTACTCTTGATGCCAGGGTGCAAATATCCCTCTGTGCATCTCGCAAATATAGTAATGCATCCTTTAAATGCTCTATAGTCAATAATATACTGTCCCTATCCAGGGTATCAATATTTTCAGTCAGGGAATCCGACCAAGCCACTCCAGCGCTGCACATCCAGGCTGAGGCGATTGCTTGTCGTAGTATAACACCAGTATGTGTGTATATACCTTTTAGGATATTTTCCAGCTTTCTATCAGCTGGTTCCTTGAGGGCGGCCGTATCAGGAGACGGTAACGCCACTTGTTTTGATAAGCGTGTGAGCGCCTTATCTACCCTAGGGGGTGTTTCCCAACGCGCCCTAACCTTTGGCGGGAAAGGGTATAATGCCAATAATTTATTAGAAATCAGCAGTTTTTTATCGGGGGAAACCCACGCTTTGTCACACACCTCATTTAATTCATCTGATTCAGGAAAAACTATGGGTAGTTTTTTCACACCCCACATAATACCCCTTTTTGTGGTACTTGTAGTATCAGAAATGTTCAAAGCCTCCTTCATTGCCGTGATCATGTAACGTGTGGCCCTACTGGACATTACGTTTGTCTCGTCACCGTCGACACTGGAGTCAGTATCCGTGTCTGGGTCTGTGTCGACCATCTGAGGTAACGGGCGCTTTAGAGCCCCTGACGGTGTTTGAGACGCCTGGACAGGCACTAACTGATTTGCCGGCTGTCTCATGTCGTCAACAGTTTTTTGCAAAGTGCTAACACTGTCACGTAATTCCTTCCATACGACCATCCAGTCAGGTGTCGACTCCCTAGGGGGTGACATCACTATTACAGGCAATTGCTCCGCCTCCACATCATTTTCCTCCTCATACATGTCGACACAATCGTACCGACACACAGCACACACACAGGGAATGCTCTGATAGAGGACAGGACCCCACGAGCCCTTTGGGGAGACAGAGGGAGAGTTTGCCAGCACACACCAGAGCGCTATATATATATGCAGGGATAACCTTATATAAGTGTTTCTCCCTTCTATAGCTGCTGTATAAGTATTTTCTGCCAATTAGTGCCCCCCCTCTCTTGTTTTACCCTGATTCTGTAGCAGGACTGCAGGGGAGAGTCAGGGAGCCGTCCTTCCAGCGGAGCTGTGAGGGAAAATGGCGCTTGTGTGCTGAGGAGATAGGCTCCGCACCCTTTTCGGCGGCCTTTTCTCCCGCTTTTTTTAGGAAAACTGGCAGGGGTTAAATGCATCCGTATAGCCCAGGAGCTATATGTGATGCATTTCTTTAGCCATATAAGGTTTAAAACATGTTTTATTGCGTCTCAGGGCGCTCCCCCCCAGCGCCCTGCACCCTCAGTGACCGGAGTGTGAAGTGTGCTGAGAGCAATGGCGCACAGCTGCAGTGCTGTGCGCTACCTTATTGAAGACAGGAACGTCTTCTGCCGCCGATTTTTCCGGTCCTCTTCGCTCTTCTGGCTCTGTAAGGGGGCCGGCGGCGCGGCTCCGGGACCCATCCAGGCTGAACCTGTGATCGTCCCTCTGGAGCTAATGTCCAGTAGCCAAGAAGCCCAATCCACTCTGCATGCAGGTGAGTTCGCTTCTTCTCCCCTTAGTCCCACGATGCAGTGAGCCTGTTGCCAGCAGGTCTCACTGAAAATAAAAAAAACTATTTAAAACTTTTACTCTAAGCAGCTCTGGAGAGCTACCTAGCATGCACCCTTCTCGGCCGGGCACAAAAATCTAACTGAGGCTTGGAGGAGGGTCATAGGGGGAGGAGCCAGTGCACACCAGCTAGTCAGAAAGCTTTTACTTTTGTGCCCAGTCTCCTGCGGAGCCGCTATTCCCCATGGTCCTTACGGAGTTCCCAGCATCCACTAGGACGTCAGAGAAAAGAGAGAACGTAGTCCCACTGCACAAAGTTGGAAGCAAGAAAGAGGCAAGCAACTGTCGACCAGGGAGCCTTACATCAGTAGTAGAGAAATTTATGGAAAAACTATTTAAAGAGAGTTGCAGATTATTTTAATAAATCAACTTATTTACAGGATTTTGACATTGTCCCACTTGAAAGTATGGGATTGGATACTAAGATGATTGAACGGATAGGATAGAAAACAGTTGTACTAAATGGAGTGCATTCACTGGAGGGAAAGGTTACCAGTGTAGTACCAAAGGAATCTGTACTTGGACCAGTGCTTTTTAAGGTCTTTATTGGTGACACTATTAGTGACATTTAGTGTAGACACACCAGGAGGGGTTAAACAAATGATTGATTATCTATGTAGGCTACAGGAATGGTCAAGAGAATGGCAATTACAGTTTAATGTAAAACAATGTAAAATCATGGACTGGGGCCTCAAAAATACAAAGACTAAATACAGTATTAATGGCACTATATTGGAAACTATTGAGAAGGAGAGGGATCTACTAGTCACTATTTCAGGTGACCTGAAGGCAGGTAAGCAATGTAACAAAGCAATGAGGAAGCAAATCAGATACTTGGTTGCATAGGGAGAGGAATCCGCAACAGACAGAAGGAAGTAATATTGCCACTGTACGGCCTCATCTAAAATACTGTAGACCATATCTTCAAAATATTAATACATTAGAGACTGCACAAAGAAGATCAACTAAAATAGTTGAAAGCCTACACCAAAAATTTACCAGGAAATACTAGAAAATCTTAATAACTACTGTATAGTTTGGAGCAGTGAAGAGAAAGGAGCGACATGCTAGAAACGTATAAATGTATCAAGGGTTTTAACAAGGTACAGAGACATTCTTGAAAAGAAGAGAAGTTTTAGAACACAATACTGAAACTGAAGAGAGATAGGTTCAGGGGAAATGTGAGAAAACATTAGTTCATAGAAAGGATAGTGGACAAATGGGATAGCCTACTATTAGAGGTGGAAGAGGCTAAGACAGTAGAGCAATTTAAGCATGCAAAGGATAGACCTAAGAATATCCTTTCAAAAAAATAAGGAGCAAATAGGGTTTGAGGTAACTATGGTTGAAAAATGGGCAGACTAGATGGGCTAAGTGTGTTTCTTATTTGCCAACAAATTCTAAGTTTCTATGTTTCACTCCAGTCTGTCCACCCCACATCTTGCTGTCATAGCTCTGTCCCCGCAACTCCAACCGACCGACCTCCCCTCCTCCCTGTAACGCTATCCCACCTGTCCCGTCTCCCATACTTAATCCATTCCCGTGATCTCTTCTACTAGGTAGGGATGGCCATCAACCATCGATAGTTTGCGGTTGACTTCATGTTATTTGCAATAATGATGCAACTCAGATGTCACATCATTGATGGCTGTGGTGGATGGTGGGGTCTGTGCCTGCGCAGCACCCAGCCATTGATGGCCAACCATGAATTGGTTACTATTCAATGGTAAAATGAATCAACCATTGATGGTACAACCTTCGATGGCTATCACTACTTCTAGGTCTGTCCAGTCTCTCTCGCAGTGGGAGCTTTTGGGGTTCCACAGCGCGTGCACTGAGGAGACGGGAAAGACCAACAGAAAGTATTATATTCTATAGTGTGTATGGAAATATATTAAAGCTAATATGATAAAAAAAAATATTTTTTGGACAGTATAAGACTTATTTTTAAAGTGTCCTAAAATTGTTGTTTTTCTTCATTTCCTCATTATTAAAATAGCTACTTAAACTTGATTTTTTTTCCCTTTTTTTGTTTAAAAAACTATATTGAATCAGGTTTAAAAACCTATAATTTTCAAAATTTTATGATAAAAATAATAACAATAATAATAATAATAATAATGAAAATACTGGTGAAAAAAGTATATAAATTTGGGGACATTTTTGGAAAAAATATTAGCCAGTTAACTGGTTAATAAATGTTTACATTAGTATGATCCACCTGAAATAAGTGAAACATTTAAAAATGTGTAGATTTTTTCAGACTTCATGCAATAAATTGTTAACTAACGCACTTCTAGAAGTCCATAATATTTTACCCATAGTAAATGCTCATGAACGCTTGTCACAAGTGGGAACAGATCCATTATTCTTTTGTGCTACCAACATTAAATATTGAATGACCGATTTTCACAATTTTGCATACAAGGCCATAATCCTGTATATACCATATGAATCAGTGTACTTTAATTAGATACAATTCTTCTTAAACTAATGCAATAACTAAGTTATGGACTAGATTTTTTCTAAATTTTTTCATAGTACTGTACATTAAGTCGCATTAATGGCCAAACACACCTGGCACACATGTTGTTTTCTGGTAGAAGAGGGATTTCCAGGACTTTGGTGCTGGTAATAATAATCTCTTGGCTAGCAGTGGCTACAGTTTTCCCAGTGATTCGGTGCACCTGGTAAAAGGCATGTGGTCTCAGGTAACGGTCATCGGCTGTGCCAATAAACATCTGCAAGTTAACAGGTTTGTCTGTGTAACCTATAAGCTGTGGGAACAAAACAGAAGGCAGAATTAACCATACATGGCTGAAGCTAGTTTGCAGCTTACTGACAATTTTTACATTTTTACCCTGGCTTCTCTGAGAAGATTTTTTTATTTGTGTAAACCCCTAATTTTAATCCCAGGGTTATCTGGGCTAACTTTAATACTACCAATGTGCCACCATCCAAGTATCGGGAAGTATTTATGGGCCTACTTGGGAAACCCCATGTATAAATGGTGCCATTGGAACGTAATGGTGCAATAAGAATTTTTTACAATAAGAGTACACAGCTAAAGAAACAAATAGTTATGTTTATTTTCCATTTAGCCACTTTAGTTGACATTTTCTCAGTAACTACTAACCCGTTCACGTGAGAATCACATTAACATGACATACAGATATTTATAACGGTTAGATATATTCTGAGTAAATCTGTTTACTATACATATTTGTTATGTATTCAGTATATGATAGAAGTACATTCTACAGGTATAAAGCTTACATTACAACACAATGAACCTCTGAAAATATAATGTTGCAATTAAACCATGGTCTTTTTGGGGACTTTAGTGCACTCGTTGGGGCATTTTTTAATCCAATATAGATGTGGCTCATGACCAATTGCCGTATGTTCCAGGGTTGTTACAGTAATATACCATTTAATGTAGAATTTTATTATCCTTCCAGAGTCTCTCAGCAGAAAGGAAATTAAGTCACGGTAACTATAGTGTCACTCACCAAGATTGAGGGCTAAATGCAAAATCGCTTGTAGAGTGATAAAATGGACAGAGAAAAAGTACCAGCCAATCCGCTAACTACCATGTCACAAGCGCCGTTTGAAAAATTACAGGAGCTGGTTGGCTGGTACTTTCTCCCTCTCAATTTTATCACTCTCCAATCGATGACGGATCTAGCCCTATTGTTTAATGCCTTTCTTATCGGAGTAGTTTCCTATAGAGTGCCTCTATTATGTTAAGATCCACAGGAGCTGCTGTTAAATGTAGACAGTTCGTTATATACCACACTTGGCTACAACATGGGACTCCTAACCCATAATAAGACTGAAGGCCCATTAATGCATGCTTCCTTATTTCTCATCCATGACTGAACCTCCTCACTGTGAGCTGCCCTAGTATGATAATAATAAGGTGGGCAGCTGTTACAAGATAGTGAGGGGTGCCATTCACCAACATTACTCCCCTGACTCCCTTCTCTGCTGACTGGAAGCTCCTGAAACCTGTAACTGGAAACACTGCCTCCTGGATACGCCCCTTAGCTGCCAATCAATCTGCTGCTCTGCCTCCAGCTGCTCCTGCACCTTGAGCTTTCTGCGGCTGGCCACCTCCCCAACTCCACCCCAGGCTACGTGTGTGTGTGTGTGTGTGTGCGTGCAGGGAGTATTTCTCTCACCTTCATAGCCCTGCACCAACAGCCCTGAGGTCCACCTCTGCCACACCACCGCTGAAGCGGATGCTGGGACACTGCTGCACATGTCACAGTAGCTGACCATGACTGCAGGCTGCACACTAAGGAAGCTGGCTGTCGGCTCTGAATCTGCCCACTTGCGGCACTGGCTCTGCCCACTTGCAACTTTGGCTCCCCCCACTTCTGTCACAGACGTCACAGCTCCTCAGCATTACAATGGTGCCTTACATCTCCCGCTGTGTTGCCAGCATGGGGAGGATTGAGCACTGGAGGAAGGAATCAGGAGACTGCTGTCATTGCGACTGACAGCTCTTATATCTCCCTCTCCAGGAGGTCACATGACCCCCCTCCTGAGGTGATGCCCTACCCACTGGCAATCACCCCACTGGATGATTGACAGCTAGGAGCACAAGGAGTTGCTACAATGTTCCCTCAGTCACTGGCCACCAATATGTACATTAATTGGTTTACACATACCGTATTTATTCACATACATGCTAAAATGTATCATATCAATAAAAATACTGGGGTACATACATGCATTATTATTTTTACATTTGTAAGTCTCATATTGCAAAAAACATGGAATTGTTGTTTTCCCAAGTGTTTCAACAGTAATATTAAGACAAATCATGAAACACAAACTTACCTGAAATGGAAGTGCCAAACTATTGCAACTATGGCAATAACAGATACTGTATGTAATTTTGTAAGGGTTTCTGTCACTTATGAGATCAGCACAATAGAATATTTTAACAAGTTACCAGAGAGACATATTGTATCTTCATCAAGAACAGATCCACCACAAATTAAATCTTTATACAGTACTAGTGTCTGTTCGGATGTCTGGGAAAAAAAATACTAACACCGCAACATTAACACAGAGCATTTCAATATCCAAAGAAAACCTGATAATATTGCAGGGATTTTCTAGTAAAATTAGAGAATTTTACAATGGTATACAATTGGACAGCGAGTAATGAGCTTGTAGCCAGGAATCACAAGTGTATGGTTCGTGGTCATATTTTTTGTCATAATGGCGCATATCACTTATATACAAATTGGAAAGATAGGGACCTTGAGTCGAGGCTCGCTAAAACAGAAATGCAATGGTGTCACAACTGAGGGTCTGGGCTGACAGGAGGAAGCCTCAGTTGTAGGGGCTGGGATAAACTTAAACTTGGAAGGTTTAATCAGACCCCTGGAAATGTAAGTGTAGTGGAGAAGGATCACCCGAAGGTGTGACCATGACAACCAGGGTTTAAAAGTCAATAAAAGTTTTATTAACAAACTCCGTATTTTGCACAGCAGTAAATAAAGAACAAGCAGTGATTAATTGATACAGTTCCTGGATCACCAAGATCTTGGCTGGAGCCACAGAGCACTGGTAGGATATGGATCAGATGTTAAAGTCCCATAGATGGATTGTCCTTACCAGTCCTGTCTGTAGTAGTGAGGATAGCCGAGGAACACGTCAGCAGATGTAATTATTGGAGCTGGATCACTGTAGCTGAAAGGACTGCTGTGAATGCTGGATGGAACCAGCCAGATGATGAAAACACGGAGTGGATGCTGGATGGAACCAGCCAGATGATAGGATGAAGCTAGGGAGCGTGGATACTGGAAAGATGAAAGGTGGTTACCGATGGTTTGTGGATACTGCTGATATGGAGGTATCCGTTGGAACAACACCGGCACTTTAAGGAAGCTGGATACTGCTGGAAGCTGATCGCTGGAAGCAGATGGTTTGTAGCTGGAAGCTGGAGTAGTCACAGAGGACTGCAGAGTCAGGCTGCACCGCAAGATGGAAAGCAGGTGCAGGTCTCTTAGTGGCTGCTGGTAACAGGAGCTGAAAACCGGGAGAAACAATCACAGGAGAGAGAGAGACTGGAACAAGGTTTGACAACCAAAGCACTGACCACTTCCTGGCCCAGGCACAGGATACTTATACCTGCAGCAAGGCAGGCATTGGCTGGGCAATTATGCAGATTCCAGAAGCAGCGGATTGGTGGAAACTGAGGCATGTGATTGAAACCAACATGGCTGCGCCCATGTTAGCACTTGGAGGGAAAGTTAGTTTGAGAAACCATGTGGAGATTCGGCAGTAATGGCGGCGCAGACCGCGGAAGGCAGGAGACGTCACACTGCAACCTGCACACTGGAACCACATGGATGACAGCGGAGATCGCGGCAGACATGAAATGCCACACTGACAATCAGTAATCCGGAAACACAGGAGCGGCGGCCGCAGAGGCTGGAGACGCCAAACGTGATGCCGCTGTGACAGCGTCTCAGAGTGACAGGAGGGAGATGTAGAGCATGGACATCAGTAACAGAGGTGAGATCCGGCCCTGGAACGCTGAGCCAGCCTCAGGAGACATCTAAATGGCAAATAATGGCGTCCAGATACCCGGATCGTGACAGCAACCCTCCCTTTAGGAGTGGCCCCAGGACACTTCTTAGGCTTCTGAGGAAATTTAGAGTGAAAATTCCGGACCAAGGCAGGAGCATGGACATCCGCAGCATTGATCCAAGACCGTTCTTCAGGACCATAGCTCTTCCAGTCGATAAGATATTGCAACTGACCGTAACGGTAACGTGAATCCAGAATCTTGGCAACTTCATACTCAACTCCCCGTTGAGTCTGGACTTTAGGAGCCAGAGGTAGTGCAGAATGAAAGCGATTCAGAATCCGTGGTTTCAGAAGGGAAACATGGTAACTGGAGTCTGTAAGCAACAGGATTGACGACTTGTTCAACTCGAAAAGGACCAATGTAACGAGGTGCAAACTTCATGCTGGGAACTCTTAACCTCAGATTCTTCGTAGATAACCACACACGATCACCCACCTTGAGAGCAGGAACTGCCCTACGCTTCCTATCCGCAAACTTCTTGTATCTAAATGATGCTTTGAGCAGAGCCGCTCGTACATTTTTCCAGTTATTTGAAAACTGGCGTAAGGTGATATCCACTGCTGGTACCGAAGTTGCTGGAAGCGGCTGGAATTCTGGAACTTTAGGGTGGAAACCATAGTTAATGAAGAATGGTGTTGAAGATGAGGAATGATATTGGTTGTTCTGGCTGAACTCGGCCCAGGGAAGGAGTTGAACCCAGTCGTCTTCAGAGGAAGATACATAGATGCGGAGGAAGGCCTCCAAGTCCTGATTCACCCTCTCAGTTTGACCATTGGTCTGAGGATGGTAAGCTGTAGAAAACTTTAATTTGACTTGGAGGGCTTGACACAAACTTCGCCAGAACTTGGCTACAAATTGTACTCCTCTATCAGAGATGATCTCTTCAGGAAGACCGTGAAGTCGGAAGATTTCTTGAATGAATACTTGAGCCAACTTGGAAGCTGACGGAAGACCGGTGAGAGGAATGAAATGTGCCATCTTGGTGAATCGGTCAACTACCACCCAGATGGTATTAAACTTGTTGCACATAGGCAGGTCTGTAACAAAGTCCATCGACAAATGGGTCCATGGTCGACGGGGAACGGATAATGGAACCAGTTGCCCCGCAGGTGACTGGCGGGATACTTTGTGTTGGGCACATTTTGGGCAAGATGCAATAAACTCCATGGCGTCCTTCTTCAGAGTTGGCCACCAATAAGACCTAGAGATAAACTTAAGGGTTTTCTGAATGCCTGTATGTCCGGCGAAACGGGAAGCATGGGCCCAATGCATGAGCTTCTTCCTTAATACCGGTTTCACAAAACTTTTCCCTGGTGGGGGCGTAGAGTCCATCCTTACCGTGGAGAATGCCAACGGATTAATAATAGGATGCTTGTCAGAAGACTCCGACTCATTTTCTTGCTCCCAAGAGCGGGAAAGGGCATCGGCCTTGCGATTCTGAGAGCCCGGACAGAACTGGAGTTTAAAGTCGAACCTGGAAAAGAAAAGTGCCCATCTGGCCTGACGAGGGTTAAGACATTGTGCGCCTTTCAGATATAAAAGATTCTTGTGGTCGGTGAGTATGGTAACTGAATGAGAAGCTCCCTCCAACAGATATCTCCACTCCTCTAGAGCGAATTTGATTGCCAACAACTCCTGATCGCCAATGGCATAGTTGCGCTCAGCTGGGGAGAACTTCCGGGAGAAGAAACTGCAAGGATGTAGATGACCATCTTTAGCTCTCTGGGATAACACCGCTCCTACTCCAACGGAGGAGGCATCCACCTCTAGAATGAAAGGAGAGTCGATGTCAGGCTGTTTCAAAACCGGAGCAGAGATGAATCGTTGCTTTAAAAGATGAAAAGCTTGCGTAGCTTCTTCAGACCACTTGGACGGATTAGCACCCTTCTTAGTCAACGCAGTGATAGGCGCCACAATGGTGGAAAAGCCTCGTATAAACTTTCTGTAGTAATTGGCGAATCCTAAAAACCTCTGGACCCCTTTGAGGGTTAAGGGTATCGGCCAATTCTGGATTGCTTGTAGTTTCTCAGGATCCATCTCTAGTCCGGAACCGGACACAATGTAGCCTAGAAACGGAATGGAATTGACTTCAAAAACACACTTCTCTAATTTGCAATAGAGATGATTGACTCGGAGACGGGACAGAACCTCCTTTACCCAGAAACGATGTTCCTCTAGATTATTGGCAAAGATGAGTATATCATCTAGATAAACAACGACAGGGCGATATAAGATGTCTCTGAAGATCTCATTCACGAAATGCTGGAAGACAGCTGGAGCATTACTTAATCCGAAGGGCATGACGAGGTACTCATAATGTCCATCACGGGTGTTAAAGGCGGTCTTCCACTCGTCACCCTCTCGGATCCGGATGAGATTGTAGGCACCCCTCAAATCTAACTTTGTAAAGATGGTTGCTCCGCTAACTCTATCGAAGAGTTCTGTAATCAAGGGTAAAGGATATCGGTTCTTAACGGTAATGTCGTTCAAGCCTCTGTAGTCGATGCACGGCCGCAGGCCACCGTCATTCTTCTTCTCGAAGAAGAAACCTGCACATGCTGGGGAAGAAGAAGGTCGGACGAAACCCTTCGCCAGATTCTCCTTAATGTATTCTTCCATAGAATGCGTCTCTGGTATGGACAACGGGTAAGTTCGGCCTCGAGGTGGAACCTTCCCTGGGATGAGATCAATTGGACAGTCCCATTCCCTATGAGGAGAAAGGATGTCAGCAGAAGCTTTACTGAACACGTCCGTGTTGTCTCGATATGGAGGAGGTGGAACATCAGACGACCTAGAGGAGGAAGAACAAACAGGAAGCACTTTGGACAAACAGGTCTCAGCACAGGAGGGACCCCATGCTAGTATTTGCGTAGTCTTCCAGTCAATCGATGGATTGTGGAGGCTAAGCCATGGAAGGCCCAAAACCACTGGATGTGTGGCTCTTGGAATGACTAAAAAAGAAATAAATTCTGAATGAAGAACTCCTACTTTCAGACGAACTGGTAGAGTCCTTAGAGAAATAACTGCATCAAAAATCTTACTGCCATCCACGGCAGTTAAGGAAATGGATGAGGAAAGTCTCTCGGTGGGTAGGGACCACCGTTTAACATATGCTTCAGTTATGAAATTCCCAGCTGCTCCGGAATCTAGGAGGGCAATGACGTTCCTATAACATTGAGCAATTTGAAGCGAGACTGGGAGATTACAATCATGGGGAGATGGAGAGGAAAGCATTACTCCTAGCCGGCCCTCTCCTTGGCGAGCTAGGACTTGAAGTTTCCCGGACGTTTGGGACAAGCATTGATTGCGTGAGACGGAGCTGCACAGTAAAGACAGAGGGACTCGGAAAGACGTCTTCGGCGCTCAGCAGGAGATAGACGGGAACGACCAATTTGCATGGGTTCATCTTTGGATGGAGACGGTTGACGAGGAGGAGGAGCAGAAGATTTTGGAGTAGAAGACCTTCCCCGCTCAGTTGCTCTTTCTCTGAACCGTATATCAACTTTTGTGCATAAAGAGATTAGCTCATCCAACTTAGAGGGCAAGTCTCTGGTAGCTAACTCATCCTTGATGCGTTCTGATAAGCCATGCAAGAATGCAGCATACAGGGCTTCGTCGTTCCATGCCAGTTCGGATGCCAGGATCTTGAACTGTATTAGATACTGTCCCACAGTACGCGTTCCTTGGCGTAAACGGAGAATCTCAGAAGAAGCTGAAGTTATTCGGCCTGGCTCGTCGAAGATGCGCCTGAATGTTGTTACAAAGTCAGTATAGGAGGACAGCAGGGTATCAGACTTCTCCCATAAAGGTGATGCCCAGTCAAGGGCTGAGCCACTAAGGAGGGAAATAATATAGGCAATTTTAGTACGGTCACTGGGAAAACTGCCGGGTTGTAGCTCAAAGTGAATTTCACATTGATTGAGAAATCCCCTGCAGAATCTTGGAGATCCATCAAATTTTGCTGGCGTTGGAAGATGAAGACGTGGAGCAGAAATGGGTAAGGTGGGTGGGGTTACAGCTGGTGTCACTGTGGTGGACGCACCGGATGCGCCAGATCCACGGAGGGTCGTTTGGATCCCATCCAGCCGAGTAGAGAGATCCTGGAGACAGCGGATAATGTGACCTTGTGCAGCCTCCTGATGTTCGAGTCTGGCTGCCAGTTCTTGCATCGGCCTGGCCGCTTGATCCTGGTCTCCGGCTGGATTCATATGGTCAGTGCTTACTGTCACAACTGAGGGTCTGGGCTGACAGGAGGAAGCCTCAGTTGTAGGGGCTGGGATAAACTTAAACTTGGAAGGTTTAATCAGACCCCTGGACATGTAAGTGTAGTGGAGAAGGATCACCCGAAGGTGTGACCATGACAACCAGGGTTTAAAAGTCAATAAAAGTTTTATTAAAAAACTCCGTATTTTGCACAGCAGTAAATAAAGAACAAGCAGTGATTAATTGATACAGTTCCTGGATCACTAAGATCTTGGCTGGAGCCACAGAGCACTGGTAGGATATGGATCAGATGTTAAAGTCCCATAGATGGATTGTCCTTACCAGGCCTGTCTGTAGTAGTGAGGATAGCCGAGGAACACGTCAGCAGATGTCATTCTTGGAGCTGGATCACTGTAGCTGAAAGGACTGCTGTGAATGCTGGATGGAACCAGCCAGATGATGAAAACACGGAGTGGATGCTGGATGGAACCAGCCAGATGATAGGATGAAGCTAGGGAGCGTGGATACTGGAAAGATGAAAGGTGGTTACCGATGGTTTGTGGATACTGCTGATATGGAGGTATCTGTTGGAACAACACCGGCACTTTAAGGAAGCTGGATACTGCTGGAAGCAGATGGTTTGTAGCTGGAAGCTGGAGTAGTCACGGAGGACTGCAGAGTCAGGCTGCACCGCAAGATGGAAAGCAGGTGCAGGTCTCTTAGTGGCTGCTGGTAACAGGAGCTGGAGACCTGGAGAAACAATCACAGGAGAGAGAGAGAGACTGGAACAAGGTTTGACAACCAAAGCACTGACCACTTCCTGGCCCAGGCACAGGATACTTATACCTGCAGCAAGGCAGGCATTGGCTGGGCAATTATGCAGATTCCAGAAGCAGCGGATTGGTGGAAACTGAGGCATGTGATTGAAACCAACATGGCTGCGCCCATGTTAGCACTTGGAGGGAAAGTTAGTTTGAGAAACCATGTGGAGATTCGGCAGTAATGGCGGCGCAGACCTCGGAAGGCAGGAGACGTCACACTGGCAACCTGCACACTGGAACCACATGGATGACAGCGTAGATCGCGGCAGACATGAAACGCCACACTGACAATCAGTAATCCGGAAACACAGGAGCGGCGTAGGCCGCAGAGGCTGGAGACGCCAAACGTGATGCCGCTGTGACAGCGTCTCAGAGTGACAGGAGGGAGATGTAGAGCATGGACATCAGTAACATAGGTGAGATCCGGCCCTGGAACGCTGAGCCAGCCTCAGGATACATCTAAATGGCAAATAATGGCGTCCAGATACCCGGATCGTGACAAATGGATTTTTAAATCATTGGTTCCAAATGGATTAAATGAGGATTTTGAAATGAAATGGTTTTTATGATTTTTTAATTGGATTTTACGGTTAATAGTATTGTACCTCTTTTCTCTTTTTTTACATATATTTATGGACTATTTATGGACCCATTGTGGACGTTTTGTCTTGTGGAATGTATTGCACCTTTAATTATCTGGAAGATTTTAATTCGTTGGAACGCAGTGATAACTTCCTGATATAACAATTTCCGCCGGAGTAATTAAGGCACCGCACTTTTATGTGAAATGTAAAGTCCGCTGGAACGCATTAACAACTTCCGGTATGACATAATTTCCGTCCGAAAATAATGCTGAAAGGAGACGTCACTTCCGCCGGAAATGTGTTGGAATGTGCCCGGCCGCGGACAGCGGAAACATGAGGGAGGACTTTACAAGATTACTTTCAGTATTAGGACAGGAAGTAACGTGTATAACGGACTTTGGAATGACAACACTTCCGGTAACGTCACGTATGACGTACCGGCGGTAAAATCAATTACAATGTACCCGATTAGAAGGGGTATAAGTATAGGAGCTCATTGTCTCTCACCATGCTTCTGAGGAAGGACGGGTTGTCCGAAAAGCTTTAGGCTGCTGGTGAGTATAATCTGAGGGATAGCTCCATTTGATCAACGAATTACCGCAGGAGGTGAAAGAATCCCGGGCTTTCGGTCTCTGAACCCCATTCGATCTGGGACGGGTAATAGAGTGGAACTTGTGAGCTGTGATGCTCCCCAACCACAATTTGTGGTGATATGCTTGTATACTATGTTTTTAATGCGAGTCTAATGTAATAAAAATAAGATTTTAAACCTACCGGTAAATCTTTTTCTCCTAGTCCGTAGAGGATGCAGGGGACTCCGTAAGGACCATGGGGTATAGATGGGCTCTGCAGGAGACATGGGCACTCTAAAGACTTTAGATGGGTGTGCACTGGCTCCTTCCTCTATGCCCCTCCTCCAGACCTCAGTTAAAAGAACTGTGCCCAGAGGAGACGGACAGTACGAGGAAAGGATTTTTGTTAATCTAAGGGCAAGATACATACCAGCCCACACCATCCACACCGTACAACATGGAATATACGAACCAGTTAACAGTATGAAACAAAACAGCATCAGCCAGAGACTGATCAAAACTGTAACATAACCCTTATGTAAGCAATAACTATATACAAGCCTTGCAGAATTTAGTCCGCACTGGGACGGGCGCCCAGCATCCTCTACGGACTAGGAGAAAAAGATTTACCGGTAGGTTTAAAGTCTTATTTTCTCTTACGTCCTAGAGCAGTGGTTCTCAAACTCGGTCCTCGGGACCCCACACAGTGCATGTTTTGCAGGTAACCCAGCAGGTGCACAGGTGAATTAATTACTCACTGACACATTTTAAAAGGTACACAGGTGGAGCTAATTATTTCACTTGTGATTCTGTGAAGAGACCTGCAAAACATGCACTGTGTGGGGTCCTGAGGACCGAGTTTGAGAACCTGTGTCCTAGAGGATGCTGGGCACTCCGTAAGGATCATGGGGATTATACCAAAGCTCCAGACCGGGCAGGAGAGTGCGGATGACTCTGCAGCACCGATTGAGCAAACATGAGGTCCTCATCAGCCAAGGTATCAAACGTATAGAATCTAGAAAAAGTGTTTCAACCCGACCAAGTAGCTGCTCGGCAAAGTTGTAATGCCAAGACACCTTGGGCAGCCGTCCAAGAAGAGCCCACCTTCCTAGTGGAATGGGCCTTTACCGAATTTGGTAACGGCAATCCAGCCGTAGAATGAGCCTGCTGAATCGTGTTACAGATCGAGCGGGCAATAGACTGCTTAGAAGCAGGAGCGCCAACCTTGTTGGCTGCATACAGGACAAACAGTGCCTCTGTTTTCCTAACCCGAGCCGTCCTGGCTACATAAACTTTTAAGGCCCTGACTACATCAAGAGACTTGGAATCCTCCAAGTCACCCGTAGCCACAGGCACCACAATAGGTTGGTTCATATGAAACGATGAAACCACCTTAGGCAGAAATTGAGGACGAGTCCTCAACTCTGCTCTATCCACATGGAAAATCAGATAGGGGCTTTTGTGAGTCAAAGCCGCCAATTCGAACACCCACCTCGCAGATGCCAAGGCCAACAACATGACCACTTTCCAAGTGGGAAATTTTAACTCAACTGTTTGAAGAGGTTCAAACCAGTGTGACTTAAGGAACTGTAACACCACGTTAAGGTCCCATGGCACCACTGGGGGCACAAAAGGAGGCTGGATGTGCAGCACTCCCTTTACAAAAGTCTGGACTTCTGGGAGAGAAGCCTATTCCTTCTGAAAGAATATTGACAGGACCGAAATCTGCACTTTAATGGAGCCTAACTTTAGGCCCATATCCACTCCTGTCTGCAGAAAGTGGAGAAAACGGCCCAGGTGGAAATCTTCCGTAGGAGCATTCTTGGCTTCACACCAAGATACATATTTCCTCCAGATACGGTGATAATGTTTCGCCGTCACCTCCTTCCTAGCTTTTATAAGAGTAGGGATGACTTCCCCCGGAATACCTTTCCTAGCTAGGATTTGGCGTTCAACCGCCATGCCGTCAAACGTAACCGCGGTAAGTCTTGGAACACGCAGGGCCCCTGCTGCAACAGGTCCTCCTCATTTCCTGAAAATCAGAATACCAGGCCCTTCGAGGCCAATCCGGAACAATGAGTATTGTCTGGACTCTTTTTCGTCTTATGATTCTCAGTATTTTTGAGATGAGTGGAAGAGGAGGGAAGACATAGACCGACGGAAACACCCACGGTGTCACCAGGGCGTCTAACGCTACAGCCTGAGGGTCCCTTGACCTGGAACAATAACCTCCGAAGTTTCTTGTTGAGGCGTAACGCCATCATGTCTATTTGAGGAAGCCCCCAACGACTTGTTATCTCTGCAAAAACTTCTTGATGAAGACCCCACTCTCCTGGATGGAGATCGTGTCTGCTGTGGAAGTCTGCTTCCCAGTTGTCCACTCCCGGAATGAAGATTGCTGACAGAGTGCTTACGTGATTTTCCCCCCAGCGAAGAATCCTGGTGGCTTCCGCCATTGCCACTCTGCTCCTTGTCCCGCCTTGGCGGTTTACATGAGCCACTGCTGTAACGTTGTCCGACTGAATCAGAACAGGTAGGTCGCGAAGAAGATTCTCCGCTTGTCGTAGGCCGTTGTATATGGCCCTTAATTCCAGCACTATGATGTGTAAACAAGCCTCCTGGCTTGACCACAGTCCCTGAAAATGTCTTCCTTGTGTGACTGCTCCCCATCCTCGGAGGCTCGCGTCCGTGGTTACCAGAACCCAGTCTTGAATGCCGAACCTGCGACCCTCTAGAAGGTGAGCACTCTGCAGCCACCACAGGAGAGACACCCTGGCGGACAGGCTTATTTTCTGATGTATTTGTAGATGGGACCCCGGCCACTTGTCCAGAAGGTCCCACTGAAATGTCCTCGCATGGAACTTGCCGAAGGGGATGGCCTCGTAGGCCGCCACCATCTTTCCCAGTACTCGAGTGCATTGATGAACTGACTCTCTTTTTGGCTTTAACAGGTCTCTGACCATGCTCTGGAAATCCTGGGCTTTTTCCGTTGGGAGAAAAACCCTCTTCTTTTCCGTGTCCAGAATCATGCCTAAAAATGATAGCCGAGTCGTTGGAATCAACTGTGACATTGACAGATTTAGGATCCAGCCGTGTTGCTGCAGCACTCTCAGGGAGAGTGACACGCTTTTCAGCAACTGATCTCTCGATCTCGCTTTTATCAGGAGATCGTCCAAGTATGGGTGTGATTTGCCTGCGTAGGAGCACCATCATTTCCGCCATTACCTTGGTGAAAATCCTCGGGGCCGTGGACAGCCCAAACGGCAACGTCTGAAACTGGTAATGACAGTCCTGTACAGTGAATCTCAGGTACGCCTGATGAGGAGAAATGAGGACATGAAGGTATGCATCCTTTATGTCTAGTGATACCACAAAATCCCCCCCTTCCAGGCTGGAGATCACTGCCCGGAGAGATTCCATCTTGAATTTGAACCTCTTTAGATACAGGTTTAGGGATTTTAGAATCAGAATGGGTCTGACCAAGCCATCCGGTTTCGGGACCACAAATAGGGTTGAATAGTACCCTTACCCCTGTTGTATTAGGGGAACCTTGATAATCACCTGCTGTCGGCACAGCTTTTGTATTGCAGCTAAAACTATTTCCCTCTCTGTGGGAGAAGCTGGCAAAGCCGACTTGAAAAATCGGCGAGGAGGCACTCTTCAAATTCCAGTTTGTAGCCTTGGGATACAATTTCTATCACTCAAGGATCCAAATCTGACAGAACCCAGACCTGGCTGAAGAGTCGAAGACGTGCCCCCACCGGCGCGGACTCCCGCAGTGGAGCCCCAGCGTCATGCGGTAAATTTTGTAGAAGCCGGGGAGGACTCCTGTTCCTGGGAACTAGCCGTAGCAGGCATTCTTTTCCCTCTACCCATACCTCTGGCGAGGAAGGACGAGTCCTGACCTCTTCTGGACTTATGCGACCGAAAGGACTGCATCTGATATTGAGGTGTTTTCTTTTGCTGTGGGGGAACATAAGGCAAAAAAGAAGATTTACCCGCGGTAGCTGTGGAAACCAGGTCCGCGAGGCCCTCCCAAAATAAAACCTCGCCCTTGTAAGGCAAAGTGTCCATATGTCTCTTTGAATCGGCATCACCTGTCCATTGGCGGGTCCACAGGGCTCGCCAAGCAGAAATAGCCATGGCATTGGCTCTTGAACCCAACATCTCTCGCAGTGTCTCTCATAAATAACGCTGCGTCTTTAATATGACCCAAGGTCAATAAAATGTTATCCTTATCTAGGGTGTCAATGTCAGATGACAAGTTATCTGCCCATGCTGCTATTGCGCTACATACCCATGCCGACGCTACTGCCGGTTTGAGCAAGGCACCCGTATGTGTATAAATTGATTTTAAAGGTAGTCTCCTGTATGCGATCAGCAGGATCCTTGAGGGCTGCCGTGTCTGGAGACGATAGCGCCACCTTTTTGGACAAGCGCGTCAAAGCCTTGTCCACCGTAAACTGTCCTGTGCGGTGAAAAGATACGCCATAAGAATTCTCTTGGGAATCTGCAGTTTCTTGTCCGGAGTTTCCCATGGCTTTTTCAAATAAAGCGTTCAGCTCATGAGATTAGGGAAAGGTTACCTCAGGTTTCTTCTCCTTAAACATGAATACCCTCGTGTCAGGCACCGAGGGGTCCTCTGTGATATGCAAAACATCTTTTATTGCAATAATCATATAATGAATACTTTTGGCCACCCTTGGGTGTAACTTCGCATCATCGTAGTCGACACTGGAGTCAGAATCCGTGTCGGTATCAGTGTCTGCTACCTGGAACAGGGGACGTTTATGAGAGCCCGAAGGGCCTTGTGACACAGTCAAAGCCATGGATTGACTCCCTACTTTTTCTCTTGACTCTGCTTTGTCCAATCTTTTATGTAATAAAGACACATTTGCATTTAAAACAATCCACATATCCAACCAATCAGGTGTCGGCATCGCCGACGGAGACACCACAATCTGCTCTACCTCCTCCTTAGACGAGCCTTCCGCTTCAGACATGTCGACACACACGTACTGACACTCCCACACACACTGGGATATACAATTATGGGGACAGCCCCCCAATAAGGCCCTTTGGAGAGACAGAGAGAGAGTATGCCAGCACACACCCAGCGCCACTGGACACTAGAATAGAATCACAGATTCTACAGCGCTCTTTTATAGAATAAATAATACACTCACTGCGCCAATTAAATGTGCCCCCCCCCCCCTCTTTTTTTGCTCAGCAGGGGAGAGTCCGGGGAGCAGCTTCTCTGCAGCTTGCTGTGGAGAAAAATGGCGCTGGTTAGTGGCGGAGGATGAAACTCCACCCCCTCAACGGCGGGCTTCGGTCCCGCTCAAATTCTTTATACTGGCGGGGGTCTTTCAATATACTGCCTCCGCAGTATCTAATATATTAGCCAGTGTCCCTTGAGGTGAATATTGCTGCCCAGGGCGCCCGCCCTGCACCCGTACAGTGCCTTCTGTGTGTGTATGTGTGGGAGCAATGGCGCGCAGCGTTACCGCTGCGCGGTACGTCAGTGAAGATCTGAAGTCTTCTGCCGCCTGTGAAGTCTTCTTTCTTCTTATACTCACCCGGCGGCTTCTATCTTACGGCTCTGTGAGGAGGACGGCGGCGCGGCTCCGGGACGAACAGCGAGGACGACACCTGTGTTCCGACCCTCTGGAGCTAATGGAGTCCAGTAGCCTAAGAAGCAGAGCCTATCAGTTAAGTAGGTCTGCTTCTCTCCCCTCAGTCCCACGATGCAGGGAGCTTGTTGCCAGCAGTGCTCCCTGAAAATAAAAAAACCTAACAAAAAGTCTTTTCAGAGAAACTCAGTGGAGCTCCCCTGCAGTGCATCCAGTCTCCTCTGGGCACAGGATCTAACTGAGGTCTGGAGGAGAGGCATAGAAGGAGGAGCCAGTGCACACCCATCTAAAGTCTTTAGAGTGCCCATGTCTCCTGCGGAGCCCGTCTATACCCCATGGTCCTTACGGAGTCCCCAGCATGCTCTAGGACGTAAAAGAAAAAAAAATAATAAAGTTGATGTTAGATTACTGTTGTACCGCATACATAATTAACACAAGAAAATATGACATTTAAAACCTTTAAAACTTGAGTACATAACTGAAGTTGAGTCAACAATCTAATTTTTCCCTGGTTTGGAACCTGTTGTTATGGTCTGTAATTTTCCTTAAAGTGTTAGCAGAAAGTGTATACTGCCTTCCAGCACGTCCTTGGATAGTAGGCACCTCCATTACACAGAGGACGTGAATAAAAGGAACAAAACAATTATCTCTTGAAGGCCAGGACAGCACTTTTGTTGATTGGTTTCGTTTCATGACTTATACCAGCACATCTTGTTACTTCTCATTACACTGAATGATATACCCAATGTACCAGCTGTTATCATACACTGCTGTTATGTATGTTCCAGGTTGCAGATCACTTTTGCCTACATTTTTGTGACTGTGGTCATAGTGACACTTATACCCCTTTTCCACTAGCTCAAAAAACACGGGTAAATGCACATGGGCGCGCATTTACCAGTGTTTTTTGCTAGTGGAAACGGATCCCTCTGCAAAAACCCAGATCAAGTGATCCAGGAATCCTACCCGGGTAGCTTACCGGGTTGAACACGAGTTCAACCCGGTAAGCTGTGCAGTGTAAACGGAAGCCGTAACGATGCGACACTGCTCCCGTTCACAGTGTATGTGATCCCGTTCACAGTGTATGTGATCTCCCAGCGCTGCCCCTGCCGCGTCACCAACCCGGCAAAATGCCGGGTTGGTGAGTGAAGTGGGAAAGGGGGCTCTGATGCGGGTCGCAGCCGAGTAGCACCCGTGTCAGGCTCCCGAATGCGACCCGCATCACTAGTGGAAAAGAGGTATAACTCTGGTTCCTGCTGTCTTCATGTCGTCTGATGACAACCGATATACAGTATGTGCAGCTCATCATTACTAATAGGCCGAAATCTGTGATGACTACGTGTTCCTGCCACAGTCTTTGCTGTTTCTAAACGGCTATGCTTCTTGATTTTGCAGTCTTGTATTTCATTTTGTGACACGTAAAAAAAATAAGATTTTACTTACCGGAAAATCTATTTCTTGTAGTCCGTAGAGGATGCTGGGGACTCCGTAAGGACCATGGGAATAGACGGGCTCCGCAGGAGACATGGTCACTTTAAGAAAGACTTTGACTCTGGGTGTGCACTGGCTCCTCCCTCTATGCCCCTCCAGACCTCAGTTAGAGAAACTGTGCCCAGAGGAGACGGACAGTACAAGGAAAGGATTTTTGTAATCCAAGGGCAAGATTCATACCAGCCACACCAATCACACCGTATAACTTGTGATAAACTACCCAGTTAACAGTATGAAAAACAACATAGCATCAGTCCAAGACCGATGAAACTATAACATAACCCTTATTTAAGCAATAACTACATACAAGTCTTGCAGAAGAAGTCCGCACTTGGGACGGGCGCCCAGCATCCTCTACGGACTACGAGAAATAGATTTACCGGTAAGTAAAATATAATTTTCTCTAACGTCCTAGAGGATGCTGGGGACTCCGTAAGGACCATGGGGATTATACCAAAGCTCCCAAACGGGCGGGAGAGTGCGGATGACTCTGCAGCACCGATTGAGCAAACAGGAGGTCCTCCTCAGCCAGGGCATCAAACTTGTAGAACTTTGCAAAGGTGTTTGAACCCGACCAAGTAGCAGCTCGGCATAGTTGCAGTGCCGAGACCCTCGGGCAGCCGCCCAAGACGAGCCCACCTTCCTAGTGGAATGGGCCTTAACAGATTTTGGTAACGGCAATCCAGCCGTAGAATGCGCCTGCTGAATCGTGCTACAGATCCAGCGAGCAATAGTCTGCTTTGAAGCAGGGCCGCCAACTTTGTTGGCTGCATACAGGACAAACAGTGCTTCTGTTTTTCTGATCCTAGCCGTTCTGGCCATGTAAATTTTCAAAGCCCTGACTACATCAAGGGACTCGGAATCCTCCAAGTCACGGGTAGCCACAGGCACGACAATAGGTTGGTTCATATGAAAGGATGAGACCACCTTAGGTAGGAATTGAGGACGGGTCCGCAATTCCGCTCTATCCATATGGAAAACCAGATAGGGGCTCTTATGTGATAAAGCCGCCAATTCCGACACTTGCCTAGCCGAAGCCAAGGCTAACAACATGACCACCTTCCAGGTGAGATATTTCAACTCCACTGTCTTAAGTGGTTCAAACCAATGTGACTTAAGGAAACTTAACACCACGTTAAGGTCCCAAGGCGCCACCGGAGGTACAAAAGGAGGCTGAATATGCAGTACTCCCTTCACAAAAGTCTGTACTTCAGGTAATGAGGCCAATTACTTTTGAAAGAAAATGGATAAGGCCGAAATCTGAACTTTAATGGAGCCTAATTTTAGGCCCAAATTCACTCCAGTTTGTAGGAAGTGAAGAAAACGGCCCAGGTGGAACTCCTCCGTAGGAGCATTCCTGGCCTCATACCAAGAAACATATTTTCGCCATATTCGGTGATAATGTTTAGATGTCACGTCCTTCCTAGCCTTTATTAGCGTAGGAATGACCTCATCCGGAATACCTTTTTCCGCTAGAATCCGGCGTTCAACCGCCATGCCGTCAAACGCAGCCGCGGTAAGTCTTGGAACAGACGGGGACCTTGCTGTAACAGGTCCTGCCTTAGAGGAAGAGGCCACGGATCCTCTGTGAGCATTTCTTGCAGATCCGGATACCAGGTCCTTCGTGGCCAATCTGGAACAATGAGAATTGTTCTCACTCCTCTTTTTCTTATTATCCTAAACACCTTGGGTATGAGAGGAAGAGGAGGAAACACATATACCGACTGGAACACCCACGGTGTCACTAGAGCGTCCACAGCTATCGCCTGAGGGTCTCTTGACCTGGCGCAATACCTTTGCAGCTTTTTGTTGAGACGGAATGACATGTCTATTTGGGGTAGTCCCCACCGACTTGCAATCTGCGCGAAGACTTCCTGATGAAGACCCCACTCTCCCGGACGCAGATCGTGTCTGCTGAGGAAGTCTGCTTCCCAGTTGTCCACTCCCGGATGAACACTGCTGAGAGAGCGCTTACATGATTCTCCGCCCAGCGAAGAATCCTGGTGGCTTCCGCCATTGCCACTCTGCTCCTTGTGCCGCCTTGGCGGTTTACATGAGCTACTGCAATGATGTTGTCTGACTGGATCAGAACTGGTCGATTGCGAAGTAAGATCTCCGCTTGACGTAGGGCGTTGTATATGGCCCTTAGTTCCAGGATGTTGATGTGAAGACAAGTCTCTTGACTTGACCAAAGTCCTTGGAAATTTCTTCCCTGTGTGACTGCTCCCCAACCTCGGAGGCTCGCGTCCGTGGTCACCAGGATCCAGTCCTGAAAGCCGAACCTGCGGCCCTTTAGAAGGTGAGCACTGTTTAGCCACCACAGGAGAGATACTCTGGCCCTGGGGGACAGGGTGATCCTCTGATGCAATTGCAGATACGACCCGGACCATTTGTCCAATAGGTCCCATTGGAAGGTCCTTGCATGGAATCTGCCGTATGGAATGGCTTCGTATGTTGCCACCATCTTTCCCAGAACTTGAGGGCAATGATGCACTGACACTTGTTTTGGTTTCAACAAGTTCATGACTAGAGTCATGAGTTCCTGCGCTTTTTCCGTCGGAAGAAAAACCCTTTTCTGGCCTGTGTATAGAATCATGCCCAAGAAGGGCAGACGAGTTGTAGGATTCAGCTGCGACTTTGGAATATTGAGAATCCAGCCGTGTCGCTGTAACACATTCAGTGAAAGTGATACACTGCTCAGCAACTTCTCCCTTGATCTCGCTTTTATGAGGAGATTGTCCAAGTACGGGATAATTGCGACACACTGCTTGCGCAGGAGCACCATCATTTCCGCCATTACCTTGGTGAAAATTCTCGGGGCCGTGGAAAGCCCAAACGGCAACGTCTGAAATTGGTTATGACAATCCTGTACCGCAAATCTCAGGTACGCCTGATGCTGAGGATATATGGGGACATGCAGGTATGCATCCTTTATGTCCAGAGATACCAAAAAATATCCCCCTTCTAGGCTGGCGATGACCGCCCTGAGCGATTCCATCTTGAACTTGAACCGTTTTAAGTAAAGGTTCAGGGATTTTAAATTCAACATGGGTCTGACCGAACCGTCCG
The DNA here is from genome assembly GCF_028390025.1 of Pseudophryne corroboree. Classification (NCBI taxonomy): domain Eukaryota; kingdom Metazoa; phylum Chordata; class Amphibia; order Anura; family Myobatrachidae; genus Pseudophryne; species Pseudophryne corroboree. The sequence continues at coordinate 222,192,463 of NC_086454.1, read as the reverse complement.
GTTTCGGAACCACAAACAGTTGAGTAGTACCCCTGCCCTCTTTGAAGCAGGGAAACCTCTACCACCACTTGTTGCAGACACAATTTGTGAATTGCCTGTAAAACTATCTCCCTTTCTAGGGGTTGTTTCGGTAGGGCCGATTTGAAAAACCGGCAAGGGGGCACTTCTTCGAATTCTAGCTTGTAACCCTGGGAAACAATTTCTATTGCCCATGGATCCACCTGTGAGTGGACCCAGACGTGGCTGAACAGTCGAAGACGTGCCCCCACAGGAGCCGACTCCCTCAGGGGAGCCCCAGCGTCATGCGATGGATTTAGCAGAGGCCGGGGAGGACTTCTGTTCCTGGGAATTAGCTGTAGTGTGCAGCTTTTTCCCTCTGCCCTTACCTCTGGCAAGAAAGGACGATCCACGTGCTCTCTTGCTTTTATTGGGACGAAAGGACTGCATTTGATAATGAGGCGCTTTCTTAGGTTGTGAGGGAATATATGGCAAAAAATTTGATTTACCTGCCGTAGCGACGAGATCCGAGAGGCCCTCTCCGAACAATTCCTCACCGTTGTAAGGCAACAACTCCATATGCCTCTTAGAGTCGGCATCACCTGTCCACTGCCGGGTCCATAAGCCACGCCTAGCAGAAATAGACATAGCGTTTATTCTGGAACCCAGTAAACTAATGTCTCTTTGAGCATCTCTCATATATAGGACAGCATCTTTTATATGCCGTAGGGTCATTAAAATGGTATCCTTATCAAGAGTCTCAATATCTGCTGATAAGGAATCGGTCCATGCTGCTACAGCACTACAAACCCAGGCCGACGCAATAGCCGGTCTGAGTAACGTACCAGAATGTGTGTAAATGGACTTCAAGGTAACCTCCTGCTTGCGGTCAGCAGAATCCTTGAGGGTAGCTGTATCTTGGGATGAAAGCGCTATCTTTTTTGATAAGCGTGTTAAAGCTTTGTCCACCCTAGGGGAGGATTCCCACCGTATTCTGTCCTGTGACGGGAAAGGATACGCTACAAGAATCCTTTTGGGAATCTGCAGTTTTTTGTCTGGAGTTTCCCACGCTTTTTCGCATAAATCGTTCAGCTCATGTGAGGAAGGAAAGGTGACCTCTGGTTTCTTTCCCTTAAACATGTGCACCCTCTTGTCAGAGACAGGGGGTTCCTCAGTGATATGCAAAACATCTTTTATAGCGATAATCATATATCGAATAAATTTTGCCACCCTTGGCTGCAATTTTGCATCTTCATAGTCGACACGAGTCTGAGTCCGTGTCGGTATCTGTGTCAGCTATTTGGGATAGTGGGCGCTTCTGAGACCCCGAAGGTCCAGGCGACATTGGGACAGGCATGGGTTGACTCCCTGACTGTAATCCCAGCTTCAGCTTTGTCTAATCTTTTGTGCAGTAAATTAACATTTGCACTCAAAACATTCCACATATCCATCCAGTCAGGTGTTGGCACTGCTGACGGAGACCTAGCATTCATACACTCCCCCTCCTCTTTAGATGAGCCTTCAATCTCAGACATGTCGACACACGCGTAACGACACACCGCACACACACACACACACACACACACACACACAGGGAAGCCCTTCTGAAGACAGGTTCCCCACCAGGCCCTTTGGAGAGGCACAGAGAGAATATGCCAGCACACACCCCAGCGCTATATGAGCCAGGAAAAACACTGTGTTTACCTAGTAGCGCCTGTAATAATAAGAATTTACTTACCGATAATTCTATTTCTCGTAGTCCGTAGTGGATGCTAGGGACTCCGTAAGGACCATGGGGATTAGCGGCTCCGCAGGAGACTGGGCACATCTAAAGAAAGCTTTAGGACTAGCTGGTGTGCATTGGCTCCTCCCCCTATGACCCTCCTCCAAGCCTCAGTTAGGATACTGTGCCCGGACGAGCGTACACAATAAGGAAGGATCTTGAATCCCGGGTAAGACTCATACCAGCCACACCTATCACACCGTATAACTTGTGATCTGAACCCAGTTAACAGCATGATAACAGAGGAGCTTCTAGAAAAGATGGCTCACTACAGCAATAACCCAATCTTTTTGGTAACAATAACTATGTACCAGTATTGCAGACAATACGCACTTGGGATGGGCGCCCAGCATCCACTACGGACTACGAGAAATAGAATTATCGGTGAGTAAATTCTTATTTTCTCTAACGTCCTAAGTGGATGCTGGGGACTCCGTAAGGACCATGGGGATTATACCAAAGCTCCCAAACGGGCGGGAGAGTGCGGATGACTCTGCAGCACCGAATGAGAGAACTCCAGGTCCTCCTCAGCCAGGGTATCAATTTTGTAGAATTTTACAAACGTATTTGCTCCTGACCAAGTAGCTGCTCGGCAAAGTTGTAAAGCCGAGACCCCTCGGGCAACCGCCCCTAGATGAGCCCACCTTCCTTGTGGAGAGGGCATTTACAGATTTTTTGGCTGTGGCAGGCCTGCCACAGAATGTGCAAGCTGAATTGTACTACAAATCCAACGAGCAATAGTCTGCTTAGAAGCAGGAGCACCCAGCTTGTTGGGTGCATACAGGATAAACAGCGAGTCAGTTTTCCTGACTCCAGCCGTCCTGGATATTTTCAGGGCCCTGACAACATCTAGCAACTTGGAGTCCTCCAAGTCCCTAGTAGCCGCAGGCACCACAATAGGTTGGTTCAGGTGAAACGCTGAAACCACCTTAGGGAGAAACTGAGGACGAGTCCTCAATTCCCCCTGTCCGAATGGAAAATCAGATAAGAGCTTTTACAGGATAAAGCCGCCAATTCTGACACGCGCCTGGCCCCGGCCAGGGCCAACAGCATGACCACTTTCCATGTGAGATATTTTAACTCCACAGATTTAAGTGGTTCAACCCAATGTGACTTTTGGAAACCAAAACCTACATTGAGATCCCAAAGTGCCACTGGAGGCACAAAAGGAGGCTGTATATGCAGTACCCCTTTTACAAACGTCTGAACTTCAGGGACTGAAGCTAGTTCTTTTTGGAAGAAAATTGACAGGGCCGAAATTTGAACCTTAAAGGACCCCAATTTCAGGCCCATAGACACTCCTGTTTGCAGGAAATGTAGGAATCGACCCAGTTGAATTTCCTCCGTCGGGCCTTACTGGCCTCGCACCACGCAACATATTTTCGCCAAATGCGGTGATAATGTTTTGCGGTTACATCCTTCCTGGCTTTGATCAGGAAAGGGATGACTTCATCCGGAATGCCTTTTTTTCATTCAGGATCCGGCGTTCAACCGCCATGCCGTCAAACGCAGCCGCGGTAAGTCTTGGAACAGACAGGGTCCTTGCTGGAGCAGGTCCCTTCTTAGAGGTAGAGGCCACGGATCCTCCGTGAGCATCTCTTGAAGTTCCGGTTACCAATTCCTTCTTGGCCAATCCGGAGCCACGAATATAGTGCTTACTCCTCTCCATCTTATCAATCTCAGTACCTTGGGTATGAGAGGTAGAAGAGGGAACACATACACTGACTGGTACACCCACGGTGTTACCAGAGCGTCTACAGCTATTGCCTGAGGGTCCCTTGACCTGGCGCAATACCTGTCGAGTTTTTCCCAACGGTTTATAATCATGTGGAAGACTTCTGGGTGAAGTCCCCACTCTCCCGGGTGGAGGTCGTGTTGAGGAAGTCTGCTTCCCGACTGGATCAACACCGGCTGACCTTGAAGCAGAGGTCTTGCTAAGCTGAGAGCATTGTAAATGGCCCTTAGCTTTAGGATATTTATGTGAAGTGACGTCTCCAGGCTAGACTATAAGCCCTGGATATTCCTTCCCTGTGTGACTGCTCCCCAGCCTCGCAGGCTGGCATCCGTGGTCACCAGGACCCAGTCCTGAATGCCGAATCTGCGGCCCTCTAGAAGATGAGCACTCTGCAACCACCACAGGAGGGACACCCTTGTCCTTGGTGACAGGGTTATCCGCTGATGCATCTGAAGATGCGACCCGGACCATTTGTCCAGCAGGTCCCACTGGAAAGTTCTTGCGTGGAATCTGCCGAATGGGATTGATTCGTAGGAAGCCACCATTATACCCAGAACCCTTGTGCATTGATGCACTGAGACTTGGCTCGGTTTTAGGAGGTTCCTGACTATCTCGGATAACTCCCTGGCTTTCTCCTCCGGGAGAAACACCTTTTTCTGGACTGTGTCCAGGATCATCCCTAGGAACAGAAGACAAGTCGTCGGAACCAGCTGCGATTTTGGAATATTGAGAATCCAATCGTGCTGCCGCAACACTACCTGAGATAGTGCTACACCGACCTCCAACTGTTCCCTGGGTGCCGTGGACCATCCATACGGCAGCGTCTGAACTGATAGTGACAGTTCTGTACCATAAACCTGAGGTACCCTTGATGAGAAGGGTACATTTTTTACATGAAGGTAAGCATCCTTGATGTCCCGAGACATCATGTAGTCCCCTTCTTCCAGGTTCGCAATCACTGCTCTAAGTGACTCAATCTTGAATTTGAACCTCTGTATGTAAGTGTTCAAAGATTTTAGATTTATAATCGGTCTCACCAAGCCGTCCGGCTTTGGTACCACAACAGTGTGGAATAATACCCCGTTCCCTGTTGCAGGAGGGGTACCTTGATTATCACCTGCTGGGAATACAGCTTGTGAATGGCTTCCAAAACTATCTCCCTGTCAGAAGGAGACATCGGTAAAGCCGACTTTAGGAAACGGCGAGGGGGAGAAGTCTCGAATTCTAATTTGTACCCCTGAGTATCACCTGAAGGATCCAGGGGTCTACTTGCGAGTGAGCCCACTGCGCGCTGAAATTCATTGAGACGGGCCCCCCACCGTGCCTGATTCTGCTTGTAAAGCCCCAGCGTCATACTGAGGGCTTGGCAGAGGCGGGAGAGGGTTTCTGTTCCTGGGAACTGGCTGATTTCTGCAGCCTTTTTCCTCTCCCTCTGTCACAGGGCAGAAAAGAGGAACCTTTTGCCCGCTTGTCCACGAAAAGACTGCGCCTGATAATACGGCGTCTTCTCATGATGAGAGGCGACCTGGGGTACAAACGTGGATTTCCCAGCTGTTGCCGTGGCCACCAGGTCTGAAAGACCGACCCCAAATAACTCCTCCCCTTAATAAGGCAATATTTCCAAATGCCGTTTGGAATACGCATCACCTGACCACTGACGTGTCCATAACCCTCTACTGGTAGAAATGGACAACGTACTTAGACTTGATGCCAGTCGGCAAATATTCCGCTGTGCATCACGCATATATAGAAATGCATCTTTAAAATGCTCTATAGGCAATAATATACTGTCCCTATCTAAGGTAACAATATTTTCAGTCAGGGAATCCGACCACGCCAACCCAGCACTGCACATCCAGGCTGAGGCGATTGCTGGTCGCAGTATAACACCAGTATGTGTGTAATACATTTTAGGATATCCTCCTGCTTTCTATCAGCAGGATCCTTAAGGGCGGCCATCTCAGGAGAGGGTAGAGCCCTTGTTCTTACCAGCGTGTGAGCGCTTTATCCACCCTAGGGGGTGTTTCCCAACGCACCCTAACCTCTGGCGGGAAAGGATATAATGCCAATAACATTTTTATCAGTTGTTATCGGGGGAAACCCACGCATCATCACACACCTCATTTAATTTCTCAGATTCAGGAAAACTACAGGTAGTTTTTCCTCACCGAACATAATACCCCTTTTTGGTGGTACTCGTATTATCAGAAATGTGTAAAACATTTTTCATTGCCTCAATCATGTAACGTGTGGCCCTACTGGAAGTCACATTTGTCTCTTCACCGTCGACACTGGAGTCAGTATCCGTGTCGGTGTCTATATCTGCCATCTGAGGTAACAGGCGCTTTAGAGCCCCTGACGGCCTATGAGACGTCTGGACAGGCACAAGCTGAGTAGCCGGCTGTCTCATGTCAACCACTGTCTTTTATACAGAGCTGACACTGTCACGTAATTCTTCCAACAGTTCATCCACTCAGGTGTCGACCCCCTAGGGGGTGACATCACTATTACAGGCAATCTGCTCCGTCTCCACATCATTTTTCTCCTCATACATGTCGACACCAACGTACCGACATACAGCACACACACAGGGAATGCTCTGATAGAGGACAGGACCCCACTAGCCCTTTGGGGAGACAGAGGGAGAGTTTGCCAGCACACACCAGAGCGCTATATATATATACAGGGATAACCTTATATAAGTGTTTTTCCCCTTATAGCTGCTGTATTGTTTATACTGCGCCTAATTAGTGCCCCCCTCTCTTTATTTAACCTTTTCTGTAGTGTAGTGACTGCAGGGGAGAGACAGGGAGCTTCCCTCCAACGAAGCTGTGAGGGAAAATGGCGCCAGTGTGCTGAGGAGATAGGCTCCGCCCCCTTATCGGTGGCCTTATCTCCCGTTTTTTGTGTATTTTTGGCATGGGTTAAATGCATCCATATAGCCCAGGAGCTATATGTGATGCATCTTTTGCCATTTAAGGTATTTTTATTGCGTCTCAGGGCGCCCCCACCCAGCGCCCTGCACCCTCAGTGTCCGGAGTGTGAAGTGTGCTGAGAGCAATGGCGCACAGCTGCGGTGCTGTGCGCTACCTTTTTGAAGACAGGACGTCTTCTGCCGCCGATTTTCCGGATCTCTTTAGGCTTCTGGCTCTGTAAGGGGGCCGGCGGCGCGGCTCTGGGACCCATCCAGGCTGGGCCTGTGATCGTCCCTCTGGAGCTAATGTCCAGTAGCCTAAGAAGCCCAATCCACTCTGCACGCAGGTGAGTTCGCTTCTTCTCCCCTTAGTCCCTCGATGCAGTGAGCCTGTTGCCAGCAGGACTCACTGAAAATAAAAAACCTAAAACTAACTTTTCACTAAGCAGCTCAGGAGAGCCACCTAGTGTGCACCCTTCTCGTTCGGGCACAGAAATCTAACTGAGGCTTGGAGGAGGGTCATAGGGGGAGGAGCCAGTGCACACCAGCTAGTCCTAAAGCTTTCTTTAGATGTGCCCAGTCTCCTGCGGAGCCGCTAATCCCCATGGTCCTTACGGAGTCCCCAGCATCCACTTAGGACGTTAGAGGAATATATTTTGCCAAATATGTGCCCCCCCTCTACTTAAAAACCCTCTTTCACCGTGTGTCAAGCAGGGGAGAGTATGGGGAGCTTCCTCTTAGCGGTGCTGTGGAGAAAAGATGGCGCTGGCGAGTGCTGAGGGAGAAGCCCTGCCTCCTCGGCGGCAGGCTTCTGTCCCGCTCGAAACATTTCAAATCATGGCGGGGGCTCTCTATATACATGTACAGTTCCCAGCTGTACATGTATATACACTAATATGCCATATAGGAGTCTTAAATTGCTGCCCAGGGCGCCCCCCCCCCCCCTGCGCCCTGACAGTGACCAGAGTGTGTGGGTGAATGGGAGCAATGGCGCACAGCTGCAGTGCTGTGCGTTACCTCCGTGAAGAATCTGAAGTCTTCTGCCGCCTGTGATGATCTTTTCCTCACATACTCACCCGGCTTCTTTCTTCCGGCTCTGCGAGGAGGACGGCGGCGCGGCTCCGGGACGGACGGCGAGGGTGAGACCTGCGTACCGATCCCTCTGGAGCTAATGGTGTCCAGTAGCCTAAGAAACAGAGCCCTGAAACTCAGAGAAGTGGGTCTGTTTCTCTCTCCTCAGTCCCTCGATGCAGGGAGTCTGTTGCCAGCAGGCTCCCTGAAAATAAAAAACCTAACAAAAATGCTTTCTAACAGGAAACTCAGGAGAGCTCCTGAAATGCACCCAGCTCCTCTGGGCACAGTATCAAACTGAGGTCTGGAGGAGGGGCATAGAGGGAGGAGCCAGCGCAGACCCAGAGTCAAAGTCTTTCTTAAAGTGCCCATGTCTCCTGCGGAGCCCGTCTATCCCCATGGTCCTTACGGAGTCCCCAGCATCCTCTAGGACGTTAGAGAAATGTTATGCCATGCACATTTTCATTTGCCCAGCTATAAAGGTCCAAAAGGTGTCAAGATGTGATGGGTTTCCACTGCTTGCAGACTTGTGCATGTGGCTAGACGTTTAATTGTCCCTCCAATACCATCACATGGACTCTTACCATGAGATGTGACAAATCAACATTCAATCAGAATGGATTTTTTTTAAGTCATCCTTATGGAAGCATACTGTAAGTTCAAAAAGTTTTTGCAGTTCTTGTATTGTGCACTGGCACCATCACTAAAGTAGTGAACATACTCCAATTTTGGTAATATTTTCGCTAAGTGTTTCATAACTACTGTAATGAAGGCATGTACAGTTACGGCTACATGGTCATGAGTATAGCTAATAATGCACAGGCTTACACAGTTTAAAGTGTCACAATCATCTTGCCCAAAATATACAAATTATAACGAGTGTTGCACGTTAAGTGTCCCAGTGGAATCTTTGGATTGCATCCTGACACACGAATTAATACTTTTCTGCAAAATCTAGTAATACAATAGCTTCTGTTTCTGGGCAAATGGTTTCCTTCAGCTGGCGTAGGCATTTAACCTGCGACTTTGCTGTATACAGTTGGCTGTTGCATCAACAGCACTACAAATAACTTCACGGAATGTTCCACATTACTAGTGATTGTAACCAATTTACTTTATAAGCAGTGGGTCCACATTGACCAAACAACTGTGTCCTCATCATCTATGTCACTATCATTAAAAAAAATTTTTTAGCTATTTTCTTAAGTGCATCCAGACCTGGGCAGTTGTCACATCGATGAAGCATACAAGTTTTTGAGACTGAAGAACAAACAAGGATTTCAGTTAGGTCTCTGTAGTCCAGGGGTGGAGAACCTTTGGCCCTCCAGCTGTTGTTGAACTACACATACCAGCATGTCCTGCAACAGTTTTGCTATTTGGCCATGCCAAAATTGTTGCAGGGCATGCTGGGATCTGTAGCTCAACAACAGCTGGAGGTCCGCAGGTCCCCCCCCCCCCCCCCTCCACCACCTATTGTAGTCCATATTTAGTGGTAGAACAGCAACCAATAATTTTAAGTTTTGGCGAGTTTTGCAAAAACACACAGAATGCATACCTCTTGCCGCGACACTAACACACCACGTAGGTCGTAAGGAACAAAACTTAGACAATCCACCTTGAATGTCTTGAAAAAGGTTTTACATTTCATGGTTTCTTGTGTAAATTATGTATGCGGTACACCAGTAATCAAGCGTCAATTTGATTAAAAAAATTCTCTCCACTATGAAAGAGAGTACATTGCTGATTTTTTTTGTAGTAGTAATGTATACCTTTTTTATGCACCCCAAAGAATGAACCTTTTAACTCCATTCGAAAAACGTGTGTTATTGCCATAACGCAAAACATGAGGCAGATAAAGTAATTTGGTTTAGATTTTTGGATTCGGGAGGAAAAGCAACTATAGTGGTCTAAATTTTGTGGTGATTCCTTAATAAACACCCGTGATACTTCAAATAAACTGGATACAGAAGCCGCGATTAGTACATTTAATAAATTTAAAAATCAGTATTTAAATCAACCAATTATCAGACAGTCGAGATATTTGGCAGAAATAGTTTTGACATCCTCTCAACTAAAAATTATTTGTAAAAATCTGAGATGGGTGGTGGACATTTCATTTTTTGGGGGGTGATCTGATGTGGAATGACCCTCCAGTGAGTATCAAAGTGCCCGTGGTCATCACTACTTTGAGAAAATTGGTGTCAGTTGACACATTTTTAGTAAATGAGTGGGTCCCACAGGACTATCATTTACAATGTTATTCATAATCAGTCAGCACCTTACCCCTCCCTACTCCCAGCACTGCCTGCCCTTACCCCCACAACCCCCAGCTCTACCCCAACTGCTGCTTGCACTTAACCCCTCTACCCTACGGTGTGTGCAGAGCATGTGGGTAGTAGGGGCAGGGGTGGATCTGATTCTTCATGGGGAGGTCAAAAGCATATGTGATGGGACCGAAAAACAGGGGAGTAGGACCCCAATTTTCAAAGTGAGGGGTCCCTGAGCGCAATCACTGCATACAGATAATAAAACTGTAAGGATTGTGTCTGTACATAACATTTGTTTTTTTTTTTTTGTTTTTTTGGAGAACTATACTTGTAGAGACTGTTTATGAACTATGGAGCCCAAAAACAAATTGGGGGGAATCTTTGTCTGTCTGTTCATTCCAGCATCACGCAAAAAATATTGGATGTATTTGGATCACATTTTCTTATTGTATAGCTTAGTGACCTAGAAACTGACGTATGTATGATCTTGATGTGACATCAGGGAGGAAAAAAATAAGATTTTACTTACCGGTAAATCTATTTCTCGTATTCCGTAGAGGATGCTGGGGACTCCGTAAGGACCATGGGGATAGACGGGCTCCGAGGAGACATGAGCACTTTAAGAAAGAATTTAGGTTCTGGTGTGCACTGGCACCTCCCTCTATGCCCCTCCTCCAGACCTCAGTTAGAGAAACTGTGCCCAGAGGAGCTGACAGTACGAGGAAAGGATTTTTGTTAATCCAAGGGCAAGATTCATACCAGCCACACCAATCACACCGTATAACTTGTGATAACAACCCAGTTAACAGTATGACAAATAACATAGCATCAGATCATGCCCGATGCAACAATAACATAACCCTTATTGAAGCAATAACTATATACAAGTATTGTAGAAGAAGTCCGCACTTGGGACGGGCGCCCAGCATCCTCTACGGAATACGAGAAATAGATTTACCGGTAAGTAAAATCTTATTTTCTCTAACGTCCTAGAGGATGCTGGGGACTCCGTAAGGACCATGGGGATTATACCAAAGCTCCCAAACGGGCGGGAGAGTGCGGATGACTCTGCAGCACCGATTGAGCAAACATAAGGTCCTCCTCAGCCAGGGTATCAAACTTATAGAATTTTGCAAAAGTGTTTGAACCCGACCAAGTAGCAGCTCGACACAGCTGTAGTGCAGAGATCCCTCGGGCAGCCGCCCAAGAAGAGCCCACCTTCCTGGTGGAATGGGCCTTGACCGATTTTGGTAACGGCAAGCCAGCCGTAGAATGCGCTTGCTGAATCGTATTACAGATCCAGCGAGCAATAGTTTGCTTTGTAGCAGGAGCACCAATCTTGTTGGATGCATACAGGACAAACAGCGACTCCGTTTTCCTGACCTTAGCCGTCCTGGCCACGTAAATTTTCAAAGCCCTGACTACATCAAGTAACTCGGAATCGTCCAAGTCACGTGTAGCCACAGGCACTACAATACGTTGGTTCATATGAAAAGATGATACCACCTTTGGCAGAAATTGTGGACGGGTCCGCAATTCCGCTCTATCCATATGGAAAACCAGATAGGGGCTTTTATGCGACAAAGCCGCTAATTCTGACACACGCCTAGCCGAAGCCAAGGCTAACAACATGACCACCTTCCACGTGAGATATTTTAACTCCACCGTTTTAAGTGGTTCACACCAGTGTGACTTTAGGAAACTTAACACCACGTTAAGATCTCAGGGTGCCACCGGAGGCACAAAAGGAGGCTGAATATGTAGTACTCCTTTTAAAAATGTCTGAACTTCTGGTAGAGAAGCCAACTCCTTTTGAAAGAAAATGGATAGGGCCGAAATCTGGACCTTAATGGAGCCTAATTTTAGGCCCAAATTCACGCCGAACTGTAGGAAGTGAAGAAAACGGCCCAGCTGGAATTCCTTCGTAGGAGCATTCCTGGCCTCACACCAAGAAACATATTTTCGCCATATACGGTGATAATGTTTAGATGTCACGTCCTTCCTAGCCTTTATCAGCGTAGGAATGACCTCATCCGGAATGCCTTTCTCTGCTAGGATCCGGCGTTCAACCGCCATGCCGTCAAACGCAGCCGCGGTAAGTCTTGGAACAGACAGGGCCCCTGTTGCAACAGGTCCCGTCTTAGAGGAAGAGGCCACGGTTCGTCTGTGAGCATTTCTTGCAGATCTGGATAACAAGTCCTTCGTGGCCAATCTGGAACAATGAGGATTGTTCTCACTCCTCTTTTTCTTATTATCCTCAGCACCTTGGGTATGAGAGGAAGAGGAGGAAATACATAGACCGACTGGAACACCCACGGTGTCACCAGGGCGTCTACAGCTACTGCCTGCGGGTCTCTTGACCTGGCGCAATACCTCTGTAGCTTTTTGTTGAGGCGGGATGCCATCATGTCCACCTGTGGCAGTTCCCACCAACTTGTAATCTGTTCGAAGACTTCTTGATGAAGTCCCCACTCTCCCGGGTGGAGGTCGTGTCTGCTGAGGAAGTCTGCTTCCCAGTTGTCCACTCCCGGAATGAACACTGCTGACAGTGCGCTGACATGATTCTCCACCCAGCGAAGAATTCTGGTGGCTTCCGCCATCGCCACTCTGCTCCTTGTGCCGCCTTGGCGGTTTACATGAGCCACTGCGGTGATGTTGTCTGACTGGATCAGAACCGGTTGGTCGCGAAGCAAGGACTCCGCTTGACGCAGGGCGTTGTATATGGCCCTTAGTTCCAGGATGTTGATGTGAAGGCAAGTCTCTTGACTTGACCACAGACCTTGGAAATTTCTTCCCTGTGTGACTGCTCCCCAACCTCGGAGGCTTGCGTCCGTGGTCACCAGGACCCAGTCCTGAATGCCGAATCTGCGGCCCTCGAGAAGGGGAGTACTCTGCAGCCACCATAGCAGTGACACCCTGGCCCTGGGGGACAGGGTGATTAACCGATGCATCTGAAGATGTGACCCGGACCACTTGTCCAGTAAGTCCCATTGGAAAGTCCTCGCATGGAACCTGCCGAAGGGAATGGCCTCGTATGATGCCACCATCTTTCCCAGGACTCGAGTGCAGTGATGCACAAACACCTGTTTTGGCTTCAATAGGTTCCTAACCAGGGTCATGAGTTCCTGGGCTTTTTCTATCGGGAGATAAACCCTTTTCTGGTCTGTGTCCAGAATCATGCCCAAGAAAGGCAGACGAGTCGTAGGAACCAACTGAGACTTTGGAATATTGAGAATCCAGCCGTGTTGCCGTAGCACTTCCAGTGAAAGTGATATGCTATTCAGCAACTGCTCTCTTGATCTCGCTTTTATGAGGAGATCGCCCAAGTACGGGATAATTGTGACACCTTGCTTCCGCCATTACCTTGGTGAATATTCTCGGTGCCGTGGAGAGACCAAACGGCAACGTCTGAAATTAATAATGACAATCCTGTACCGCAAATCTCAGGTACGCCTAATGAGGTGGATAAATGGGGACATGAAGGTATGCATCCTTTATGTCAAGAGACACCATAAAATCCCCCCCTTCCAGGCTTGCGATGACCGCTCTTCGCGATTCCATCTTGAACTTGAACCTTTTGAGGTATAGGTTCAGGGATTTGAAATTCAATATGGGTCTGACCGAACCGTCCGGTTTCGGGACTACAAACATGGTCGAATAATAACCCCTTCCTTGTTGAAGGAGGGGAACCATGACCACCACCTGTTGAAGATACAATTTTTGAATTGCTTTTAACACTATTAACCTCTCTTGGGGGGAAGCTGGTAGGGCCGATTTGAAATATCGGTGAGGGGGCATCTCTTCGAATTCCAACTTGTAGCCCTGAGACACAATTTCTATTGCCCAGGGATCCACCTGGGAGTGAACCCACATGTGGCTGAAATTTCTAAAAAAGTGCCCCCACCAGGCCCAGCTCCGCCATTGGAGCCCCAGCGTCATGCGGTGGATTTCGTAGAGGCCGGGGAGGACTTCTGTTCCTGGGAACTAGCTGTGTTGTGCAGCTTCTTTCCTCTGCCTCTACCTCTGGCAAGAAAGGACGCACCTCGGACTTTCTTGTTTCTATGTGATCGAAAGGACTGCATTTGATAATGCGGTGCTCTCTTAGGCTGTGAGGGAATATAAGGCAAAAAATTTGACTTTCCAGCTGTAGCTGTGGAGACCAGGTCCGAGAGACCCTCCCCGAACAATTCCTCACCCCTGTAAGGTAAAACCTCCATATGCCTTTTTGAGTCGGCATCACCTGTTCATTGCAGAGTCCACAGGACCCTTCTGGCAGAAATCGACATAGCGTTTATTCTAGAACCCAGAAGACTAATGTCTCTTTGAGCATCTCTCATATATAGGACAGCGTCTTTAATATGCCCCAGGGTCAATAATACAGTATCCTTATCTAGGGTATCCATCTCCTCAGATAAGGTATCCGTCCATGCTGCTACAGCACTACACACCCAGGCCGACGCGATTGCCGGTCTTAGTAAGGTACCCGAATGTGTATAAATGGACTTCAGGATAACCTCCTGCTTGCGATCAGCAGCATCTTTGAGGGTAGCCGTATCCTGTGACGGCAGGGCTACCTTCTTGGATAAGCGTGTTAAAGCTTTGTCCACCCTAGGGGAGGATTCCCATCGTAACCTGTCCGTTGGCGGGAAAGGATACGCCATAAGAATCCATTTGGAAATCTGCAGTTTTTTTATCTGGAGATTCCCAATCCTTTTCACATAACTCATTCAGTTCGTGTGAGGGGGAAAGGTTACCTCAGGCTTCTTTCCCTTATACATATGCACCCTCTTGTCAGGGACAGGGGTTTCCTCAGAGATGTGCAAAACCTCTTTTATTGCTATAATCATATATCGAAGAGACTTAGCCAATTTTGGCTGTAACTTTGCATCATCGTAATCGACACTGGAGTCAGAATCCGTGTCGGTATCTGTGTCAACAATTTGGGATAGTGGGCGCTTTTGAGACCCTGACGGTCCCTGCAACATAGGGCCAGGCACGGGTTGAGACCCTGACTGTCCCAATGCCTCAGCCTTGTCAAATCTCTTATGCAAGGAATTAACATTTTCATTTAAAACCTTCCACATATCCATCCAATCAGGTGTCGGCGCCGTCGGCAGAGACACCACATTCATTTGCTCCCGCTCCTCTCCCACATAGCCTTCCTCATCAGACATGTCGACACAAGCGTACCGACACACCACACACACAGGGAATGCTCTTTCTGGAGACAGTTCCCCCACCAGGCCCTTTGGAGAGAAAGAGAGAGAGTATGCCAGCACACACGCCAGCGCTATAAATCCCAGGAATAACACAGTAACTTAATGTTAACCCAGTAGCTGCTGTATGTATAGTTTTTGCGCCTAATTATGTGCCCCCCCTCTCTTTTCAACCCTCTTCTACCGTGTATAAGCAGGGGAGAGTCCGGGAAGCTTCCGCTCAGCGGTGCTGTGGAGAAAAAATGGCGCTGGTGAGTGCTGAGGGAGAAGCCCCGCCCCCTCGACGGCGGGCTTCTGTCCCGCTTAAACTGTACTTTTTTGGCGGGGGCTCATACATATATACAGTGCCCAGCTGTATATATGTGTACTTTTGCCAATATGAGGTCCCCAATGCTGCCCAGGGCGCGGCACCCCCTGCACCCTTACAGTGACCGGAGTATGTGAGGAGTGTGGAGCAATGGCGCACAGCTGCAGTGCGTTACCTCTCGTGAAGACCATGAAGTCTTCTGCCGCCTGTGAAGTCTTCTTTGGTTCTCATACTCACCCGGCTTCAGGCTTCCGGCTCTGCGAGGGGGACGGCGGCGCGGCTCTGGGACGGACGGCGAGGGTGAGATCCTGCGTACCGATCCATCTGGAGCTAATGGTGTCAAGTAGCCTAAGAAGCAGGACCTAGCTTCAGAGAGTAGGGCTGCTTCTCTCCCCTCAGTCCCACGATGCAGGGAGTCTGTTGCCAGCAGAGCTCCCTGAAAATAAAAAACCTAACTAAAATACTTTCTAACAGCAAACTCAGGAGAGCTTACTGAAAAGCACCCAGCTCGTCTGGGCACAGTATCAAACTGAGGTCTGGAGGAGGGGCATAGAGGGAGGAGCCAGTGCACACCAGGAACTAAATTCTTTCTTAAAGTGCCCATGTCTCCTGCGGAGCCCGTCTATCCCCATGGTCCTTACGGAGTCCCCAGCATCCTCTAGGACGTTAGAGAAACAAAGGAAATAAATAAAGGAAAAAACAGCCGCTTGGCACCAGGCGCACTAGAAGTTAGGGTTCCGATCAAGGAACTTCGGAACTTGACACTGCCTAAGTTATGCAACAGAACCCAACTTAAAGTGACTGCTCTGTATAGGAACCTAATTGAGGCAGAGATTCTAACAGGATGTGGTGCAGGTGGGACTGTGTTTATACAACATATAGGGGTATATGTAATTGCGGTCGAATTGACGCGAAAGTCGAAAAACTGGACATTTTCGACAAAAAAACTATGTCGAATTGGATTCGTCAATGCAATACAGTACTTTTCGACAAAATATCTTCTGTTTCAGACTCGACTTTTTGCAAATCGACATTTTCAAAATTCGACATGTCTGCAATGGTCAAAATGCGGCTTTTCGACAAAAGTATTTTCAATTGAAGAATGACGATTCGACAACAGTGCTTTTCGACCGCAAATTCATCATTTTCAGTCCGCCTCACTTTGCTGGCGGGATCTAATAAAAAAAAAATTTAAAATTATTTTTTTTTTGCTTTTTGGATTGCTAATAGCATATCTATTTATATTTGAAGGGATTATCTACTTGGTTTGTCTTTTTTTGACTCACAAGTATTATTTAATTGATTTTTTAAAAGAATATTTTTTTTCTTCACTCTGCTGAGGGAAATGTACCCATGATTCCACAGTTTTACCCAGGATACACTTCTGCAAAGCCCCTCCTATCTCCTCACTCCCGGTTTTTTGAGACTTCAGGGAGAAAGAGCCATTTACAGTCAGCTCTGTTGTGGAATCGTTTTTTTAGGACAATCCCTGCGTTTTAAAACACATTTATCCTATTTTTGTACTGACTACAATAATGGAGCCTTTTTCTGACCAGATTGTGATGTTCATGCTGGCTGCAAGCATGGAGGAAGAAAGGGTTGGTGGACATCAGGATCAAGGTCAGCAAATGTCTGCATTGGGTGAGCCAGTATTGCGGGTTTCATTTCCACGTTCACGCCAGTATCGCACTAGGCGTGAACTGGAGGATCTCAGCGAGTTCGAGGTGATTCAAAATTATCGCTTATCGACTCGCGACATATATTTGCTGTATGCTCTGTTGGAGGCCGACCTGGAACCTCGGGCACGGACCAATTGCGCAGTCAGCGGTTTCCAGAAACTGCTGGCTACGTTACATTTTTTGGCGTCAGGCACATTCCAGCCTACACTGTCTCAAACATGCGGTTTTTCACAGTCGACACTGTCGCGCTGTATAACCCAGGTCATTAGGGCTTTCCGCAAATTGACGATCCAGTTCATCACATTTCCAGAGACGGACAGCGAATGTCGGTGAGATCAAATTAGGCTTTTTTACCAAATACAAATTTCCCAATGTTCTGGGTGCGATTGACTGTACCCACGTGCAGATCAGACCGCCACAGAATTCGGAAGAATGTTTTCGGAACCGAAAACATTTCCATTCCATGAATGTACAGGCGGTCTGTGATGTCAACATGAAATTTTTGAATATTTTTGTGGGATTTCCTGGATCGTCTCACGACTCCTTCATCCTAAGTCAGTCATCGCTGTTTGAGAAGTTCGAAACAGGAAACATGCCGGGTGGCTGGCTGTTAGGTATTTATTTTAATTGTTTTTATTTTTTTATTATTTTTTAAAAATTTTTTTAGATTACCTACCATTTTTTTTCTTTTCTATAGGCGATGCGGGTTATCCCAACAAATCGTGGCTCTTGACCCCATTGTCTAATCCTGTTGGTAGAGCAGAAAAACGTTACCAAGAGACGCACAAAGCATCGAGGCAAATAATTGAACGTGCCTTCGGTGTCCTTAAAAGCCGGTTTCGATGTTTAGACACTTCCGGCGGTGCTCTTTTGTATTCACCGGGAAAGGTTTGCGGCATGGTAAATGCATGTTGTATTTTACACAACATATGTGTCGCAAACTGTTTGCCGGTGACTCTTCATTGCAGTGCTTTCCGACGCGGGAACCGTTCTTCTGCTCTACCGGTGGGTATGGACGAAGGAGATGATTCCCGACGGACATTGATCCAAAACTTTTTTTCCGTTGCCTGTGAGTATACTTGTAACATTTGTATTATCGTGTAAACTGAGATTGTAATATTCTAAAAAAACATATTTATGTATTTCAGAGTTTTATGTCCTGTTGACGCACCTTCCCAGGCCTGTTTTCAAAGTTTCGTCCTGTTGACGACCTGTTACCCCCTGTTTTCTCCTGTTGTTGGGTTGCCGCAAATATTGGACCCGTTTATCCAACTCTACCATGGGCGACCTACTTGTGATGTGGACCTGACCCTCCGCCATGTAGCAGACAACCCCCCTCAGGTGAGATGTATTGCCCAAAACTCACTCCTGTCCAAGTCACCCCTGCATGTCCAAAGTGCAGCCCTCAGGCATTTTCAAAACTGCACATCCAATCATGCCCTGATGCTTACACTGTGTGTCAGGGAATGTTTGGCTGTGTAGTTACGCAAGTGCCGGAGGGTTGCATTTGGGCCCACTGTAACCTGCTTGTGTCGTGTTGCTTGTACCTCGTCTTTTCCATACCAGGGTGACACTATTACCAATAGCTGGAACCTCATACTATTCTCTTCCACAGGTCTTGCGGAGTATCCTTCCCAAGTGGCGTGGATGTGAAAATCACGACATTTCTCCTGATGTACCATGGGCGACCTACTTGTGATGTGGACCTGAACCTCCGCCATGTAGCTGACAACCCCCCTCAGGTGAGATGTATTGCCCAAAACTCCCTCTTGTCCAAGTCACCCCAGCATGTCCAAAGTGCAGCCCTCCGGCATTTGCAAAACTGCACATCCAATCATGCCCTGATACACCAATGCTCGTCAAGGAATGTTTGGATGTGTAGTTACGCAAATGCCGGGGGGTTGCATTTGGGCCCACTGTAACCTGCTTGTGTCGTGTTGCTTGTACCTCGTCTTTTCCATACCAGGGTGACACTATTACCAATAGCTGGAACCTCATACTATTCTCTTCCACAGGTCTTGCGGAGTATCCTTCCCAAGTGGCTTGAATCCTCATGGATGAAGAGGGACACAACAGTTCCCCTGCTGTACCATGGGCGACCTAACACAATTCCACTGCATCTCATATTTAACATTGTATTTACTAATAATTTAACCACAGAAAACTTCTCATTTTAAAAATTTATTGAAGAAAAATTGTATTTTATTTTTTAAATAAAAAATGAAATGTAATAAAACAAAAAAGTAGTTTGTTCTTCTTTGCATTCTTTTCTTGTGTAGATATCTGTGGGGGAAAAAAAAGCATATTAAGTAAAGAAACTAATGTCATGTTCATTCCTTTCCCAAGAACATTTGTGGAACCACACAGCCCAGCATGACCCATTGCTGGGCTGTGTGGTTCCACAAAGGCAGGCGGTCCAAAGTGGAATAGTGGTGTCAGTGGTCAGCACTTTGACACGCCTGCACTTGTGGAACCACACAGCCCAGCATGACCCATTGCTGGGCTGTGTGAGTCCACAAAGGCAGGCGGTCCAAAGTTTCTTGAATATATACATTGAAACATGGCTCTACTCACCTTGGTACGCACAACACGAACTTATGCCGTCCACTTCAATTTTCCACCCAATCCTATGAATAAGCCAAAAACAAACACTAGTGAATAGTAAATTCACACAACAGTGAAAGCCTATTGTACACCAATACAAAAAGTTTTTTTGGGGCAAAAAAGTGGTATCAGAATAGCTCTTTGGCCCATCATACATGTAGCCACAAGGAGCTTTCATCCGTTACCACACGCGCCCGCATACATGCCCGCGCATGTATGCCTAGACATAAAGCTACTTGGTAGTACCCGGTCACGGGTGGGGGAGCCCAACACGTATAAAACAATAGTAAGAAAAAAAAAAAACCAATGGGAGGGAGAGAAAGGGATACATGAAAAACATAACAGTAAATAAAACAATACGACCGGGCTCATGGTGGATGTCTGTCCGGATCCTCGTCTTCCTCCTGATGGGGCGTCGATGTCCTGGGCGGCTGGGTAGTGGGTTGACTTGGCCTCGGTGCCCGTGCGGGTGTAGATGTTGTGGCCGGTGTTGGTGGTGGAGGCATCTGGTGGGTGGGGTTCATCCCTGTATATCCTTGGTACAGCTGTGACCGTCTATACCAGGATGGTGGTGAAGGAAGGGAAGGAGGCGTCCATGTGGCTTGTGATTGCGGAAGTGGTGGATCACCAGCGTGTTGATGAGCTGGTTCTGGGAGTTTATCGTACATCATCTGCAGTGTGGTTGCGATGATCTGTTGGCTGGCTGCCGAGTGTCGTTGGCTCTCCGACATGTTGTTAGTGCTGTGTGCCAGGCATGTTGTGTTCTCCACCAGCCGGTTGATGGATGTGGCCAGAACTTGAAGGATGTCCATAGTCTCCCTGTGATCTTCTCGTCTGGTCTTTTGAATTTCGGCTGCGCTGTCGGCATGAGCCTTCTGCATTTCAAGCAGACCGTTTGCCATCTTATCCACTGTCCTCTCAATGGCGTCCAGTCTGCTTCCAACGACAACCCGAAAACTATCCTGGCTGACATTCATCTCTGCTGCCAGGGTGTGTACCCTCTGAACATTTGAGGGTTCCTGCCCTTCCTGGTCGTCTGCCACCAATTGCATTTGTGCAGCTGAAAAGAAAATTAGAATTTATTATACACATTCATCATACATTTGTTTGAAGGCTCCCAATTCGATATTTACTCACACAGGGATGTAGAAACAGCAGGCTGCTGCACTTCCACTTCGTCATCCTCTGACGAATCCTGTAGGAGATCCGGCCTGAAGAATGAACCAATCCCCGACGCAAGTCCGCTGCTGGTCCGTGGCACCTCTGTTTGCAAAAGAAAATGAAAGTTAATAAACTATACAAAAATGGTACCCCCCCCCCCCCCCCCAAAAAAAAAATACAAACCTTCGCCATCCGGTGGTGCCGCTGCTCCAGGAGCTTCACTTGTCCTCAATTCTGGAGACTTTTCAAGGGTCCGGCTGGATACTTCTGCACGGCTGTCTTCAAACCCAAGAAAAGTCTCATCAGTTAACCCTGTAGACTCAAACAGTTCGGGTGATGGGTCCACAAGGGTAGTGTCTTGTTGAGGCGCTTCGGTCACAGTCCCAGAGCTCCTGGAGAGATGACTATCTGGTGATAGCCTGAGCGCAGGAGCTGTAGTTTGACGCCCATCTGGTGGTGTGGTCGCCGACGGTGTCTGGCGCGCAGGTGATGGTCTGCGCGCTGACGTCGTCTGGCGCGCAGGTGACTTACTGCGCGATGACGATGTGTGGCGCGCAGGTGATGATCTGCGCGCTCCTGATGCTTGCTGCGCAGGTGATGGTCCGCGCGCTGCTGCCGATGCCTGCTGCGCAGGTGATGGTCCGCGCGCTGGCGATGTCCTGCGCGCAGGTGATGTCCTCTGGGCAGGCGTGTCTGTGAGAAACAAAAAACACATTAGCAAATACAAAAACATTTTTTTTTAGTACAGCTCATCTGAATGTATGAGCTGCCTCATAGCAGGCCTCCTTTTGGACTGCTTGTCTCCCGCCGGCTTCTGGGCGGTTCTTCCTCCTCGGGAAAGCCAGCAGGACGGCTAGAGTCCACACCTCCGCGAACTCCTTCGACCATGGCAGGGTTCATGCGCCTTTTAATAACTTCCTCCCAGGGTAGCCACTTCAGATTGAGAGCCGGACCACCTCCCGTAGCTGTCTCATGTCGGCGCTGAATCCCCATCTTCTTCTTGGTCTGTCTGCGGCAATCACTGTACCGCTTCATGCAGTTTCTGGTGCTCCGGCGGTTTCCAGATACTGCAGTGACTTGTCTCGCGATGGCATCCCAGATGTTTCGCTTGGTCTTAGCTGCTGTGGACTGTGCCCTTGGTCCATACAGGACGTCGTAGGACCTGTCGACGCCACCCACTAGGGCACAATTTTCCGCTTCAGTGTATCTGAGTCCACGCGGCTTCTTCGGTCCTGCATCTTCACCAGAGGCTTCCTCCCCCGACTGCTCCTCTGGCTGGCTTCTTGCCTTTAGGGATTAAAAAAAACAAACCATGCATTTACTTTGATCGGTATGTACCTGTGAGTGTCAGTATCCCTGGCAGTGCGCAAAGATACCTGTAGGTGTGCATGGCAGTGCGCAAACTAGGGTGTGTCAAGTTGGATGCTATTGTGTCTGCAGGTGTTGTCAGTACCTTTCTAGGCTTTTTCTTTTTCTTTGACTTCTCCATTTGGTCCCTTGATGACCGCGGCTGGTCACTGCATGCCTGGTCGGTCGTATCCTCTTCCTGGGTCGGCTCCCACTCCTCGTTGCTATGCAGGGAAAGTTCTTCTGAGGGGTGGATGCAAGGGGGGGGGGGGATCGGGCCCGCTTGTCCCTGGACATCTGTTGTAAAAAGAAAAAAAAATATATATTTTTACAAATTTAACACACATTACATAATTACATGCAAACACACGTCATGCTGCTGGGACCCCAGTTCTCAAGCAGGACCAAACGCACACAAAAAAGAAAAAAAAAGCAAAATAAGCCAAAACTGGTCAACCAGTGCTAACACAAAACGGCTGACACAAACAAAATGGCTGACACAGTCACCCCAAACTAGCCAAACAGCATCCCTGCACATTCTGGAGGTACACCAGTGCTAAAATAGGAGGGATAAAACATGTTTGGCAAACAAACGACATGACATGTCGACCGCATTGCTGACACAAACTTGCTCCAAGTCACCCCAAACTAGCCAAAAAGCATCCCTGCACATTCTGGAGGTACACCAGTGCTAAAATAGGAGGGGAAAAACATGTTTGGCAAACAAACGACATGACATGTCGACCGCATTGCTGACACAAACTTGCTCCAAATCACCCCAAACTAGCCAAAAAAGCATCCCTGCACATTGTGGAGATACACCAGTGCTAAAATAGGAGGGAAAAAACATGTTTGGCAAACAAACGACATGACGACCGCATGGCTGACACAAACTTGCTCCAAATCACCCCAAACTAGCCAAAAAACATCCCTGCACATTCTGGAGGTACACCAGTGCTAAAATAGAAGGGAAAAAACATGTTTGGCAAACAAACGACATGACATGTCGACCGCATTGCTGAAACAAACTTGCTCCAAGTCACCCCAAACTAGCCAAAAAGCATCCCTGCACATTCTGGAGGCACACCAGTGCTAAAATAGGAGGGAAAAAACATGTTTGGCAAACAAACGACACGACATGTCGACCGCATGGCTGACACAAACTTGCTCCAAATCACCCCAAACTAGCCAAAAAGCATCCCTGTACATTCTGGAGGTACACCAGTGCTAAAATAGGAGGGGAAAAACATGTTTGGCAAACAAACGACATGACATGTCGACCACATTGATACCGACACACACTAAAATCACCCCAAACAAGACAAAAAACATCCCTGCACATGCTGGAGGTACACCAATGCAAAAGCATGACCCAAAAAGTAATTTTAAGAAAGAAAATAAAACGTGAAAAACTACCCCAAAACACAAAACTCCCAAAAATAATGCAGCAATACAAGCAGGAGCTATACACATACCTGCACACATATATATACATACCCCAAACACCCCATGTACACCTCATGGCAACCCCCACTACACAAACGCATACATGCAACACCAGACACACATGTGGTACTTACCTAAAAATTTAGAAATAGCTCCAAAAACGACTCTCCTCCGGGGTAACAGGTATCCTCCTGTCTGTCCTGGATTAAAGCCTGCTGGGTGTCCAAACGAAACCACAGCAAACAACCAATTTGCTAGCTCTGCACCTCCTCACACCTCTCTGCAGGTTCACAAAATGGCTGCTGAGCACGCAGCAAACAAGCCCTAATAAAGGGCTGCAAACGGCGGGAAGTCGAATTCAGGACGCCCATTACTCGCCGATTGGTCCGTTATTCGCCAAGGGGAGTGTCGAATCCGTTTTGTATTGCATATGGTGAATTCATGGTCCCGGCGGGAGGGCTGCGGCTGTCGAGTACAGGCGAATTTTAAAACGGACGAAAAAAAGGCGCAATTCGTCCGGAATTGCATATACCCCATAGTCCTTATCCCCAACATTTTTCATTTTCAATTCAAGCACCTGCAGTTTCAGGTAAGCGTCTGCTTCACTATGATTATCAACAAATCACACGGGCAAATGCTTAAGGCTGCAGGTGTAGATCTCAGGACCAGCTGCGTCTCCCATGGGCAGCTTTACGTGGCTTGTTCACAAGTTAGTAGCCCCAATCAACTTTTTGTTACACTCTCCAACGGAAAAACTGAATATTGTTTACAAATTTTGTGTTTAATGTGTACAAAATAAAATATACATCACAATATTTGATGGCACTACTGTCTACACTACACTAGTTGTGTTAATATGACTAGCGGGTAACAGGCATGTTACTAGCAAACCAGTATACTTTCATACTACTCGCTTTTCAGTATATGTGCAATTGTATTAGAAGTACAGGAAAAACATAGCTTAAATTTACTTAAAACACAACTACACTGGTGCCATTCTCCAAAAAACAAAAATATTTGTTAACTACAGGTGTTTGACAGCACGTAGACTTAGATTGTATTTATTATACTACCTTGTAAACTGCAAGGCCAATCCCAACAGTGACCACCAACTCTAGAAGAACAATTTAAAAATACATTCAGTCCTGGCATTTTTAAGGTCTCATTAAAAGTTGGATTGAAACAGTCCTAATAAATTAGGACTATGAAACAGTTGACCTTAGATTTTGATATAGTACTATAACAACACTGTCAGCAGACAGTGCATACCAGGGAACAGAGCCAGTCCTTGTGTGTGTTTCCCTACTGTTTCCATAGCAAAAGCCAATGCCTGCGTAAGCTAAACCAAAGCTGAGTGACTAGAAAGGAAGCAGTGAAGGTCACGATGGGATAAGCTGCATGTTTGCAAGGTAGCACTAAAAGCTCCTATACAGGGGATGAAAGGGAACATAATTTAAAAGTACAGACAAACCTATGTACTTTGTCCTCACTTTTAAAGCTGTGTGCTCTCAAAGCTTCTTGTAGTATATGTCCTTAAATGAGCTCTATCAGATCTGTAAATATATTGTACTGTAATGTACGTAATGAGTGCTACAATAGAACTGCATATATCTCGTACAATGACTACTTTTACAGAAATGTATATACTGTACTGAACTTAATTAGCTCTATTCTAGAACTGTCTATATCAGGCTTGTCCAACCCGCGGGCCGCATGCGGCCCAGGTCGGCTAGTAATGCGGCCCAGTGCAATTTTTTATTTTTTAAGAAATTCTAAAGTTTCAAGTTACACTGCCGGCGCTTGCGGCCGGAGTACGTCACAACGATGACGCCAGCGCGCTTCACCCGCCCAATCCATTATATTAGCTCCGAGAGGCCACATCTTGCGGCCTGTGCGAAGTATGGGTGAGCGCGTCACAAAAGTGACGCCAGCAAGCCAGCTTCACCTGCCCCCCGTCCATTTTAGAAGCTCCTACAGGCCACATCTTGCTGCCTGTGCGGAGTGTAGGTGAGCCGGTTGAACTGTATTGCGCTGCGGCCATCACTATCACGCAGCGCTCCCCCACTGTTTTGCAGGGTCGGACTGGCCCACCGGGGACCTAATGAAACACCCGGTGGGCTCCGACCTGCAATAAATTAGCTCATTTTTGCCGTGATTGATGGCGGCTTTTAACTGCTGCGTAGGCCGCCATCTCTCTGCAGGATTTATTATTCCCCGTATACAATGTCCGCAGCCCTGTTCCTCCTCTGTCTCCTCTGCAATGTTGTGGCCCTTATACCCCATTACTGTCTTACCTTGTACATTATCATACCAGGCACACATCTACGCACAAGAGGCAGCATCCTTAATGGCAGTCCTCACTGCAGCATCCATAAAGGCAGACAATCCTCATCCCAGCATCCGAACTCTCAGGTAAGCCACTTTCTGGTAGTCTCCTGTCATTCTCCACCCACATAGCTCCATATTTAACCAAGATCTTCTCTCCCTCCAGGCATCCATTACTTCAGGCCTCATACCAGCATCCATCAAGGCAGACAGTCCTCGTACCAGCATCCATTAAAGCAGACAGTCTTCATTCCAGCATCCTAACTCCAGGTAAGCCACTTTCTGGTAGTCAGGAGACTAAGGCTGGGTTCACACAACGGATTTTGACACAAAATTGGCTGTGGAATTCTGCATCAAAATCCAATTGCATTCCACTTCCCATTAATTTGAAAGGGAAATCTGTAGCATAATGCACATAGTAATCACATTGATTATTAAACCAAGCTTTCTAAAAGTCCTTTTTTTTTTACATTCCAGCATGGCTTCTGAAATGTCAAAAAATAAAAACAAACACAAAAAAAGAAAAATTATAGATGAAGGAAGAGTGTTCCAAGAAAAGTGGACAGATGAATACTTTTTTGTTGAGTCCAATAGTAAGGCAATCTACTTAATTTGCAAAGAATTAGTGCCAGTTTTCAAAGACTACAATTTGAAAAGGCATTACATGACAAGACATGCTGAGAAATTTGCTGTGTATGAAGGAATGTGTCGTAAAGACAAAATCGCTGAACTGAAAAAAAATCTATCATCTCAACAAAATTATTTAAAAAAAGTATTGATTCAATCAGATTCTATTGTCAAAGCCAGTTATGTGGTTGCAAACCTGATAGCCAAAAAATCAAAACCGTACTGCGATGGTGAGTTTATTAAGGAATGCATGGAAACCGTGGCTGATATAATTTGTCCGGATAAAAAAGGGGACTTTTCAAAAATCAGTTTGTCTCACCAGACTGTAGCCAGGCGAATTGAAGATATAAGAAAATCCATCGAAAAAGTTGTGAAGAGTAGAGCTGCTCATTTTAAATTTTATGCTATGGCGATAGACGAAAGTACAGATGCTACAGATACAGCTCAATTGGCAATTTTTATTAGAGGCATTGATGACAGTTCTGTGGTAGAGCTCATTATGTGTATAGTATATAGACTCTATATACTATACACATAATGAGCTCTACCACAGAACTGTACATTTACAGTGCCCACACTTCAGACACTGAAATCACCATGAGGCTCAGAGAATTGAGCACTTGCCAGAAAAGGTTTAAGCACATTTTACTTTTGTTTTGTTTGTGAACAAGGAAGACCATGTGGTCTTTAGACTTTGCTGATATGTATTAAACTCAGACAGCATGCGCCCAAATGTACTAGATGACCTGAACAAAATAAATTATATATATATATATATATATATATATATATATATATATATATATATATATATATATATATACCCTGTATATATAAAAATATAATATATATCTATATCTATCTATCTATCTGTGCATCATAAATAGGATTTTAATTACCTACCGGTAAATCCTTTTTTTTATAGTCCGTAGAGGATGCTGGGGTCCACATTAGTAACCATGGTGTGCAGACGGGTCCCTTGGGAGCCATGGCCACTTTAAGAGTTTAATAGTGTGGGCTGGCTCCTCCCTCTATGCCCCTCCTACCAGACTCAGTCTAGAAACTGTGCCCGAGGAGATGGACATACTTCGAGAGAAGGAAATACACAGATAGTGGTGAGATTCACACCAGCTCACACATAACAGAAAACCAAGCTAATCAGCTTGAAACAAGTCAGCAACGGCTGAACAACCGTACTTAACCAAGTAACAAGGCAGCCAGCATCCTGTCCGGACTACGAGAAAAGGATTTACCAGTAGGATTAAAAATCCTATTTTCTCTTACGTCCTAGAGGATGCTGGGGTCCACATTAGTACCATGGGGATGTACCAAAGCTCCCAGTACGGGAGGGAGAGCGCGGAGGTTCCTGCAGAACCGATTGATCAAACTTTAGGTCCTGAGAGGCCAAAGTATCAAACTTGTAGAACTTAGCAAACGTGTTCGACCATTACCAAATCACTGCTCGGCAAACTTGTAAAGCCGAGACATCCCGGGCAGCCGCCCAGGAAGAACCCACTTTACGAGTAGAGTGGGCCTTAACAGATTTTGGACACGGCAGTCCTGCCGTAGAATAAGCATGCTTGATAGTAAACCTGATCCAGCGAGAAATCGTCTGCTTAGAAGCAGGACACCCAACCTTGTTGGGACCATAAAGGACATACAGAGCGTCCGACTTTCTGTGACGAGAAGTTCTCTTCACATAAATCTTCAAAGCACTCACAACATCCAGGGACTTGGAGGGAATTAAGGAGTCAGTAGCCACTGGCACCACAATAGGTTGGTTGATCTGAAAAGCCGAAAAAACCATCGGAAGAAATTGCTGATGAGTCCTGAGCTCAGCTCTATCTTCATGGAATATCAAGTAAGGGCTCTTGGAGGACAATGCCCCTAATTCTGACACAAGTCTAGCAGATGCCAATGCCAACATTGTGATAGCCTTCCAAATAAGAAACTTGACCAGAACCTACTGTAAAGGTTCGAACCGATCCGATTGCAGGAACTGCAGCACCACGTTAAGATCCCAAGGTGCCGTAGGAGGCACAAAGGGAGGCTGGATGTGCAGAACCACTTTCAAGAAAGTCTGAACCTCAGGGAGGGCAGCCAATTGCTTCTGGAAGAAAATAGACCAGGACGAAATTTGGACTTTTATGGAGCCCAAGCGTAGGCCCATATCCGGGTGTAGTACTGGTGACCGGCGGTCTCCTGACCGCCGGTCACCTTACCGACGGCGGGATCCCGGCAGCATACCGACGGCGGGATCCCGGCGGGGAGGGGCGAGTGCAGCAAGCCCCTTGCGGGCTCGCTGCGGGCTCGGTGGCGACCTGCGGTCGCCACGGGTTCAATTCCCACTCTATGGGTGTCGTGGACACCCACGAGTGGAAATAGTCCCTGTTGGTCGGCATGCCGACCATCGGGATAGTGAGCCGTCGGGCTCATGGAGGAGGTCATGTGACTGTCTGTCAGCTGACCGGCGGTCACATGAATACCACCCCCATATCCACACCTGCTTGCCGCAAGAGTAGAAACCGCCCAAGTTGAAACTCCAACGTAGGAAACGTCTTGGATTCACACAAAGACACATACTTTTTCCAAATTACGATGGTAATGTTTTGACGTTACTCCTTTCCTAGCCTGTATCAGGGTAGGAATAACCTTGTTTGGAATGCCCTTCCGAGCTAAGATCTGGCATTCAACCTCCATGCCGTCAAACGTAGCCGTGGTAAGTCTTGATAAGCGAACGGCCCCTGTTGCAGAAGGTCCCCGCGAAGAGGAAGAGGCCCCGGATCTTCCAGCTGTAACTTCAGAAAATCTGCATACCAAGCCCTTCTTGGCCAGTCCGGAGCAATGAGGATCACCTGAACTCTTGTCCTTTGATTAGTTTGAGAATCCTTGGGATGAGTGGAAGTGGAGGGAACACATACACTGACTTGAACACCCACAGTTACCAGGGCGTCCACCGCCACTGCCTGTGGATCCCTTGAAGCTTCTTGTTGAGGTGGGAGGCCATCATGTCTATTTGAGGTACGGCCTACAGGCTTGCCATCTCTGCGAACACCTCTGGGTGGAGGCCCCACTCTCCCGGATGAAGATCGTGTCTGATGGGGAAGTCCGCTTCCCAGTTGTCCACTCCTGGAATGAAGATTGCTGACCGTGCCACCGTGTGCTTTACTGCCCAGACGATGATTCTGGTTACCTCTGAAATTGCAGCTCTGCTCTTCGTTCAGCCCTGTCGGTTTATGTAGGCCACCGTCGTTACATTGTCCGACTGAACCTGAATGGCTAGATCTTTGAGAAGATGTGCCGCTTGTAGAAAACCGTTGTACACGGCCCTTAGTTCCAGAATGTTTATCGGAAGGAGAGACTCCTAACTGGACCACCTTCCTTGGAAGTTTTCCCCTTTGGTGACTTCTCCCCAACCTCTGAGACTTGCATCCGTGGTTAGAAGGATCCAATTTGAATCCCAAACCTGCGGCCCTCCAGTAGGTGAGAAGTTTGCAGCCACCAGAGGAGCGATATTCTGGTTTTCGGCAACAGACGTATCCTCTGGTGCATGTGAAGATGAGATCCCGACCATTTGTCCAGGAGATCCAGTTGGTAGGGTTGTGCGGGAAATCTTCCATACTGTAGTGCCTCGTAAGAGGCCACCATCTTCCCCAGAAGGCGAATGCACTGATGAACCTACACCCGGGCTGGCTTCAGGACATCCCGGACCATTGCTTGGATCACCAACGCTTTCTCCTCACGTGTCGAGGATCATCCCCAGTAAGTACAGTCTCCTTAGCTCCAAATGTGAATTTGGAAGGTTCAGAATCCATCCATGAATCCTGTAGCAGTGGAACTGGAACAATGACATTTGACCTTAGCAAGTTTTGAATGGCTTCCGGTAGAATAGCACTTTGTCAGCAAAGCTGGCAAGCCTGATTTAAAGAATCTGGGAGGTGGGAGTTCTTGAAACTCCAGTCAGTACCACTGGGTAACAAGATCCTGTACCCAGGGATCGAGGCCTGAGGATGCCCAGACATGGCTGAAATTTCTTAGACGTGCTCCCACCTGCCCGATCATCAGGCCGGGAGATCCACAGTCATGCTGAGGATTTTGAGGAAGCAGAGGCACGTTTCTGTTCCTGGAAACCTGTTGGCGCAGGCTATCTGGATTTTGCCTGACCACCTCTGAAGCAAGTGGAAAGGGCTTTGGACTTTTTAGCGTTTGCGGTCCAAAAGGACTGCATCGTAGACGTAGGAAAGGATTTTCTTGTCGGCGGATTGGCTGATGGACGAAAGGTTTACTTACCCGTAGTTGTTGTGGAAATTCACGCATCCAATGCCTCCCCAAACAGAGCCTGACCTGTGAAAGGTAGGTTCTCCATACTCCTCTTGGATTCCGCATCTGCAGACCATTGGCACAGCCATAATCCCCTGCGTGCCGAGACGGCCATGGAAGACGTCCTCTCATTCAGGTCCTTCATGGCTTCCACCATGAAACATGCAGAATCCTGTATGTGACTTAAAAATACATCAATGTCACTCCTGTCCATAGTATCTAATTCTTCAAGCAATGTGCTTGACCACCCTTAGAAATCCATGAAACATAGAAACATAGAATTTGACGGCAGATAAGAACCACTTGGCCCATCTAGTCTGCCCCTTTTTTATTTTATCCTTTAGGCAATCTCAACCCTTTTTTAACCTTAATTCTTTGTAAGGATATTCATATGCCTGTCCCAAGCATGTTTAAATTGCCCTACAGTCAATGCCCATGCACAGGCAATGCCCATGCACATGCACAGCCCATGCACAGGCAATAGTGGGCCTTAACGCCACACCTGAAGCTGTATATATTGATTTGAGTGTAGTCTAAATCTTGCGGTCTGCCGGTTCTTTCAAAGCAGTAGACCCAGGGACTGGTAAAACCACCTTTTTAGACAATCTAGACACAGAAGCATCTACTATAGGGGGGTTTTCCTACTTTTTTCTAACCTCGTCAGGGAAGGGAGACGCAACTAGAACCCACTTCGGTATTTGGAATTTTTTCTCTGGGTTCTTCCATGATTTTTCAAATAATGCGTTTAATTCCTTAGACGCAGGAAAGGTAAAGGAGGCCTTCTTATTGTCCGTAAAGTAAGCCTCCCCAACCTGCTCAGGCACCTTGTCAGAAATGTGTAAAACATCTCCAATAGCCTCAATCATGAGCTGCACCCCTTTAGCAAAGGATGACTCCCCCCCCCCCCCTAGTATATCCTCATCACCGTCCCCCGTATCAGAGTCGGTATCTGTGTCGACCTGCATGATTTGGGCAAGTGCACACTTCTTAGGGCATATACAGTACCAAGGGATTTTGACGAGACAGCGGGAGCAGAATATGACAAAACCTCTACCGATTTTCTGAAAACCTGTGTTTCAGTCTCATTATGAGCTATCCTAGATGAAATCTGGGATATCATTCCCTTTATAGAAGACACCCAAGGAAGCTTGGATTCAGAAGGCTGAGACAGTATATTGCATTCCTGAGTACATGGAATAGACTCCTCTGGAGAAGAGATAAACTCTGCAGCACAGGACACAGAGTCCCTGGACATGGTAATGTGAGATAATAGGATTTTGGTTACCTACCGGTAAATCCTTTTCTCATAGTCCCTAGAGGATGCTGGGTCCACATTAGCACCATGGGGTATAGACGGGTTCACCAGGAGCCATTAGCACTTTAAGAGTTTGCGTGTGTGGGCTGGCTCCTCCCTCTATGCCCCTCCTACCAGACTCAGTTTAGAAAATGTGCCCGAGGAGACGGACATCTTCGAGAGAAGGATTATACACAGATAGTGGTGAGATTCGTACCAGCTTACACATACCAGGCACGCCAAGCTAACGTGGCTTGAACATTCAGCAACCGCTGAAGCATTACTTACCAAGTAACAATGCAGTAAACAACTAAAACAAAGTGGTACTAAACCAAATAACATTTGCAGGAAAAAGAAGCGCTGGGCAGGCGCCCAGCATCCTCTGCGGACTACGAGAAAAGGTTTACCAAAATGTAACCAAAATCCTATTTTCTATTACGTCCTAAAGGATGCTGGGGTCCACATTAGTACCATGGGGATGTACCAAAGCTCCCAGAACGGGAGGGAGAGCGCGGAGGCTCCTGCAGAACTGATTGACTGAACTTCAGATCATCAGAGGCAAAAGTATTGAACTTGTAAAACTTTGCAAACATGTTCGACCCTAACCAAGTTGCAG
Organism: Pseudophryne corroboree; assembly: GCF_028390025.1. NCBI lineage: Eukaryota > Metazoa > Chordata > Amphibia > Anura > Myobatrachidae > Pseudophryne > Pseudophryne corroboree. The sequence goes on along the minus strand of NC_086454.1, from coordinate 222,159,754 downwards.
CTCGGCAAAGTTGCACTGCCGAGACACCCCGTGTAGCCGCCCAGGAAGACCCCACCTTACGAGTAGAGTGGGCCTTAGCAGATTTTGGACACGGCAGTCCTGCCGTAGAATAAGCGTGCTGGATAGTGAACCTGATCCAGCGAGAGATCGTCTGCTTAGAAGCAGGACACCCAATTTTCTTGGGATCATAAAGGACAAACAGAGAGTCCGACTTTCTGTGACGAGAAGTTCTCTTCACATATATCTTCAGAGCCCTTACGACATCCAAGGACTTTGATGTAATTGAGGAGTCAGTAGCCACTGGCACCACAATAGGTTGGTTGATATGAAATGCAGACACAACTTTCGGAAGAAACTGCTGACATGTCCGAAGCTCAGCTCTATCTTCGTGGAAGATCAAGTACGGGCTTTTACAGGCTAAAGCCGCCAGCTCGGACACACGTCTAGCAGAAGCTAAGGCCAACAATGTGACTGCCTTCCATGTAAGAAACTAGACCTCTACCTTCTGTAGGGGCTCAAACCAATCCGACTGGAGGAACTGCAACACCACGTTAAAGTCTCAGGGAGCCGTAGGTCGTACAAAGGGAGGATGGATATGTAGAACTCCCTTCAAAAAGGTCTAAACCTCAGGGAGGGCAGTCAATTGTTTCTGAAAAAAAATGGATAGGGCCGAAATCTGGACCTTTACAGAACCCAATCTCAGGCCCATATCCACTCCTGCTTGCAGGAATAGGAGGAAACGTCCCAGTTGAAACTCCACCATAGGAAACTTCTTGGATTCACACCAAGAGACATATTTCTTCCAAATACAATGGTACTGTTTAGACGTTACCCCTTTCTCAGCCTGTATCAGGGTAGGAATAACCTCCTTCGGAATACCCTTCTGAGCAAGTATCAGGCGCTCAACTTCCATGCCATCAAACGTAGCCGTGGTAAGTCTTGATAGGCGTACGGCCCCTGCTGCAGCAGGTCCTCCCGAGGAGGAAGAGGCCTCGGCTCTTCTTGCAGTAGATTCAGAAGGTCCGCGTACCAAGCCCTTCTTGGCCAGTCTGGGGCAATGAGAATCGCTTGAACTCTTGTTCTCCTTATGAGCTTTAGGATTCTTGGGATGAGTGGCAGTGGTGGAAACATGTACACTGACCGGAACACCCACGGAGACACCAGGGCGTCCACTACCACTGCTTGTGGGTCCCTCGACCTGGAACAATAACGCCGAAGCTTCTTGTTGAGACGAGAGGCCATCCTGTCCATTTGGGGCAAACCACAAATGTCTGTTATTTCCGTGAACAGCTCCGGATGGAGACCCCACTCACCTGGATGGAGATAGTGTCTGCTGAGGAAGTCTGCATCCCACTTGTCTACTCCCGGAATGAAGATGGCTGACAGAGCCAATGCGTGCTTTTCTGTCCAGAGGAGTATTCTTGTCACCCCTGACATTGCCGATCTGCTCTTTGTTCCATCGGTTTATGTAAGCCACTGTTGTTACGTTATCCGACTGCACTTGAATGGCCCGATTTCTTAGAAGAGGAGCCGCTTGAAGAACCCAGTTGTAGAAGGCTCTTAGTTCCAGTATGTTGATGGGCAAGCCGGCTTCCAGGCTTGACCACCGTCCTTGAGTCACTGCTCCCCAGCCCCGAAGGCTCGCATCCGTGGTTAGAAGGACCCAGTCCTAAATCCCGAACCTGCTTTTATCAGCAGATCGTCCAGATATGGAATGATGTTCACACCCTGTTTGCAGAGGAGAATTATCATTTCTGCCATTACCTTGGTAAACACCCTTGGTGCTGTGGAAAGGCCTGGAACTGGAAATTACAGTCCAGCAATGCGAAACGGAGATAAGCCTGATGCGGCAGCCATATCGGAATGTGGAGGTATGCATCCTTGATATCCAGGGATACCAGGAATTCCCCCTCTTCCAGACCTTATATCACCGCCCTGTGAGACTCCATCTTGAACTTGAATTCCTTTAGAAAGGGGTTCAATGATTTTAGGTTTAGAATAGACCTGAGCGAACCATCCGGTTTCGGTACCACGAAAAGGTTCGAATAATAACCTTTGTTCTGCATGTGAGGTGGTACAGGTAAAATGACCTGTGCCTCCACCAGTTTTTGGACAGCGTCTTGTAGTACAGTGCTGTCAGCCAACAGAGTCGGCAAGCCTGATTTGAAAAAGCGATGAGGAGGGACTTTGAAACGCCAGCTTGTATCCCTGGGATACAATATCTATCACCCAGGGATCCAGGCCGGACGATACCCAGACATGACTGAAGTGTCTGAGTCTGGCTCCCACTGGCCCCATCTCCAGGCCGCGCAGTCCACCGTCATGCGGAGGACTTTGGTGTACCTGAAGCAGGCATTTGTTCCTGGGAACCTGCAGCTGCAGGTTACTTGGACTTAACTCGACCTCCCCTAAAGAAGGTACTGGACGCTCTGGCCTTTCTAGGCCTGTAAGGCCGAAAGGACTGCGTTGCAAGTAAAGAGAAGGACTTCTTCGGAGCAGGTGCTGCTGAGGGAAGAAACAGAGATTTACCCGCTGTTGCCGTGGATATCCACGCATCTAAAGCTTCCCCAAAGAGAGGCTGACCTGTATAGGGTAGGGCCTCTACACTTTTTCTGGATTCCGCGTCAGCCGACCACTGGCGCAGCCACAGTCCCAGACGAGCTGAAACAGACATGGAAGATATTCCCGCAGCCATGGAACCCAGGTCTTTCATGGATTCTACCATAAAACCTGCTGAATCATGTATGTTGCGTAAATATAATGCAACGTCATCCCTTTCCATCGTATCCAAATCCTCAAAGTTAGGTAGCCGACCACTTTACTATAGCCTTTGCAATCCATGCAGTAGCAATAGTGGGACTTAATATGGTCCCTGAAGTAGTGAACATTGATTTAAGCGTGTTATAACTTTTTCTATCAGCCGGCTCCTTTAAGGCGGTAGATCCCCGAACAGGCAAAACCACCTTGTTTGAGAGTCTGGACACAGATGCGTCAACAATCGGCGGGTTTTCCCATTTTTTCCTATCCTCCTCAGGGAAAGGAAGCGCCACCAGAACCATTTTAGGGACCTGAAATTTTTTCTCAGGGTTTACCCATGCCTTTTCAAATATAGCATTCAATTCCTTTGACGCAGGGAAGGTTAGCGAGGCTTTTTTATTTTCAGTGAAAAAAGCCTCTTCAACCTGCTCAGGTGTGGTATCATTAACATTTAACACATACCTGATAGCCTCTATCAACAATTGCACCCCCTTTGCAAGAGATGCGGACCTCCGCAACACATCCCCATCACCATCGGTGGTGTCAGAATCGGTATCCGTGTCGTCTTGTGTGACATGCACAAGCGCAGATTTGTGGGGGTACATAGCAGGGCGTCCTGAGGTACCAGAAACCGGACATACTGCCATAGAGCTCTGTAATACCTGGGTTGCAGATTCATTACTTGCAACCCTGTTAGAAATCTGAGAAATCCAAGCTTTGATAGAGGAAAACCACTCTATTTCCCTTGCAGGTATCTGTGCTAAACCAGTGCTATCCTGATTACATGGAATGGGCTCATCCTGGGAGGATAAATCCTATGCGGCATATGACAGTATCCCTGGACATAGCTAAAGGAGACCACCAAACACACCACACACACACACACACACACAGGTGGCAGACAGTTTCCCCCCGAAGAATGGCAAGAGAGACACAGAGATTGGAGCCAACCCACACACAGCGCTTTTAGTAAAGGGAGACCCCTCGTCAGCGCTGACTGTGCACCTTAATAGGAAACACAGTCGTTTTACAGCCTCCCCTCCTGTCTACAACCCCTTGGTACAGATAGCTGGAGTTGCTGTGGAGGGACCCGTTCTTCCTCTCAGCGCTGTGCAGGCAGGAAAATGGGGCTGAAACGCTGCTGGGTCCGCTATGAGGAGAAGCTCCGCCCCCTTAATGGCACTGTCTTCCTGCTCTTCAAGGATTATACTGGCCTGAGGTAAAATGTGCTGGCTGAGATCCGCGGACCCCGACAGACTTCTGGACCAGTGTGGGGGTAAGCGCTGGCCCAGAGCGCCCCTCACAGCGCCGCACCATGTGCCTCTGAACCTCCCAGGAGCGCAGTTAATACTGCGCTCCCACCCATTGCCGCCATTTCACACCAGCCCCCCGCATGCTAGGGGGGTCGGTGTCTCACTCACCAATCTTCAGCTCTGTAAGGGGTTGGCGGCATGCTGCTGGGGCGGAGAACGATCCGACCCCTCTGGAGCTAAGTGTCCAGTCAGCGGAGACAGTGGCTCAGACCCCGCAGGGCAGACACTACTCCCTCCCTTAGTCCCTCGCTGCAGGCAGGTTGTTGCCAACAGCCTCCTGTAAAAAAAATAAACTCTAAAAATACACTTTACTAGAAAAGCTTCCTTAGCTGGGACCGGCTCCTCCGGGCACATTTTCTAAACCGAGTCTGGTAGGAGGGGCATAGAGGGAGGAGCCAGCCAACACTATTAAACTTTTAAAGTGCCAATGGCTCCTGGTGGACACATCTATACCCCATGGTACTAATGTGGACCCCAGCATCCTCTAGGACGTAAGAGAAAATAGACACACACACACACACACACACACACACACACACACACACACACACACACACACACGGAAAATGTAGACACAGATTCCCCACAGAGTATTTCAGAGAGACAGAGTATATGGAGCCAGCACACACAGCACCCCACTAGGCAGTTATATGAGAAATGCCTGGTGCGGACTATATTAACTGTAACCAAATAGTTAAATGCAGTTAAACAACTCTCCCTCCCCTTCTATAACCCCTTGGTACCGCACAGGATAGCTGAAGGTATGTGGAGGGTCAGCGCTCCCTGTCAACGTCTGGCTGTGTGATCTGCAGAGAGAAAATGGCGCTGGTGAGTGCTGGAACAGCACTGAGGAGAAGCCCCGCCCCATTAATGGCGTGTCTTCCCGCACTTGGAGAATACATGCCGGAGGTTCTGAGCGGTTAAAAGGGGGATTTAGCCTCTGTTAACATAAATGACCAGTGATTAGGGTATTGCGCTGGCCTAGGGCGCCCCTCCCAGCGCCGCACACTTGTACCTCTGAGCTCTCCGGAGCGCAGCATCAGCGCTGCGCTCCCACCCCAATGCAGCCATTCTCACCGGCTCCCTGCTTGTCGGGGCACCGGAGCGTCTTCTGGCTCTGTTAGGGGGTGGCGGCAGTGATGCGGGAGCGAACGGTCGCCTCGGGGGCTTGCGATCGACACCCTCAGGAGCTCAGTGTCCTGTCAGTGGAGATAGGGGCCATTAACCTCAAAGGGTTGGATCCTACTCCCCCCCGCAGCCTCCCCCCCCCCCCCCCGCCCCCAAAGTCCCATAAGGCAGGGAGGCTGTTGCCAGCAGCCTCCCTGTACCTAACATCTTAAAAAAACAAACTAGAAAAGCCCTGAGGAGCTCCCCTAGCTGTGACTGGCTCCACCGGGCACATTTTCTAAACTGAGTCTGGTACGAGGGGCAAAGATGGAGGAGCCAGCCCACACTATTAAACTCTTAAAGTGCCCATGGCTCCCAAGGGACCCGTCTATGGTGGTAATTCTGAGTTGATCGCAGCAGGAACTTTGTTAGCAGTTGGGAAAAACCATGTGCACTGCAGGGGAGGCAGATATAACATGTGCAGAGAGTGTTAGATTTGGATGTGGTGTGTTCAATCTGCAATCTAAATTGCAGTGTAAAAATAAAGCAGCCAGTATTTACCCTGCACAGAAACAAAATAACCCAAACAAACCTAACTCTCTCTGCACATGTTATATCTGCCTCCCCTGCAGTGCACATGGTTTTGCCCACCTGCTAACAAAGTTCCTGCTGCGATCAACCCAGAATTACCCCATATACCCCATGGTACTAATGTGGACCCCAGCATCCTCTAGAACGTAAGAGAAATATAATATACATTAGGAAAGCGGCTAAAATACCGCCAGTCGGGAACCCACCAGCCACAATACAGACAACGGAATAAAGACAGACAATTTAACACCGGCAATACAGGCTATTCTCCCTCTGTGGGTGTCCACGACACCCATAAAAGAATATAACCTGTGGAAAGGGGCTTTCTAGTCTTCGCCCTGCTTCCAGCATTCTGGATTCCGCTGTCGGGATCATGACAACCGGCATCCCGTTTGCAGGGGAATCATATGTAGTTCATAATATTTTTATATATAAAATAAGAATTTACTCACCGGTAATTCTATTTCTCGTAGTCCGTAGTGGATGCTGGGAACTCCGTAAGGACCATGGGGAATAGCGGGCTCCGAAGGAGGCTGGGCACTCTAGAAAGATCTTAGACTACCTGGTGTGCACTGGCTCCTCCCACTATGACCCTCCTCCAAGCCTCAGTTAGGTACTGTGCCCGGACGAGCGTACACAATAAGGAAGGATTTTGAATCCCGGGTAAGACTCATACCAGCCACACCAATCACACCGTACAACTCGTGATATGAAACACAGTTAACAGTATGAAACAATAGAGCCTCTCAACAGATGGCTCAACAATAACCCGATTTAGTTAACCATAACTATGTACAAGTATTGCAGATAAACCGCACTTGGGATGGGCGCCCAGCATCCACTACGGACTACGAGAAATAGAATTACCGGTGAGTAAATTCTTATTTTCTCTAACGTCCTAGTGGATGCTGGGAACTCCGTAAGGACCATGGGGATTATACCAAAGCTCCCAAACGGGCGGGAGAGTGCGGATGACTCTGCAGCACTGAATGAGAGAACTCCAGGTCCTCCTCAGCCAGGGTATCAAATTTGTAGAATTTTTGCAAACGTGTTTGCCCCTGACCAAGTAGCTGCTCGGCAAAGTTGTAAAGCCGAGACCTCTCGGGCAGCCGCCCAAGATGAGCCCACCTTCCTTGTGGAATGGGCATTGACAGATTTTGGCTGTGGCAGGCCTGCCACAGTATGTGCAAGCTGAATTGTACTACAAATCCAACGAGCAATAGTCTGCTTAGAAGCAGGAGCACCCAGCTTGTTAGGTGCATATAGGATAAACAGCGAGTCAGATTTTCTGACTCTAGCCGTTCTGGAAACATATATTTTCAGTGCCCTGACAACGTCTAGCAACTTGGAGTCCTCCAAGTCCCTAGTAGCCTAGGCACCACAATAGGCTGGTTCAGGTGAAACGCTGACACCACCTTTGGGAGAAACTGGGGACGAGTCCTCAATTCTGCCCTATCCATATGGAAAATCAAATAAGGGCTTTTACAAGACAAAGCCGCCAACTTTGATACTCGCCTGGCAGAAGCCAAGGCCAATAACATAACCACCTTCCACGTGAGATATTTCAGATCCACGGTTTTTAGTGGTTCAAACCAATGTGATTTTAAGAAACTCAACACCACGTTGAGATCCCAAGGTGCCACAGGAGGCACAAACGGGGGCGGACTCTGCAGCACTCCTTTTATAAATGTCTGAACTTCAGGTACTGAAGCTAGTTCTTTTTGAAAGAAAATCGACAGAGCCGAGATCTGTACCTTAATGGAACCAAATTTAAGGCCCATAGTCACTCCTGCTTGCAGGAAATGCAGAAAACGACCTAGTTGAAATTCCTCTGTTGGGGCCCTTTCGACCTCACACCATGCAACATATTTTCGCCATATGCGGTGATAATGAGTTGCTGTAACCTCTTTCCTGGCTTTAGTAAGCGTAGGAATGACTTCCTCCGGAATGCCCTTTTCCTTCAGGATCCGGCGTTCAACCGCCATGCCGACAAACGCAGCTGCGGTAAGTCTTGGAACAGACAGGGCCCCTGCTGCCGCAGGTCCTGTCTGAGTGGCAGAGGCCATGGGTCCTCCGATATAAATTCTTGAAGTTCTGGGTACCAAGCTCTTCTTGGCCATCCACGAGTATCGTTCTTACTCCTCGCCTTCTTATTATTCTCAGTACCTTTGGTATGAGAGGCAGAGGGGAGAACACATAAACCGACTGGTACACCCACGGTGTTACCAGAGCGTCCATAGCTATCGCCTGAGGGTCCCTTGACCCGGTGCAATATCTTTTATAGCTTTTTGTTGAGGCGGGACGCCATCATGTCCACCTGTGGCCTTTCCCAATGGTGTACAATCCTATTGGAAGACTTCTGGAGGAAGTCCCCATTCTCCCGGGTGGAGGTCGTGTCTGTTGAGAAGATCTGCTTCCCAGTTGTCCACTCCGGGAATGAACACTGCTGACAGTGCTAACACATGATTTTCCGCCTATCGGAGAATCCTTGTGGCTTCTGCCATCGCCATCCTGCTTCTTGTGCCGCCCTGTTGGTTTACATGGGCGACTGCCGTGATGTTGTCTGATTGGATCAGTACCGGCTGGTTTTGAAGCAGAGGCCTTGCCGGCCTCAGGGCATTGTAAATGGCCCTCAGGTCCAGAATATTTATGTGTAGGGAAATAACCTGACTTGACCAAAGTCCCTGGAAATTTCTTCCCTGTGTGACTGCCTCCCAGCCTCAAAGGCTGGAATCCATGGTCACTAGGACCTAGTCCTGTATGCCGAACCTGCGGCCCTCTTGAAGATGGGCACTCTGCAGCCACCACAGTAGAGATACCCTGGTCCTTGGAGACAGGGTTATCAGCCTATGCATCGGAAGATGCGATCCGGACCACTTGTCCAACAGGTCCCTCTGAAAAGTTCTTGTATGGAACCTGCCTAATGGGATTGCTTCGTAGGAAGCTACCATTTTTCCCAGGACTCGCGTGCAAAGATGCACCGCTACCTATTTTGGCTTCAGGAGGTCTCTGACTAGAGATGACAACTCCTTGGCTTTCTCCTCCGGGAGAAACACTATTTCTGGTTTATGTCCAGAACCATCCCCAGGAACAGTAGACGTGTCATAGGAACCAGCTGTGACTTTGGACTGTTTAGAATCCAACCATGCTGTTGTAGCACTTTCCAAAATAGTGCTACCCCGACTACCAACTGCTCCTTGGACTTCGCCCTTATAACGAGATTGTCCAAGTACGGGATAATTACAACTCCCTTTTTTTTGAAGGAGTATCAACATTTCGGCCATTACCTTGATAAAACACCCTCGGTGCCATGTACAGTCCAAACGGCAGTGTCTGGACTTGGTAATGGTAATCCTGTACCACAAATCTGAGGTACTCCTGGCGAGGATGGTAAATGGGGACATGCAGGTAAGCATCCTTGATGTCCCAGGATACCATGTAATCCCCCTCGTCCAGGCTTGGAATAACCGCCCTGAGCGATTCCATCTTGAACTTGAATTTTTGTGTTCAAGGATTTTAAATATAAAATGGGTCACACCGAACCATGCGGTTTCGGTACCCCAACCCGTGTGGAATAGTAACCCCGTCCTTGTTGAAGTAGGGGCACCTTGAGTATTACCTGCTGGGAATACCGCTTATTAATTGCCTCTAGCACAGCCTCCCTGCCTGAGGGAGTTGTCAGCAAGGCATATTTTAGGAAACGGCTGGGGGGAGACATCTCGAATTCCAGCTTGTACCCCTGAAATACTACTTGAAAGAAACAGGGATCCACCTGTGAGCGAGCCCACTAATTGCTGAAATTTTTGAGACGGTCCCCCACCGTACCTGGCTACACCTGTGGAGCACCCGCGTCATGGTGTGGCCTCACAGGAGGCGGGGGAAGAATCTTGATTCTGGGAACAGGCTGACTGGTGCAGCTTTTTTCCCTCTACCCTTGTCTCTGTACAGAAAGGAAGCGCCATTTGACCCGCTTGCTTTTCTGAAGCCGAAAGGACTGTACCTTTGTCTGTGAGGAAACCTGAGGTAAAATTATTTCTTCCCAGCAGTTGCTGTGGATACGAGGTCCCAGAGACCATCCCCAAATAATTCCTCACCCTTATAAGGCTCTCTATGCGCTTTTTAAGTCAGCATCACCTGTCCAGTGACAGGTCTCTAATACCCTCCTGACAGAATGGACATTACATTTATTTTGGATGCCAGCCGGCAAAATATCCCTCTGTGCATCCCCCATATATAAGACGACGTCTTTAATATGTTTTTATGTTTGCCAACTAGTATCCCTGTTTGACAGGGTCACCGACCACGCTGCAGCAGCACTATCTGCAGGTCTCAGTCTAGTACCTGAGTGTGTAAATACAGACTTCAGGATAGCCTCCTGTTTTTTATCAACAGGTACCTATTAAAGTGGCCGTATCCTAAGACGGCAGTGCCACCTTTTTTGACAAACGTGTGAGCGCCTTATCCACCCTAGGGGATATCTCCCAGCGTAACTTATCCACCTGGCGGGAAAGGGTACGCCATCAGTAACTTTTTATAAATTACCAGTTTCTTAACGGGGGAACCCACGCTTTCACACACTTCATTTATTCATCTGATGGGGGAACAAAACACTGCCTGTTTTTTCTCCCCAAACCTAAAACCCATTTTTAGAGGTGCTTGGGTTAAAGTCAGAAATGTATAACACATTTTTTATTGCCGGGATCACGTCACGGATGTTCCTAGTGGATTGTGTATATGTCTCCACCTTGTCGACACTGGAGTCAGACTCCGTGTCGACATCTGTTTCTGCCATCTGAGAGAGCGGGCGTTTTTGAGCCCCTGATGGCCTTTGAGACGCCTGGGCAGGCGCGGGCTGCGAAGCCGGCTGTCCCACAGCTGTTACGTCATCCACCCTTTTATGTAAGGAGTTGACACTGTCGGTTAATACCTTTCACCTATCCATCCACTCTGGTGTCGGCCCCACAGGGGGCGACATCACATATATCGGCCTCTGTTCTGTCACCCTATAAGCCTCCTCATTCAACATGTCGACACAGCCGTACCGACACACCGCAGACACACAGGGAATGCTCTAAACGAGGACAGAACCCACAAAAGCCCTTTGGGGGGACAGAGTAAGAGTATGCCAGCACACACCAGAGCGCTATATATATATATATACAGGGACTAGCTGAGTTATGTCCCTAATAGCTTTTATATAATATACTGTATACAGTGCCAATTTTAATGCCCCCCCTCTCTTTTCCCTCTTACTGTACTGTAGAATTGCAGGGAAGAGCCAGGGAGCTTCCCTCCAGCCGAGCTGTGAGGGAAAAATGGCGCCAGTGTGCTGAGGAGATAGGCTCCGCCCCTTTTTGCGGCCTATTCTCCCGTTTTTTATGGAATTCTGGCAGGGGTATTTACCTCATATATAGCCCCTGGGGCCATATATTGAGGTATTTTAGCCAGCCAAGGTGTTTTTATTGCTGCCTCAGGGCGCCCCCCCCAGCGCCCTGCACCCTCAGTGACCGGAGTGTGTGAGAGGAGCAATGGCGCACAGCTGCAGTGCTGTGCGCTACCTTGGTGAAGACAGAGTCTTCATGCCGCCGATTTTCCGGACCATCTTCTTGCTTCTGGCTCTGTAAGGGGGATGGCGGCGCGGCTCCGGGACCGAACATCAAGGCTGGGCCTGCGGTCGATCCCTCTGGAGCTAATGGTGTCCAGTAGCCTAAGAAGCCCAATCCGGCTGCAAGCAGGCGAGTTCGCTTCTTCTCCCCTTAGTCCCTCGCTGCAGTGAGCCTGTTGCCAGCAGGTCTCACTGAAAATAACAAATTCTAAGACTATAACTTTCTAAGAGCTCAGGAGAGCCCCTAGTGTGCATCCAACCTCGGCCGGGCACGAAATCTAACTGAGGCTTGGAGGAGGGTCATAGTGGGAGGAGCCAGTGCACACCAGGTAGTCTAAGATCTTTCTAGAGTGCCCAGCCTCCTTCGGAGCCCGCTATTCCCCATGGTCCTTACGGAGTTCCCAGCATCCACTAGGACGTTAGAGAATATATATATATATATATATATATATATATATATATATATATATAGGATTGTTGGAAGAAGGTGGCACTCAAACAGGCTTTTGATGAAAAGTTGAGGTCATTTATTTAGACCAGATAGGCCGACATGTTTCGGGGTGAACCCACGTCCTCAGGGCCAAATACAGCAAGTGAACAGAGTGTATAAGACAACAAACATAAATACTGACATCCATTAGACACAAACATACTCACCTGTTCATCGGCGCCACCGCCGGCCGCACCGCTCCGCTGGCTTCCACATCGCGAAGTGATGACGTGTCGCGTCGCGAAGCGATGACGTGTCGGGTGCGCCGAACAGGAGAATAACCATGGCGACCGGCAGGCGCGCTCCGAAGGCGCCGCTGCAGCAGTCACACTGTAAACAAAGAAACCATTGTGTAAAAAACATACATTTAAAAAACATTCAAAGTGGTAACAAATGTTACTCAACAACCCTGGTGTTATCTTTAAAGTACATGGATTAGGAGCAATGACTAAATTTAAATAAAATAATACCTCAGGCGACAATCCCCTTATAGGAGCATACTTAAAGGAAACACTGGAGACTCATGTTTTCATTTAACCCCCTGGGTGCTAGTGTACCCAGGGAGAAAATCCAACGTGTCTCCTTTTGCAGTAAACGTCTACCCCTATTGTCCCCTCTAAGCGTAATAGGAACATGGTCTATCAGGGTAGCACGTATGCTGGCTACTCCGTGCTTTGCTTATAAGCAATGTCGAGCAAACGGCTGCTCGCTGTGCCCTTTTTCAAATGCTTTTTTGATGGCACTGCGATGCAGTGCCATCCTTTCCCTAAATTGCCGAATGGTCTTGCCGACATAGGCAAGACCACACAGACAAGTCAAAACATAAACCACATGTGTAGAGGTGCATGTGAGTCTATGCTGAATCTTCAGTTTTTTACCTGAGTGCGGGTGATTAAAAGTCGTGCCAGAAACAAGGGTATTGCATGTGGCACAACCCAGACATTTATAGCAGCCATTCTTGGCTCTCAGAAAGTGCTTAGTCTGCATTCTTGTATTCTGGGAGATATCAAGCTTCATTATCCTATCACCAATATTACTACTACAAGTAAAACTAGGCAATAGACGTGTATCTGATAAATCGGATAAAGCCTTATCCGTTTGAATAATTGGCCAAAGCTGTTTGGTCTTTTTAGTGATCTTGGTAGAAGCTGTAGTGTACTTACTAACCCAGGGTAAGCAATTGTTGTCACGTCGCTTATCCCTGGGAGTCCACGTCTGTGCCCTAGTTAATCAAAGAACCTTATTCTTGGCTAACTCCAATCACCCAAGCGGTAGCCTCGCTGGATGAACTTATCCATCATACTGTTGAGTCGGCCTATCTGGTCTAAATAAATGACCTCAACTTTCATCAAAAGCCTGTTTGAGTGCCGCCTTCTTCCAACAATTCTACATAGTGGCTATTGTCACCAGGAGGGCACCGCAGCAACTTCAATATTAAGGTACAAGGGAGTGCCGGGCCTACTTGCTATTCATCTTTATATGGAACACGCATTTGGTGCTGCCATATACCATTGCAGTGTTCTCGTTTCCAAGGCACCCACATACCGAATTTACGGACTATCCAGGACCCATACGACCTGCAGCATCCACTTGTTTTAACCTGTCTGTATTGGACTTATCACTATAGGTTTGTTATTTCCAACACTCTGGTTTAGATTATTTCTACAGTGGTCATTCACTATAAAAGCAGCATGGTGGAGCTTAACCCACATTTGGAAGCTGCTTTGGACCTGGTCTATAAGGATGCCAGTGACCGCCTTAGCTTCTCTGACATTCAGGCACAAGCCATATTGGTCAAAGGCAGTATGACAGATGAACCAGCCAAAGATACCAACGATGAACTGTTTAAAGCCTGGCTGAAACTCAAACAGAAAGAGTGTGATTATACCTATCACGGGATATCATTGTCCGACTATTACCGTAACAACTTAATACCTCGAGGCTTTAGGATACGCAACTCACCTACAATAGGCAGATACAACGCACAGTTCTGCCGTAGGTGGGTTGCTATCCTTAATAAATGCTCCATGGACTTAATCTTATTGGTAGTGGAGGAGTCCACTAGGGAGCTGGGTCTCATTGCTGAGCAATTAACAGCATTTGAAAAACAACATAAGACAACTCTCGGACAAGACACACAGATTGACTGGGTGAACAAATTATCCACCCAGATGGATCAGTACCGCCAGGATCTCTTGCGGTTTAAAAGTGATAAACTCATCAAGGTTAAAAGGGATTATAAACAGAGACTAGTTTATCCATGGCTGGGCAATACTAGATCTAACCAGGAACAACAGGCAACTAATAGGCGCTTTCAGTCACGTCGTAGAAGGGAACAACAAATTTACACTAGTACGTCAGCTAGTGATACCGAGCAACACCACTAGCATCCACCAGCATTGAGGGGGCGGGCCCTTTAGGACAACCACCCACAGGCATACAGACGCGGTTCAATCGGACTGCAGGCCCCGCCCGCCGAAGAGGACACAGCGGGCGCGCCAAAACCAAAGGATCCTACGCACCAAGACGGCAGCGTCCATGAAAGAACTTGTGTTTAACCTATCATTGGTTCCGTTGACAGATCCTGAATATTGCCTTTTAGCTAAGAGCTTGTCGTATGTGCCTACTTATCCCATTGACAGCCTCAAATGGAAAATAGATGTTTACCGCCTTAATAGGGCTCTTAGAAGAAAATAATTCTTTAACGGCAAGCCTTCTAACCAAGCGACGAAAGACATCCCCGTGCAGTTACAACGCATTGCCCCAAAGTCACAATTTGACCCACCAACCTTAAATCCATCAATACGCACATTCACTAGGATGCTAGAGCTTGAAGGGTCTCAAGCATTGGATGAAGAAGTACATCATAACCTTTCCAAGGCTGAGCAAAGGACACTTCAAGATTTATCTCAAAGAACTGATATAGTAATCCGAAGGGCGGATAAAGGTGGGGCGGTGGTAGTTCAGGACTTAAACAAATATGTGGATGAATGCAACCGCCAACTTAGGGATACTACTACCTACAAGCCATTAACCAAGGATCCCACAAGGTAGTACAAGGAAGAGCTTGATCACTTATTGGCTGCGGCCTGTGAAGCAAAAGCTATTTCTACAGCTACACGGGAGGCCCTTACTGTAGAATTTCCTAGGGCTCCATTGTTTTATGTAGTGCCTAAGGTGCATAAGACCTTGGTTGATCCCCCTGGGCGTCCGATTGTTTCGGCCCGGGGATCTCTCTTTCATCCCATATCGGTCTACCTGGACTCATTTCTTAACCCTTGTATTCAAGCGTTACCTTCCTATCTGAAGGATACGAACACATTACTAATCCAATTGGAGCAATTAACTCCTGTGCCTGATGATTTGTTGCTCTGTAGTGCGGATGTCACCAGTCTCTACACCTGCATCCCTCGTGATGCAGGTGTTGAGGCTGTTAGACTTCTATTGGAAGATAATGATAAGTATGCAGGCCCAGATCTTAGCCTGTATTTACAACTATTGAATTAAGTCCTGCATAGAAATTATTTTCTGTATAATGGGAGCGGTTACCTTCAAGCGGCGGGTTGTGCAATGGGATCGGCAGTGGCACCATCGTACGCCAATGCCTTTATGTATGTTGTAGAAAAACAAATGTTCTATATGGATCCAACAGTAACCACTAACCTGTGGTACTATAGGCGCTATATAGATGACCTTTTGGTCCTATGGCAGGGGCCTCGGGAGCAGTTAGTGGCATTATTTGAGCAATTTAACTGTAGTGATCATCCAGTCAACTTTACATTCGAGATTAACTCAGATAACATTAACTTCTTGGACGTCACAATTAAGCATGCGGGGGATAAACTATCTACCTTCATATACATTAAACCTACGGATAGAAACAGTCTGCTTAATTATCGTAGTTTTCACCCTTTACCTTTACGTAGGGGCCTCCCCTATTCACAATTCTTAAGGGTCAGGCGGATTACTTCTGACCCGGGGGAGACTGTTCTCGCACTCAACAGTATGATGGAGAAGTTCATCCAGCGAGGTTACCCCTTGGGTGAATTGGAGTTAGCCAAGAATAAGGTTCTTTGATTAACTAGGGCACAGACGTTGACTCCCAGGGATAAGCGACGTGACGACAATTGCTTACCCTGGGTTAGTAAGTACACTACAGCTTCTACCAAGATCACTAAAAAGGCCAAACAGCTTTGGCCAATTATTCAAACGGATAAGGCTTTATCCGATTTATCAGATACACGTCTATTGCCTAGTTTTACTTGTAGTAGTAATATTGGCGATAGGATAATGAAGCTTGATATCTCCCAGAATACAAGAATGCAGACTAAGCACTTTTTGAGAGCCAAGAATGGCTGCTATAAATGTCTGGGTTGTGCCACATGCAATACCCTTGTTTCTGGCACGACTTTTAATCACCCGCACTCAGGTAAAAAACTGAAGTTTCAGCATAGACTCACATGCACCTCTACACATGTGGTTTATGTTTTGACTTGTCCGTGTGGTTTGCCTATGTCGGCAAGACCATTCGGCAATTTAGGGAAAGGATGGCACTGCAAAAAAGCATTTGAAAAAGGGCACAGCGAGCAGCCGTTTGCTCGACATTGCTTACAAGCAAAGCACGGAGTAGCCAGCATACGTGCAACCCTGATAGACCATGTCCCCATTACGCTAAGAGGGGGCAATAGGGACCGTTTACTGCAAAAGGAGACACGTTGGATTTTCTCCCTGGGTACACTAGCACCCAGGGGGTTAAATGAAAACATGAGTCTCCAGTGTTTCCTTTAAGTATGCTCCTATAAGGGGATTGTCGCCTGAGGTATTATTTAATTTAAATTTAGTCATTGCTCCTAATCCATGTACTTTAAAGATAACACCAGGGTTGTTGAGTAACATTTGTTACCACTTTGAATGTTTTTTAAATGTATGTTTTTTACACAGTGGTTTCTTTGTTTACAGTGTGACTGCTGCAGCGGCGCCTTCGGGACGCGCCTGGCGGTCGCCATGGTTACTCTCCTGTTCATTCGGCGCACCCGACACGTCATCGCTTTGCGACGCGACACGTCATCACTTCGCGATGCGGAAGCCAGCGGAGCGGTGCGGCCGGCGGCGATGAACAGGTGAGTATGTTTGTGTCTAATGGATGTCAGTATTTATGTATGTTGTCTTATACACTCTGTTCACTTGCTGTATTTGGCCCTGAGGACGGGGGTTCACCCCGAAACATGTCGGCCTATCTGGTCTAAATAAATAACCTCAACTTTTCATCAAAAGCCTGTTTGAGTGCCGCCTTCTTCCAACAATTCTACATAGTGGCTATTGTCACCAGGAGGGCACCGCAGCAACTTCAATATTAAGGTACAAGGGAGTGCAGGGGCCGACTTTATATATATATATATATATATATATATATATATATATATATTATATATATATATATTGCACTCACACCTAAAACACGTTTGAACACAGTCCAAATTATGAGTTGTAAACCAGGAAGCTGTAGATCAATGATAGTGGTTAAATCCTTTCCCCATCCTCATTCTGGGATGAATATTAAAATGAAATACCATTTACACTGCACATTAGACTTTGTCATATATCTATTGACGCATCCATGTGGGCTCTACTATGTAGGCTTGACCTCCAGATGTTTTCGGGACCGCATGACCAATCACAGAACTACGATTCGAGCGATCATACAAACAGGAGTTACTGATAAACATGTAGCCAGACACTGTTTTCAGCAAGGACACCAGGTCGCCAATCTCAAATGTATGTTGATTAATTGGGTTCCACCATAACCATTGGGGGGTGATCGACTGTTGAGTCTTAAGAAGAGTGAAAGCTTCTGGATCTCCACTTTGGATACTGTGGCCCCTCTAAGTCATAACGAATATAATAGGATTTTTGTACCTACCGGTAAATCCTTTTCTCCTAGTCCGTAGAGGATGCTGGGGACTCCAAAAGGACCATGTGGTATAGACGGGATCCGCAGGAGCTTGGGCACACTGAAAAGATTTAAACTGGGTGTGAACTGGCTCCTCTCTCTATGCCCCTCCTCCAGACCTCTGTTATAGGAACTGTGCCCAGGAGAGACGGACATCTCGAGGAAAGGATTTTTGTGTAAACTAAGGGCTACAAACATACCAGCCCACACCACAAACACACCGTACAACCGGAGTAACAGTAAACCAGATAACAGTATGAATTAACAACAGCAACAAGCTGAAAACAATAAATACACCACCCGTGTATAAACTAATTTAGCCAGCAAGAAAACACTGCAAGTAACAGTCCGCACTGGGATGGGCGCCCAGCATCCTCTACGGACTAGGAGAAAAGGATTTACCGGTAGGTACTAAAATCCTATTTTCTGTTACGTCCTAGAGGATGCTGGGGACTCCAAAAGGACCATGGGGTTTATACCAAAGCTCCAGACCGGGCGGGAGAGTGCGGACGACTCTGCAGCACCGACTGAGCAAACGCAAGGTCCTCTCATCAGCCAGGGTATCAAACTTATAGAACTTAGCAAAAGTGTTTGAACCCGACCAGGTAGCCGCTCGGCAAAGCTGTAAAGCCGAGACGCCTCGGGCAGCCGTCCAAGATGAGCCCACTTTCCTGGTAGAATGGGCTTTTACGGACTTCGGCACCGGAAGCCCGGCCGAAGAATGAGCCTGCTGAATCGTACTACAAATCCAGCGTGCAAGAGTCTGTTTTGAAGCAGGATGACCAATCAAACAGTGCCTCAGTTTTCCTGGCAACAGCCGTTCTGGCGACGTAGATCTTCAAAGCTCTCACAACATCGAGACTTTGGAACCGCCACAGCATCCGTAGCCACCGGCACCACAATAGGTTGGTTAATGTGAAACGAAGAAACCACCTTCGGCAGAAATTGTTGACGAGTCCTCAATTCCACCCTATCCGAATGAAAAATCAAGTACGGGCTCTTATGAGATAAGGCCGCCAACTCTGACACTCGCCTGGCAGATGCCAGCGCCAACAGCATGACTACCTTCCAAGTGAGAAACTTCAACTCAACCTTACGCAAAGGTTCAAACCAGGAAGACATGAGAAACTGTAAGAACACCTCAAGATCCCATGGAGCCACAGGAGGCACAAACGGAGGATTGATATGCAATACTCCTTTCACAAACGTCTGAACCTCTGGGAGGACAGCTAATTAATTTTGAAAGAAAATAGACAAAGCCGAAATCTGCACTTTGATGGAGCCCAATTTCAGGCCTGCATCTACACCTGCCTGCAAAAAGTGGAGAAAACGACCCAAGTGAAAATCTTCCGCAGGAGCCATTTTAGTCTCACACCAGGAAACATACTTTCTCCAAATACGGTGATAATGTTTCGCCGTAACCTCCTTCCTAGCCTTAATGAGAGTGGGAATGACCTCCCCGGGAATACCCTTACGAGCTAAGATCTGGCGCCGCGGTAAGTCTGGAAACACGCATGGACCCTGCAACAACAGGTCCTCTCTTAGAGGAAGCGGCCAAGGATCTTCCACCAGTAATTGAAGATCCGGGTACCAGGCCCTTCTTGGCCAATCTGGAATGACGAGAATCGCCTAAACCCTTGCTCGTCGAATGATCCCCAGTACCTTTGGAATGAGAGGAAGTGGAGGGAACACATACACCGACTGGAACACCCACGGAGACACCAGGGCGTCCACTGCACTGGCTTGGGGGTACCTTGACCTGGAACAATACCTCGGGAGCTTCTTGTTGAGACGAGACGCCATCATGTCGATCAACGGAATTCCCCAACGCTTTGTAACCTCTGCAAATACCTCTTGGTGAAGAGCCCACTCTCCCGAATGGAGATCGTGTCTGCTGAGGAAATCTGCTTCCCAGTTGTCCACTCCCGGTAGGAAGACTGCTGACAGGGTGCTCACGTGTTGTTCCGCCCAGCAAAGGCTTCTTGTGGCCTCTGCCATTCCTGCTCTGCTCCTTGTTCCGCCACCGCTGTGATGTTGTCTGACTGTACCAGGACAGGTCGACCCTGAAGAAGGCTTCTTGCTTGTAGCAGGCCGTTGGAAATGGCTCTTAACTCGAGAACATTTATGTGGAGACAAGCTTCCTGGAGCGACCATCTCCCCTGGAAGTTTCTTCCTTGGGTGACTGCACCCCAGAGCAGGAGACTTGCATCTGTTGTCAGAAGTACCCAGTCCAGGATACCGAACCGGCGTCCTTCTAGGAGGTGAGAACTTTGTAGCCACCACAGGAGAGAAATTCTGGCTCTGGGAGATAGACTTATCTTCCGGTGCATGTGCAGGTGAGACCCGGACCATTTGCTCAGCAAGTCCCACTGACACACCCGGGCATGAAACCTGCCAAACGGAATGGCTTCGTACGCCGCAACCATTTTTCCCAGAACCAGAGTACAGTGATGGATTGACTCAGAAGTTCCCTGACCATCGACTGCAGTTCCAGAGCTTTTTCTTCTGGAAGAAATACTCTCCTTAACTCCGTGTCCAGAATCATGCCCAGAAAAGACAGCCGAGTGGTCGGAATCAACTGAGATTTCAACAAATTTAGCACCCAACCGTGCTGTCGCAGAACCGACAGCGCCAAATTTACACTCCTCAGTAACCGTTCCTTGGACCTCGCCTTTATCAGGAGATCGTCCAAGTACGGGATAATTGTTACCCCTTCCTTGCGAAGGAGAACCATCATTTCTGCCATGACCTTGGTGAAAATCCTCGGGGCCGTGGAAAGCCCAAACGGCTACGTCTGAAATTGGTAATGAGAATCCTGTATCGCAAACCTGAGGAAGGCCTGATGTGAAGGATATATCGGGACGTGTAAGTAGGCATCCTTTATGTCGACTAACGCCATAAAATCCCCCCCTTCCATCTTGAACTTGAAAACTTTAAAGTATGGATTGAGGGATTTTAGATTCAGAATCGGTCTGACCGAACAGTCCGGTTTCGGCACAACAAAGAGGTTCGAGTAGAACCCCTTCCCCCCGTTGTGACGGGGGAACGGGAACAATTTTTGTATCGCTGCCAGCACCACCTCCCTGTCCGGAAGAGACACTGGTAAGGCCGAAATTAAAAACCGGTGAGGGGGCACCTCCCGAAACTCCAGCTTGTATCCCTGAGACACAATCTCTAGGACCCAAGGATCCAGGTCTGATTGAATCCAGACCTGACTGAAGATTCGCAGACGGCCCCCCACCGGTCCGGACGTCCCCAGGGAAGCCCCAGCGTCATGCGGTGGACTTGGTAGAGGCAAGGGAGGACTTTTGGTCCTGGGCGCCTGACACGGCAGGCGACTTCCTTCCCCTTCCTCTACCCTTAGAAGCGAGGAAGGACGAACCTTTTCCACGCCTGTATTTCTTGGGACGAAAGGACTGCATCTGCTGATGTGGTGCCTTTTTGTGTTGTGTAGGAACATAGGAAAGGAAAGAGAACTTACCATCCGTCGCGGTAGAGACTAGGTCCGCCAAGCCGTCCCCAAACAAGACATTACCTTTGAAGGGTAAAGCTTCCATAGCTCTCTTGGAGTCGGCATCAGCATTCCATTGATGGATCCACAACGCCCTCCTGGCCGATATCGACATGGCATTGGCTCTTGATCCCAAGAGACAAACATCCCTCGCCGCATCCTTCAGGTAATCTGCAGCGTCCTTGATATAACCAAGAGTCAAAAGAACATTATCTTTATCAAGGGTATCCATATCATTAGCTAAATTCTCAGCCCATTTAGCAATAGCACTACTCACCCATACCGACGCCACAGCAGGTCTGAGCAATGCACCCGAATTAGCGAAAATGGACTTCAGAGACATCTCCAGCTTGCGATCCACCGGATCCTTGAGAGCTGCCGTGTCAGGAGACGGAAGCGCCACTTTCTTAGACAAACCAGATAGAGCTTTGTCAACATTTGGAGACGACTTTCATTTTTCCCTGTCATCAGAGGGGAAAGGATACGCCATGTAAATCCTCTTGGGAATCTGTCACCTCTTGTCCGGCGACTCCCAAGCCTTTTCACAAAGAGTATTCATTTCATGAGAGGGGGGAAACTTCACCTCAGGTTTTTTTCCCTTGAACAAGCAAATCCTTGTTTCCTGTACGGCAGGGTCATCAGAAATGCGTAAAACATCTTTTATAGCCACAATCATGTATTGAATACTCTTAACTAATCGTGGATGTAAAGCAGCCTCAGTGAAATCGACCTCGAAATCAGAGTCCGTGTCAGTATCAGTATCTACCACTTGAGTAAATGGCCGCTTTTGCGACCCCGATGGGGTCTGCACCTGAGACAAAGCCTCCTCCATGGACTTTTTCCACACCTGCGTCTGTGACTCAGACTTATCTAACCTCTTTGATAAAGAAGCTACATTCGTATTAATTGTACTTAGCAATGTGAGTAAATCAGGTGTCGGCTGCGCCGACAGGCCCAAATCTGGACCCGCATCCGCTCACCCAATAACCTCCTGCGGTGAATAACATTCAGCCTCAGACATGCCGACACGTATTATCTACACACGGACACACACAGAATGTCTCAGCTAGGGGACAGGCCCACAATGAAGCCCAGATAGAGGACACAGAGGGAGTATGCCAGCTCACACCCCAGCGCCCAAATATCCCGTAAAGGGATATATGTGACAAGCGCTGCTTAAATTATAATAAAATGCACCACAAACCGCTGCGCTGTACCTGGTTACTGAAGTCTTCTGCCGTCCTGAAGTCTTCTGTTCTTCTCATACTCACCCGACTTCTGTCTTCTGTGAGGGGGATGACGGCGCGGCTCCGGGAACAAGCAGTTAGGCGCACCAAGTGATCGAACCCTCTGGAGCTAATGGTGTCCAGTAGCCGAGAAGCAGAGCCCTTAAACTTCCTGCTTCTCTCCCCTCACTCCCACGCTGCAGGGAGCCTGTAGCCAGCAGGTCTCCCTGAAAATAAAAAAACCTAACAAAAGTCTTTTCAAGAGAAACTCAGGAGAGCTCCCCTAGTGAGTGTCCAGTCAGTCCTGGGCACAAAGTCTAACTGAGGTCTGGAGGAGGGGCATAGAGGGAGAAGTCAGTTCACACCCAGTTTAAGTCTTTTCAGTGTGCCCAAGCTCCTGCGGATCCCGCCTATACCCCATGGTCCTTTTGGAGTCCCCAGCATCCTTTAGGACGTAAGAGAAAATACATTAAGCTTTTTTCTTTAATAACGGAGGATGATTACTATACCCTCTCCTTTAAGGACACAGCAGAAGGTATATTTTCAATCTTTAAAAACATTCTTTAGAATGAACCCATAAGGAAAGTCTGTCATTTGAGTGTGGTTTTATTTCTACTATGTATGCATACACTTCCTAATATCAGATGGAGATCTATTGGTGCTGCTAAGTCCTGAATTATCTCTGCAATTGTAGGATATGGCACATCTCTATTCGTTGCTGAGATTTGTTTTCTATTATCCATTGATGTTTATTGGATTAGCACCTTATCTGTATTTATTTGTACAGTATCTGTATTTACTATCCCAGTATTGATAATGGATATTGTGATATGGATATATATGTATGTACAGTATGTGTGTATAATTGTGTGTATGTGTATATTTACTTATGTACGCACACGCACCTATATATGCATGTGTGTATCTATATATATGTATGTGTAACAATACTGTACATCAGTGACGTGCGGTGCGGTCAATGGCTGGGGAGGCACTGGCTTCTCCAGTACATCCCCAGCAGCACAACGTAGTGCCCCCCTGTAGTGCCAGTTACACGTAGTGACCCCCCCTGTAGTGCCAGTTACACGTGGTGACCCCTCTGTAGTGCCAGTTACTCATGGTGACCCCCCCTGTAGTGCCAGTTACACATAGTGACCCCCCTGTAGTGCCAATTACACGTAGTGACCCCCCTGTATTGCCAGTTACTCATGGTGACCCCCCTGTAGTGCCAGTTACATGTAGTGATCCCTGTCTTGGATGTGGGGATGAGCTACCCTTCCTGCCCACACTACTTCAAATCGCCACCCTCACCTGATTCCTGGCAGAGTCGCCGGTGGGACAGTGCAGTAGGGAGGCACAGTGCTGCTGCTGAGTGTGCTGCCTGAGAGGAGGAGGAGAGCGCCGACCGCCGCTGCTCTGGCCTTCCCGGCGCCACCTCCGTGCCCGCATATTGGGTGATGCTGCCGCTGCGCTTTGCTATCCCCGCTCCTGGCAGCTGCGCCTGCGGAGTGAAAGATCAACAGGCACGGGCGGCAACGGCTACTACAGGCTCCCACTACTAGCAGCAGCAGGTGAGGACCCATTGATTGGAAGCTCCGAGTCCCTGGTCCCCCGCCGCCTCTTTTGGGTGATTGGATCAGCGGATCCAGCAGTGGATCCGCTGTCCAATCACATGTGATTTGGTGACAGGGGCATGCTTCCTGTTAACGAGGCACTTCTATAGGTGCCGCTTTTTTCAATTTTTTTCAATGGGCTTTTACAGCCCTCTGCTTGCCCCCCCCCCCCCCCCTCTCTATACTGTTCTCATTGCATACGGGAGGCACTGCTATCAGTGCCTCCCAAACTACTTTAATAAATTACAATGATTACAATAATATAAAGAGAATACTTATGACAAAGAATATGTGTCATAAGTATCTTCTTTGTATTATCTTAATCATTAATGACAGGGGAATGACAGGGGAGGCACTGCCTCCCCTGACTGCACGTCCCTGCTGTATATGTATTTTTGTGTATTTGTATATGTATTTGTATCATTATGATTATTTCATTTTCTATTAATTTTTACTTATATTTTGGTTTATTTTGTCTTCATATTAATATGCTCTCGCTTATCTTAGCAATAGTATGCAGTGACGCGAGTGTCCAGTTTATCTCATGGGCCCCTTGTAAACCTGGACTTATTACACCTATTTTACACCCTATACGCCCTGATGTTTGTCCGGCGCTTTTTGATTGTGCAGACCTGGTATAGTTGTTGTGTTTATCCACCCCTCACTCTAGGACGGTGGGGATTCCGTGCATTTAGTGTAATTATACTTATAGCGTAATTCATTTTCCTATGGCACTTCCGGTATGATTACTTAAAAAGCTCAGCTGGGTTGATTCAGTTTGCTGTAGCCTCTCCCTGCTGAATATGGTGGCGCATTGGCTTTTTCTGACCTTTTTAAGTATTCCTGAAATTGAGTGGTATACTCTTTTTTTTTTTTTTAATCTACCCGGTACAAGACAGTAGTGATTATTTACGTTTTCCATTTCAGCTGTGCATTCAATTCTGTATAAAGACCAGCCAATCAGCTCCAATATGTAAATTAAGTTAGGATCTGATTGGCTGGTGCCTTTATCACCTTGCACATATCACTGGTTTATCACTTCCTTATGCCTTCTCCAGGTTAATACATCTGCCCCTAATTCCTATGTTACCTGTGGTTTATTCGTGGGCCAGGGAGACTTTGTTTGTGTCCTTTTTTGTGTCTTTACAGCTTTGTTTGCTCATATAATGGATGTATAACATGATGACACGATGTAGGCTTGTCTTGAAAAAGATTCAGGATTTGAATCAAAACGTCGACAGCCATTAAGCCACGATTATAACCAAATAAGATACTGTAACATCATTTGGAGTTATCTTGTTTTCTAGAGGTTGCCTCCCCCATCATTTGGAATCTACAAATACTATAGTGGATCCATTAATTCCATGGATCACCATTGGGAGCACCCTACTGTTGGAAAAATGTATATATGTGTGTGTGTGTGTGTGTATATGTGTGTGTGTGTGTGTGTGTGTGTGTGTGTGTGTGTGTGTGTGTGTGTATGTATATATAATCCTTTTCTCGTAGTTGATACTGGGGTCCACATTAGTACCATGGAGTATAGACGGGTCCACTAGGAGCCATGGGCACTGTAAGACTTTGATAGTGTGGGCTGGCTCCTCCCTCTATGCCCCTCCTACCAGACTCAGTCTAGGAAACTGTGCCGCCCGAGGAGACGGACAAACTTTGAGAGAAGGATATGAAGGATAGTGGTAAGAATCCGAACCAGCACACACAAATTAGAGGAAAGCCAAGCTAACCAAACTTGAAAAGAGGAAATGCAACAGCTGAACCAACAATACTTAACCAAATAACAGCGCAGGAATAACGAAGCGCTGGGCAGGCACCCAGTATCCTCTACGGACTATGAGAAAAGTATTTACCGGTAGGCAATTAAAATCCTATTTTCTCTTACGTCCTAGAGGATACTGGGGACAATATTAGTACCATGGGGATGTACCAAAGCTCCCGGGTGGGAGAGTGCTGAGGTTCCTGCAGAACTGATTAGCTTCTAAGGACCTTCAGTTTGGTCAAAATATCAAACTTGTAGAACTTAGCAAACGTGTTCGAACCTGACCAAGTAGCTGCTCGGTAGAGCTGTAAAGCCGAGACACCCCGGGCAGCTGCCCCGGAAGAACTCACCGTCCTAGTAGAGTGGGCCTGTACAGATATTGGAACCGGCAAATCTGCTGTAGAATAAGCATGCTGGATAGTAAGCCAGATCCAGCGAGCAATAGACTGCTTTGAAGCAGGACACCCAATTTTATTGGGATCATAGAGAATAAATAAATTGGTATAAGAAAGAGAAGACAACTCCTTTTTATGGGGCACTCATATTAGTAATCTAAAACGTAACTTTTATTGAAATTGGACTCACATTAACATACAACATGACATTTAATCAATAAAAAATATATTAAATAATTTGTGGTATGACTGGCTAAGCCTCTAAAGAAATCTCCATGTGACGTCCTTCTCACTGTATAAATATAACTGTCCCAATTAAATCCAAATATCCACAATATTCAGTTCTACTGCTATAATGAGTTATATGTAGGGAACATGTCCTGTGAAAAACTTCCAGATCCAAATTTATCAAAAGTATTTTACTGAGGTATAGACATTCACCTTATATGTCATAGACAATTGACTGTCATACTGCTGTTGCTAATCCCTTAGTATGACTGTGAATTTAAAGCAGCTACCACAATATACCTATTATGATTGCGTGTTGTGGTCAAAACTTATGGTCAATTGTTGATATTTATCTAATAAGCAGATAAACTTAATTGGGCACTTGTGGAAGATTTTATATTCT
This sequence comes from Pseudophryne corroboree, assembly GCF_028390025.1. NCBI lineage: Eukaryota > Metazoa > Chordata > Amphibia > Anura > Myobatrachidae > Pseudophryne > Pseudophryne corroboree. The sequence continues at coordinate 222,132,794 of NC_086454.1, read as the reverse complement.
GGAGAGGGAAAGTGGAAGAGAAGAAAAAAGTCAGAAGGAAGATGGGGAGAAAATAGGTGACTAAATGCCTGGTTTCTGCTTTTGGAGATCTGCTTAGAAAGCATCGAATCTCCAATGAGAGAACCACCTGGAGCATATGCACCACTCCCAAGACCTGTATCTGCTGTTAACTTGATCTGCCCAGTTAAGGGCAAAGTTAATGAGAGTGCAGGGGAGAGGTCCCTAGCCAGTGTATAATACCTGGATTGCTGACTACTAGTAAGCCCTTAATTAGTATAAACCACAACCTTAATTAGTAATATCACCTTGTTGTGTAGATTCACAATGAATTATGTGGCATCTATAAAAAACACTCAAAGGAAAAAGAAGCAGAGTTGCTTATATAGTTATATATAGCATAGCTATTGGGTGAAATAATTTCTATGAAATACAGATTTCATATGCAACAACGACCAGGATGTCTACTGTCCTCAATCATGTCGTTGACATCGAATTAAGGATGAGAGAGTCCTTATAGGTGTTTGTGCAATATGAAAATAGTGTGCTTCTGCTGTCGTTATCTCAAAAATTGAGTTAAGCCGATGAGAGAGCACCGAAATATTTAGAAAGAAAAGGAAAAGGAAAAAAGATAAACAATGCAATTTAGTATAAGTGTAATCCTAAGAGTGTATTCACTGCAGGTCTTGTTACCTATAGAATAGCCTAATATCTAACCAATTTTACCCCCACATATAATTTACATATCAAAATGATTGAACAAAGGGTAAATGTTCCCAATAAAATGTAGGTTAATCGGTTAGAAACACAATTTTTTGTGTGATATATTTGATACAAGCATAATGATAATTTCACAGTTGCGTCTGGTATAAGAAATTCGCATCATATTTGCAATAGTAACAGAATTGCATCATATTTGCAAAACGGCATCATGCATATGTACGTCACCAAATAGCACATTTAAAATTAGGAAATCATATTCCCTTGTTACTGTCTAATTAATTTTATCATTATCATTGTACAGTTGGGAAAATAAAATACCTAGATTCGTGTGCCAATTACTGCTAATAGATATTAAATTGAGAAAAAGATCGTTACTTATCTGCTGTGTACTCTCCTCAATAATTCATTGGTATACATGTCACCTCCTATGAAATCAATCGAATAATTATTCTTCCCGTCCAATTCCTTTATAAGGGAGGAGATGGAAGCTGTTCATCACTAATGGGTATTAACTGTGATCTTCCATGGCAATCTTCACCATAGTGTTAACCCCTATAAGGTCCATGGGAGTGAATGACCGTCGCTCCAACACTTTACAAACGGGTCTAGTAGCGGCAAATCACTGTTCACATGCAGTCCAGTCAGCATAGAAAATTACTGCTGACAGTGTACGGCACGTCATAGATCAAAGGATCCGTATTGCCGGGTAGTATATGATGCCGCTGTTTGTAACGTGCGGCTCACCTTTAACTTAACAAATCTTTGTCGGGTGACAGTGTATAAAAGACACTAGTCTCGGTACTCGGTTCTCCGCAGCTTGTGAGACCGTTGGTACGGCTCACCTCAGGATGCCAAGTCCATGTCAGATGAAAGCCTGTGAAACCGCTGGGAGCGGCGTGCGGCTCACCGCTATTGCCGGGTCAGTGCAGGGAGACAGCAGAGGCAGTCGGGTGACGTCCACGTGCGCCGTGTGACCGACGTGCACGTTTCACCTGGGCGGCTTCGTCAGGGATTGTGAAGCTTTACCAGCTGGTCCCCATATTTACCTGAATAGGTATAGCTCACTTAGCCAATCACGGCAGACCGTCGGTCTGCTGCAATAAAACTGGCCAGGCTGCATTCTGGGTTACGTAGTTTTATCTCATGTCCGTGTCTTTTTAATTCATATAGATATAGGTCTATTGTTTAACCCAGACCGCCAAATAGAGCATGGATTAGATTGTGAATATAAAGTGTGGCTAAATAAAATGTAATAAATCTATATAAAAAACCATATACATAAATATATGTATATAAAATATATATATATATAGAAAAGAATAAAAAGGAGAAAACAAATAGGAAAAATACCAAAATTATTAATACAAAAATTAATTAATTTATACAGAAATTGACTAATTAATTGCGTTTATACATAAATATGCGCATATATGTGCGCCCATATCGGCCAGGTATTTTTAAATTAGAAGAACGACTCTACAATAATTAAATGGAATTAAAACACAAATCAATAATTAATGATTTAATTAAACAAATAGCCAAATCTATAAATAAAAATATCAATATCTATATGAACCCCATTTAATTTGTAGACTGCATCAAAATTTGCATGTTTTGGTTAGTGTATTAGTATCATTCATAAGTGCAATACAATGCACTCACGAATGATATAAATGTAGGCTGCATCAAAGATTACACGTTTTAGTTAATATATTGATATCATACATAAGTGCAATATAATGCTAAATCAGCCCACTAAACAATTATCTGTATAGTATTGGAACTATTCATCAGTTGATAAGCAAAGAAGATATACACATATTGCGTAGAAAAAATATGTATATATGTATATAAATATAAAGACTATAGTTTACATAATGACCAGAAGGGGGAGAAAAAGAGGAGGAGGAAAGAGGGAGAGGAAAGGAGAAGAGATGGATTGTAGGAGTCAGATAAGTTGGAAATTCAAAGAAATGCTCCAAAATTTTGATTCTCATTAAGCCCATCCGGACTCAAAGTTCCCAATCTGAATATCCATTTGCTCTCCTGTTGAAGAAGAGTCCTATTGAGATTTCCTCCCCTAATTCCCAGATGGATTTTTTCCAAACCAAAAACCATCAGATTCTTGCTGTTACCTCCATGTTTGCTGTGTATGTGTCTCGCTACAGGAGAAAGTTTTTTCATCTTGTTTAAATCTGAAGTGATGTTCCTTATGCTGCCAACATGTTCCAAGACCCTCTGCTTAAGTGCTCTTGATGTTATTCCAACATATTTCATTCCACAATCACATTGTAAGCAGTATATAACTCCCATGGCATTACAATTGATAAAAGATCTAATTTCCACCTTGTTTCCTTGCCTATCATAGGTGTATTTCGTCTTAACCATATACTGGCATGCCTTGCAGTTACCGCATGGAAAAGATCCAGTAATTGTAGGTGTTCTTTTAGTTGTTCTTTCAAAATGGCTGTCTACCAGAATATCCCTCAAATTCTGAGACCTCCTCCAGCTCATGGCTGGCTTTATATCAAGTTTTTTACTCAGGTCTCTATCAGTATGTAAGACTGGCCAGTGATGTTGTGCAATATTCACTATCTCTTGCCACTCGTGGCAAAAGTCGCCTACAAATCTGATCTGATTTGTTGTACTGGGTTTAACTTTATTCTTGGAGAAGATTAACTCATCTCTTGGGACTTTAGATGTTATATAGATTGCTTTTTTTATACTTCTGTTGCTGTATCCCCTTTCTCTCAGGCGTACACCTAACTCTTTACTCCTAATTTTGAAAATTTCCATATTGGAACAGTTCCTGCGTAACCTCAAGAATTCGCCTTTAGGTAGATTTTTGATCGTTGGTGGGAAATGACTGCTACTTCTATGAAGAACACTATTGGTTGCTGTGGTCTTTCTATATAGGTCCGTAATCAGTTCTCCTTCTTCATTTCTGTTGATTTTTAAGTCCAAAAATGTAATTGAGTCCTTGCTAATGTCCGATGTTAGTCTCAAGTTCAACTGGTTGTTATTGAGATGTCCAATGAATTCTCTTAGTAGTTCCTCCGAGTTATTCCAAATCATCAGGACATCATCAATGTACCTGAGCCATACTACAATAAATTGCGTGTATTTTTCATTATCTTCTTTGAACACGACCTCACGTTCCCACCATCCTAAATAGATGTTCGCATATGTGGGTGCACAGGCCGCGCCCATTGCAGTCCCCCGAGTTTGTAAGTAGAAGGCATCTGCAAAGGTAAAGTAGTTTTTTGTGAGGACAAATCTCAGTAAATCGATTAGAAAAGTATTAAAGTCTTCAGTACCCTTCATTTCTAAAAAGTATTGTACTGCTGCCAAACCGACCTGATGGTTGATACTACAACGACTCCACATCAAGGGAAACTAAGAGATGTCCTTTTTCCACTTTGATGCCCTGTATCTTACGTAGAACATCAGATGTATCCTGAACATAGGAGGGTAAACTTACCACATGTTCTCTTAAGTGGAGATCCAAAAAGACACTAGCTTGTTCACTAAGACCGCCTATTCCAGAGACTATAGGTCGACCTGGTGGAAGGTCCCTGTTCTTATGGATCTTGGGAAGCATATAAAACGTTGGAACTTTTGGGTTTTCAACTGTTAAGAAGATATGTTCTTGTTTGGTAATAATACCTTCTTTTAACGCCTTTTCAATCATTCTCTTATAAAAGTAGAGATAGTTATCTGTGGGATTAAAGGTAAGTCGCGTATAGCATGAGGTATCCTGTAGTTGTCTCAAAGCCTCTTTAGTATATTTATCTTTTGACCAGAGAACCACATTTCCTCCCTTATCAGATTGTTTTATAATCGTATCATCCCAAGTTTGTATATCTCTTAGTGCTTCCTTTTCCCTTTTAGTGAGGTTATCTCCCAGGATGGGTATTGTTTTAAGTGACAATTCCAAATTATCCAAGTCCTTGGATACCATTTCTCTGAAGATCTTGACGGCCGGGCATAAGGTCTCTTGTGGGTAAAAAGTGGATTTCTTTGTACAGGTCGGGCGACTCCTACTACTGTTCTGAGCATCATTCGTAAGTATCTGATCAACAGGATCAGACAGTTCTTCAAGTTCTGACAGTGCCCGCAATTCCAAGTCAGTCCACTCACAAATGTCCTCTTCCCTTGATATTGGAGGTGAAATCTCCTGATCTGAATTATTTCTCTGTTCATGAAACTTAATGAGTAAAAGTTTCCTACAGAACAGATTAAGATCCTTTTCCCATTTGAATCTATTCATTCTAGCAATGGGGGAGAAGGAGAGTCCTTTACTTAGGACTGACTTATGATCTTCAGTTAAAATTCTATCAGTCAAATTTAAAATTTGGAGAGGATCACAAGCACTATGGGAAGTTATTTCCTGAATCTCGGGGATTGTCTCTGTGGGAGTGGTGTTCCCCAATTGTCTTGGTTTCTTCCTCTTCTTTTTACTTCTCCTCGTCCTCCTCCTTGTTTTTTGTACCGTCCCCTTTCCGGCCTTTGTAAATTCTAAAAAATGCGCTTCGGGTGCATTCATCTGGGAATAAGAGGTTCCTGTTTTCTGATAATGCTCTGGATACTCTTCCGTGCCAGAGGAATCAGCTTCAGATGAAGAGTATTGGTAGCTACCTGCCCTTTGGTGTTCCTTTGGGTATGGTTTTTTCCATTTAAAGATGTTGCCTGTAGCGTAATCCCTCTTATCCCTAATAAATTTGTTCTTTTTCCGATCCATTATCATTTGTTCATAACCCTCGAGATCCTTTTTGTTTTTCTCAAAACATTGCTGGAAATGTGTGTCTTTTTCCCATACTTCCAAGTTTTTACCTAAGGCATCGATTTCCTTATCAATCTCCTCCAGGATTAAAAGGTCGTGTTTTAATAAAATATGAAGAAGTTCTGTGGAGCATTTGTGTAATGCTTGTTCCCATTCAGTTTTTAATGCGGGTGTGGCCAATTCAAAGGTTGGAAAAATCCTAGGTCTAAGTCCTCTGGGAGAGATTTTGTGTTTTATATATTGTTCAATTGTTGTTTGATCCCATGTTGTTCTTTTCTGTTTTTGTAGTAATTTGAGGCTAGTAAAATCTTTTTCCCAACTAGTTTGCCCCGCAGTATCGGGGATTGTATTGGGAAAGATATTACTATAATCCTCATTTGTCCTCCGTTTATTGATCAGTTCATTTTTCAAGCTGAATATGCTCATTTTTTCAATATATGAGTGCTTTGATCTCAAAGAACTTGTTATAGCCCTTACTCATTCATTAAATTCTAGTCACAAACCTTGTAGGTAAAGATTGGTAATTCATGAACCATATAGGTAAAGATTGGTAAAATTTTGGAGCATTTCTTTGAATTTCCAACTTATCTGACTCCTACAATCCATCTCTTCTCCTTTCCTCTCCCTCTTTCCTCCTCCTCCTCTTTTTCTCCCCCTTCTGGTCATTATGTAAACTATGGTCTTTATATTTATATACATATATACATATTTTTTCTGCGCAATATGTGTATATCTTCTTTGCTTATCAACTGATGAATAGTTCCAATACTATACAGATAATTGTTTAGTGGGCTGATTTAGCATTATATTGCACTTATGTATGATATCAATATATTAACTAAAACGTGTAATCTTTGATGCAGCCTACATTTATATCATTCGTGAGTGCATTGTATTGCACTTATGAATGATACTAATACACTAACCAAAACATGCAAATTTTGATGCAGTCTACAAATTAAATGGGGTTCATATAGATATTGATATTTTTATTTATAGATTTGGCTATTTGTTTAATTAAATCATTAATTATTGATTTGTGTTTTAATTCCATTTAATTATTGTAGAGTCGTTCTTCTAATTTAAAAATACCTGGCCGATATGGGCGCACATATATGCGCATATTTATGTATAAACGCAATTAGTCAATTTCTGTATAAATTAATTAATTTTTGTATTAATAATTTTGGTATTTTTCTTATTTGTTTTCTCCTTTTTATTCTTTTCTATATATATATTTTTTATATACATATATTTATGTATATGTTTTTTTATATAGATTTATTACATTTTATTTAGCCACACTTTATATTCACAATCTAATCCATGCTCTATTTGGCGGTCTGGGTTAAACAATAGACCTATATCTATATGAATTAAAAAGACACGGACATGAGATAAAACTACGTATCCCAGAATGCAGCCTGGCCAGTTTTATTGCAGCAGACCGACGGTCTGCCGTGATTGGCTAAGTGAGCTATACCTATTCAGGTAAATATGGGGACCAGCTGGTAAAGCTTCACAATCCCCGACGAAGCCGCCCAGGTGAAACGTGCACGTCGGTCACACGGCGCACGTGGACGTCACCCGACTGCCTCTGCTGTCTCCCTGCACTGACCCGGCAATAGCGGTGAGCCGCACGCCGCTCCCAGCGGTTTCACAGGCTTTCATCTGACATGGACTTGGCATCCTGAGGTGAGCCGTACTAACGGTCTCACAAGCTGCGGAGAACCGCGTACCGAGACTAGTGTCTTTTATACACTGTCACCCGACAAAGATTTGTTAAGTTAAAGGTGAGCCGCACGTTACAAACAGCGGCCTCATATACTACCCGGCAATACGGATCCTTTGATCTATGACGTGCCGTACACTGTCAGCAGTAATTTTCTATGCTGACTGGACTGCATGTGAACAGTGATTTGCCGCTACTAGACCCGTTTGTAAAGTGTTGGAGCGACGGTCATTCACTCCCATGGACCTTATAGGGGTTAACACTATGGTGAAGATTGCCATGGAAGATCACAGTTAATACCCACTAGTGATGAACAGCTTCCATCTCCTCCCTTATAAAGGAATTGGACGGGAAGAATAATTATTCGATTGATTTCATAGGAGGTGACATGTATACCAATGAATTATTGAGGAGAGTACACAGCAGATAAGTAACGATCTTTTTCTCAATTTAATATCTATTAGCAGTAATTGGCACACGAATCTAGGTATTTTATTTTCCCAACTGTACAATGATAATGATAAAATTAATTAGACAGTAACAAGGGAATATGATTTCCTAATTTTAAATGTGCTATTTGGTGACGTACATATGCATGATGCCGTTTTGCAAATATGATGCGAATTTCTTATACCAGACGCAACTGTGAAATTATCATTATGCTTGTATCAAATATATCACACAAAAAATTGTGTTTCTAACCGATTAACCTACATTTTATTGGGAACATTTACCCTTTGTTCAATCATTTTGATATGTAAATTATATGTGGGGGTAAAATTGGTTAGATATTAGGCTATTCTATAGGTAACAAGACCTGCAGTGAATACACTCTTAGGATTACACTTATACTAAATTGCATTGTTTATCTTTTTTCCTTTTCCTTTTCTTTCTAAATATTTCGGTGCTCTCTCATCGGCTTAACTCAATTTTTGAGATAACGACAGCAGAAGCACACTATTTTCATATTGCACAAACACCTATAAGGACTCTCTCATCCTTAATTCGATGTCAACGACATGATTGAGGACAGTAGACATCCTGGTCGTTATTGCATATGAAATCTGTATTTCATAGAAATTATTTCACCCAAGAGTGTTTTTTATAGATGCCACATAATTCATTGTGAATCTACACAACAAGGTGATATTACTAATTAAGGTTGTGGTTTATACTAATTAAGGGCTTACTAGTAGTCAGCAATCCAGGTATTATACACTGGCTAGGGACCTCTCCCCTGCACTCTCATTAACTTTGCCCTTAACTGGGCAGATCAAGTTAACAGCAGATACAGGTCTTGGGAGTGGTGCATATGCTCCAGGTGGTTCTCTCATTGGAGATTCGATGCTTTCTAAGCAGATCTCCAAAAGCAGAAACCAGGCATTTAGTCCCCTATTTTCTCCCCATCTTCCTTCTGACTTTTTTCTTCTCTTCCACTTTCCCTCTCCAGAATATAAAATCTTCCACAAGTGCCCAATTAAGTTTATCTGCTTATTAGATAAATATCAACAATTGACCATAAGTTTTGACCACAACACGCAATCATAATAGGTATATTGTGGTAGCTGCTTTAAATTCACAGTCATACTAAGGGATTAGCAACAGCAGTATGACAGTCAATTGTCTATGACATATAAGGTGAATGTCTATACCTCAGTAAAATACTTTTGATAAATTTGGATCTGGAAGTTTTTCACAGGACATGTTCCCTACATATAACTCATTATAGCAGTAGAACTGAATATTGTGGATATTTGGATTTAATTGGGACAGTTATATTTATACAGTGAGAAGGACGTCACATGGAGATTTCTTTAGAGGCTTAGCCAGTCATACCACAAATTATTTAATATATTTTTTATTGATTAAATGTCATGTTGTATGTTAATGTGAGTCCAATTTCAATAAAAGTTACGTTTTAGATTACTAATATGAGTGCCCCATAAAAAGGAGTTGTCTTCTCTTTCTTATACCAATTTATTTGTTCTTTACAACTCAGGGGAGCACCGCCGGGTTTTTTGTCAATTTGAGGAGTTAGGTACATAATTTCCCTCATAGGTAACGGGTATCACTATATCTTTAACAATATTATCTTCATATTCCGTTTTTTTGTACTTAACATACCAATAGAAAGGTAGCTCAGTGCGCTATTTCCCCCACAACAAATCCAGTTTCGATCATAGAGAATAAACAGTGAGTCCGATTTTCTGTGACGAGCTGTCCGCTTCACATAGATCTTCAAAGCCCTTACAACATCCAAGGACTCTGAAGTAGCAGAGGTGTCGGTAACCACTTGAACCACAATAAGTTGGTTGAAATGAAACGCAGACGCCACCTTAGGAAGTAATTGCTTACGAGTTCAGCTCTATCTTTATGAAAAATAAAATAGGGGCTCGTGAGACAACTCCCCCCCAGTTCCGAGACAAGTCTTGCTAAAGCCAAGGCCAACAGTGTGACGGGTATCCACGTAAGAAACTTTCTGTCAACCTCCTGTAAAGGCTCAACCCATTCCGACTGCAAGAACTACAACACCACGTTGAGATACCAAGGTGCCATAGGAGGCACAAAGGGCGGTTGGATGTACAGAACCGCCTACAAAAATGTCTGAACCTCAGGGAGAGAAGCCAATTGTTTCTGGAAGAAAATGGATAAGGCCGAAATCTGGACTTTTAAGGAGCCCAAACGTAGGCCCACACCTGACTGCAGATAAAAGAGAAAACGTCCCAGTTGAAATTCCACCGCAGGATATTTCCTGTGCTCACACCAAGAGACGTATTTCTACCAAATATGGTGGTAGTGTTTAGATGTTACCCCTTTCTGGCTTGGATCAAGGTTGGAATGACCCTATCCGGGATCCTTTTCCATGCTAGAATTTGACGCTCAACCTCCATGCCGTCAAACGTAGCCGTGGTAAGTAAGTCTTGATAGACGAACGGCCACTGTTTTAGAAGATCCTCGCCAAGAGGTAGAGGGCACGGGTTCTCTAGGAGCATCTCCAGGAGATCCGCGTACCAGGCCCTTCTTGGCCAGTCCGGAGCAATGAGAATTGCTTGAACCTTTTCCCTTTTTATTCTTTTGAGAATCTTTGGGATCAATGGAAGTGGTGGAAGCAGGTACACCATCTGGTAGACCCAAGGAGTCACCAGAGCATCCTCCGCCACTGCTTGTGGGTCTCTCGACCTGGAACAATACCGCCCGAGCTTCTTGTTCAGACGAGATGCCATCATGTCAATTTGTGGCATTCCCCACTGATGTGTCAAGCACCCGAACACCTCCGGGTGAAGGCCCCTCTCCCCCGGGTTGAGGTTGCGTTTGCTGAGGAAGTCTGCTTCCCAGTTATCTACTTCCGGGATGAAGATTGCCGACAACGCCTGAGTGTCTCTTTCTGCCCAAAGGAGAATCCTTGACACCTCTGACATTGCTGCTCTACTCTTCATTCCACCCTGTCGGTTTATGTATGTTACCGCCGTCACATTGTCCGACTGAACATGAATGGCGTGGTCTTGTAGAAGATGAGATGCCTGTAGATGGGCGTTGTATATGGCACTTAGTTCCAGAATGTTGATTGGAAGGATGGTTTCCTGACTTCACCATTTTCCTTGGAACGGTTCCCCTTGGGTGACTGCTCCCCAACCTCTGAGGCTTGCGTCTATGGTTAGCAGAATCCAATTTTGAATCCCAAACCTTCAGCCCTCGGTCAGCTGAGAAGTCTGAAGCCACTACAGAAGAGAAATTCTGGCTTTTGGGGACAGACGGATTCTCTGGTGCATGTAAAGATGCGATCCGGACCACTTGTCAAACAGATCCAGCTTGAATGGCCTCGCGTGAAACCTTCCACATTGTAGAGCCTCGTACGAGGCTACCATCTCACCCAGGAGGCAAATGCAAAGATGCACCGATATCCGTTCCTGGGGATGACACTGGATACGGAGGTACAGAAGGTGTTCCGTCTGTACCTCCGTATCCAGTACCATCTCCAAGAACGAAAGTCTCCGTGTTGGTAGCAGATGAGATTTTGGTAGATTCAGAATCCACCCGTGATCCTGGAGTAGTCGGGTTGATAGGGCAATGTTGTCCAACAACCTCTCCCTGGATGGCGCTTTTATAAGCAGATCATCCAGGTACAGTATTATGTTCACTCCTCGTTTGCGGAGGAGAAACATCATCTCTGCCATTACCTTGGTGAACACCCTCGGTGGCCTGGAACTGGTAGTGACAGTCCTGTAATGCAAACCTTAGCTAAGCCTGATGAGGCGGCCAAATCGGAAAATGAAGGTACGCATCCTTGATATCCAGACACACCAAGAATTCCCCCTCCTCCAGGCCGGAGATCACCCCTCTCAGAGACTCCATCTTGAACTTGAGCACCCGTAAGTACAGGTTCAGTGACTTGAGGTTTAAAATGGGTCTTACCGAACAGTCTGGTTTCGGTACCACAAATAGGTTTGAATAACCTCTGTTCTGAAGTTGAGGTGGAACTGGAACAATGACCTGAGTCTGTACCAGTTTTTGAATTACTTCCTGTAAAGTCATACTTGCCTCCTCAGAAGCTGGTAAGCCTGATTTGAAGAATCTGTGGGGTGGGAGTTCCTGAAACTCCAGTCTGTAGCCCTGGGCGATAAGAACTTTGAGCCAGAAATCCTGGCATGATGTTGCCCATACGTGACTCAAATATCTTAATCGGGCTCCCACCTGTCAAAGTCGGACAAATATTGTAATGCATATACCCTGTACTAACCCCATGCACATGCCCGCTGCGCGTGCACTCAGTCTGCCGTGCGTGCACATATCCGCAATTTGCGTAAAGTAGCTTTCCATGGCCATGCGCCTTAGCGCGTGGTATGCGCATTTACGGTAGAGTTTGTGAACGCATAGAGGGTTATTAGAACATTACATATTTAACCCAAATAGTGTACATTTTAGATATAACTCCCTTGCACCACATCAGTGAGTATCAATAGTTTAAACAGTTCCAGGACTAAGGGATTCGCCTTTGCATGATAGGAAGGGTCAGACTCAGGTTAGAAGGTGATGTCTAGTATCCAGCTGTAGGGTATTTTAAGGGTAACATTCCGGTGTTCGTTAGAGAAAGATCGCTTGTTCTTGCGTATAGTTATGTACAGAAGTAGAATATAGATATTAACTGTATTTACTGTATATTATGTATGCGGCGGGAATCCAGTGGATACCACCCACAAGAGCAGTTCGAGAAAGACATCGCCCACCTTTTCAAATCAACCTATGACCTCTCCTGTAATGAAGAGACGCACCTCTGTGTCCAATGGACAATGAGATTACAGTGACCATTGTATTGTGTATGTAAGTTGTGTATAAAAAGCCCGTTGTTACCTGGCCGGTCAGAAGACTCTGAACGCTTTCTATCTGACTAGCGGAGGACCGGCCGGGTTGCGCTTGCGAACATTCTCACTTATGTACATTCTCTGTAGCCATTATTCTGTTTAGACTTATCTTGTTAGCCTGTAGTGTATAATTTGTACTGTTTTACCTTTTGGAATAATCCACTGTGGCCTTAGAAACCCTGTGGTTCAACTACAAACCGGTGTTGTGTCCTCACTTTCCTGCAAGGGTTTAAAGAGTATTCTAACTGTATAAGGTCTATAAGTATTGATAAGGTGTACGCACTGCGGGTACTTTATACCGTCAGCGATACTTAAGGTTTAAGGTATAACATGTTTTTAGTGCTTTACGGCACATGGTTTAGAGTATAAGAATAATTATATTACATTGTATTACTACATAAGGTTTAAAGGTTATCAATTGTGTGTGTGTGAGCTGTGCGTACTCTGTACAATCAACGCGGCGTGTGTACGCCAAGTACGTACCACGTACGGGACTCTGTACGCAAATAGCGTACAAAGTGCGTAGCACATGTATTCAGTCTAGCAGCCATAACGGATCCACGGTAAAAGTGTATCTAGAGGTATAGCTTTACGGTTAAAGATAATATCGACATTATCACACCTGCCTGTCTTCCAGGCAGTGTGGTCCACCGTCATGCTGAAGGCTTAGAGGAAGCAGAACCGGGGTTCTGGTCCTGTGAACCTGCAGTTGCTGGTTTTCCGGGTTTACTTCTATTGCCTTTGAAGGCCGTAGAAGAACCTTAGGTTTTATTTTTAAATTTTGCCGCCCAAAAGGACTGCAGCGTTGGAGCAGAATAGGTTTTTCTAGCTGGGGGGGCTGCGGAAGGAAGGTATGTATGTAGATTTACCCGCCATAGCCTTGGAAATCCATGTATCTAGTTCAGCCCCAAACAGGGCCTCACCTGTAAATGGTAGGTTGTCCACACCTTTCCTGGAATCCGCATCCACAGTCCACTTGCGTAGCCATAGGCCCCTGTGTGCTGACACTGCCATGGCCATGTTGCGTGCATTGAGCAATCCTATTTCTTTTATGGCCTCTACCATAAAATTTGCAAAGTCCTGTATATGCTGAAGGAGTAAAAATAGGATTTAATACCTACCGGTAAATCCTTTTCTCTTAGTCCGTAGAGGATGCTGAGGACGCTTCAAGAACCATGGGGTATAGACGGGCTCCACAGGAGACATGGGCACTTTAAGACTTTGAATGGGTGTGAACTGGCTCCTCCCTCTATGCCCCTTCCCCAGACTCCAGTTTTAGTAACTGTGCGCAGGGAGACTGACATTTTGAGGAAAGAATTAATTGTTAAACCACGGTGAGCATTTTACCAGCTCACACCTCCAGTATGCCGCAGAACGTGGCATTCAATAGAACACCAGCCGACGGCATGAAGAATATGCAGCAATACGCTGACAGAAAGCGTAACACAACCTGTGTGTAAACACAACCAATAACAGCATAACGCATGCTACGGCATGAATAACGTCAGCAACAGGCTGACTTAAACGCAACACACCATGTGTGTAACCAGACCCAATAACTGCAGATACAGTACGCACTGGGACGGGCGCCCAGCATCCTCTATGGACTAAGAGAAAAGGATTTACCCGTAGGTAATAATATCCTATTTTCTCATACGTCCTAGAGGATGCTGGGGCGCTTCAAGAACCATGGGGTTTATACCAAAGCTCTAGAACGGGCGGGAGAGTGCGGATGACTCTGCAGCACCGATTGACCCAGCAAGAGGTCCTCATCAGCCAGGGTATAAAACTTGTAAAACTTCGCAAAGGTGTATGAACCCGACCAAGTAGCTGCTCGGCAAAGCCGTAATGCCGAGACCCCTCGGGCAGCCGCCCAGGATGCGCCCACCTTTCTGGTAGAATGGGTCTTCACCGATTTCGGTAACGGCAATCCAGCCGTAGAATGAGCCTGCTGAATCGTATTACAGATCCAGCGTGCAAAAGACTGCTTGGAAGCAGGAGCCCCAATCTTGTTGGGAGCATACAGGACAAACAGAGCCTCCGTTGTCCTAATCTGAGCCGTTCTGGCGACATAAATTTCCAAAGCTCTGACCACATCGAGAGATTTCTATTCCGTCAAGGCTTCAGTGGCCACTGGCACCACAATAGGTTGGTTCATGTGAAATGATGAAACCACTGTTGTCAGAAAATGACTGACGAGTTCTCAACTCCGCTCTATCTGCATGGAAGATTAAATAGGGGCACTTGTGGGACAAAGCCACCGATTCAGACACCCGCCTTGCAAGTGCCAAGGCCAACAGCCTGACCACTTTCCAAGTGACGAAATACAACTCTACCTTACGTAAAGGTTCAAACCAATGAGATTGCCGGAACTGCAACACCACGTTAAGACCCCCATGGAGCTCCAGGGGGGCACAAAGGGAGGTTGGATGTGTAACCCTCCTTTTACGAAAGTTCGAACTTTTTTAAAGGAGGCCAATTGTTTTTGGAATAAAACCGATAAGGCTGAAAACTGAACCTTAATAGAGTCCAACCTAAGACCAGCATCCACACCATCTTGTGAAAAATGAAAAAACGACCCCACTGGAAATCTTCCGTAGAAGCCTTTTTGGATTCGCACCAAGACACATACTTTCTCCAAATACGGTGGTAATGTTTTTACGTTACTCCTTTTCTGGCCCGAAGAAGAGTAGGGATGACTTCACTGGAAATATCGTTTCGGCTAAGATCCGGTGTTCATCAGAAGATCCGGATACCAGGTCCTCTTAGGCCAGTCTGGAACAATGAGGATCACCTGAACCTTTGTTCTTTTTATGATCTTTAGCATTTTTGGAAAAAAATGTAAGCGGAGGGGACGCATAGACCGACTTAAACACCCACGGAGTCACTAGGGCGTCCACCACTATTGCTTGAGGGTCCCTTGACCTGTAACAATATCTCTGAAACTTCTTGTTGAGGCGAGATGCCATCTTGTCTATTTTAGGAATTCCTCAACGACCTGTCACTTCTGCGAAAACCTCTGGATGAAGATACCACTCTCCTGGATGGAGAACATGTCTGCCGAGGAAGTCAGCTTCCCAGTTGTCCACTCCAAGAACAAACATCGCTGACAAAGCGCGTATATGCTTTTGTCACCCAGCGGAAATATTTCTGGCGTCTGCCATTGCGGCTTCGGTTTTTGTTTGTAGAAAACCGTTATAAACGGCCCTTACCTCTAGACCGTTAATGTGGTGACAAGTAACCTAACTTGACCCTCTTCCTTGGAAGTTTTCCTCCTGTGTGACAACTCCCCCGCCTCGAAGGCATGCATCCGTGGTCCCTAGGATCCAGTCCTGGAACCCGTACCTGCGCTAATGAGAACTGCGCCGCTACCACAGGAGTGAAATTCTGGTCTTGAAAAAACAGGATTATCCCAGGTGGGAACCGAACCACTTGTCCAACAGGTCCCGCTAAAAACACCCTGGCATTAAACCTGCTCACTGAATGGCCTCGTAGGCCGCAACTATCTTTTTCATCAACGGCATGTATTGATGGATTGACACTGTTGCAGGTCTGACCAGACTCTGGATCCTCAGAGCTTTTTTTTTTTTTTCTACTGGAAGAAACAACTCTCATCAGTTCTGTATCTAACATTATTCCCAACGCCGACAACCACGTCGTTGGGATCAACAGTGATTCTGGCAAGTTCAGGAGCCAACCACTTTGTTGAAGAATTGTCAGGGAGAATGCAACGTTTTGCACCACTTGTTTTCTTGACCTCGCCGTAATCAGGAGAGCGTCCCAGTACAGAATAATTACTCTTTTACTAACGAAGGAAAATCATCATACCGCCATCACTCCGGTGATTTGGTAATGACAATCCTGAATAGCAAACCCAGGTAAGCCTAATGCGGAAGAAACCGTAATTAGACCCCCTTTCTCCTTTTTCAGATTGGAGATCCCTGCCCTGAGAGATTCCATCTTGTAGATCAACTTCTTAAGTAAAAAATTTTTTTTAGGATTTCAGATATAGGATTGGTCTGACCGAGCCGTCCGGCCTCGGGAGCATGAAAAAGCTTGAATAACAGCTTTTTTTTTTTTTTTTTTTGTGACCGGGACAGCAGGACAATGACCTGATCCTACTACCTCCCCGTCCAGAGGAGAATCGGTAAGGTCTATTTGAAAAATCGGTGAGGGGAAACGTCTGGTGTCCCCCATGGGACTCTATTCTGAAAACTCACAGTTCCATGTCCGTTCCAGGACTGACTGAAGAGTATTAGATGTGGTCCCACCGGTGTGGGCTCCCGCAAGATAGACCCAACGTCATGCGGTGGATGTGGCAGAAACAGAGGATGATTTCTGCTTCTGCGAACTTGAAAAGGCTGCTGACCTCTTAACTTTTCACCTTCCTCTACCTGCACAGAAAGGGAAATCCGTATCTATTCGGTCGAAATGACTGCATCCTACAATAATGCGTCACCAACCGTTGTGAGGGAACATAGGGCAAGAAGGTAGACTTACCAGTGGCATCTGCCGAGATCAACTTAACAAGGCCATCACTAAACCAGGCTTCACCTTCATAGGAAAGAAACTCCAGTTCTTCTCAGAGTCAGCATCAGCATTCCATTGGTGAATCCACAACGCCCTCCTAATCGAGACCGCCATGGAATTGGCCTGCGAACCCAAAAGTCCTATATCCCTTGTAGCCGCACGGCAGTATGCTGCAATGTTATAGATATGACCCAAATTAAGGCGTATCCTGCATACAACTACTCCCCCATGTGCACGTAATGCAAGTATAATCAACGTACACGCAGATACATAACTAGAGTATCACATATCTTCCTGCAAATCCGTAGGGTTTCCTGCACTAACCCCCCGCTGTTTTATAAAGCTAAGTCGAACTCCTTATCCTTTTAATATTGTAATATTTTCTTGGTCCATATTTTTATGATTTTTATGTACTTTGTATAACTTATTTACTCTCATATATTAAATATTTTTTATACATATATATTTTGGCTTTTAACCATTTCTTAGCAACACTGAGCGCCGAACCCTATCTATCCATTTTTCCTATACGTTCAGCAGTGCGATACCGGCACTGCATTCTTAGGGCTTGGCAGACACCTTAATTGAGGTTGTGTGTGTTTTGTTTATGGTAATTTTAATTTCATTTTAAATTATTTAATATAATAATCACTGAGATCACACCTCACAAGTGGCGCTGTACCCCCCCCCCCCCTTTTTTAACATATCTCTCTCTCTCTATATATATATATATATATATATATATATATATATATATATATATCCCCCTTTGTCAGGAACAGCAGGTCCCTAGTGACGTTAATACGTTCATAATGTGTATGAAACATGTACTGAATGCCGATTTTGTGGATCTAATCAGGAAACTTTATGGTCGACATAAGAAACAGTATTCGTGTCAATCTCGGGGAGTAGTAACTGGGCAAAATAGACGTTATGGTAAGAACATACCGTTGATAACGTGATTTCTCTTATGTCCACAGGTATCCACAGGATAACATTGGGATATTGTCGAGCGACAGCGAAAATGGCACCAACACAGTCATGAGCTTTCTGGCCTCCCAGGATGCATTGGGGCCTTCACCATATAGTCCCGCCCACTGACTCAATCAAATAAGTTCTTTCCACAACGATTTTAGTCAGGAACATCAGGTAGAGACCTGTTTAGGCGATAAGAACACACATGCACACCCTTCCATACAAGAAGGAAGAGGTTTTAGTGATTATCTAGATCTTCAAACCAGATGCGTCAGGGTGGGATCCCTGTGGATACCTGTGGACATAAGAGAAATCACGTTATCAACGGTAAGTTCTTACCATAACGTCTATTTCTCTGGCTGGGTCCACAGGATTATCCACAGGATAACATTGGGATTCCCAAAGCCATTTTAGTGGTGGGGACGCTCCTGATTGCACAGGACGACCTTTCGCCCGAAGTCTGCGTCATGAGAGGCAAAAGTATCCAAGGCATAATGTCTAATGAATGTATTTATAGAAGACCATGTGGCTGCCCTACATATCTGTTCTGCTGAAGCACCCTGTTGTGCTGCCCAAGAAGGACCTACCTTACGTGTAGTGTGCAGAGACATTAGCCAGAATAGGGAGATCTGCATGAGAATAAGCTTCCGATATTACCATTCGGAGCCATCTCGCCAGCGTCTGTTTACTAGCAGGCCATCCTCTACTATGGAATCCGTAGAGGACGAAGAGAGAATATGTTTTTCTGATGGCACTAGTACGATCTATGTAGATTCTTAAAGCCCGGACCACGTACAGCGACGCTTCTCCTGCAGAAAGTCCCGATACCTGAAAAGCTGGGACTACAATCTCTTCATTCAGGTGAAACTTTGATACCACCTTTGGAAGATAACTAGATCTCATTCTGAGAACTGCTCTGTCTGGAAAAAAAACTTAGGAAAGGAGACTTGCATGATAATGCTCCAAAATCTGACACTCTTCTGGCTGACGCCATTGCCAGTAAAAAAAGAACTTTAGCCGTTAACCACTTAAGATCTGCTCTCTTAAGTGGTTCAAACAGAGGACCCTGGAGAAATTTAAGAACTAAATTCAAATCCCAGGGAGCTGCAGGAGGAACAAATGGAGGTTAAATATGTTCTACTCCTTGAAAAAACGTACGTACATCCTGTAAATCAGCAATCTTTTGCTGAAACCATACAGTTAACGCTGATACTTGAACCCTCAAGGAAGCAACTTTCAAACCTTTATCCAATTCTGCTTGAAGGAAATCCAAAATCTTGGACACCTTAAAAGATCTCGGATTGAAATTTTTTCCAGTACACCAATGAATATAGGCTTGCTATATTCTATGAGACACACGGGCCGAAGAAGGCTTTCTTGCTCTAAGCATAGTTTGGATTACTTTTTTCGAAAATCCTTTAGCCTCTAAGATAGAGGTTTCAACAGCAACGCCGTCAAAGACAGGCGATCCAGATGACTGTGGCAACAAGGACCCTGCGTTAGCAGATCTGGACGTTGAGGGAGCAGTATCGGCGCTTCCATGGACATTCTCAACAGATCTGTGTACCAATGCCTTCTTGGCCAAGCTGGAGCTACTAGAATCATTGCTCCTTTTGCTTGTTTTATCTTTCTCACTACTGGGTAACAGAGATATTGGAGGGAACAGATACGCCAGCTGAAACCTCCATTCTACTGACAGTGCGTCTACAAGGACCGCTCCTGGGTCCCTTGTTCTCGATCCATACCTTGGAACTTTGTTGTTTAGACGAGACGCCATAAGGTCTATCTCTGGTAGACCCCATCTGTTCACCAGTGTCTGAAACACTTCTGGGTGTAGTGCCCATTCGGTTTCCTGAACGGTGTGTCGACTGAGAAAATCCGCTTCCCAGTTTAGTACACCCGGGACAAATACTGCTGACAATGCTGGGAGATGGAGTTCTGCCCATCTTAGAATGGGATTTACTTCCTCCATCAGTCTCCTGCTGTGAGTACCTCCTTGATGATTGAGGTATGCTACTGACGTCGCATTGTCTGAGCGAATCTGGACTGGTCTTCCCTGCAGACTGTCCTTTGCCTGAACTAGAGCCAAGTAAATGGCTCTTATTTCTAACAGATTTATTGGCAGGCGACTTTCCCTTGCGGTCCATTTTCCCTGGAACCATAGGCTTCCGAGTACCGCCCCTCAGCCCTGCAGGCTGGCATCTGTTGTCAGGACTTGCCACTCGTTTATCCAAAAGGGTCTGCCCTTGTTTAAATGGTCTGTCTGTAGCCACCACGCTAGAGACCTTTTTACACTTACTGGAAACTTTATCATCTGCTTTTTTATCGTCTGATGATTTCCGTTCCATTTGGTCAGAATAAGGTGCTGCAATGGTCTGGAATGGAATTGCGCATATTCCACCATGTTGAAGGTTGATACCATCAGACCCAACAGTCGCATTGCTGCATGGACTGACATTGTCTGGGCAAGCAACGCCTCCTGAGCCATGACCTGCACCTTGACTATCTTTTTCTCTGGTAGGAGAACTTTCTGTAGGTCTGAATCCAATATGGCCCCCAAATGAACCATCCGCTGTGACGGATTCAGGGACGACTTTTCCCAATTTATGAGCCACCCGTGTCTCTGTAAACAAACTATCGTCTGTTGAAGATGACTCAACAGTAAATCTTGCGACTGTGCTAAGATTAACAGGTCGTCTAGTTATGGGAATATTCTTATCCCCTGTTTGCACAGACAAGCTGCCATAACCACCATGATCTTGGTAAACACCCTGGGTGCTGTAGCTAGCCCGAAGGGCAGAGCTTGGAACTGAAAATGTTCCTGAAGGATAGCAAACCTGAGGTAACACTGATGCGACAGTGCTATAGGCACATGTAGGTAAGCATCTCGTACATCCAAAGATACCATGTAATCTCCCGGTTCCATAGCCAACATTATGGAGCGTAACGTCTCCATGTGGAACTTCGGGATCCATATGTATTTGTTCAACATTTTCAGATGAGAATTGGTCGATATGACCCATTTGGTTTCTGGATTAGAAATACATTGGAGTAAAACCCCTGTCCCCTTTGTGATGGAGGTACTGGGACAATCACCCCTGACTGCAGTAATTTTTTGGACTGCTTCTTGCAGGGCATTGGCCTTCGACTCTATACGAGACAAGCTGGTGCAAAAAAAATCTTTGAGGAGGCTGCCTCCTGAATGGGAACCCATACCCTTGAGATACTACCTTCTGCACCCAAGCATCTGCTGTTGACTGTTGCCATATGTGTGCAAAATGAAGGTGTCGGCCCCCAACCCTGGAATCCTCCAGGCGGAGGCCCGTCTCTTCAGGCTGACTGTTTCTGTTCAGGCTTGGAAGCTGGCTTTTTGCTAGCCCACTGTTTCCTACCCCTGGATTTAAACTGGGGTTGCTTAGGCTCCTCTTTAGATTTCGCTTTGCTTTGCCAACGAAATGAGCGAAATTTTAAACTCTTAGACTTAGGGTTATAAGTAGCCGGAAATCTGACCTTTTTCGATTCAGCCTCTGATTCTAGGATATTCGATAAAGGTTTTCCAAATAATATATTACCGTCAAAAGGCAATGCTTCCAATTCTTTCTTGGATTCCGCATCTGCCTTCCAGGTACGTAGCCAAATTGCTCTGCGAGCGACTACTGTCAAGGCTGAAGCTTTAGAAGCAACTGTACCTACATCAATTGCTGCTTCTTCCAAATACTGGGCAGATTGTCTTAAACGGCAAAAACGATCCTCTTGCTCCCTAGTAGGAGTAGGGATGTCATTCTCTAGATCCTCTATCCATTCGCCCATTGCCTTTGCTACCCAGGCGGAAGCCATAGCAGGTCTTACCACTGCTCCTACTAGAGAAAATATATTTTTCAAAAGGCTCTCTACCCTTCTGTCTGTGACATTATTTAGTGAGGTAGATGACAGTGGTAAAGCAGATTTATGCACGAGTCGCAGAACATGTGCATCTACTTTTGGAGGAACTTCCCTTTTCGAACAATCCACAGCTGGAAACGGATAGTAAGAATCCCATCTTTTAGGAATCAAACTTTTTACTGGGCGCCGCCCAAGACTCCTCCATCATTTCCGTCAGCTCATCTGACGCTGGGAATTCAGCTTTCACTGACTTTGTTCGTTTAAATACAGGTGCTTTCGCTTTTAACACTGTATTGGCTGGCTCTTCCAACAAGAGAACAGCCTTCACAGCATTAAGTTCAGCTACATCATCTGAACTAAAACTCTGCGACTGATCATCATACGGAGTTGAATCTATTGTATCATCATCCGATGTATCATCTTGTGTAGTCTGCCACATAGACGTATCTGTCTTAGTCTTACCTGTCTCTTGGTTGCTTGTAGAGGCTACTGGAACCAAGCCGTAGGAAGGGAGCTGCATGTATATGTTCATAGTATAACCTAACCCTCGAGGTGGTGCTACTGGAGTTAACTTGTCCGCTATAGAAGATAGAGTCTTTGCGAACATATTCCATGGTGGCTCTGTTGGTGGCTGAACCAACTCCTGTTTTTTACTTCGCTGAAACGCGAAACAGTTTGCACACAAACCCTCATAAGTGACTAATTGATTCATATCAATTACCCCTGACTTACAAGATAAGCATGTTAGGGCTGTAGGAGTGCTTGATAAATTCTCCTCATCACTTTTGCCGCTCACAGACATGGTAATAATCGGTTATTGACTACACAATTTGTGACTGAAAATCACCCTATATGTCAGTATATAGAGGTGAGATCAATCTGACCACAGTGCACCTGATTTGAGGGTCAGAACAGGACTGACATTACACAGAAAAGTCAGCACACATACTAGCAGTCAGTCACATGTTAAAGCATTAGACATTGCCATATGAGAATACAACCTCCATAACAACGTATACATAAGTAGGAAAATTGTACTTCTGTTTTAACCGGTTCTTTTTTCAACATAGCATGCAGAAAACACAGTAATATACAGATTTAATATGCAATAGGTACTAAAAATTAACAATTTATACTAACAAGTAGAAGGAATTTTTAGTACTGTATACCCTGCCTCCAGAGAGCGGGATACAGGGAGACTCACCACACTTCCATATCCAAGCAAATACGCTCGTAAGGCGCTGAGTGGATTCAGACGCTACTGGTGTACACTGCCGCTCTTGATAACTGATAACGGACACGGACGCTCACTGACGGACACGGACGTTGAGCGACTTCCACTTGTATGCAGACGCTAAGGCCTGCGACTCGGTCTGGGCGGGATTTCTAGTGTACACAACCGCAGCATCTAAGCTGCGACAGAGTACCCTCGTGGTAGCGTCTGAGCCAGAAGTGAGATCATTCAGTTCATGAACCGAGAGACACGCGGAAACTGGCCATGAACTCGGAGGAGGGGTGGCCAGGAGAGCATCTGAATCCCCCTGTTGACTTAAACTCCCAGGATCGCGGCCTCTACCTAGTCCTGGCGCCTATGATCCCCGCAGCGTAGCGCTATCACACTCGAGATGTTCGGCGCATCAACACACTGTTTGTAGTCTCCACTAAATCAGTGTAGCTGTGTCCTGACCCCTCTAGTAAGAGGAAGTCAATAGATAGACTCACCGTCTCCCCATGCTCCGGCCACAGCCTGGTTACGTCTGCTGGACCTGCTAGAACATCCAACACAGACGCCCGTCGAGACAGCACTAATACCCGAAGGTAAGCGTTGTTGTGACCCGGTGGGGAGTTGTTGGAGCGACTCTTTCTAATATGCGTTTAAGACGCTGTTAAGAGGTCGCTCAAAAAAACCAATATAGTAAGTCTATAAAAATAAAATAATAAAAGCTTGAGGCTGCTACTCTCAGCACCCCTGCAACCATGCGGCTTCCTGCCGCACCAAGCAAAAAAACTGGATTTGACTGAGTCAGTGGGCGGGACTATATGGTGAAGGCCCCAATGCATCCTGGGAGGGCAGAAAGCTTGTGACCGTGTTGGTGCCACTTTCGCTGTCGCTCGACAATATCCCAATGTTATCCTGTGGATAATCCTGTGGACCCAGCCAGAGAAATAACATTTTTGCGATCCCAAGGGGACTGAGGGAAATGTATTCTATGAATATGACACCCTAAATAAATATTACTACGTCTGTGTTCGTGCAACAGACCTATGCCACCTTACTATACATACACATATAGGTATAGCCTTTTCTGATATGCATCACATTATCATGACAATTTTTACCCAGTCAGATATTGTTGGTGCCGATAGGGTCACCCCCATACATCTGTGTCTCCCATATAGTTTTCTCTTGGGAAGAACATACATCTACTGACATGTTGACACTTATTTACATGTACCAAGTACCATTAGGAGTCAGCGGTGCCGACAGTCATTCCCACAGCCCTTTGTGGCAGAGCACTCAGCCTCAGATATACCGACACACGTGTACCAAACACCCACCGACATTACACTGGCTATAAGGGATAGACCCCAGTACATTCTATCAGGGAAACACAGAAGGAGTTTACCAGCTCATATCCACAGCGCTCATTATATAGTGTGCTTTTTATTTTTAACTTATATTGCACCAAACAACTGTGCCCCCCCCCCCCCCTCATTTTTCACTCTGATCTGTACAGCATTGTTTTGGAAGGACCAGCGTCTCTGTGAGGAGAAAATGGCGCTGAAATGAGTTGTAAGGGGTAAGCCCCGCTCCCTTAATGGCGCACTTCAGCCCCGCTATTTCTTACATATATTTATACTGGCGGGGGTTAAATATAGTGCCTAGGCACTTATATATTATTTTGCCAGACTCTGTTGAGGATTTATATGCTGCCCAGGGCGCGCCCCCCCCCCCCCTCTCCCCCCTCCTCAAAGCCGTCACTGAAGTCTTCTGATCTTCTACTCACCCGTCTTCTGACTTCTGGCTCTGCAAAGGGGGTGACGGCGGGCTCTGGGAACGAGCATCTAAGCGTACCTAGCGATCAGACCCTCTGGAGCTAATGGCATTCAGTAGCCAAAGAAGCAGAGCCTTGAAACTCACAGAAGTAGGTCTGCTTCTCTCCCCTCAGTCCCACGATGCAGGGAGACTGTTGCCAGCAGTGCTCCCTGAAAATAATAAACCAAACAAATTCTTTTCCGAGAAACTCAGTAGAGCTCCCCTGTGTGTGACCAGTCTCACTGGGCACAGAATCTAAACTGGAGTCTGGAGGGGGGGCATAGAGGGAGGAGCCAGTTAACACCCAAAGTCTTAAAGTGCTCATGTCTCCTGCGGATCCCGTCTATACCCCATGGTTTTTGAAGCGTCCCCAGCATCCTCTAGGACGTATGAGAAACTATCACCCCCCTGGATAAGGTCTCTGGGCCAGCCCAGCAGCTGTGTACAGGGATTTGAGAGTGTTCTCAATCTTGCGGTCAGCCGTGTCCTTTAAGGAGGCTGCCCCAGGGACAACTCATCCTCCTCTGTCACCTTATTGGCAATTTGCAGAACGTCTCTAATAGTGTCTATCAGAGCCTGTACCCCCTGTGACAGAGCTGCATCCCCCCTTCCCCTTCTCACTGAGTCCACCACACCCTCGTCTGCACACATCGTCATCAGTCAGTCTGCAGGATCTGGGCCAGTGTACGCTTTTGTGGACAAATGGTAGGGGTCTGAGACGCTGGTATGGGAACTGAATCTCTATTCATCAGGTCATCCACAGACTGTCTTAAGTATTGAGTCTCTCTCATTCTGGGATCATTTATTAGAAATAATCGAGATCTTCCCATATAGAGAATCCAACCATGCTGGTTTGGATCCACTAGCCTGAGAATGAGTAGTATCCTGAGTACATTGTAGTGATCCCACTGGGGAATAAGAACACACTGCCCTGCATGAAACGCACTCCTTAGACATTGTAATGTGAGGTATACACACACACAGGAGAAAAGGTAAAGCCCAGTTAACCCACACAGAGCCCTTCTGGAGTCCTTGTGGAGGAACTGCAGAGGGAAAATGGCATTGGTGAACCGCTGGATCCGCTCATAGTGAAGCCCCGCCCCCTTAATGGCGAGCAGTCTTCCCGTTTTTTTATACTGGCTGAGGTTTATAATGTGCTTTACAGTGGGTTAGAACCCCTGTAAGCTGCTGCCAGTGTGGGTATTCTGTATTTTAAGGCTTCAGCTCGCCCCTCATAGCAGAGCACACACAGGGGTATATTCAATAAGAGTCGGATCCATTCCGACATGCAGTTGTCGGAATAAATCTGACAACCCCTATTCAATGGATGGCCAAATCCGACTGTCGGCTTTGGCCGTACACAGGGACTTGTCAGGCCGCTGCTGTCAGCGGCCAGGGGAGTAGAGATTGGGGACTGGCTGCGGGGAACATGTGTGGGGCGGCAGAAGCAGAGATCAGCGGCCGGCGGGAGGGGCTGGCTGCGGGGGGACATGTCTGCGGCAGCAGGGGGAGGTGCCTCAGACATGTCCTCCAGAAGCCAGTTCCCCCCGCTGGCCGTCGATCTCAGCTCCCCAGCCGCACTGCTTGTCTCCTCACCTCAATCCGACTTGTTTTCAAGTCGGATTGAGTTCGTCGGAAAGGGGGCCAAAACCTGTCGGATTTGGCCCCATTTCTGACAGAAGCACGTGGATCGGCGTCTTTTCTGCCGATCCACATGTTTTCCGACAAGTCGGAAATACCTGACTTGTCGGAAAAAATCATCCCCTTTCCGACAAGATGGCAGCTTCCGACAGTTATTGAATACACCCCATAGTATGCCTCTGAAACCTGGAGCCGCAGCCTGCCTGTCAGAACTGAGTCTCCATACCCTTATGCCGCCATTACCGCCGGCGACCCGCTAACCGGGACGCCGGCTTTCTACTTACCACTCTTCTCACTTCTGGCTCTGTTAGGGGTGGCAGCGTGCTGTGGGAATGTACGCTTGCTGTGTTGGGGCTTGCGAATAGTTCCCTCAGGAGCTCAGTGTCCTGTCAGCAGGGAACGGGACCATTAAACCTATGGGAGGTTGGGCCGTTCTCACCCCTAAGTCCCACAAAGCAGGCAGTCTGGTGCCAACCAGTCCTGCTTGAAAATAAACAGAAAAATAAATGCAGAAAACTCTTCAGGAGCTTACCTAAGCGTGACCGGCTCCTCTGGGCACATTTTCTAAACTGAGTCTGCTAGGAGGGGCATAGAGGGAGGAGCCAGCCCATACTATCAAAGTCTTAAAGTGCTCATGGCTCCGGGTGGACCAGTCTATACCCCATGGTGCTAATGTGGACCCCAGTATCCTCTGGGACGTAAGAAAATTTACACACATTTTTTTATCTATCTATCTATCTATCATATATATATATATATATTAAATATGATACACTGGCGGCACTCATGGATACATGTATGTAGGGAGACATCCGTTTTTCTCAGCAAAAGACTGGGGTTTCCTGAAATTTATGTATATGCATACCTCCCAACATGACCCTCTCCAGGAGGGTCACAGTGCTCTTCTCGTGGACTTCTCTCTTAATTTATGATTGCTATCACCTGTGCTGAAACACCTTTCTTATCCATTCACCTGTTCAAAACAGGTGCCGGCAATCATACATTAAGAGAAAGTCCAGAAGCAGAGCATTGTGTCCCTCCTGGAGAGGGTCATGTTGGGGGGTATGCATATTGATCCATGAGTGCCGCCAGTTTCTCATTTTGTCTGTCTCCAGCATGCAGGGCACCCGGACATCTGTATTTTTTGATTAATGAGTGCCGAGTGCGGCTATTTATACATATTTTTATATTTATATATATACATGCATACACACACATTATATATACATACACACATATGTACATATGTACCACATCTATCTATACCACATGTCTTGGAAAACTAATCAACTCTTTCGGATTTCAGTACCATCTGTATGCGGATGATACTCAAATCTACCTATCCTCCCCTGATTTGTCTCTATCTGTACTGGGTCGTGTCACTGACTGCCTTTCTGCCATTTCATCTTGGATGACATCTCGCCACCTCAAACTTAATAATTCCAAAACAGAATTAATTATATTTCCACCGGCCAATAGTAGTTTCCAACCTGATATCTCTATCACTGTTGAGAACTCGGCAATCATCCCTACCCCACAAGCTCGCTGCCTAGGTGTCATTCTCGACTCTGAACTGTCCTTTGTTCCCCACATTCAATCTGTCTCAAGATCATGTTACATACATCTAAGAAAGATATCCAAAATACGACCATATCTTACACAAGACACAGCAAAAACTTTAATCCATGCTCTCATCATCTCCTGCATTGATTATTGTATAGGTTGAGTATCCCATATCCAAATATTCCGAAATACAAAATATTCCGAAATACAGAATTTTTTGAGTGAGATAATGAAACCTTTGTTTTCTGATGGCTCAATGTACACAAACTTTGTTTAATACACAAAGTTATTAAAAATATTGTATTAAATGATCTTCATCCTGTGTGTATAAGAAGTATATGAAACATAAATGAATTGTGTGACTGTACACACACTTTGTTTAATGCACAAGTTTATTAAAAATATTGGCTAAAATGACCTTCAGGCTGTATATGAAACATAAACATAAGGTGTATATGAAACATAAATGCATTATGTGCTTAGACTTAGGTTCCATCGCCATGATATCTCATTAAGGTATGCAATTATTCCAAAATACGGAGAAATCCGATATCCAAAATACTTCCAGTCCCAAGCATTTTGGATAAGGGATACTCAACCTGTAATAGTCTCCTGACCGGTCTTCCCAAACATAGGCTCTCAACACTACAATCCATTTTGAATGCAGCTGCGAGGCTAATCTTCCTCGCTAGACGTTCATCGTCTGTTGATCCGCTCTGTCAGTCCCTCCATTGGTTACCGGTATTCTACCGTATTAAATATAAAATACTTTTACTGACATACAAGGTTATTAACCAAACTGCACCAACATACATCTCTTCACTCATCTCAAAATATCACGCTACCCGACTTCTCCGCTCTGCACAAGACCTACGTCTCTCATCCACACATTACTTGTTCACACTCAAAATGACAGGACTTTATCCGGGCTTCACCCACTCTGTGGAATGCCCTCCCACGCACAATAAGACTCGCCTCTAGTCTCCAAACCTTTAAACGTTCCCTGAAAACTCACCTCTTCAGACAAGCCTATCAAATTCCAGACCCACCCACATAACCTTCAGTGCTTCCCTATCTAATTACATCCTCTCTGTACAGTATACATAACATCACATATCTTGTCTTTCTTTACTCTCACACCTTCCTGACACTTGGCCAACATTGCGGGGTATCATCAAATAACCCATTAAGAACCTAGCAATCTGGTGGACCATTATGCAATAGATAGGCATAGATGCTATTTCCCTATAGATTGTAAGGATAGATGCTATTTCCCTATAGATTGTAAGCTTGCGAGAAGGCCTCTATGTCTGTCTGTTTTTACCCAGTTTTGTTCTATTACTGTTGTTCTAATTGTAAAGCGCAACGGAATATGCTGCGCTATATAAGAAACGGTTAAAATATATATATTATACATACACATATATACATACATACATACACACACACACACGGTGATTGAGGGTGCTAAATTTCATCACTAATGCCTACAGGTATGAGGGTGGAGGTCCACACAATTTATATCTTTTTGTGAACACTGTGGTCCCCAAACTCAGTCCTCCAGGACCTTTAACAACTGAAGTTTTCCAGAATCACAAGTGAACATGAACTGTTGGTGGTCACTGAGAACAAAGTTTGGGAACCACTGACTAAACACAAGGCTGTAATATCCCCAAATCATGAAGAACTGCATGTCTTTATTTATGTTCTTTTGCATGTCATGTATACTTTTACTTGACTTATTTATAAGAAGGGAAAACACACTGCGCTCTAAAGTAATACCAATAATTATATGCTTCATATTTATGAATAAATGTAAATTATATTGGTATAGCTATTATTATTCAGCAACGTATGTGAGGTATCACGCAAATTGAGTTTAAATATCGAATACCTGTCAATGTAATGGTAACAAGGGGATATCAACTTAAACTAGATACATCATTATGGTGTGTACACACGATGCGATTTTTTTTACGATTTTGACTATATAATCAAAATCGTAAGAAAATATAGTGCATATCGCACAGTGTTTAGTTCTTGCGATGCCGATGTGCAGCCCCGCGGGATCGGAATCACAAGGGAAAATAGACTGTGCAGGCAGCCCAACATTGACTGTATCAGCGAGGAATTACGCCGTGTACACAGACTTACACTGCTGACAATAAAAGGGCTTTATACTGTAGGGCAATCAGACTATTAAAATGATCAGCAAGATAGGTGGGTATAGCCATTTCATCAACTGGATTTAAAAAAGGATAGATGCCTCTTACAACAAATGTTTTCTCCAGTTATTACTAGAATGTGCTATTGGGGCAATTGTTCTATTCTACAGCATTAACGAATGGTTTGTTTAGGCATTAAGAAATGATTCCCACCAGGGTTGGCTGGTTTAAAACCAAATGTTTTGGGGGTTTTTAATAAAAAACACCCTGGTTATTTACACTATGCTGTCGGTACAGGCACGGCGCCGTGACTTATTAAAATAATCCTAGTATACTAAAAAAAATAGTGTTCGTATTCAAAGTGTTTTGCACCGGTGACATGCCCAGTGCTTATGCTGTGTGTGTGTGTGTGTGTGTGTGTGTGTGTGTGTGTGTGTGTGTGTGTGTGTGTGTGTATATATATGTATGCATGCATGCATGGAAAGGCAGTGAGGATTCCTTTTTAGAATTTTTTTACTATATTTCAGTGAATGATTTTTACTTATCCTTCACTTACAAAATTCATGAAAAAGAAATTGAATATTTAGACCTGATTTTGATGTCGGAAAATACCAATGTTTCCACAAAAAACTATATAAAAACTGTAGACATAAACAGTTATCTTCATTTTAAAAGTGGATATTTAGATAAGTGGAAAATGAATATACATGTTGAGTAATGCTTGGGACCAGAAGTATTTTGGATATCGGATTTTTCCGTATTTTGGAATAATTGCATACCATAATGAGATATCATGGTGATGGGACCCAAGTCTAAGCACAGAATGCATTTATGTTACATATACACCTTATACACACAGCCTGAAGGTCATTTTAGCCAATATTTCTTATAATTTTGTGCATTAAACAAAGTGTGTGTACATTCACACAATTAATTTATGTTTCATATACACCTTATATACACAGCCTGAAGGTCATTTAATACAATATTTTTAATAACTGTGTATTAAACAAAGTTTGTGTACATTGAGCCATCAGAAACAAAGGTTTCACTATATTACTCTCACTCAAAAAATTCCGTATTTCGGAATATTTGGATATGGGATACTCAACCTGTACCATTCTCACAATTCTGTAGGCTAAAAAATAGGATTTTAGTACCTACCGGTAAATCCTTTTCTCTTAGTCCGTAGAGGATGCTGGGGACTCCAAAAGGACCATGGGGTATAGATGGATCCGCAGGAGCTTGGGCACACTATAAAGACTTAAACTGGGTGTGAACTGGCTCCTCCCTCTATGCCCCTCCTCCAGACCTCAGTTAGAAAACTGTGCCCAGGAGAG
Organism: Pseudophryne corroboree; assembly: GCF_028390025.1. Classification (NCBI taxonomy): domain Eukaryota; kingdom Metazoa; phylum Chordata; class Amphibia; order Anura; family Myobatrachidae; genus Pseudophryne; species Pseudophryne corroboree. Next base: position 222,101,066 of record NC_086454.1, on the reverse strand, counting down.
ATGGACAATTTCGAGGAAAGAATTTATTGTTATAACACGGTGAGTGTCACACCAGCTCACACCTCAAACACACCGTAAAACGTGGTATTCAGTAGAATACCAGCCAACGGTATGAACAAAACACAGCCACATGCTGAGAGAATATGTAACACAACCATTGTGTCCACATAAGCAAAAATAAGACCTCGCATGCCATGTCATGAACAACAGTAGCAACCGCCAGACAGAGGACACACCACCAGGGTGTAACCAAAAGCAATAACTGCAGACACAGTACGCACTGGGACGGGGGCCCAGCATCCTCTACGGACTAAGAGAAAAGGATTTACCGGTAGGTACTAAAATCCTATTTTCTCATACGTCCTAGAGGATGCTGTGGACTCCAAAAGGACCATGGGGTTTATACCAAAGCTCCAAAACGGGCGGGAGAGTGCGGACTCTGCAGCACCGAATGAGCAAACATAAGGTCCCCAAAAATCAGGGTATCAAACTTGTAGAGCCTAGCAAAAGCGTTTGATCCCAACCAAGAAACCGCTCGGCAAAGTGGAACCGCCGAGACTCCTCGGGCATCCGCCAAAGATAAACCCATCTTCCCAAAAGCATGGACCTCCACCGACTTCGGTGACGGCAATTCAGCCGTAGAACGAACATGCCAAACTGCATCACGCAGTCTCCCAGACCATGCTGGGAACATATCAGACAAACAGAGCCTCTGTTTTTCCAAACTGAGCCAAATTGACGACCTACCTACTCAAATCCCTGGCCAGATCGAGGGAATTTGAATTAGCTAAAGCCTAAGTAACCACTGGCAACAAAATAGGCCGATTTCAGCGAAACCCAGAAACCACTCTTGGTAGAACTACCAACCGAGTACTCAATTCCTCTCTATCCACCTGAAAGATCAAACAAGGCTCTTGTGAGACAAAACCACCACTTCCGACACCCGCCTTGCGGACGTCAAAGCCAATAGCCTGACCACGTTCCAAGAGAGAAATTTTGTAAAGAAAACTTATCAGGCTTGCCTCCACACCGGCTTGTAACGTATGGATAAGCACGACCTAGCTGAAAGTCCTCCATATGAGCCTTCCTGGATACACACCGAGACACAACTACGGTAGTAACGCTTTGCCGTTAGTTCTTTCCTAGCCTGAAGAATTGAGGAAACGACTTCCCTGGGAACACCCGTTCGGCTTAGGATATGGCATTCAACCACCCCGCCGTCAGACGCAGCCGCGGTAAGTCCTGATACACGCCCTGATCTTGTTGTAACATTACCTCACGTAGAGGAAGAGGACAGTAATCTTCTATGAGTAAACCATGAAAAACTGGATAGCCAACCCTCGCTGGCTAGACCGGATTCAAGAGAATCCCCTTAACCTATGATCATCTTACGCTTACCACTGTCAGAAAAGTGAAAGCGGAGAGGCCACAGATCGACTAAAAACACCCACGGTGTCACGAGGACGTCCACTGCCATACCTTGAATGTCCCGTGACCTGGACCAATCTCCTTGAAGCCCCTCGTTGAGGCGAGACGCCAACATGTCCAATTGTGACACCCCTCAAAGACTTGTTACGTCTGGGAAAGCTGAATTTTTCCCCGGCTGGATATCGTGTCCGCAGAGGAAATCTATTTCCCACTCAATTGCAACTGTGCATCTTCCGCCATTGCCGCTTCGCTCCTTGTACCACCACAGCGGCTTACTTACGCCACTGCTGACAGGTCGTCTGGCAGAACTAACACGGGCAGAACACAAAGAATACGTTCGTCTAAATTAGCTCTTAATTCAAGAAAGCTTACAGCCGACAAGTTTCCCAACTTGACCTTATCCTCTGGAAATACGTCCCTTGCAACGGACTGCTCCCCAGCTTCGAAGATCTGTATGCACGGACAACAGGATCTAAACCTGGATCCCTTACCTTCATTCCTCTAGAAGAAAAGAACCGAGCAGACACCACAGGAGCGCTGTCCTGGCCGTTTGGATTATATTCCGGTTCATGCGCAGGTGAGACCCGGACCGCATTTCCAACTGGTCCCATGAAAACCACTCTGGTATTAGACCTGCTCACCGAAAAAGGCCCCCTAAGCCGCACCCATCTGTCTTATTAACGGAACATATTGATGAGGTGTCACCTCAAAACCGATCCTCAGACCTCTTTCCACAGGAAAAACACCGAACCTTAACCGTTCAGCATCTACTCTGAAACCCACTTTTGCCCTCTGCGTCATTGGGAACAGCAGCCAATCCCTGTGCCGAAGGACAGTCAGAGAGAAACAACGATTTGCACCTTTATACAGGGACAACCAGACAAAGTCCTGAACCGGACGCACCTCTGTATGGCGTCGCGCACTACCTCCCCCTCCAGAGGGGAAAGGCAAGATCTATTAGAAAAACCAGTAAGGGGAAACCACCGTAACTCAGTGTTCCCCTTTGGCTTCTACAAATAACTCACAGGTCTAGTCTATTCCTGGACTAACTGAGAATTAGTAGACGAGTGCTCACCGGAGTGAGGACCCGCCCGATAGACTCAGTGACAAGAGGTGGATGTAGTGGAAACAGAAAACTACGTCCACTTCTGCGACCCTAACAAGGCTGCAGAACACTTACCTTTTCACCTTCCACTGTCTACACAGAAAAGGAAAAAGAATGGTATCGAACCGGTTAAAACGACTGCATCCCACAAAAGAATGCGTCACCGTTGTGAAAGAGGCTAACTCACGAATTCAGACTTACCAGCGGAAACCGCCGAGATTGACTGAACAGAGGCCACACCTAACAGCTGTATACCTCCCACCAGTAACTCCCGGAGACCTCTTCCGCATTTTTCCGGTCACACCACCAGCTGTCACGTGGCATCCTGCTGTAATGTTATAAGGAAAAATAACATAGGCAAGCCTACCCACTCTGGGTAGGATAATTCTATCGGATGCCTACCCGACTACAACACTCCCTCAAGTGCATACAGTGCCAACAAGGTCAAAGTATAGAAACAAAATTTCCCTTAGCTGCCTGTGTATGATCCCTTGGGACCGGGCTCTGCGTCGACCAGGAGTTGACTGTCATAATTTTCTCTCCGCGTTGTGAAGAGAATAATATTCGGACTCCCTGAGATGATCGAAACCAACTCGTCCCGGCCAATCTAGAGCTTAAACAGAGCGACCCGCACAGGCGAAGAATACCATTATTTCAGCATTCATTGATATACATAATGTAATACACAATAAAACACCCATATCCTAACCATGCATATATAAAGTTATATCTACATATATATACATATAGATACAACCTATGCGCAAGTGGATTGTCCTGACCCGGCAGGTCTCTAGTGACAGTAAGTGTTGTGAATGTGTATTGACGTGCCCCCGATGTGGGTCTACCAGGAATGTTACGGCCGACAGAAACTGAGTAAATGTCAACAGCACGGAATAGTAAGCGGACAAAAATAATAATAATTTTGGAACCCCAAGGGGTCTGAGGGAAGCAGACAATTGAAATAACACTCCCCCTACATACATATATATATATATATATATATATATATATATATATATATATATATATATATATATATATATATATGATGAAATAGTGGTAGTACGGCGCCACAGATTTGTGTAAGTAGATCATATATAGGGTTATAAAAATAGACCCAACCGTAGACACTCCTTTGTAAATATAAGGTGTCAGCTAGCCTCCAAGCAAATTAGACAGGGATAAGCTGTCTATAATTTAAAGGTAAAAAACAGGGGGATGGGGGTGCCAGCGACCATCGGTGTCTAATGGTTTTTAGATATGATATGAAGAAATGGCTGGATACATTCAGATAAAATTATAAAATTCAATTTAATTTATAAAAGAGATTGGTGGGATAAAAGTTTACAAGCATAGGGAGATATTTAAGAATACAACAAAGATATTTTTTTTAAAAACCGGATATATAACATATGAGAATAAAAAATTAAATAAGAAAAATATATCAATATTCTAAAAAGATAAAAACAGTGCTTATCTTTTGAAATGGAGGGACAGTTTAGAGGTACACCCAACGCGTTTCGTCCATCTGACTTCATCAAGGGGTAGGGTGCTAATGAACAAGGATGGTATTTATAGCTGGTGTCATGTGTTCATAGGTAATTATGACATCACTTCCTGTTAAAAATCTAATAGGCATAGTACTACACAATTCTCTATGTAAACATAAGTGTGCTGAGGGGGCAGTGAAATTATGTTCTGTGGTGTCATTTTGTGAAAAAACGAGTACTAGAATGCTGTATTTTCAGTCTGGAGTGTCCGAGACGCGTCCTGCGTCATTTCCGCCCCGTTTCCGGTGTCCGCTCAGACGGTGTGCGCATGCGAGTCAGGCCGAACTTCCGTTATCGGTTGCTTTCACGAGCGCACTGAATGTTCCCCACTTCCGTCCTTTGCTTCTAGTGGAAAGCGCCCCACTTCCTATGCGGATTACACTCGGCTGTTCCCTTTGCTTTATTGGAGGAGGAGGTTGTCATTCATTGCGGCGGCCATTTTCATGGAGTTCGTTACAGCTGCAGACATATTTTTTGTGAGAGTAACCGCAGTCTCCAAGGGAACCATACATAGTAAAAGATATAGATATAAACAGAGATTAGTGCCTGTGTTTTTATTTTCTAAAAAGCAATATAGGCTTTATATGATACTGATGTATTAGAAGAATGGAGAGATTTTAGATCTTAATTAAACCTTGCCTTCAAACTTCATCATAACTCCAATCCAGAAGAACTTTCCTTCAAGGCGATAGAACATGTCACAAGCAATGAAAGAGGCGGCGACCTAGCCAAGAAACTCTCCCAGAGGGAGATGTATTGGATTTTCCAATTGAAAACCACCCATCCCATGGGTTTTAATGAAGGCTACGAGATCGCACCGTTCCTGTGAAAAGAGACTCCGCTGGCTATATATTCTGGTTTTTATCTCTCACTATTTATATGCACTTGGCACTTTAAAATTAAATATGTTACAACAGCACTTATAACTAGTATGTCAACATCTCAAATAAACAGCATTCTACTGTGTTTTATTGAGTCGCCACACCAAAAGATACAGTCATACCACACTGGCGGACGCCCAATCTCGCCCGATCTTGGAAGCTAAGCAGTGTAGGGCCTAACCAGTACCAAATGGGGAACCATTTGCGAAGATTGGGTACTGTACATATCGGCTGGCTAAAAATAATCTATGCAATGTTGACACACTGAGGATGTCCATCACACACATTAGACAGTATGGTTAAAATACCCCACAGTCTGTCAATTATGCACTAATTCATTATGCACTAATTAAAACACACAACACTTATTACATGACGGACACAAATAGTAATCCTCCCTATAACTCGTTTACTGAATTATTTTCTAGCACCACAAGTATGATGGACTCCTCATATATACTCTTATAGTCACTATTGTCGCCACTTATATCTTAACCACATTAATTTCAACCCTGGCGATGTGTCACCTAAGAAGTTATTTATATCTACGTTTTTTTCTAAAAATTCCTGGCATCCCACCACCCATATCTCCTTATAATGTACTATTTATATTTTCTAATTATGATGGATATTTGGGCAAAGAAGATTCGGCAGCACTAATGCAAGGTTTAATTAAGATCTAAAATCTCTCCATTCTTCTAATACATCAGTATCATATAAAGCCTATATTGCTTTTTAGAAAATAAAAACACAGGCACTAATCTCTGTTTATATCTATATCTTTTACTATGTATGGTTCCCTTGGAGACTGCGGTTACTCTCACAAAAAATATGTCTGCAGCTGTAACGAACTCCATGAAAATGGCCGCCGCAATGAATGACAACCTCCTCCTCCAATAAAGCAAAGGGAACAGCCGAGTGTAATCCGCATAGGAAGTGGGGCGCTTTCCACTAGAAGCAAAGGACGGAAGTGGGGAACATTCAGTGCGCTCGTGAAAGCAACCGATAACGGAAGTTCGGCCTGACGCGCATGCGCACACCGTCTGAGCGGACACCGGAAACGGGGCGGAAATGACCCAGGACGCGTCTCGGACACTTCAGACTGAAAATACAGCATTCTAGTACTTGTTTTTTACACAAAATGACACCACAGGACATAATTTCACTGCCCCCTCAGCACACTTATGTTTACATAGAGAATTGTGTAGTACTATGCCTATTAGATTTTTAACAGGAAGTGATGTCATAATTACCTATGAACACATGACACCAGCTATAAATACCATCCTTGTTCATTAGCACCCTACCCCTTGATGAAGTCAGATGGACGGAACGCGTTGGGTGTACCTCTAAACTGACCCTCCATTTCAAAAGATAAGCACTGTTTTTATCTTTTTAGAATATTGATATATTTTTCTTATTTAATTTTTTATTCTCATATGTTATATATCCGGTTTTTAAAAAAAATATCTTTGTTGTATTCTTAAATATCTCCCTATGCTTGTAAACTTATCCCACCAATCTCTTTTATAAATTAAATTGAATTTTATAATTTTATCTGAATGTATCCAGCCATTTCTTCATATCATATCTAAAAACCATTAGACACCGATGGTCGCTGGCACCCCCATCCCCCTGTTTTTTATATATATATATATATATATATATCAACCAGTCAGGTGGCACTCCTTAAATCTCCGAATACTTCAGGTAAACTGCCGGTGCCTTCCCAATGGGAGAGGAATACACCTCCCTCAGAAATATCACGTCTGTACGGGCGGCACTCTCGGCGAATAAAGCATGACAAAACTCCAAGGATACTATCAACGTTTCAATGTAAATAATTACATTTTCATCAGGACAAATAAACATACAAACATACATACCTATATAGCCCCCTCTGATTGTGCATGATGCCGTCCGCCAGCCGCGTCCGCCCGTCACTTCCCGCCCGGTCCAATGACGTCATCCGCAGGCGCCGGCGTCATGACAACCTGGACGAAGCACACCATTAGTAACCAAAAGTGACCAAGTGCTTAACACATATAAAGTGCAAAAGAAGAAACATATGTTACAATCCTGTAAGGAGAATAAGAGCTGTTATACATAACAAAACACTGTAAGACCTATGCTGTAACAGTACATGAAGTTCAAGATAGTCTCATACGGAGTAAGAGAACGATAAGGTTATGACAGACTTAGTAAAATACATAATGATAGCAGCTCAAAAGGACAATATCCTATGGGTAATGGCTAGCATAAGGAAATAGTCAAAATATTTGCAATATAGTTGAGCTAACAGCGCAGCTTAATAAAAACCATTAATGAAAATCTGTGGAGACCATACAAACTCCACACCATAACACGCAGTTATAGTCAATAGATTCATATCTGACTAGATGTATGCATCCCATATTAGCAGCGGATACAGACAATCATAGAGCAGAGAAATATAAAGAGGCAGATATTGAGAACATACTGACTCCACACCAATGCAAAGACTACCAACAGGTTTCTGTGAAATACTGCATAAAGCTAAAACCTCTAGATAAAGCAATTGAGGCCCTGATGTTCATTGAGTCCTCTGGGGGACATTGTGTCAAGCAGATGGATCAATTTAGCTTCCCTTTTAAGCAATAAAAGACCCCTATCCACCCCCCCCGTCTAAGTGGGGGAATGTGGTCTATAATGCGATATCGTAATTGTGCCAGAGAGTGACGAGCTGACACAAAATGCCTAGATATCGGTTGGTCGCTTTTTCCAGAACCGAGTGCCGCTCTAATAACGGATCTATGCGCCGCCATCCGTTCTTTAAAGGCGCATTCCGTTTTGCCCACATAATGTAAGCCACAGGGGCAACTCAGCAGATACACCACAAATTTGGTTGTACAAGTCACCCAGTGTAAGATTTTAAATTTTTTACCAGTATACGGGTGACAAAAGCCATCTCCAGCAATCATATGGCTACAAGTCGTGCAGCCCAAACACTTGAAACAACCCAAGCGTGTCGGGTTAAGAAAACCCACAGATTTGGCCTCATGAGCTAACGGAAATTGAATATCCGTTTTTACTACATAATCTCTCACGTTCTTACCCCTTTTGTAGGCTGGCATGATTTTAGTATAGGTTAGGCTTTTCAAATGTTTATCGGACTGCACTACTGGCCACAGGGACTTAGTTAGTCTATTAATCTGGTTGCTGGAACTATGAAACTTATTGGTCCAAATCAATCGATCTTGTGGTGTTTTAATGACAGACGTAAGTACAACAGATCTGGGAATGCTTAATACTTTCAGCTTAGTAGCTAATAAGTCATCTAACGGATAGCCCCTCTGTTGGAACTTTGTAACCATAGAATCTAGTGCTGGTTCTACCGCACTCTCATCGCTTACGATCCTGCGTACAAACGGAATAAGTTGGAGAAAGTGAACATGGACTATACACGGAAACAAGTATATCCGTGGATCACCGGCACGACCAATTCTGGCAGATTTACTAGGAGACGTTACCCCCATCGGAACAATCAGGTTCCCCTTGATACAGACACCTCCACAGATGGAAATGCCTCGGCGAGTGAGGTGGAATCCCAGGACACTATCTCCGGTCGTCCCCCTTTAGGGGTTCGTACAAGGGCCCAAATTGCAGACCCCGGAGGCAATGTACGAGGAGGGGGGGCCAGAATAAGAGGTCGAGGTCCGGGACGTCCCCGGTACAAACGGAACAAATAATTTTCAATCTCTCAGACAGAACTCTCTCTCCTATGGAAACCCAAGTTCTTTCCAAGGGACTGAACTTTGTTCCCACTAACAGGTTTGATTCTTTTGAGTGGAAGATCGAACAGTTTAAATTGGAGAGGCAGCTACGCCTCAAGGAATATTTTAATGATAAACCTGCCTTATTGGATCCAGTTAGTGATTTTCCACCTTCACTACGGACTAATTCGAGATTTGACCCTGTGTCTCATAACCAATCTATTAAAGTTTTTTGTCGCACCTTAAATAGTTCTGTACAAAAAGCGATTTCTACATCTAAATCAAGTTACTCGAATATGTGTCGTGAGGAGTGAGAGGCACTGCAATCGCTCAGTAAATATGATGATGTGGTCATTCGCCCCGCCGATAAGGGTGGGGCCATAGTTATCCAGAATGTTTCAGACTATGTGTCAGAATTGGACCGCCAACTGAGTGATAACAGTGTCTACCGTAAACTCCCTATTGATCCCACCTCCCAATTCAAACAGGAACTAGATAAGATTCTTAGTGAGGCTGTGTCTAGCGAATTGATCCTACAAACCACATGTGATGCTTTAACCACCAGATTTCCGGTAACCCCATTACTTTATTCGTTACCGAAAATCCATAAGGATGCCCATTGCCCTCCTGCTAGGCCCATTATATCAGCCAGGGGATCGTTATATCAAAAAATATCTATGTATTTAGATTTTTATCTCCAACCATGTGTGCAGGCTAAGGCATCTTATCTCAAAGACACAACCATGCTGTTGAAACGGTTGGGAGAGCTCCAACAGATTCCGCCGGAGTGTATATTGGCAACGATTGATGTCAATAGCCTATACACATGTATTCCCCATCAGGAAGGAATTCGGGCTGTGAGGTCTTTGATTGAAGGGAATCCATTGTACAAAGGTCCTGAGATGGACCTTTTTCTTCGCTTGCTTGAACTCACCCTACAGCGTAACTATTTCATGTTTAATAATGCGTACTACCTGCAACTGCAGGGGTGCGCAATGGGGAGTAATGTGGCGCCTTAATTTGCGAACAGTTATATGTTTGCAGTGGAGGAATCCTTGCTCCTGAATCGTCCTGAATTCAACACCCAGATCATTTTATATGTACGCTACATCGATGATCTGTTGTTACTGTGGGATGGGTCTCAACAAACTTTGGAGTCCCTGCTTATTAGACATAATGAATCAGACTCACCAGTAAAGTTTACCTATAGCTTTGATCATAGGAGCATCAACTTTTTGGATGTATGTATCCAAATATTTGATGGCAAAGTCAATACCAAGCTTTTTGTTAAGCCTACAGATAGGAATAATATGCTGTTAGCCTCTAGTCATCACCCAGTACCTCTTAAGAAAGGTCTCCCGTACTCTCAGATGCTGCGAGTACGCAGGATCGTAAGCGATGAGAGTGCGGTAGAACCAGCACTAGATTCTATGGTTACAAAGTTCCAACAGAGGGGCTATCCGTTAGATGACTTATTAGCTACTAAGCTGAAAGTATTAAGCATTCCCAGATCTGTTGTACTTACGTCTGTCATTAAAACACCACAAGATCGATTGATTTGGACCAATAAGTTTCATAGTTCCAGCAACCAGATTAATAGACTAACTAAGTCCCTGTGGCCAGTAGTGCAGTCCGATAAACATTTGAAAAGCCTAGCCTATACTAAAATCATGCCAGCCTACAAAAGGGGTAAGAACGTGAGAGATTATGTAGTAAAAACGGATATTCAATTTCCGTTAGCTCATGAGGCCAAATCTGTGGGTTTTCTTAACCCGACACGCTTGGGTTGTTTCAAGTGTTTGGGCTGCACGACTTGTAGCCATATGATTGCTGGAGATGGCTTTTGTCACCCGTATACTGGTAAAAAATTTAAAATCTTACACCGGGTGACTTGTACAACCAAATTTGTGGTGTATCTGCTGAGTTGCCCCTGTGGCTTACATTATGTGGGCAAAACGGAATGCGCCTTTAAAGAACGGATGGCGGCGCATAGATCCGTTATTAGAGCGGCACTCGGTTCTGGAAAAAGCGACCAACCGATATCTAGGCATTTTGTGTCAGCTCGTCACTCTCTGGCACAATTACGATATCGCATTATAGACCACATTCCCCCACTTAGACGGGGGGGGGGTGATAGGGGTCTTTTATTGCTTAAAAGGGAAGCTAAATGGATCCATCTGCTTGACACAATGTCCCCCAGAGGACTCAATGAACATCAGGGCCTCAATTGCTTTATCTAGAGGTTTTAGCTTTATGCAGTATTTCACAGAAACCTGTTGGTAGTCTTTGCATTGGTGTGGAGTCAGTATGTTCTCAATATCTGCCTCTTTATATTTCTCTGCTCTGATTGTCTGTATCCGCTGCTAATATGGGATGCATACATCTAGTCAGATTTGAATCTATTGACTATAACTGCGTGTTATGGTGTGGAGTTTGTATGGTCTCCACAGATTTTCATTAATGGTTTTTATTAAGCTGCGCTGTTAGCTCAACTATATTGCAAATATTTTGACTATTTCCTTATGCTAGCCATTACCCATAGGATATTGTCCTTTTGAGCTGCTATCATTATGTATTTTACGAAGTCTGTCATAACCTTATCGTTCTCTTACTCCGTATGAGACTATCTTGAACTTCATGTACTGTTACAGCATAGGTCTTACAGTGTTTTGTTATGTATAACAGCTCTTATTCTCCTTACAGGATTGTAACATATGTTTCTTCTTTTGCACTTTATATGTGTTAAGCACTTGGTCACTTTTGGTTACTAATGGTGTGCTTCGTCCAGGTTGTCATGACGCCGGACGCCGGCGCCTGCGGATGACGTCATTGGACCGGGCGGGAAGTGACGGGCGGACGCGGCTGGCGGACGGCATCATGCACAATCAGAGGGGGCTATATAGGTATGTATGTTTGTATGTTTATTTGTCCTGATGAAAATTTAATTATTTACATTGAAACGTTGATAGTATCCTTGGAGTTTTGTCTTGCTTTATTCGCCGAGAGTGCCGCCCGTACAGACGTGATTATATATATATATATATATATATATATATACATACATAAATAAATATATAAATATATATATACAAAAACAGGTACAAGGCAATAACAGCCTGTTAATTCTTTTACCCAGGAAATACCGTTGACGCCGACAGGGCATCGACAGACAACCGTGTCTCCTCTAGCGTGATTACTTGTTTTTAAGCTCACAAAAGCAACCTGCTAATACTTAGTTGTTTGAATCAAGTACCGCTAAGCGTCGGCGAAACCGACAGTTATCCCCACAGGAGCTTTTGACAAATCCCTCACACCTGTTGACACATGTCGACTAACCAATAGTGGGTAAGTAAACAGGGAAACAGTGAATTTATTTAACATAATGCTCTATTACACCCATATAGCATTAAAAAACACAGTGTCCCAACATCATGCTATATGACAACCATATAGCAGTATAACCACTGTGCCCCCCCCCCCCTCCATCTTACTATACAGCAAGTTCTGGGGGGAATGTGAGGAAAATGGCGCTGACTCGTACCGAGGACTAAGCTCCGCCTTCTCCCAGCGTTTTTTCACCATCATATACTGGGTCTTTACATAGTGTACATTCACTATACTTATACATAAATATATATATATATATATTTAAAAATTTTTGATATCCTAACTCTTATTATAAATAAATTTAATTTTAATTTTTAATCTTAAAAATGTATCCAGCCTCTTCCTTTTAAGTATTTTTTTTTTTTATTTTTTTTATTATCTTTGACACCGTTGGTCGCTGGTGCCCCCATCCCCATCTCTCTATCCATAAATCTGAGGTAGCTTATCACTGCCTGAATTTACTTGGGGGATAGCAGACACCTTAAATATTCTAAGGAGTGTCCAGAAATTGTATACATATTTTTACTCAATTTTATTCACATACACCTGTGGCGCCATACTACCACCACTCCACCATATATATTTAAACATTCACGCTCAGGGCGCCCCCTTGCACCCATCGTTGGTGTGTGGGAGCACCGGCACGACCGCTTTTATGCCCAGCGGTATTGTGCGCGGCGCCGGGGACTTCTGCAGCCCAGGGCGCTCCCTTCCGTCTCGGCGCCCTGCACTTCCGGAGCCGGCATCCGGAGACGGCGTCGGAGGCGGCTGGCGCTTAGCGCGCGGGAACCTGCTGGCGGGGTCCGGGGCACAGCGCCTCGGCCCCGCCGGACGTTTTAGTGTAAAATAAGTTGGCCAGGGCGCTCCCCTCCCCAGCGCCCTGCACCCAGGAGAGGCGGCGGCGGGCAGGAAACGGCGCGCAATGCGCCACGATGAGCTGCCGGGGGACCGGGACCCGGAGCCCCAGCAGCACCAGTTATAAAATTAAATGGCCACAGTAATAAGCTGGCCGGGGGGGGGGATGTGCTATATGCTGACGGGGGTAGGATCTACAGTGTCCAGGCACCGATCCACTTTTAGGTCAGACCTAAGGAAAACCCAGTAACCTGCTGCCCAGGGCGCTCCACCCCAGTGCCCTGCACCCTGAGAGTGCGTTGGTGTGTGGGAGCATGGAGTGTAGCACGATCTGTTACCTCCGTTACTGAAGTCTTCTACAGTCACTGAAGTCTTCTCATACTCACCCGGCTTCTTTCTTCTGGCTTCTGTGAGGGGATTGACGGCGTGGCTCCGGGAACAAGCAGCTAGGCGCACTAAGTGATCGAACCCTCTGGAGCTAATGGTGTCCAGTAGCCGAGAAGCAGAGCCTTGAAACTCACAGAAGTAGGTCCTGCTTCTCTCCCCTCACTCCCACGCTGCAGGGAGCCTGTAGCCAGCAGGTCTTCCTGAAAATAAAAAACCTAACAAAGTCTTTCAGAGAAACTCAGGAGAGCTCCCCTAGTGTGTGACCCATCACTCCTGGGCACAAAGTCTAACTGAGGTCTGGAGGAGGGGCATAGAGGGAGGAGCCAGTTCACACCCAGTTTAAGTCTTTATAGTGTGCCCAAGCTCCTGCGGATCAGTCTATAACCCATGGTCCTTTTGAAGTCCCCAGCATCCTCTAGGACGTATGAGAAATACATATATATACAGGTACAAGGCAATAACAGCCTGATAATTCTTTACCCAGGAAATACAGTTGATGCGACAGGGCATCCATAAACAACTGTATCTCCCCTATCGTGTTTACTGTCTAAGCACACAACCCATTTGCTAATAATTTTCCGAATCAAGTACCGGCATACGCCGGCGACGCCGACAGTTATCCCCACAGCAGCTTATGACAAAACGCTCACACCTGCCGACATGTCGACTAACCAATAGTGGGTACAACCAGGGAAACAGTGAATTTATGTAATATAAGAGTGATTATGCGTCCATTATAAAACATAATGCTATATGACCACCATATAGCATTAAAACACTGTGCCCCCCCCCCCCCTTGGCGGGGAACTGAGGAAAATGGCGCTGACTCTATGAGGGATAAACTCCGCCCCTTCCCGGAGCGCTTAAGCCCACTCAAACCTATACATAACCTTAAATTTGAGCTGGGGCTTATATACAGGGATTAACCCCCTGTATACACCCCTATATGTACAAATAGCGCAGCGCAGCGCAGCCCAGGGCGCCCCCCCGCGGAAATCGTTGGTGTGTGGGAGCGATGCCCTGGCGGGGTGAAGACACCCGGTGTCCGGGTATGTTCGCCCGCCCGGGATGATTCAACAAATGCTGCCCAGGGCGCTCCCCCCCCCCAGCGCCCTGCACCCATGGAGCCGGTGGCAGTGGGAAAATGGCGCGCAGTGCGCTACCACACGCTGGCGGGGGCCGGGACACGGAGCCCCAGCACCGCCAGCATAACAAATCACTTGTAATATGCTGTCACCTGTAATATGCTGCACAGGGCGCTCCCCCCCCCCCCAGCGCCATGCACCCGTAAGAGCCGGCGGCAGGGAAAGAAAAGGGGCGTAGTGCGCTACCCCCTGCTGGCAGGCGTCCGGGACACGGAGCCCCGGCACCGCCAGAGAGTCACTGATATAAGTTTAAAATATCTGCCCAGGGCGCTCCCCCCCCAGCGCCCTGCACCCGTGGGAGCAGGCGGTGGGGAAGTAATCACAGTTACATGCTGGCGGGGGTATGATATACGATACCCAGGTACCGAAATGCTTTTACGCCAGCCTTAAGAAGAAATCAGCAACCTGCTGCCCAGGGCGCTCCCCCCCCCCCCAGCGCCCTGCACCCTGTGAGTGCCATTGGTGTGTGGGAGCATGGAGCGCAGAGCGACCGCTGTACCTCCGTTACTGAAGTCTTCTGCCGTCACTGAAGTCTTCTGTTCTTCTAATACTCACCCGACTTCTTGCTTCTGGCTTCTGTGAGGGGATTGACGGCGTGGCTCCGGGAACAAGCAGCTAGGCGCACCAAGTGATCGAACCCTCTGGAGCCAACGGTGTCCAGTAGCCGAGAAGCAGAGCCCTTGAACTAAGAAGAAGTAGGTCCTGCTTCTCTCCCCTCACTCCCACGATGCAGGGAGCCCGTAGCCAGCAGGTCTTCCTGAAAATAAAAAAACCTAACAAAGTCTTTTAGAGAAACTCAGGAGAGCTCCCCTAGTGTGTCCCCCATCACTCCTGGGCACAAAGTCTAACTGAGGTCTGGAGGAGGGGCATAGAGGGAGGAGCCAGTTCACACCCAGTTTAAGTCTTTATAGTGTGCCCAAGCTCCTGCGGATCCGTCTATACCCCATGGTCCTTTTGGATTCCCCAGCATCCTCTAGGACGTATGAGAAAGCAATTGTACTAAAGATACAGATTTCCAGGAACAGCTCAACATTTACTCAGAGAGATTTATTGAAAGAACCTATCCGACTGAAATAGTAGAAACAGCAAGGAGAAAAAACAAAAATACAAGAAGAGAAGACCTTTTGACGTATCAAGTAAAACAGAAAGAAGGGGACTAACATTTGAATTTTATTACAACCTATAATGCTGGGGAGCATAGAATTGATGAAACTTTGAGAAAACACTGGCATATCTTAAAGCTAGATCTAGTACTTACCTCAATACTACCAGATCGGCCAAGAACCATCTACAGGAAGGCAAGGAATTTGAGAGACATTCTGCCCCCAGCATGTTAAGACCAATACAAACGGGACAATCAGAAAATTGGATCAAAACATGTGGCTTTTTCAGATGCAATCATTGTTGCATCTGTAAATATGCCCACAAAGACCGCAAAAAGTTTCAGAACTCGAACCAATCAAAAACCTTTAAAATTAGGGATCTGATTAAATTGCTCCACTAACTATGTTGTCTATTGCTTAGAATGTGCCTGCGGGTACAAGTATGTAGGAAAAATCAAGAGACCCCTTAGGCTTAGAATACAGGAGCACATCAGAGCAATAAAGAATAAACTGGAAATCACTGTCTCTAAACACTTTAACAAATACCATCAATCCAACCCCGACTTTGTAACCTTTAAAGCGATCGAACACATCAAAGTAGGACCAAGGGGCAGGGACAGAGACAAAAAATTAGCCCAAAGGGAAATGTACTGGATACATACACTCAATACTCTTATGCCCGAAGGTTTGAGGACATCTCTGAATGTGGCCCATAAGAGTACACCCAGTTTCCTGTTCCAGTAATAACAGACAAAATAAGTGCATAGCAGCACGGTTGTGGTACCTGAACATATAGCATAGAACGCTATCCACAAAAAAACATCTGGGAATGGGCATATGTGGGAGGAACAGTGTGGAGAGTTGTGACTACAAGTGCTACTCAGAGGACGATCATGTGATAGGCGGTATTGTTTGTACATTACATATAATTTACTTTAGTATTTAGATAAGGGTGTTCATAATGGTCATGCAACTTAGAATTAATATACTCTCATTAATTTGTAAAGTGGAAAATTAGTAAAGTTACTCTAATAAAGAGGTTCTCATACGCAGTGCTCAAGGCACCCCAACGGTCCAAGTTCTACGTTTATCCATGCTTGGCCACAGGTGACTTAGTTAGCACCTCGGTCAAGTTTATTTAATCATCTGTGCTGAGCCATGGATATACCTAAAACATGGTGCCTGAGGACCGCATTTGAGAACTTCTACACTAATATATTTAAGCTAAATAATTAATTGAGTATTATGTGTATCAAAAAAATAAGATTTTACTCACCGGTAAATCTATTTCTCGTAGTCAGTAGTGGATGCTGGGGACTCCGTAAGGACCATGGGGAATAGACAGGCTCCGCAGGAGACTGGGCACTCTAAGAAAGATTTAGTACTACTGGTGTGCACTGGCTCCTCCCTCTATGCCCCTCCTCCAGACCTCAGTTAAGGAAACTGTGCCCGGAAGAGCTGACATTACAAGGAAAGGATTTTGGAATCCAGGGTAAGACTCATACCAGCCACACCAATCACACCGTATAACTTGTGATAAACGTACCCAGTTAACAGTATGAACAAACAACAGAGCATCAACCAATGGATGCCAACATAACATAACCCTTTATTAAGCAATAACTATATACACGTATTGCAGAAAGTCCGCACTTGGGACGGGCGCCCAGCATCCACTACGGACTAGGAGAAATCGATTTACCGGTGAGTAAAATCTTATCTTCTCTAACGTCCTAGTGGATGCTGGGGACTCCGTAAGGACCATGGGGATTATACCAAAGCACCCAAACGGGCGGGAGAGTGCGGATGACTCTGCAGCACCGAATGAGCAAACACAAGGTCCTCCTCAGCCAGGGTATCAAACTTGTAGAATTTTGCAAATGTGTTTAAACCCGACCAAGTAGCAGCTCGGCTTTCACTGATTTTGGATGCGGCAATCCAGCCGCAGAATGAGCCTGCTGAATCGTGTTACAGATCCAGCGAGCAATAGTTTGCTTTGAAGCAGGAGCACCCAGCTTGTTGGATGCATACAGGATAAACAGCGAGTCAGGCTTCCTGACTCCAGCCATTCTGGTTACATAAACCTTCAAAGCCCTGACTACGTCCAGCAACTTGGAGTCCTCCAAGTCACGAGTAACCGCAGGCACCACAATAGGTTGGTTCAAATGAAAAGATGACACCACCTTTGGCAGAAATTGCGGACGAGTCCGCAATTCTGCCCTGTCCACATGGAAAACCAGATAGGGGCTTATACATGACAAAGCCGCCAATTCTGACACCCGCCTAGCCGAAGCTAAGGCCAACAGCATGACCACTTTCCATGTGAGATACTTTAGCTCCACGGTCTTAAGTGGCTCAAACCAGTGGGATTTCAGGAAACCCAACACCACGTTAAGATCCCAAGGTGCCACTGGTGGCACAAAAGGGGGCTGAATATGCAGCACTCCCTTAACAAACGTCTGAACCTCAGGAAGTGAAGCCAGTTCTTTTTGAAAGAAAATGGATAGGGCAGAAATCTGGACCTTTATGGACCCAAATTTTAGGCCCATAGTCACTCCTGACTGTAGGAAGTGCAGGAATCGGCCCAGCTGGAATTCCTCTGTAGGGGCCTTCCTGGCCTCACACCAAGCAACATATTTTCGCCATATACGGTGATAATGCTTTGCTGTCACGTCCTTCCTAGCCTTTATCAGCGTAGGAATAACTTCATCCGGAATGCCTTTTTCCGCTAGGATCCAGCGTTCAACCGCCATGCCGTCAAACGCAGCCGCGGTAAGTCTTGGAACAGACAGGGCCCTTGTTGCAACAGGTCCTGTCTGAGAGGCAGAGGCCATGGGTCCTCTGTGAGCATTTCTTGCAGTTCCGGGTACCAAGTCCTTCTTGGCCAATCCGGAACAATGAGTATTGTTCTCACTCCTCTTTTTCTTACGATTCTCAGCACCTTGGGTATGAGAGGAAGAGGAGGAAACACATAGACCGACTGGACAGGGTGTTACTAGTGCGTCCACAGCTATCGCCTGAGGGTCCCTTGACCTGGCGCAATACCTTTTTAGCTTTTTGTTGAGGCGGGACGCCATCATGTCCACCTGTGGCAGTTCCATCGATTTGCAATCTGCGTGAAGACTTCCTGATGAAGTCCCCACTCTCCCGGGTGGAGGTCGTGTCTGCTGAGGAAGCCTGCTTCCCAGTTGTCCACTCCAGGAATGAACACTGCTGACAGTGCCTGCACGTGATTCTCCGCCCACCGAAGAATCCTGGTGGCTTCCGCCATTGCCACCCTGTTTCTTGTGCCGCCCTGGCGGTTTACATGGGCCACTGCAGTGATGTTGTCTGACTGAATCAGCACTGGTTGGATTCGAAGCAGAGGCTCCGCTTGACTCAGGGCGTTGTATATGGCCCTTAGTTCCAAGATATTGATGTGCAGGCAAGCCTCCTGACTTGACCACAGCCCTTGGAAGTTTCTTCCCTGAGCGACTGCCCCCATCCTCGGAGGCTTGCATCCGTGGTCACCAGGACCCAGTCCTGTATGCCGAACCTGTGGCCCTCGAGGAGGTGAGCACTCTGCAGCCACCACAGAAGAGACACCCTGGCTCTGGGGGATAGGGTGAGCAGCCGATGCATCTGAAGATGCGACCCGGACCACTTGTCCGAAAGATCCCACTGAAAGATCCTTGCATGGAACCTGCCGAAGGGAATGGCTTCGTATGACGCCACCATCTTTCCCAGGACTCGCGTGCAGTGATGCACCGACACCTGTTTTGGTTTTAGGAGGTCTCTGACCAGAGTCACGAGTTCCTGAGCCTTCTCCGCCGGGAGAAACACCTTCTTCTGGCCTGTGTCCAGAATCATGCCCAGGAAGGGCAGACGGGTCGTAGGAATCAGCTGCGACTTTGGAATATTCAGAATCCAGCCGTGCTATTGCAACACTTCCTGAGAGTGTGCTACGCTGATCAGCAACTGCTCCCTGGACCTCGCCTTTATGAGGAGATCGTCCAAGTATGGGATAATTGTAACTCCTTGCTTTCGAAGGAGCACCATCATCTCCGCCATCCTCGGTGCCGTGGACAGGCCAAACGGCAACGTCTGGAATTGGTAATGACAATCTTGTACCACAAACCTGAGGTACTCCTGATGAGGTGGATAAATGGGGACATGCAAGTAAGCATCCTTGATGTCCAGAGACACCATAAAATCCCTCTCTTCCAGGCTTGCAATGACCGCTCTGAGCGATTCCATTTTGAACTTGAACTTCTTCAGATAAATGTTCAGGGATTTTAAATTCAAAATGGGTCTGACCGAACCGTCCGGTTTCGGTACCACAAACATAGTGGAATAGTAACCCCTTCCCTGTTGAAGGAGGGGAACCTTTACCACCACCTGCTGGAGATATAACTTGCGAATCGCCGCTAACACTACCTCCCTTTCCATGAGGGAAGCTGGCAGGGCCAATTTTAGGTAACGGTGAGGTGGCGTCACCTCGAATTCCAGCTTGTATCCCTGAGACACAATTTGTATAGCCCAAGGATCCACCCGTGAGCCAACCCACTGATGGCTGAAATTTCGGAGACGCGCTCCCACCGCTCCTGGCTCCACCTGTGGAGCCCCAGCGTCATGCGGTGGATTTAGTGGAAGCCGGGGAGGACTGTTGTTCCTGGGAACTAGCTGCATGGTTCAGCTTCTTTCCTCTACCCCTGCCAAGAAAGGATGCACCTCTGACTTTCTTGCTTTTTTGTGAACGAAAGGACTGCATTTGGTAATACGGTGCTTTCTTTGGCTGTGAGGGAATATATGGTAAAAAATTTGACTTCCCAGCCGTAGCTGTGGAAACTAGGTCGGAGAGACCGTCCCCAAACAATTCCTCACCCTTGTAAGGTAAAACCTCCATGTGTTTTTTTTAGAGTCGGCATCACCTGTCCATTGCCGAGTCCACAGGACCCTTCTGGCAGAAATCGACATTGCGTTTATTCTAGAGCCCAGCAGGCAAATGTCCCTCTGGGCATCCCGCATATATAGGACAGCGTCTTTGATATGTCCTAGGGTCAGTTTAACAGTGTCCCTGTCCAGTGTATCTATCTCCTCAGACAGAGTATCTGTCCATGCTGCCACAGCACTACACATCCAGGCCGACGCAATTGCTGGCCTCAGTACAGTACCAGAATGTGTATAAACAGACTTCAGGATACCTTCCTGCTTTCTATCCGCAGGATCCTTTAGGGCGGCCGTATCCTGTGACGGCAGGGCCACCTTCTTTGATAAGCGTGTCAACGCTTTGTCTGCCCTAGGGGAGGATTCCCAGCGTAACCTGTCCGATGGCGGGAAAGGATACGCCATAAGTAATCTTTTGGAAATCAGCACTTTCTTATCAGGAGAATTCCACGCTTTCTCACATAATTCGTTTAATTCATGTGACGGGGGAAAAGTCACTTCTTGCTTTTTCTCCCCAAACATATAAACCCTCTTGTCAGGGACAGGGTTTTCCTCCGATATGTGCAATACATCCTTCATTGCTATTATCATGTAGCGGATGGCTTTAGTCATTTTAGGCTGCAACTTTGCATCATCGCCATCGACACTAGAGTCAGAATCCGTGTCGATATCTGTGTCAACAATCTGGGATAGTGGGCGCTTTTGAGCCCCTGACGGCCTCTGAGCTGTAGGATTAGACATGGGTTGAGACCCTGACTGTCCCAATGTGTCAGCTTTATCCAATCTCTTATGCAAGGAGTTCACGTTATCATTTAACATGTTCCACATATCCATCCAATCAGGTGTCGGCACCGTCGGCGGCGACACCACATTCATTTGCACCTGTTCTGCCTCCACGTATCCTTCCTCGTCAAACATGTCGACAAACGTACCGACACACCGCACACACACAGGGGATGCTCTAAATGAGGACAGGACCCCCAAGAGGTCTTTTGGGGAGACAGAGAGAGAGAGTATGCCAGCACACACCCCAGCGCTATATAACCCAGGGATTACACAGTAACTTAGTGTTTACCCAGTAGCTGCTGTATAATGATAAATGTGCCTAAATTTATGTGCCCCCCCCCCCTCTCTTTTTTACCCTTTTTCTACCTTGAGACTGCAGGGGAGAGCCTGGGGAGCTGCCTCTCAGCGGAGCTGTAGAGAGAAAATGGCGCTGGTGAGTGCTGAGGAAGAAGGCCCCGCCCCCTCAGCGGCGGGCTTCTGTCCCGCTTCTGTGTAAAAATAATGGCGGGGGCTCGTACATATATACAGTGCCCAGCTGTATATATGTGCCTTTTTGCCAAGAGGTATCATAATTGCTGCCCAGGGCGCCCCCCCCTGCGCCCTGCACCCTACAGTGACCGGAGTGTGCGGGTAGTGTGGGAGCAATGGCACACAGCTGCAGTGCTGTGCGCTACCTCATGTGAAGACAGGAGTCTTCAGCCGCCGATTTCGATGTCTTCTTGCTTCTGCCGGCTTCTGTCTTCTGGCTCTGCGAGGGGGACGGCGGCGCGGCTCCGGGAACGGACGACCAAGGTTAAGATCCTGTGTTCGAACCCTCTGGAGCTAATGGTGTCAACCTTCCTTCTCTCCCCTCAGTCCCACGTAGCAGAGTGTCTGTTGCCAGCAGAAGCTCTCTGAAAATAAAAAACCTAACTAAAATACTTTCTTATTAGCAAGCTCAGGAGAGCTCACTAAAAGTACCCAGCTCTGGCCAGGCACAGATTCTGACTGAGGTCTGGAAAAGGGGCATAGAGGGAGGAGCCAGTGCACACCAGTAGTACTAAATCTTTCTTAGAGTGCCCAGTCTCCTGCGGAGCCCGTCTATTCCCCATGGTCCTTACGGAGTCCCCAGCATCCACTAGGACGTTAGAGAAACTATAGTGGTATGTTTTATTAATGTTCATTTAGTAAAGTAGGCCTTTATAAACAAGTACATTTAGCCAAAATGAATTGCCAAGCAAAAAGTAATTTTAGGATAAAGGCAGGATTATTATATAGTACCTTCACAACTGGATGACCACCAGTAACCGCTTTCACAGCTCCACGACTCCCCTCTGTCTCATAGTGTGCTCGATGGTGAGTCTTTGGCTGTACCTCTACCTTCAGCTCACACTGTCCGTAATGGGTGGGTAAGGGCCAGTCTAATGGAGGCAGAGATGATGTCCTGATGTAGAGGAGAAGGGAGTTATTCTAAAGACATCTGTTGGCTAATGATACTAAGACTTTGTACAACACAGTCATTACATCAGACATTATCTTGCCGCCTTTAATCTATAAAAAAAGTGTATTGCAAACAAACCCTTAGTTGTTGCATCAACCACCAGTAAAAACGACCAGCTACACAACAAATCTAACCCTATAGGTTTTTTGTTTTGTTTTTTATTTAGTTTACCTCCGTAGATGTGTAATGTAAATTTTAATATTTCTCTGATAGCACTAGTATGCATGCTTAGAGCTTATCATTACGCACAGGTGTTATTCTCCTGTTGTCCCATAACGGTCTCACAGAGCTCTTCCATGATCTTATGGCGTTCGGGTAATATTCCCACAAAGCACATGATTTGGGCAGTACTGACTCCTGGTGAATATATCCTCCCCCTCCACTGCTTTCCTTCTCCCTTGTACCCGCTATGGTCAGAACGAGCTTTACTTATTGGTAGGCACGTTGTCCAGTCCTCTCCCAGGTTTAGCTGCAGTAGAGCAGCTGGAGTTCTGTGATGCGGTTGGTCTCAGTCACTGATTGGCTAGGAGCATGCCACATAGTGATGATGTCACCGTGCAGTGCGCTCCAAGCCTCTTAGTGACTGACAGCAACTGCAAAATAAAACTCCACCTATTCTACAGGTAACTGAGTGTAAAAGGACTAGCTACTGCGACCTGAACATACCGTAGAATATAAATATTCTCCCCCCTGCCCCAGGCGCTATCCACAATGTACTTTGAATTCCGGAATTTAATGATAATTCTAATAAAAAAAAATAATTAAAGTTCGGAATTGGCTTTTCTAACTCCCGGAAAAGGGAACACAGACACTTACCAATTGATATGTCTATCCTGACGTCACTACTGGGCAGCAATTCGAATTTGCTCGACCTGTGGTAATGTCAGTCCCTGCAGCCAAAGTACAGGCAGTCCGCGGGTCAACTACACGGTATGCAGTTAAAATACCGCCCGCTGTGATCCCGGCTGTCTCAATCCCAACGCCGGGATCCACACTATACTGCCGCCGGAATACCGGTAAAGTAGGTGATTCCTCCTCTGTGGGTGTCCACGACACCCATAGAGGGAGACTAGAACAGAGCACGCTGCATGGCGAGCACAGCGATCCCGCAACGGGCTTTGTTGCGCTTGCCCCCATGCCGGCATTCTGGCACACGGAGTGCCGATGTCAGTATACTGAAATTTCGGCATACCACCTTAACAGACAGACATGCCGATATATATCTGCATTGGCTGTGATGTAGGGCTGACCCGATATGTTTGAACGACGACGTTCACAGACATCGGGCGTGATATGTCATTTGCAACCGCTCGATCTCCTTTCTAAAATGATCCCCATTATCGCACCCATAGTAATCAGGTTTAGCTGCATAAAGGGTTTGGGCGCCTTGCTACCCCGGGCGCCTTGCTATTTCAGCGAGCTGAAATTATGATACCACGCCCGTCAGCAGAAACAGAATGGGTGTGGAAGGGGGCGGAAAGAATTAATTACCACCCATTGGGTCTAAATACAAGCTTGATTCCAAAGGCAAAATCTTCCTTTAATGGCCATGTGCACTGCAGGTGGGGCAGATACAACATGTGCAGAGAGAGATAGGTTTGGATGGGGTGTGTTCAATTTGAAATCTAAATTGCAGTGTAAAAGTAAAGTAGCCAGTATTTACCCTGTACAGAAACCATATAACCCACCAAATCTAAGGGGCCCTACACATTTGACGATGCGCCGCCGAGGTGCCCGACGGCCTAAACGGCCGACGAGCGACCCGGCGGCGGGGGGGCAGTGACGGGGGGAGTGAAGTTTCTTCACTCCCCCCGTCACGCGGCTGCATTGAAGTGCAGGCAAATATGGACGAGAACGTCCACATTGGCCTGCATGCACAGCCGACGGGAGACCAGCGATGAACGAGCGCGGGGCCGCGCATCGTTCATCGCTGGAGTCTCCACACTGAAAGATATGAACGAGTTCTCGTTCATTTATGAACGAGATCGTTCATATCTTTCAGAAAATCGGCCAGTGTGTAGGGCCTATAACTCTCTCTGCACACTATATCTACCCCCCATCCCCACCCCCGCTGCAGTGCACATGGTTTGCCCATTACAGAAAGATTTTGCTTTTGCAATCAACCTTGAATTAGGTCCAGATAGATCGGCCGCCTGATAGGGTGTGTACACACGGTGAGATCCCTGCTATGTTCGATTTTGACTATGCAATTTCCCTTGAACTCCCCCAGAGCCCAGATAGCAGATAATACAGATTTTGACTATCTGTGCTTGAGATTTTGTCTATGTACGATTTTGACTAAGTGCCAATTTTGACTATACTTTGTACTAGATTGTACACTAGATAGTCAAGATTGACTTGCCTGCACAGTCTATCTAGCCTTACGATACCGACCCCACGGGAGTGCGCATCGGAAATGATTCTGTATCGCAAGCTGCCTAGCACCATGAGATATGTACTAACTTTTCATAAGATTTTGACTATATAGTCAAAATCTCACAGATTTATCTCACCGTGTGTACACACCCTTAGTCTATACATGTCTTGCCGACCCCTATATGCAGTGTCATGAAGAAACCAGAGAATACAGCAGATGCAATCAACCAAGAGAGACAAACTGCAAACTACCACCTCTGTTGACTGCTCACCCTTGCGCTGGAGTTTTTCCTAACTCTAAATTAGGCCTAGTATTGGGACAGCCAGATTGTCTGCTATCATATTGATGCAAACGTACATTCAATAATAACACAGAATGTTATTTGTCTCATCAAAAAGTACCCTGTAATCTGGCTCAATCAGCTATTGATTGTTCTGCTGGATGTAAACTGGCAATCAGATCTTTCCCCACCATCCCAACAAGTTCAGTACAGCATTTGAAAGTAAGCCAAGATGGAGTAGGAAACCACAGACAACAACCCCAAGGCTTCATAGCCATATCCACCTATAAAATATAATTCCGCAGGAAACCAGACATTACTGCTACTATGAAGACTGGATTAGAAGGTTCATCTATTGACACATAACCTTCGGCTTTATTGATTTAATGGAAGCCATTGTTAAAAATGTAATTTTCCTTTAAAAGAAAGGAAAACACAGCGGCAAGGCAGTACAGACATATCAAAAAAATGTGATAGGTTTTGATTCTGTCCGACCTTTTTAGGAAACAAAATTGTCAAATCCAAGTATCCTATTCACAAGTTTAGCATTTAATGAATTAAGATCAAAGAGCAATGCCATAGCTGTCTTCCTGTAACACGTGCCTACCCGAGGGGAATCTGTAAATCTGTTCTTTCCTCATACATCCAAACAAGTTCAGTAAATCATTTGAAAGTATGCTAAGGCAGCTGGAACCATTTTCTGCTTTCCACACTATAAGAAGTTAAAGGATTCCACATTATGTCTTCACACAAGTGGAAAAGCATTAGATACATAGAATTTGATGGCAGATAACCACTAAGTCTTAGCCCATCTAGTCTGCCCTAAATACATGTATACGCACAACGGTTATTTTTTTTTTTGCTGGGAGCCAGTTGACCTACCAGTATATTTTTAAAGTATGAGGGGGGAGTGGCCGGCCTAGGATGTGGCGCGGCCTCGCTGGTATCACTATTAGGGGTAAGCCGCCCCCCTCGACTTCACTAGTGGGGGCGTGCCCAGCCCGTCACCTCACTCGTGAGGGCGTGCCCAGCACCTACGGAAGTGCTGGGGTTCCCCAAAGCTCTCCCTTGAATGTGAATAGATGTCGTGCACATGTGTGCGGTATCCATTCAGGCAGCAGCATCGGGCAGACTGCTTTAGCAGGGAGCTGCAAAACGGGCAGGGCGCATGCATTAGAGTGAGCACCCTTACACAATACAAAAATAAAAACATTCTACTCATACAACATGCACTGTTTTGAAAGGATAACTATGGCAACATTATAGTAAACTTCTTAATAAAAATAAAAATCTTAATAAACATCAAGGTTACATTGATTTAGAAAGCACTGACATATTGCTGTACATTGAAGGGATCACAACACGATCTTCATAGACACTCAACAAAAGATGGCACTCTCTAAATAAGATTACTATCTAAAAAGGTGTGGGGAATACTTGACACATAAAACAGCGATTACTGAACAAGTAATACCAATAATGTAACTCAGTCAACTGCAGACTGACCATAGAACTCAGAGGGAGATGTCCCAGTAAGTTGATGGAATCATCCTCCACATACAATCTTTTTTAACTTATGAATTTATTGGGTGTGGTGTTGAAGGTAGACAGTGTCTAGGTCAACCACTATTGGTCGACAGTTTGTATATGTCGACATGGTCTAGGTCGACATGACTTTTTTTGGTGTCGTTTTCACTGTACAGTGACCGGGAACACCAATTAGTGCACTGCGTTCGCGCGCCTTGCTTCGGGCAAGGTGCCTCGCTGTGCTCGGCACAGGTTACAGTTCCCAATCGTAGTCCACGTGGATCGTAAAGTATGAAAAAGTTTTTTTTTAAATGTGAAAAACTCGTGTCGACCTTTTGACCTGTCAACCTAGAACATGTCGACCTAGAGACCCTGTCGACCTAGTTACTGTCGACCAATAGTGGTCGACTTAAGTCTTGTCGACCTAGAGACTGGATACCGATTTTTATTTTATTTTTTTTTTAAACGTGAAGAGGGTTTAAAGGGATGTGACAGAAGACGACCATGTGGAACTGCGGCAGGTAATTAAGAAATCAAAAACAATCTAGAAAGACATTGCACTTCGTTAAATTGCAAATAATCCTAAATATAGACTTCTTTTTAGAGAAAGAAAACCATATAAGTTAGTATAAGTGGTATTAATGGGTATATATTTTGCACACAATAGATAAAACAGAATTCGCAGTAGCATAAAGTAACTAGCAAGAAGACTGGTCTCACAGTGATTTCACCACTGAGGTCTTTGAGACCAAACGCACTGTCTGATCCAAATCCTGCGCTGATTATTGGGACAAGACATTTGTAAATGGACTTTATCAGAGGGTCAATAGATGATCCAGAGCAAACTTCCCTTGTCCCAGGTAGCCCTTTTTATAGGTATTCTCATTAAACTCCTTATAAACACATGGGGGTAAATTTACTAAGATGGGAGTTCTATTTAAGATGGGATGTTGCCTAAAGCAACCAATCAGATTCTACTTCTCATTTATCTAGCACCTTCTAGAACAGAGGTTCTCAAACTCGGTCCTCGGGGGCCCACACGGTGCATGTTTTGCAGGTCTCCTCACAGAATCGCAAGTGAAATAATTAGCTCCACCTGTGGACCTTTTAAAATGCGTCAGTGAGTAATTAATACACCTGTGCACCTGCTGGGTTACCTGCAAAACATGCACTGTGTGGGCTCCCGAGGACCGAGTTTGAGAACCTCTGTTCTAGAAGATAATACCTGGAATCTGATAGGTTGCTATGGGCAACATCCCATCTTAAATGGAACTCATCTTAGTAAATTTACCCAATGGTATTTTACACATAGGTATAAAAAATTAATGATGGATACAAAAAAATAATATATTCAACATGAATACATCCCAAAAATAGAATTTTAATTACCTACTGGTAAATCCTTTTCTCGTAGTCCGTAGAAGTTGCTCGGGTCCACATCAGTACCATGGGGTATAGACGGGTCCACTAGGAGCCATTGACACTTTAAGAGCTTAACGGTGTGGGCTGGCTCCTCCTTCTATGCAACTCCTCCTACCAGACTAGGTCTAGAAACTGTGCCAGAGGAGACTGACAACTTCGAGAGAATGATTTTACCCAGATGGTGGCGAGATTCACACCAGCTCACACATACTAGGCAAACCAAGCTAACCAGCTCGAAAACTCGGCAACAGCTGAACCATATTACTTAACCAAGTAACAAAACAGTACTTTAACCAAGAACTAAGCAGTACTGAACTAAGTAACCACTACAGGATCACAAAGCGCTGGGGGGGCGTCCCAGCATCCTCTACGGACTACGAGAAAAGGATTTACCGGTAGGTAATTAAAATCCTATTTTCTCTTACGTCTTAAAGGATGCTGGGGTCCACATTAGTACCATGGGGATGTACCAAAGCTCCCAGAACAGGAGGGAGAGCGCGGAGGCTCCTGCAGAACTGATTGAACAAACATCAGGTCCTCAGAGGCCAAAGTATCGAACTTGTAAAACTTAGCAAACGTGTTCGACCCAGACCAAGTAGCCGCTCGGCAAAGCTGTAAAGCCAAGACACCCCGGGCAGCCGCCAAGGAAGAAGCCACTTTACGAGTAGAGTGGGCCTTAACAGATGTAGGACACGGCAAGCCTGCCGTAGAATACGCATGCTGGATAGTGAATCTGATCCAGCGAGAGATCGTCTGCTTAGAAGCAGGACACCCAAGTTTCTTGGGATCAAACAAGACAGAGTTCGATTTTCTGTGACAAGCAGTCCTCTTCACATAGATTTTCAGAGCCCTTACAACATCCAAAGACTTTGATGAAATTGAGGAGTCAGTAGCAACTGGCACTACGATATGTTGGTTAATACACTGCACACAAAAAATAAAGGGAACACTAAAATAACACATCCTAGATCTGAATGAATGAAATATTCTTATTAAATACTTTGTTCTTTACATAGTTGAAAGTGCTGACAACAAAAACACACAAAAATGATCAATGGAAATCAAATTTATTAACCCATAGAGGTCTGGATTTGGAGTCACACTCAAAATTAAAGTGGAAAAACACACTACAGGCTGATCCAACTTTGATGTAATGTCCTTAAAACAAGTAAAAATGAGGCTCAGTAGTGTGTGTGGCCTCCACGTGCCTGTATGACCTCCCTACAACGCCTGGGCATGCTCCTGATGAGGTGGCGGATGGTCTCCTGAGGGATCTCCTCCCAGACCTGGACTAAAGCATCCGCCAACTCCTGGACAGTCTGTAATGCAATGGAGCGAGACATGATGCCCCAGATGTGATAAATTAGATTTAGGTCTGGGGAACGGGCGGGCCAGTCCATAGCATCAATGCCTTCGTCTTGCAGGAACTCCTGACACTCCAGCCACATGAGGTCTAGCATTGTCTTGCATTAGGAGGAACCCAGGGCCAACCGCACCAGCATATGGTCTCACAAGGGGTCTGAGGATCTCATCTCGGTACCTAATGGCAGTCAGGCTACCTCTGGCGAGCACATGGAGGGCTGTGCGGCCCCCCAAAGAAATGCCAACCCACACCATTACTGACCCACTGCCAAACCGGTCATGCTGGAGGACGTTGCAGGCAGCAGAACGTTCTCCTTAGCATCTCCAGACTCTGTCATGTCTGTCACATGTGCTCAGTGAGAACCTGCTTTCATCTGTGAAGAGCACAGGGTGCCAGTGGCGAATTTGCCAATCTTGGTGTTCTCTGGCAAATGCCAAACGTCCTGCACGGTGTTGGGCTGTAAGCACAACCCCCACCTGTGGACGTCGGGCCCTCATACCACCCTCATGGAGTCTGTTTCTGATCGTTTGAGTAGACACATGCACATTTGTGGCTTGCTGGAGGTCATTTTGCAGGGCTCTGGCAGTGCTCCTCCTGTTCCTCCTTGCACAAAGGCGGAGGTAGCGGTCCTGTTGCTGGGTTGTTGCCCTCCTACGGCCTCCTCCATGTCTCCTGATGTACTGGCCTGACTCCTGGTAGTGCCTCCATGCTCTGGACACTACGCTGACAGACACAGCAAACCTTCTTGCCACAGCTCGCATTGATGTGCCATCCTGGATGAGCTGCACTACCTGAGCCACTTGTGTGGGTTGTAGACTCCGTCTCATGCTACCACTAGAGTGAAAGCACCGCCAGCTTTCAAAAGTGACCAAAACATCAGCCAGAAAGCATAGGAGCTGAGAAGTGGTCTGTGGTCACCACCTGCAGAACAACTCCTTTATTGGGGGTGTCTTGCTAATTGCCTATCATTTCCACCTGTTGTCTATTCCATTTGCACAACAGCATGTGAAATTGATTGTCAATCAGTGTTGCTTCCTAAGTGGATAGTTTGAATTCACAGAAGTGTGATTGACTTGGAGTTGCATTGTGTTGTTTAAGTGTTACCTTTATTTTTTTGAGCAGTGTATGAAATGCTGACATAACCTTCGGAAGGAACTGCTGAAGTGTCCGGAGCACAGCACCATCTTCATGGAAGATCAAGTAGGGGCTCTTACAAGACACAGCCCCCAACTCTGTCACACGTCTAGCAGAAGCTAAGGCCAACAAAGTGACAGCCTTCCACGTGAGAAACTTGACCTCAACCTCCGGTAGAGGCTCGAACCAATCCGATTGTAGGAACTGTAACACCACGTTAAGATCCCAGCACATAGAGAGGCTGGATGTGCAGAACCCCTTTCAAGAAAGTGTGAACCTCAGGGAGGGAAGCCAATTGTTTATGGAAGAAAATGGATAGGGCCAAAATATGGACCTTTACGGATCCCAACCTCAGGCCCATATCCACAACTGCTTGCAGGAAGAGGAGAAACCGTCCCAGTTGAAATTCCACCGTAGAAAACCTCTTGGACTCACACCAAGATACATACTTTTTACAAATGCGATGGTAATGTTTAGACGTTACTCCTTTCCTAGCCTGTATCAGGGTAGGAATAACATTGTTCGGAATGCCCTTCTGAGCTAATATCTGGCGTTCAACCTCCATGCCGTCAAACGTAGCCGCGGTAAGTCTTGATAAGCGAACGGCCCCGGATCTTCCAGCAGTAGATCCAGAAGATCCGCGTACCAAGTCCTTCTTGGCCAGTCCAGAGCAATTAGGATTGCTTGAACTCCACTTAGTGGAAGTGGAGGAAACACGTACACCGACTGGAACACCCACGGAGTCACCAGGGCGTCCGTCGCCACTGCTTGCGGGTCTCTTGACCTGGAGCAATACCTCAAATTTTTTTGTTGAGGCGGGAGGCCATCATGTCTATTTGATTAACCCCCCAAAGATTTGTCACCTCTGTAAACACCTCTGGATGGAGGCCCCACTCATGGATGGAGATGGTGTCTGCTGAGGAAGTCCGCTTCCCAGTTGTCCATTACCGGAATGAAAATTGCTGACAGTGCCAACGCGTGCTTTTCCGCCCAGAGGATGATTCATGTTAACTCTGACATTGCAGCTCTGCTCTTTGTTCTGCCTTGTCAGTTTATTCAGGCTACTGTCGTCACATTATCCGACTGCACTTGAATGGGTCGATCTCGTAGAAGATGTGTCACTTGGAGAAGACCGTTGTATACGGCTCTTAGTTCCAGAATGTTTATTGGAAGACTGGATTCCAGACTTGACCACCTTCCTTGGAAGGTTTCCCATTGAGTGACTGCGCCCCAGCCCTGGAGACTTGCATCCGTGGTTAGAAGGATCCAGTCCTGAATGCAGAACCTGCGGCCCTCCAGAAGGTGAAGCATTTTTTTTTAGCCACCAGAGGAGTGAAATCCTTGCTTTCGGCGACAGACGTATCTTCAGGTGCATATGTATACGAGAAACCGACCAGTTGTCCAGGAGATTCAATTGGAGGAATCGAGCATGAAACCTTCCAAACTGCAGAGCCTCGTAAGAGGCAACCATCTACCCCAGAAGACGAATGCACTGATGAATCGATACCCGGGCTGGCTGCAGGACATCCCGGACCATTGATTGATCACCAATGCTTTCTCCACCGGTAGAAACACCCTCTGCACTTCCGTGTTGAGGATCATCCCCAGGATAAACAATCTCCTTGTCTGCTCCAAATGTGACTTTGGAAGGTTCAGGATCCAACCATGGACCCTGAGGCAGATGAGTCGTGAGAGCAATGGACTGCAACAGCTTCTCCGTGGACGACGCCTTTATCAGCAGATCGTCCAGGTATGGAAATATGTTCACTCCTGTCTGCGGAGGAGAACCATCATCTCTGCCATCACACCTTGGTGAACACCCTCGGTGCCGTGGAGAGACCGAATGGCAGTGCCTGAAACTGACAGCGACTAACAGTGCAAATCTGAGCTAAGCCTGGTATGTGGAGATAAGCATCCTTGATATCCAGGTATAGAAGTCGAAAATATTACAGCCATACACAAAACGTACAAACACCACACAGATGGCCTCCGTGCGTGTACTTGTTCTGCCGTGCGTGCACATACTCGCAAGTTGCGTATAACCGCTCACGCGGTAGTGCGTATTAGTGCATGGTATGAGTAATTACGGTAGCATTTGTATTCGCATGGAAAAGCCACAAAGACATATTTCATATTTAATCCACATAGTGCACAATTTACACATAGCCTGCATGCACCACACCAGCGAGTTATACTTGCTTAAAAGGTATAACAACAGAGGGATTCACCTTTACAGGATATGAGGGGACAGCATTAGGCTAGGAGGTGGTGTTTGGTATCCAGCTGTAAGGTATTTTAAGGGCAATATTCCGGTAGCAGTTTGCAGAAGATAGCACGCTTCTGCGCATAGATATGCGCAGGAACAGAATATTAATATTAACTGTATTTACTGTACTCCTGATATTCGGCGGGAACCCAGTGGAGACCAACTGCAAGTACACCTGGACCAGGCATCGCCGACCTATTCAAACCGACCTATGACCCCTCCTGTACTGTAAATGACCATCCCAGTGACCTATAGGTGAAGAGATTACAGTTTCCATTGTATCGTGTTTTGGACAAATGTATAAAAGCCAAGCTGCCTGGCTGGCCAGACACATTCTCTGAAGGTCTTCTATCTTGATTGACTGAGGACCGGGTGGCGCTGGCGAAACAAACGTATATCATTGATTGTAGCCTCTTCTCTTATTGTAATTGTATTATTGTTGTAACCCCCTTTTAGTAAATAACTGTTGGTGGGTCGGATCCCAACATATTTAAATACAATTGGTGTCATGTCCCTTTCCTGCTAAAGGTTTAAAGTGTATCTCAGACACACGTGTTGCTGCATTGTGCTCACAGCATGTAGGCCTGTGTATGCAAAGTGTGTACTTATTACGCCCTTTCGGCGTGAGTACGCAGAGAGCATACACGGTACGGGCTTGTGTACGTAAGGTGTGTAAACAGTACAGAGGTTAAGGATTATAATCAGCGGCCGCAGTGGCTTGAACTTTATTGAAATAAGGTATTGCTTTTTCGTTCTGTAAGTTAATCAGCTTTAACAATTGGGGGCTCCTCCGGTTCATCACACACTCACAGACTTGCAGGCCACAAAATAGACTTTGATCTATCAACAAAGGGTGGAGACGCATCTTTAAGTAAAACCTTTTCCTGGTTGCTTGGGTGTTTTTAAACCCTCTTTTGTGATGTTAGATAACGTCAGTACTGCAGTCTAAAGAGGTGCTGGTGTGAAACTCGGACACAGGGAAAAAGCCGTCTATTATCAGAGTGTAATTTTTGGCGCGAAAAGCATACACAAAGCGTACAAATACTTTGCATACTCTCTCACATATTGTTGCCATAGGTTAACAGTCATTTTAGATCTGTGTGAAATCGGATACATTTGTTTGATATATATATATATATATATATATATATATATATAATATGCAAAAAGTCTGGCACTAACTGTTACTGGAAATACTGTCCCCGTTGCCTTCCGCAAATACAGCTCACACTGTTATGTAGAAAGAGATTAGGACGGCGGCACTCAGGAAATAAAACACAACCACAGCCACTTGTGTAGGCCAACGTTTCAAAGCATGTGCTTTTTCGTCAGGGCAATAACAAACATTAAAAACACTCACCCTTAAATGTGCTCCCCCTCACCGTCAAAGTCCGCACCTCGGGCTTCACTTCCGCTATACAGGCGCTCCAAAATGACGTCACCCAGTGTGCCCTTCACCATAGAAACCAAATCAACATACATGAAAATTACATCACGTTGATCAACACATGAAATATCAATACATCAGACTAGTTGATCTATCGCACGACATATGTTATCATAAGGCTCATCAGCAATAGAATCAATGAGGCATAACAACATGTCAGATAAAGCTATTCAACCCAGTTTGTTCATTCAAACCCCGCGGACTCAGCGAGTCCAAACGAAAAATCCAGCGCGCCTCACATTGCAGTAGAATTTTGGACCTATTCCCACCCCTTACTATACAGGGAAAACAGAATGCTCTTTCAAAGTTAGAATGGGCCAACATAGGTATGCAATAAGGGAAGCTGTGTTGTCTGGACATAGTGACCAGCCAGTGGCAAGACATTTTGCCCTGGCTGGTCATTCTCCGACTGCGCTTAAGCATATGATTATTGACCATGTACCCCCATTGGTAAGGGGTGGGAATAGGTCCAATATTCTACTGCAATGTGAGGCGCGCTGGATTTTTCGTTTGGACTCGCTGAGTCCGCGGGGTTTGAATGAACAAACTGGGTTGAATAGTTTTATCAGACATGTTGTTATGCCTTGTTGATTCTATTGCTGATGAGCCTTATGATAACATATGTCGTGCGATAGATCAATTAGTCTGATGTATTGATATTTCATGTATTGATCAACGTGATGTAATTTTCATGTATGTTGATTTGGTTTCTATGGTGAAGGGCGCACTGGGTGACGTCATTTTGGAGCGCCTGTATAGCGGAACAGAAGCCCGAGGCGCGGACTTTGACGGTGAGGGGGAGCACATTTAAGGGTGAGTGTTTTTAATGTTTGTTATTGCCCTGACGAAAAAGCACATGCTTTGAAACGTTGGCCTACACAAGTGGCTGTGGTTGTGTTTTATTTCCTGAGTGCCGCCGTCCTAATCTCTTTCTCTCTCTCTCTCTCTATATATATATATATATATATATATATATATATATATATATATATATATATAATACATACACACACTATAACAGACAGCCCGGCACTCCCTTGGACAGCAACGTGCCCCGATGCCCTCAGTGAGATTTGGATACGGAAAAAACAAAAAACTGCGGCACTCAGGGACTGGTGTAATATCAATATATTAGTCAAAAGGTTACACCCATCATCGACGTTTCGGGGGATTTAACCCCTTTCTCAAGATGTAATAGTACTCTTACATCTTGAGAAAGGGGTTAAATCCCCCGAAACGTCAATGATGGGTGTAACCTTTTGACTAATATATTGATATTACACCAGTCCCTGAGTGCCGCAGTTTTTTTTTTTTTTCCGTGTATATATATATATAATATATATATATATATATATATATATATATATATATATATATATCGGAGCAAATGAAGTGGCACTCACTGTATATCTAATATCATCTGCTGGGGTGCCAAAATTCCAGGGAGAAAGCTTGTGTCCACAAGGTCCGGTTATATATTCAATTTAATATAGAAGGCACTCACCAGACTTGTGCTTACAAGTCTGGTGAGTGCCTTCTATATTAAATTGAATATATATATATATATATATATATATATATATATATATATATATTTGAAATAGTCTATTAAGGGTGTAATTGTAAAACACAAAACGCAGTTCTGGCCTAGTCGTTAAGGTTTACACAGAACAAGTGTGGGTTGTGTAAGTGAGCGATAGTAGTTTATATTGCTCACATGTATCGAAGTAAGTGTGGTTTATTAAATTGCGGACGCACATTTGTACACGTGGTACGGACAAAGTACAGAAGCATGCACGTGGTGCAGGGTCACACACGTGGCGTACAGGCACGCACGGTTGCGTGTTTACGCAAGGTTGCGTAGGATTGCGGGTGCAAAGTATAACCACACGATAGTTGTTCAATTAAAGGCGGGATAGTATACTTTAATACTATAAGCACATAACTATCCGATTTCAAAAGCAGATTACTGTGATATTTTTGTTTAAACTGTACTACCTCTGGGGTAAAGCAGCTAATCAAAGGGAGTGATGTTTTTTTCTGTACAGAAAAACAGTGTATTTGTGTGAGCTGAAAGTAGGAGTGAGTGTAGTGAACCCCGGAAGTCGGGATCCCGTGGTGACACCAAGTAAGCGGAGGCTTGGTGGCGTGAGGCGGCTGACTTACGTTAATACAGATCGAGAAATACGCAAATCGTGAGATTTGCAGAGGAGCGTGATATAGAATTGTGCATTGTGAAGTTTAGAATTGTGAATTGAAGTTAAGGTTTTAAGTTACACTCCGGCTGCGCATTGATCGCAGGGCGGATAGATAACAAGTATCTATACGCTGTGCGATTGGACCCAGCGTTTGTACGTGCGATATGTGGCGCAACGCAATACCATTTTTGCGAGCTTTTGCGCAAACTGCGGTATCATTAGCGCCGTGTAGAGCATATGCAAGCGTGATTTGTGTATAATGAAAAGGGAAGTTTTCGATGGTCTCCCAGGAAAATCTACAACGGTACATATTAACTGGAAAAGTTAAGTTACTACTATAACTTCCAGTGAATAGAAACCAGTTAGGGTCCTCACTGGGTACGCGGTGGTCACTATTGGAGTGAGTCGTGGTACATCAGTGGAGAAGGAGCTACTGAAAGTGCTAGGTTTCTTTCACAGTCTATTTGTGTTGTGCATTTGGGGGATTGTGTATCAGGCAAGAAGTCCGCGATGGGATCCAATTGCACAAGCAGTGGGCGTGTGGTCACCAGGGTTCAGGCTGAAGAGGTGCGGCTCAGGGGGTCAGCGAGGTTTATTATGTGTGAGAAATATGGTACACACACACACAGAGGTTTTTTGCAATGAATATGACTGCTGAGGATAGGGCATCATTCCCTAGGGTGGGTAGCTTTGAATCAGAGGTATTACAGAACAATAAGGATTAGAATATATCTGATCAAATCTAGAAAATAGAGTATCAGACATACAGACTGTTTAAACCTGTGGCAGCAAGAGGGGGAGGTGCAAAGGGAACTGGCTCGCACAGCAAGTTCCAAACTTAGCAGGAAAGCGATTGCGAGCACACCATCACCGCCATATGTCGATGGGGAGAAATTGACTACAACCAATGGTGCATTGGTAAAGGATAGAAAAGTGATTAATCAATGTGTTAACCCTAACCCTTGTCAATTGTATCCCATTTTGAATTTTCCCCAGGATTGTGAGGACAATGATGAGCCCAGCACAATATCGGCACTCTCTTTAGCAGCCACCATACAGGATACCCAGGTGGGCACGGCCCAACCACCAAGAGTAATAGTGATACCCCCCCAGCGGAGGGGTGAGTGAGGTTGTGTCCACCGGTAAATACTGTACCATACATTATGCAGAGACGATAGCTCCCCGTATTATAGTATCAAACCAAAACGATGTAGTTGAGTTAAAACCAGTCAGGGTGATTGCAGTTCCCAATGGGAGAACTGATAGTCAGGGAGTAACTCCCATCAGGAACATTGCAATGCATTGTCCTTGGTCCCGAGCAGAGTTGAGGTCAATTATGTCAGAATTCCCTGATCCCAGAAAATAACTAGTTGGATGCCAGAAATTCATTAAAGAATTGGGTAACGCCCATGAGCCCGCGAACAAGGATTGGCGGACAGTGCTACGAGCAAGTTTACCCTCAAGTATTGACATCCCAAAATTCATAACTGATTGTAAATTAGATGTAGAAGTGCCTCTCACTGATGTGTACAACCAGGAGAATGTTAGGCAAATTAACAAACAATTAGGATTGTATTTCCCTACTGTTGTTAAATGGAATAAAATGATATCCATAAGACAAAAGGAAGGCGAAATGGCATCCGAGTATTTCCATAGAGCACTGCAGGAAATGGCTAGATACACTGGGATAGAGGATATTAAGGAGAATGCAAACCACCGGGAGGTAGCTGTCTCTGTGTTAATGGATGGATTAAGGCACTGAGGACGAGGGTGAAAACCTCTGCCAAATTGGAGAGGTATCTCGGTGGCTGCACTGAGTGAGTCCGTTATTGAGCATGATCGTAACATCAGTAAACACAGGGAGTCGCAAGGGGATAAGCCGATGACGGTAAGTATACAGGCTCTTACAGGAAAGCCCCAACAGCCTAAACCCCAGATCCCTGATGGTAGGTCACGGTCAATCACATGTTTTCTTTGCAGGAGAGAAAGGCACTTTGCCAGAGACTGTAGAAGTAGCGGGACACACAGCGTATAAAGACCCCCTTAACCTGAATACAGACCACGCTACAATACACATAGTTGGGACCAGGGACCACACAGAAGGGATTATGAGCCGCATAGCGGGGAAACAAGGAGGTACCCACCCAGGAGGGACTGGCAGGCCTCCGAAAACTCAGTTATCCCCCTCACATATCGTAGCTGCCAATGCGCTGCGGAAGGGTCCCCCTACACAATAGAGGTTGAGCCACACCTGTAGTCTACAGCCAGTGAAATTGATCGCTAGCCTTGGTAGTGAACCTGAGGTCATGGTTGATGTAGCTGGTGTACCACTATCTTTTCTTGTAGATACAGGGGTGGCCAGATGAGTGTTGAATTCCCCAACAGGTATAAAAATCACGGGTAAAACGATTTCGGCAATGGGATTAACAGGAACAGTGCAGCAATACCCTTTGAGTAAACCTGCAGAGATTACGATAGGGCCCTTGCAGACTAAACATTCCTTTCGGCTGGCTGCATCGGCTCAGACTAATCTACTTGGCAGAGATTTGTTGTGTAAAATGCGGTGTGTCATAAATTGTACCCCTGAAAGTGTGTTCTTAGATATACCTGAGAACCATGCACAAGAAGTGCAAGATATATTAGACACCCCTCAAAGGCTAATGTTACACTCTACTGTTATAGACACGTGTCCATCGCAGGTGGATAAAATTCTCTCACAAATACCGG
The DNA here is from genome assembly GCF_028390025.1 of Pseudophryne corroboree. Taxonomy (NCBI): domain Eukaryota; kingdom Metazoa; phylum Chordata; class Amphibia; order Anura; family Myobatrachidae; genus Pseudophryne; species Pseudophryne corroboree. The sequence continues at coordinate 222,061,537 of NC_086454.1, read as the reverse complement.
GTTCCCTTTGGACCAAAGATGGAGAGGACACTGGATTGATGGCAAATGTAGCCCCAGTAGCAGTACAAGTAAAAGATGGCAGGATAGCTCCAAAAATTCCCCAGTATCCTCTGAAGCCAGAGGTAGAATTGGGAGTGTACCCCGTCATAGAGCGGCTGCTACAGCAGGGCATCCTAGTCAGGATGTCCAGCACAGCCAATAGTCCCATCTTCCCTGTGAAAAAGAGTGGGGGGAGGTGTTACAGGCTAGTGCAGGATCTAAGAGGGATAAACAAAACAGTTCAAAATCAATTCCCCGTTGTGCCCGATCCAGTTGTAATCCTCATGCAAATTCCCTCTACCTCAAAATTCTTCAGTCATTGATCTCTGTTCTGCCTTCTTTTCTGTCCCTCTTCACCCTGACAGCCAATACCGCTTTGCCTTTACTTACGGGGGAGTACAGTACACCTGGACTCGTCTCCCCCAAGGTTTCATTGACAGCCCGAGTATTTTTACCCAGGCCTTACATGACTGTTTGCAATCTTTTCAACCTGAGAGTGGGTCAGTGCTAATGTTGATGACTACTTGTTGTGCTCGGACTCATTCGAGTCGTCCTTGGCAGATACTAAACAACTTCTGTTTCACCTTTCCCAGACAGGACACTAGGTTTCAAAGGATAAGTTGCAGTTGTGCCGGACCAGGGTTAAATACTTGGGACACTGCTTGACGCAAGGACTTAGGCACCTGACCGCTGATAAATACAGGCCATTCGCGACATGACTCTGCCGCACTCAGCAACAGATCCGCACTTTCCTCGGAAATGTGTGGGTACTGTCGGAACTGGATTCCAGGGTTCTCTATGCTGGCACTACCTTTGCAAGAAATGGTCTCTTCGAACAAACCGGAAGGGGTCTCTCACACAGATGAGTCCGAACTGGTGTTTAAGAGACTAAAACAGTTTTTGTCACAAGCACCTGCGTTGGGTATGCCAGATTATGAGAAGCCCTTTGAATTGTACGGTACTGAAAGCGCTGGGTGTGCGGCAGGAGTCTTAACACAAACATGGTGATGCCAGCAGACCTGTAGCCTACTAAAGTGCACAGTTGGACACTGTAGCACGGTTTCTCCCAACTTGCTTGCGAAGTGATGCAGCCATTGCTTTACTGGTAAGTAAAAGCGAAGACGTAGTGTTAGGACACGACTTGACCATTCATACACCTCATGCAGTATCAGCCTTGCTGAACTCCACCCAAACCAGACATGTCTCATCTGCTCGCTTTACAAAGTGGGAATTATCACTGATGGCCCCTGTAATCACCACCATTAGGAGATGCAGCTCACTAAATCCTGCAACTTACTTGCAAAGTGTGCCTGGTCAGGCACAAAGGGTGTAGGATGAGAACGATGGTGGAGGATTTAGTGCAGATACTGATACGCATGATTGTATGGAATACCTGAACCAAACTTTCACTGCGAGACCTGACATTAGTGACAACCCACTGGAAGGAGTAGACTTTACCTTCTACACTGACGGTAGTTGCCACAGACAGACGGAATCGGGAGACCTGTGCACCGGATACGCAGTTGTAGATGACAAAGTTATTATAGAAGCTGAACCCCTTGGCCCACCACACTTAGCACAAGTCCCTGAGCTGGTAGCACTGACCAGAGCATGTGAGTTGGAAAAGGGTAAGTCAGCTAATATATACACGGATTCTAGGTACGGCTTCGGAGTGGTGCATGATTTTGGGGCCTGTGGCGCCTCAGAAATTTCATGATGGCAGCAGGCACACCTGTAGCGCATGTATCCAACATAAAAAGGCTTCTGACAGCAATACAGGAACCAGACAGAGGGGCTGTTATCAAGTGTAAAGCACACACTCACAACCAAGACCCAATCTCACTTGGTAACAGCCGGCCAGAAAAAAGCTGCAAAATCCGCAGCAAGCACCACCATACCAACAAACATTACACCACTGATGACATTTAACACGGTTAACACACAACAGTTAATTGAAATGCAAAATTTGTGTTCCCTACAGGAAAAGGCAGTCTGGAAGGCGAAGGGATATGGTCAGGAGTCCTCAGGACTTTGTACAGGTGGACACGGTAAGCCAGTGGCCCCCAGAGCATATCTCCCAAGCCTAGCGGAGGAGGCAAACGGTCTGACTCATCTAGGTAAAGAAGGTATGTACAAACCAGTAAGAGCCTACTGGAGTGCACCAGGGTTCTCTTCTCATGCAGGTAAGAAAGCAATGACATGTCTTACTTGCTTGAGGAAAAATATTGGTAAGACAATACCAACAGAGCCATCCCATATCCCTCCGACAGATGGACCTTTTCAGGTAATACAAATCGACTTCATACAGTTACCACCCTGTAGGATTTTAAAATATGTGTTAGTATGTAATGATGTTTTTTCAAACTGGGTAGAAGCATTCCCCACTGCCACAAATACTGCTACGTTCACAGCAAAGAAAATCGTGCAGGAATTTGTGTGTAGATCTAGTATCCCTAGAATGATTGAAAGTGACAGGGGTACCCATTTTACAGGTGAAGTCTTTCAGGTTATGTGCAAGTTGATAGGTATTAATAGCAAGCTGCATACGCCATACTGGCCACAGGCAAGTGCGAAGGTGGAGAGAATGAACAGCACTATTAAGAATAAGCTGAGCAAAGTGATGGCTGAAACTGGATTGTTGTGGCTAGAGGCCTTACCATTAGTGTTGTACAGCATCAGAACCACTCCCAGGTCACCGCTTAACTTATCACCCTTTGAAATTCTTTTTGGTCGACAACCTCATGTAATGATAGACCCCCAGGATGATTTGAAGTGCAATAACGAAATAACTGTGCAATATTTGGTTAGGATGAGCCAGCAACTGAGAAATCAACAAAGGAAACTAAAGCTGGTGATTCCTGAACTACCGAACAGTAATTGTCATGACATGTAAATATTTTAGTCATCTCTATACAGGCAAGAGGATTCCATGTGTTCAATTGGGTTCAAATTTGGTGAACGAGGGTGTCATCTCACAATGCTAAACTCAGAGGAATGCTCGTCATGTAGAAAGAACCCATTTGAGTGAATAGATGACAGGAACAGGTGCAAATTATCTGCAAGGATGGTTTCGTAACATCCACTGGCCAGTGAAGTCTGCATAAGTATCCAGGGTCCTAATGCTTTCCACCTGAAAACACACCGGAAAAAAAAAAGCCACTGCCTTGTGGGTTTTTGCCACATGTTATAATCCTTCTGCTCCAAACAGCTGGAGCTACGACTCATTGGACCAGACTAAACATTTACAGTCATCTTGCATCCAGTGGCGGTGTTCACAAGCCTAGGTGATGCCCAGAGCCAGATGTCGTGGGGTCAGCAATTCAACCCAAGTGGGCCGTTGGCTACTGTACTCCATAGAAGAAAAAGGCACTGTTGCCTGGACGTTTCCCGTTACTGTCAAGAGTTTATCGTCTGCCACATCGGTTGTCTTCTCGATCTTTTGTGGTCATGATAAACTCTTGAAATTGTTGAATGTAAAAATCCAAATTTTTAGTTAATTTCGGAGAATAGTAACCCATCTCTCTGACACCTACTATGAAATGCTTGTTCAAAGTCGCTTTAATTAGGACATGCTGCAATTTTCCCTATGCATTATATGATAATCGATTGCATTGATAAAGATATACAGTATTACAGTACTTCAATTGGGGAAGATGCCATTGAACGCATTGTGAGTGTGATCACCATAGAGAAAGGAACTGATCAGTTAACCAAGGGAGGAGGTACCAATAAAATTGGCAACGTCCTGATGCGAGTGTCACAATCAATAAAATATAATAAGCGGTGTCTAGCAATTTCCTTAATTCATAGCCAGTAAGAAATTGATGTTCTCCAAATGTATGTATGTATGTATGTATGTATGTATAAATAATGGCAGAGAGAAAATCTGTTAGCATCCATATAACAAAATCCAGGCAGGTTGAACGTATTATATGCCTACAAATAGTATTTAGATACAGCTAATTATATTTTATTAAATAAGAAACTCACATCAACACGTTACGGGCTATTTAATTTGTGTATATATATTTATAGTTTATTCTACTATAAACTAACTTTTAGATACAAATATTACCAATTATGTTGCAAGACCTACATTAACACGTTCTGTTTATTTTATAAACAGAGATGATAGATAGATAGAGATAGATAGATAGATAGATAGATAGATAGATAGATAGATAGATAGATAGATAGATAGATAGATAGATAGATAGATAGATAGATAGAGATAATCTATCTCATATTTGAGAAAAAATTCTTTTCATCTCCTTAGGTAGACCAATATTTAAGGTTCATAGATGCCCTGCTAGTAATTCGTGCAGGTACGGAATCATGTTAAAAACTGTATTGGATACACATAATGCCTCAGTTCATACAGTTCAGTTTACATATGAGATGTCAAGTAGCAAATACATTTTTTGGATGTAAATATAAGCAACACCCTGCCGGGCATCAATACATCTATATATGTAAAACATACAGACAGGAATTCAATCTTGGCCCATGATAGCTTCCACCCACAACCATTGCGAGAAGGATTACCATATTCTCAGATGCTGCGGGTGAGAAGAATCACGAGTGATCCTGTACAAATATCGACAGCTACAGTGGATATGATAAATAAATTTGCGGACAGGGGTTATCCTAGAAAACAATTGGAAATAATCAGGGACAAAGTGATGGCTAGCCCGAGGAAAGATATGTTTAAAGCCCTCTAGAGACATTTCTTCCGCAGGCTCAAAGATGACTGTCTGCACACAGGGTGTCCGCTGTATAGTTTAATGTGAATGCAGTAACACTTAACATGCGGTCCCGGGAGGGCACAATTTAACAAAATGTGTGTTTAGACAGTTTTATTTTTAGTATTGACACACTGCACAAACAATCCTAGAGAGAACTTGCTGAGACAGCAATCAGTGTGCAATTACTGATAGCTCCATACCAGTCACACAGGAGCTGTTCTATACTCCTGCAAGCAAAAATGTTGAAACTTTGTAACAATATATCTGTGTATATAATACTGTATGTATCCAATTACTGGCTATAAGCAATAATAGCTGGAACAAACAGACCCAGAAGGATATGTTTTTTAAAATGTGGATCTAAAATATTGTGTGTTTAAAAAGTTTGATACTGTAGTATTAATACGCTGGATAATTAATAATAGACAGGACTTGCTGAGACAGCAACATCAAATTATTAGCAGCCTCCTATGAGCTATATAATAGCTGGAAAAAACAGACCCAGAAGGATATGTTCATTAAAATGGGGATCTAAAATACTAGGGGGTATATGCAATTGCGGTCGAATTCCCGAAAATGTCGGAAAAACGGGACATTTTCGCCCAAAAAAAAAAAAAAAAAATCGACAATGCAATTCAGTACTTTTAGTCAAAAAAACGGACTTTCCAAATTCGACTTTTTGAAATTCGACATTTGTCAAATTCGACATTTCCGCAATGGTACAAATGCGGCAATTCGACAAAAGTATATTCAATTGAAGATTGTAAATTCGACAACAGTGCTTTTAGACAGTAAATTCGTCATTTTCAATCCGCCACACTTTGCTGGCGGAATCTAATAAAAAAATTTAAAAACATGGTTTTTTTGTGTTTTTTTATTGGTAATAGCATATCTATTTATATTAGAAGGCATTAGGTACTTGGTTTGTCTATTTAGGAGGCACAAGTATTATTTATATATTAAAAAAAAAATTTATTTATTTATATATATATATATATATATATATATATATATATATATATACACATATATATATATATATATATATATATATATATATATAATTATTTTTTTATGGAAAGGAGAAAATTCAGAAAAAAAATGCGTGGGGTCCCCCCTCCAAAGCATAACCAGCCTCGGGCTCTTTGAGACGGTCCTAGTTGCCAAAATACGGGGGGGGGGGAAATGACAGGGGATCCCCCGTATTTTAACAACCAGCATCGGGCTCTGCGCCTGGTCCTTGTGCAAAAAATACGGGGGACAAAGAGTAGGGCTCCCCCGTATTTTTTGTACCAGCACCGGGCTCCACTAGCTGGACAGATAATGCCACAGCCGGGGGTCACTTTTATACAGCGCCCTGCGGCCGTGGCATTAAATATCCAACTAGTCACCCCTGGCCGGGGTACCCTGCAGGAGTGGGGACCCCTTCAATGAAGGGGTCCCCCCCCAGCCACCCAAGGGCCAGGGGTGAAGCCCGAGGCTGTCCCCCCCCATCCAAGGGCTGCGGATGGGAGGCTGATAGCCTTGTTGAAAATGTAAAAATATTGTGTTTTTGCAGAAGAACTACAAGTCCCAGCAAGCCTCCCCGCAAGCCGGTACTTGGAGAACCACAAGTACCAGCTTGCGGGGGGGGGGGGGGGGCCGCTGGTACCTGTAGTTCTACTGCAAAAAAAATACCCAAATAAAAACAGGACACAGACACTGTGAAAGTAAAAATAAGAATTTACTCACCGGTAATTCTATTTCTCGTAGTCCGTAGTGGATGCTGGGAACTCCGAAAGGACCATGGGGATAGCGGGCTCCGAAGGAGGCTGGGCACTCTAGAAAGATTTAGGACTACCTGGTGTGCACTGACTCCTCCCACTATGACCCTCCTCCAAGCCTCAGTTAGGACACTGTGCCCGGACGAGCGTACACAATAAGGAAGGATTTTGAATCCCGGGTAAGACTCATACCAGCCACACCAATCACACCGTACAACTCGTGATATGAATCCCAGTTAACAGTATGAAACAACTGAGCCTCTCAACAGATGGCTCAACAATAACCCGATTTAGTTAACAATAACTATGTACAAGTATTGCAGATAAACCGCACTTGGGATGGGCGCCCAGCATCCACTACGGACTACGAGAAATAGAATTACCGGTGAGTAAATTCTTATTTTCTCTAACGTCCTAGTGGATGCTGGGAACTCCGAAAGGACCATGGGGATTATACCAAAGCTCCCAAACAGGCGGGAGAGTGCGGATGACTCTGCAGCACCGAATGAGAGAACTCCAGGTCCTCCTCAGCCAGGGTATCAAATTTGTAGAATTTTGCAAACGTGTTTGCCCCTGACCAAGTAGCTGCTCGGCAAAGTTGTAAAGCCGAGACCCCTCGGGCAGCCGCCCAAGATGAGCCCACCTTCCTAGTGGAATGGGCATTTACAGATTTTGGCTGTGGCAGGCCTGCCACAGAATGAGCAAGCTGAATTGTACTACAAATCCAGCGAGCAATAGTCTGCTTAGAAGCAGGAGCACCCAGCTTGTTGGGTGCATACAGGATAAACAGCGAGTCAGATTTTCTGACTCCAGCCGTCCTGGAAACATATATTTTCAGGGCCCTGACAACGTCTAGCAACTTAGAATCCTCCAAGTCCCTAGTAGCCGCAGGCACCACAATAGGCTGGTTCAGGTGAAACGCTGACACCACCTTTGGGAGAAATTGGGGACGAGTCCTCAATTCTGCCCTATCCATATGGAAAATCAGATAAGGGCTTTTACATGATAAAGCCGCCAATTCTGACACACGCCTGACTGAAGCCAAAGCCAATAACATGACCACTTTCCACGTGAGATATTTCAGGTCCACGGTTTTTAGTGGCTCAAACCAATGTGATTTTAAGAAACTCAACATCAAGTTGAGATCCCAAGGTGCCACAGGAGGCACAAATGGGGGCTGAATATGCAGCACTCCTTTCACAAATGTCTGAACTTCAGGTACTGAAGCTAGTTCTTTTTGAAAGAAAATTGACAGAGCCGAGATCTGTACTTTAATGGAGCCTAGTTTTAGGCCCATATTAACTCCTGCTTGCAGGAAATGCAGAAATCGACCTAGTTGAAATTCCTCTGTTGGGGCCTTTTCGGCCTCACACCATGCAACATACTTCCGCCATATGCGGTGATAATGATTTGCTGTAACCTCTTTTCTAGCTTTAATAAGCGTAGGAATGACTTCCTCCGGAATGCCCTTTACCTTCAGGATCCGGCGATCAACCGCCATGCCGTCAAACGCAGCCGCGGTAAGTCTTGGAACAGACAGGGCCCCTGCTGTAGCAGGTCTTGTCTGAGCGGCAGAGACCACGGGTCCTCTGAGATCATCTCTTGAAGTTCCGGGTACCACGCTCTTCTTGGCCAATCCGGAACCACGAGAATTGTGTTTACACCTCGCTTTCTTATTATTCTCAATACCTTTGGTATGAGATGTAGAGGAGGGAACACATAAACTGACTGGTACACCCACGGTGTCACTAGAGCGTCCACAGCTATCGCCTGAGGGTCTCTTGACCTGGCGCAATACCTCTCTAGTTTTTTGTTTAGGCGGGACGCCATCATGTCCACCTGTGGACGACCCCACTGATTTACAATCATTTGGAAGACTTCTGGATGAAGTCCCCACTCTCCCGGGTGGAGGTCGTGCCTGCTGAGAAAGTCTGCTTCCCAGTTGTCCACTCCCGGGATGAACACTGCTGACAGTGCTAGTACATGATTTTCCGCCCATCGGAGAATCCTTGTGGCTTCTGCCATTGCCATCCTGCTTCTTGTGCCGCCCTGTCGATTCACATGGGCGACTGCCGTGATGTTGTCTGACTGGATCAGCACCGGCTGGTGTAGGAGCAGGGATTTTGCTTGACTTAGGGCATTGTAAATGGCCCTTAGTTCCAGAATATTTATGTGAAGGGAATTCTCCTGACTTGACCATAGTCCTTGGAAGTTTCTTCCCTTTGTGACTGCCCCCCAGCCTCGTAGGCTGGCATCCGTGGTCACCAGGACCCAGTCCTGTATGCCGAATCTGCGGCCCTCCAAAAGATGAGCACTCTGCAGCCACCACAGAAGAGACACCCTGGTTCTTGGGGACAGGGTTATCAGGCGATGCATCTGAAGATGCGATCCGGACCACTTGTCCAACAGGTCCCACTGAAAAATCCTGGCATGGAACCTGCCGAACGGAATTGCTTCGTAAGAAGCCACCATCTTTCCCAGGACCCGCGTGCAGTGATGCACCGATACCTGTTTTGGTTTTAGGAGGTCTCTGACTAGAGAAGACAACTCCCTGGCTTTCTCCTCCGGGAGAAACACTTTTTTCTGCACTGTGTCCAGAATCATTCCCAGGAACATTAGACGTGTCGTCGGGACCAGCTGTGACTTTGGGATATTCAGAATCCAGCCGTGCTGGCGCAGCACTTCCTGAGATAGTGCTACTCCCACTAACAACTGTTCCTTGGATCGTGCCTTTATTAGGAGATCGTCCAAGTATGGGATAATTAAAACTCCCTTTTTTCGAAGGAGTATCATCATTTCCGCCATAACCTTGGTAAGTACCCTCGGTGCCGTGGAGAGTCCAAACGGCAGCGTCTGGAATTGGTAATGGCAATCCTGTACCACAAATCTGAGGTACTCCTGGTGAGGATGGTAAATGGGGACATGCAGGTAAGCATCCTTGATGTCCAGGGATACCATGTAATCCCCCTCCTCCAGGCTTGCAATAACCGCCCTGAGCGATTCCATCTTGAACTTGAATTTTTTTATGTATATGTTCAAGGATTTCAAATTTAAAATGGGTCTCACCGAACCGTCCGGTTTCGGCACCACAAATAGTGTGGAATAGTAACCCCGGCCTTGTTGAAGTAGGGGTACCTTGATTATCACCTGCTGGGAATACAGCTTGTGAATCGCTGCTAGCACCGCCTCCCTGTCTGAGGGAGCAATCGGCAAGCCAGATTTTAGGAACCGGTGGGGTGGAGCCGCCTCGAATTCTAGCTTGTACCCCTGAGATACTATTTGAAGGATCCAAGGATCCACCTGTGAGCGAGCCCACTGATCGCTGAAATTCATGAGGCGGGCCCCCACCGTACCTGGCTCCGCCTGTGGAGCCCCACCGTCATGCGGCGGACTTGGAAGAGGAAGCGGGGGAGGACTTTTGCTCCTGGGAACCTGCTGTTTGTTGCCACCTTTTTAGACAAATGTGTGAGCGCTTTATCCACTCTAGGAGGTGTTTCCCAACGTAACCTATCCTCTGGCGGGAAAGGGAACGCACAGAGAGTCCCTTCAGGTAATCCGGTAGCGCCACGTCCTGGCACTCTACTGATTCCCTATGCGCGTCTGAGCTGGCAGACAGCGCATCGCACAGCACCTCCATTAGTTTCAATGGTGGGAACTTTGCGGTCACCGGTGGGGTTACCCGCGGTCAGCCGCTGACCGCAAAGTTCCCACCATTGAAGATAATGGAGGGGGCTGTGCTATGCGCTGTCTGACAGCTCAGACGCGCATACAGCCAATCAGGAGAGTGCCACAATGTGGCGCTACCTGATTGGCTGAAGAGACTCTCTGTGACAGGAGTCACGGGAGGTCTCTGCATTTGGGGAAAGGGGTCCCATGTGTAAACATGGGACCCCTTTCAGTCCGTGTGGAGCGGGTATGCGTTTTTTTGTTTTGCCAAGTACGTGGATTACAAATATCACAGGACACTGGATTTAGGCGAGTATAATTTTATTTTCAGGTACCCCGGACGTCGACAGACGGAGACGTGGCCAGAGTCGGCGTGTCAACATAGGTAAGTATGTATGTGTCAGCATGTGTGAAATAAAGTTATATTTTCACGGTGTCTGTGTCCTGTTTTTATTTGGGTATTTTTTTTGCAGTATAACTACAGGTACCAGCGGGCCCATTCCCCCCCGCATGCTGGTACTTGTGGTTCTCCAAGTACCGGCTTGCGGGGGAGGCTTGCTGGGACTTGTAGTTCTTCTGCAAAAAACCAATATTCTTACATTTTACTCAAGGCTATCAGCCCCCCATCCGCAGCCCTTGGATGGGGGGTGACAGCCTCGGGATTCACCCCTGGCCCTTGGGTGGCTGGGGGGGGGACCCCTTGATTGAAGGGGTCCCCACTCCTCCAGGGTACCCCGGCCAGGTATTGGATATTTAATGCCACGGCCGCAGGGCGCTGTATAAAAGTGACCCCCGGCTGTGGCATTATCTGTCCAGCTAGTGGAGCCCGGTGCTGGTACAAAAAATACGGGGGACCCCTACTCTTTTTGTCCCTCGTATTTTTTGCACCAGGACCAGGCGCAGAGCCCGGTGCTGGTTGTTAAAATACGGGGGATCCCGTGTCATTTTTTTCCCCGTATTTTGGCAACCAGGACCGGCTCAAAGAGCCCGAGGCTGGTTATGCTTAGGAGGTGGGACCCCACGCGAAAAAATTTCGGGTTTTTAACCGTTTAACATTTTTAAAAATCTAATCAAAATCCGTCAAATCGGCCGTTTTTCGACAGCGGGACTGTCGAATCCGTTTTTTATTGAATATGTCGAATTCCGGCACCCACCTGCCGGAATTCGACGGTCGAATTGTGTCGAATTAAAAAAAAGGCGAAAAATTGCCGCAATTAGCCCGCAATTGCATATACCCCTATGTGTTTAAACAGTTTAAAACTGTAGTATCAATACGCTAGGTCAGGGGTTCTCAAACTCGGTCCTCAGGACCCCACACAGTGCATGTTTTGCAGGTAACCCAGCAAGTGCACAGGTGTATTCATTACTCACAGACATTTTAAAAGGTCCACAGGTGGAGTTAATTATTTCACTTGTGATTCTGTGAGGAGACCTGCAAAACATGCACTATGTGGGGTCCTGAGGACCGAGTTTGAGAACCTGTGCGCTAGGTAATCAACAATAGACAGGATTACTGAGACAGCAACATCAAATCCTTTGCAGCCTCATATGATTCATAGCAAAGTCACTTAACAGTGCTGCCAGCAAGGAACATTTATACTCTAACAATACATTCCTGACTGTGGATACTATATTACATGTACACCAGTCATTGACACAAAAAACTGTTCAATAGTTGCAGCTGCATATCCCTGAGACTGCACAGTATATTAACTAAAGTGTGAGAAATATCTGGATATTACTGAATGATATTTGAGAATAAAATATACCCCACTTAAACAGATCTAAATGGGGACATGGATTTAATACCAATACTTCACACGCGCACGCAGGGGGGGCGGGGGTTCCGAGTACCAAGAAACCCCCTCTGCCCGCAGATCTATCAGATCAGCTATCCGATGTTTACTCATTTGTAAACAGTGCAGCCTGTGCGGCTGCCGGCAGCTGCCTCCTGCTCGGCCAAAGAGACACAGGCTGGCCGATGGCTCAATCATGTGAATGTGGGGGCGGGAGCTAGCTGCAGCTCCTCCCAGGCAAACCTACATGTGACTTCAAGACAGAGCTGAAGGGACGGGAGACACTCCAGTGACTGTCCTCTGCAGCTGTGCAGCCAGATGCTGGGGGGTTTAGTTATTATGGTGTCTTGGTGTAGTAGTACTGATGTTTGGGGGGGATGTATACTATGTGTGTATGATGTGTGTGTACAGTACAGTGGGGCACACAGGGGGGGGGGAGGGCTCCGAGGACCTGGAAACCCCCCCTGATGAGCCAACATTAAAATTTTTGAGACGGAGACAGCAGTGCCTCCGTCTCAGTAAAAGCCGCAATCGCGTACGCGACCGCGATAGCGGAGCAGCTGCAGCAGAGAGCTATGTAGCTCTCTGTATAAAGAGTGTCCCGGGGGAGCTGCTGGCTGTGCATGCTCAGCCATAGCAGCTCCCTCCATCCAGACAGTGCCACCAGTCTGCTTCCGCCTCCCAGCCCCTGATGGACGGTACAGTACTGTACAGAATATTTAAATATGTAGTATATACACTATACAGCATGTAAAATTTGTGTGAATGTATATATGTATGTGTGTTTGTGCTTGCTTGTGTATGTATGTTTGCATGTATATATGTGTCTGAATGAATGAATGTGAGTGATATATATATATACACACACGTGTGTGTGTGTGTGTGTGTGTGTGTGTGTGTATATATATATATATATACACATATACACACACACACATACATATACACACACACACAAATATATTATATATATATATATATAAAATAGGATTTTAAACCTACCGGTAAATCTTTTTCTCCTAGTCCGTAGAGGATGCTGGGGACTCTGTAAGTACCATGGGGTATAGACAGGCTCCGCAGGAGATATAGGCACTATAAAGAACTTTAGAATGGGTGTGCACTAGCTCCTCCCTCTATGCCCCTCCTCCAGACCTCAGTTAGAGAAACTGTGCCCAGAGGAGATGGACAATACGAGGAAAGGATTTTGTAAATCTAAGGGCAAGATTCATACCAGCCCACACCATCCACACCGTACAACCTGGAACATACGCAACCAGTTAACAGTATGAACAAAACAGTATCAGCTAAAGACTGATCTCAACTGTAACATAACCCTTATGTAAGCAATAACTATATACAAGCCTTGCAGATTTTGTACGCACTGGGACGGGCGCCCAGCATCCTCTACAAACTAGGAGAAAAAGATTTACCGGTAGGTTTGAAATCTTATTTTCTCTTACGTCCTAGAGGATGCTAGGGACTCCGTAAGGACCATGGGGTTTATACCAAAGCTCCAGAGCGGGCGGGAGAGTGCGGACGACTCTGCAGCACCGACTGAGCAAACGCAAGGTTCTCATCAGCCAGGGTATCAAACTTATAGAACTTTGCAAAAGTGTTTGAACCCGCCCAGGTAGCTGCTCGGCAAAGCTGTAATGCCGAGACGCTTTGGGCAGCCACCCAAGAAGAGCCCACCTTCCTAGTGGAATGGGCCTTTGCCGAATTTGTTAACGGCAATCCTGCCGTAGAATGAGTCTGCTGAATCGTGTTACAGATCCAGGGAACAATAATCTGCTTCGAAGCAGGAGCCCCAACTTTGTTGGCTGCATACAGGACAAACAGTGCTTCTGGCTACATAGATTTTTAAGGCCCTGACTACATCCAGGGACCTGAAATCCTCCAAGTCACTCGTAGCCACAGGCACCACAATAGGTTGGTTCATATGAAATGAAGAAACCACCTTAGGCAAAAATTGAGGACGAGTCCTCAACTCTGCTCTATCCACATGGAAGGTCAAATAGGGGCTCTTGTGAGACAAGGCCGCCAATTCGGACACCCGCCTTGCAGATGCCAAGGCCAACAACATGACCACCTTCCAAGTGAGAAATTTCAATTCAACCGTTTGAAGAGGTTCAAACCAGTGAGACTTCAGGAACCGTAACACCACGCTAAGGTCCCAAGTTGCCACTGAGGGCACAAAAGGAGGCTGGATGTGCAGCACTCCCTTTACAAAAGTCTGGACTTCTGGGAGAGAAGCCAATTCCTTCTGAAAAAAAATAGACAGGGACGAAATCTGTACCTTAATGGAGCCTAATTTTAGGCCCATATCCACTCCTGTCTGTAGAAAGTGGAGAACACGGTCCAGATGGAAATCTTCTGTAGGAGCATTCTTGGCTTCACACCAAGAAACATACTTCTTCCAGATACGGTGATAATGTTTTGCCGTCACTTCCTTCCTAGCCTTTATCAGAGTAGGGATGACTTCCTCCGGAATACCTTTCCCAGATAGGATTCGGCGTTCAACCGCCATGCCGTCAAACGTAACCACGGTAAGTCTTGGAATACGCAGGGCCCCTGTTGTATCAGGTCCTCCCTGAGAGGAAGAGGCCAGGGTATCCCCTGTGAGCATCTCCTGAAGATCTGAATACCAGGCCCTTCGAGGCCAATCTGGAACAATGAGTATTGTTTTTACTCTTTTGTCGTATGATTCTTAATATTTTTGAGATGAGAGGAAGAGGGGAGAACACATAGACCGACTGAAACACCCAAGGTGTCACCAGGGCGTCCCCCGCTACTGCCTAAGGGTCCCTTGACCTGGCACAATACCTCCGAAGCTTTTTGTTGAGGCGTGACACCATCATGTCTATGTGAGGAATTCCCCAAAGACTTGTTATCTCTGCAAAAACTTCTTGATGAAGTCCCCGCTCTCCTTGATGGAGATCGTGTCTGCTGAGGAAGTCTGCTTCCCAGTTGTCCACTTCCGGAATGAAGACCGCTGACCAAGCGCTTACGTGATTTTCCGCCCAGCGAAGAATCCTAATGGCTTCCGCCATTGCCACTCTGCTCCTTGTCCCGCCTTGGCGGTTTACATGAGCCACACTGTGACGTTGTCTGATTGAATCAGAACCGGTAGTTCGCGAAGAAGATTCTCCGCTTGTCGTAGGCCGTTGTATATGGCCCTTAATTCCAGTACATTGATGTGTAGACAAGCCTCCTGGCTTGACCATAGCTCCTGAAAATTTCTTCCTTGTGTGACTGTTCCCCATCCTCGGAGGCTCGCGTCCGTGGTCACCAGAACCCAGTCCTCAATGCCGAACCTGCGACCCTCTAGAACAGGGGTAGCTAACCAGTCAGCGACAAAGAGCCAAGAAATCTTGTTAGGTAAATCAAAGAGCCGACTTCGAGCCAAAGGCGCACTTGCAAAAATGGGGTGTGACCTTGGGCCTGCTAGGCCACACCCCTGGTATAAAATACATAGAAAAAGCCAGATCCAACGTAAAATACAATGAAAAAGCCACTTCTACATCAAATAATTAAAAAAGCCAGATCCGCATAATACACTTCAGTTCCCCTATGTGTCACTCCAGCCAGCACCCGCCTGTGTCACTCCAGCCAGCTCCCCCATGTGTATTTGACTCCCTCAGTTCTCAGTCTACGTAGTGCTGCTGCATGTCTCAATGGAGTGCAGCGGTTTACAGATCTCTTGTGGTCACGTGACTGAGTGTTGGGAGCCACATTTGAATGAAGAAAGAGCCGCATGTGGCTCAAGAGCCACGCGTTGGCCACCACTGCTCTAGAAGATGAGCACTTTGCAGCCACCACAGGAGAGACACCACTTTGCAGCCACCACAGGAGAGACACCCTGGCCCGGGGGGACAGGCTTATCTTCTGATGTATTAGTAGATGGGACCCGCACTACTTGTCCAGGAGGTCCCACTGAAACGTCCTTGCATGAAACCTGCCGTAGGGGATGGCCTCTTAGGCTGCCACCATTTTCCCCAGAACACGAGTGCATTGATGAACAGACACTCTTTTTGGTTTTAGCAAGTCTCTGACCATGTTCTGGAGGTCCTGGGCATTTTCCATCGGGAGAAAAATCCTCTTCTGCTCCGTGTCCAGAATCATGCCTAGGAACGATCCAGTCATTGGAATCAATTGTGACTTTGGCAGATTGAGAATCCAACAGTGTTGTTGTAGCACTCACAAGGAGAGCGACACGCTCTTCTGCAATTGATCTCTTGATCTGGTTTTTATCAGGAGATCGTCCAAGTATGGGATAATTGTGACTCCCTGCCTGCGCAGGAGCACCATCATCTCCGCCATCACCTTGGTGAAAATCCTCGGGGCCGTGGAAAGCCCAAACGGCAACGTGTGAAAATCCTCGGGGCCGTGGAAAGCCCAAACGGCAACGTCTGAAACTGGTAATGACAGTCCTGTGCAACGAATCTCAGGTACGCCTGATGAGGTTATATGGGGACATGAAGGTATACATCCTTTATGTCGAGTGACACCATAAAATCCCCCCTTCCAGACTGGAGATCACAGCCCAGAGTGATTCCATCTTGAATTTGAACTTTTTCGAAGTACAGGTTAAGGGATTTTAGATTTAAAATGGGTCTGACCAAACCATCCGGCTTCGGCACCACGAACAGGGTCGAATAGTACCCTTTCCCCTGTTGGACTAGGGGAACCTTGACAATCACTTGCTGTTGATACAGCTTTTGAATTGCAGCGAACACTACTTCCCTCTCTGGGGGAGAAGCCGGTAAGGCCGACTTAAAAAAATGGGCGAGGGGGCACCGCTTCGAATTCCAGTTTGTAGCCTTAGGATACAATATCCATCGCCCAAGGATCTACGTCTGACAGAACCCAGACCTGGCTGGAGAGTCTAAGACGTGCCCCAGCGTCATGCGGTGGATTTAGTAGAAGCCGGGGAGGACTTCTGCTCCTGGGAAATAGCCGGAGCAGGTGCTCTCCTTCCTCTACCCTTACCTCTGGCGGGGAAAGATGAGCCCCGACCTCTTCTGGACTTACGCGACCGAAAGGACTGCATCTGATATTGTGGAGTTTTCTTTTTCTGCGGGGGAACAAAGGGCAAAAAGGTAGATTTAACCGCGGTAGCTGTGGCAACCAGGTCCGTGAGACCTTCCCCAAATAAAACTTCACCTTTGTATGGCAAAACCTCCATATGCTTCTTTGAGTCGGCATCACCCGTCCATTGGCGGGTCCACAGGGCTCGCCTACCAGAAATCGCCATGGCGTTGGCTCTCGAACCCAGCAGCCGAAAGTCTCTTTGAGCGTCCCTCATATATAACACTGCGTCATTAATGTGGCTTAAAGTCAATAAAATGGTATCCCTATCTAGGGTATCAAGGTCAGCTGACAAGGTATCTGTCCAAGCTGCAACTGCACTACACACCCATGCCGATGCTATTGCTGGTCTGAGCAAAGCACCTGTATGCGCATAAAATAAGAATTTACTTACCGATAATTCTATTTCTCGTAGTCCGTAGTGGATGCTGGGAACTCCGTAAGGACCATGGGGAATAGCGGCTCCGCAGGAGACTGGGCACAAAAGGAAAAGCTTTAGGACTACCTGGTGTGCACTGGCTCCTCCCCCTATGACCCTCCTCCAAGCCTCAGTTAGGATACTGTGCCCGGACGAGCGTACACAATAAGGAAGGATTTTGAATCCCGGGTAAGACTCATACCAGCCACACCAATCACACCGTACAACCTGTGATCTGAACCCAGTTAACAGCATGATAACAGAGGAGCCTCTGAAAGATGGCTCACAACAATAATAACCCGATTTTTGTAACAATAACTATGTACAAGTATTGCAGACAATCCGCACTTGGGATGGGCGCCCAGCATCCACTACGGACTACGAGAAATAGAATTATCGGTAAGTAAATTCTTATTTTCTCTGACGTCCTAGTGGATGCTGGGAACTCCGTAAGGACCATGGGGATTATACCAAAGCTCCCAAACGGGCGGGAGAGTGCGGATGACTCTGCAGCACCGAATGAGAGAACTCCAGGTCCTCCTCAGCCAGGGTATCAAATTTGTAGAATTTAGCAAACGTGTTTGCCCCTGACCAAGTAGCTGCTCGGCAAAGTTGTAAAGCCGAGACCCCTCGGGCAGCCGCCCAAGATGAGCCCACTTTCCTTGTGGAATGGGCTTTTACAGATTTAGGCTGTGGCAGGCCTGCCACAGAATGTGCAAGCTGAATTGTACTACAAATCCAACGAGCAATAGTCTGCTTAGAAGCAGGAGCACCCAGCTTGTTGGGTGCATACAGGATAAACAGCGAGTCAGATTTTCTGACTCCAGCCGTCCTGGAAACATATATTTTCAGGGCCCTGACTACGTCCAGCAACTTGGAGTCCTCCAAGTCCCTAGTAGCCGCAGGTACCACAATAGGCTGGTTCAAGTGAAACGCTGAAACCACCTTAGGGAGAAATTGAGGACGAGTCCTCAATTCTGCCCTCTGTCCGTATGAAAAATTAGGTAAGGGCTTTTATAGGATAAAGCCGCCAATTCTGAGACACGCCTGGCTGAAGCCAGGGCTAACAGCATGACCACTTTCCATGTGAGATATTTTAAGTCCACAGTGGAGAGTGGTTCAAACCAATGTGATTTTAGGAACCCCAAAACTACATTGAGATCCCAAGGTGCCACTGGAGGCACAAAAGGAGGCTGTATATGCAGTACCCCCTTGACAAACGTCTGAACTTCAGGAACTGAAGCCAGTTCTTTTTGGAAGAAAATCGACAGGGCCGAAATTTGAACCTTAATGGACCCTAATTTTAGACCCATAGACAGTCCTGTTTGCAGGAAATGCAGGAACCGACCCAGTTGAAATTCCTCTGTAGGGGCCTTCCTGGCCTCGCACCACGCAACATATTTACGCCAAATACGGTGATAATGTTGTACGGTTACATCCTTCCTGGCTTTGATCAGGGTAGGGATGACTTCATCCGGAATGCCTTTTTCCTTCAGGATCCGGCGTTCAACCGCCATGCCGTCAAACGCAGCCGCGGTAAGTCTTGGAACAGACAGGGTCTCTGCTGGAGCAGGTCCTTTCTTAGAGGTAGAGGCCACGGGTTCTCTGTGAGCATCTCTTGCAGTTCCGGGTACCAAGTCCTTCTTGGCCAATCCGGAGCCACGAGTATAGTCCTTACTCCTCTCCTTCTTATGATTCTCAGTACCTTGGGTTTGAGAGGCAGAGGAGGGAACACATACACCGACTGGTACACCCACGGTGTTACCAGAGCGTCCACAGCTTTTGCCTGAGGGTCCCTTGACCTGGCGCAATACCTGTCTAGTTTTTTGTTGAGGCGGGACGCCATCATGTCCACCATTGGTTTTTCCCAACGGTTCACAATCATGTGGAAGACTTCTGGATGAAGTCCCCACTCCCCCGGGTGGAGGTCGTGTCTGCTGAGGAAGTCTGCTTCCCAGTTGTCCACTCCCGGAATGAACACTGCTGACAGTGCTATCACATGATTTTCAGCCCAGCGAAGAATCCTTGCAACTTCTGACATTGCCCTCCTGCTTCTTGTGCCGCCCTGTCTGTTTACGTGGGCGACTGCCGTGATGTTGTCCGACTGGATCAGCACCGGCTGACCTTGAAGCAGAGGTCTTGCTAGGCTTAAAGCATTGTAGATGGCCCTTAGCTCCAGGATATTTATGTGAAGTGATGTCTCCAGGCTTGACCACAAACCCTGGAAATTTCTTCCCTGTGTGACTGCTCCCCAGCCTCTCAGGCTGGCATCCGTGGTCACCAGGACCCAGTCCTGAATGCCGAATCTGCGGCCCTCTAGAAGATGAGCACTCTGCAACCACCACAGGAGAGACACCCTTGTCCTTGGTGACAAGATTATCCGCTGATGCATCTGAAGATGCGACCCGGACCATTTGTCTAGCAGATCCCACTGGAAGGTTCTTGCGTGGAATCTGCCGAAAGGGATTGCTTCGTAAGAAGCCACCATCTTTCCCAGGACCCTTGTGCATTGATGCACTGAGACTTGGCCTGGCTTTAGGAGATTTCTGACTAGTTCGGATAACTCCCTGGCGTTCTCCTCCGGGAGAAACACCTTTTTCTGGACTGTGTCCAGGATCATCCCTAGGAATAGAAGTCGTGTCGTCGGGATCAGCTGCGATTTTGGAATATTGAGAATCCAACCGTGCTGGCGCAGCACTATCTGAGATAGTGCTACTCCGACTTCCAACTGTTCCCTGGATCTTGCCCTTATCAGGAGATCGTCCAAGTAAGGGATAACTAAAACTCCCTTCCTTCGAAGGAGTATCATCATTTCGGCCATTACCTTGGTAAAGACCCGGGGTGCCGTGGACAATCCAAACGGCAGCGTCTGAAACGGATAGTGACAGTTCTGTACCACGAACCTGAGGTACCCTTGGTGAGAAGGGTAAATTGGGACATGTAGGTAAGCATCCTTGATGTCCAGAGACACCATATAGTCCCCTTCTTCCAGGTTTGCAATCACTGCTCTGAGTGACTCCATCTTGAATTTGAACCTTTGTATGTAAGTGTTCAAGGATTTTAGGTTTAAAATTGGTCTCACCGAGCCGTCCGGCTTCGGTACCACAAATAGTGTGGAATAGTACCCCTTTCCCTGTTGTAGGAGGGGTACCTTGATTATCACCTGCTGGGAATACAGCTTGTGAATGGCTTCCAATACTGCCTCCCTGTCTGAGGGAGACGTCGGTAAAGCAGACTTTAGAAAACGGCGAGGGGGAGACGTTTCAAATTCCAATTTGTACCCCTGAGATACCACCTGAAGGATCCAGGGGTCCACTTGCGAGTGAGCCCACTGCGCACTGAACTTCTTGAGACGGGCCCCCACCGTGCCCGAGTCCGCTTGTAAAGCCCCAGCGTCATGCTGAGGACTTTGCGGAGGCGGGAGAGGGCTTTTGTTCCTGGGAACCGGCTGTTTGTTGCAGCCTTTTTCCTCTCCCTCTGCCACGGGGCAGAAATGAGGCGCCTTTTGCCCGCTTGCCCTTATGGGGCCGAAAGGACTGCGCCTGTTAATATGGCGTCTTCTTAGGTTGAGAACCTACCTGGGGTAAAAATGTGGATTTTCCAGCAGTTGCCGTGGCTACCAGGTCTGATAGACCTACCCCAAATAACTCCTCCCCCTTATAAGGCAATACTTCCATGTGCCTTTTAGAATCCGCATCACCTGACCACTGCCGCGTCCATAAACCTCTTCTTGCAGAAATGGACAGCGCG
The DNA here is from genome assembly GCF_028390025.1 of Pseudophryne corroboree. Lineage (NCBI taxonomy): Eukaryota > Metazoa > Chordata > Amphibia > Anura > Myobatrachidae > Pseudophryne > Pseudophryne corroboree. The sequence continues at coordinate 222,040,272 of NC_086454.1, read as the reverse complement.
CTAACTCTTGATGCCAGTCGCCAAATATCCCTCTGTGCATCACGCATATATAGAAATGCATCCTTCAAATGCTCTATAGTCAGTAATATACTGTCCCTATCTAGGGTATCAATATTTTCAGTCAGGGAATCCGACCACGCCAGGCCCGCACTGCACATCCAGGCTGAGGCGATTGCTGGTCGCAGTATAACACCCGTGTGAGAGTATATACATTTTAGGATATTCTCCAGCTTTCTATCGGCAGGTTCCTTTAGGGCGGCCGTATCAGGAGAGGGTAGTGCTACCTGTTTAGACAAGCGTGTGAGCGCTTTATCCACCCTAAGGGGTGTTTCCCAACGTGCCCTATCCTCTGGCGGGAAAGGGTACGATGCCAATAACCTTTTAGGAATTATCAGTTTTTTATCGGGGGAAACCCACGCCTCATCACACACTTCATTTAATTCCTCGGATACAGGAAAAACTACAGGCAGTTTTTTCTCACCAAACATAATACCATTTTTAGTGGTACTTGTATTATCAGATATATGCAATACATTTTTTATTGCTTCAATCATGTAACGTGTGGCCCTAGTGGAAGTCACGTTTGTCTCCTCATCATCGACACTGGAGTCAGAATCCGTGTCTGTGTCTGCCATTTGAGGTAACGGGTGTTTTAAAGCCCCTGATGGCGTTTGAGACCCCTGGACAGGCACAAGCTGAGTAGCCGGCTGTCTCATGTCGTCAACTGTCTGTCGTAAGGAGCTGACACTGTCACGCAATTCCTTCCACAAGCTCATCCACTCAGGTGTCGAATCCCTAGGGGGTGACAACTGTATAATAGGCAATTGCTCCGCCTCCATCTTATTTTCCTCCTCAAACATGTCGACACAATCGTACCGACACACCGCACACACACAGGGAATGCTCTGATAGAGGACAGGACCCCACTAGCCCTTTGGGGAGACAGAGGGAGAGTATGCCAGCACACACCAGAGCGCTATATATATATATACAGGAATACCACTATAAAATAAGAATTTACTTACCGATAATTCTATTTCTCGTAGTCCGTAGTGGATGCTGGGGACTCAGTCAGGACCATGGGGATAGCGGCTCCGCAGGAGACAGGGCACAAAAGTAAAAGCCTTAGGATCAGGTGGTGTGCACTGGCTCCTCCCCCTATGACCCTCCTCCAAGCCTCAGTTAGGATACTGTGCCCGGACGAGCGTACACAATAAGGAAGGATTTTGAATCCCGGGTAAGACTCATACCAGCCACACCAATCACACTGTACAACCTGTGATCTGAACCCAGTTAACAGCATGATAACAGCGGAGCCTCTGAAAAGATGGCTCACAACAATAATAACCCGATTTTTGTAACAATAACTATGTACAAGTATTGCAGACAATCCGCACTTGGGATGGGCGCCCAGCATCCACTACGGACTACGAGAAATAGAATTATCGGTAAGTAAATTCTTATTTTCTCTGACGTCCTAAGTGGATGCTGGGGACTCCGTCAGGACCATGGGGATTATACCAAAGCTCCCAAACGGGCGGGAGAGTGCGGATGACTCTGCAGCACCGAGTAAGAGAACTCCAGGTCCTCCTCAGCCAGGGTGTGCCCCTGACCAAGTAGCAGCTCGGCAAAGTTGTAAAGCCGAGACCCCTCGGGCAGCCGCCCAAGATGAGCCCACCTTCCTTGTGGAATGGGCATTTACATATTTTGGCTGTGGCAGGCCTGCCACAGAATGTGCAAGCTGAATTGTACTACACATCCAACTAGCAATCGTCTGCTTAGAAGCAAGAGCACCCAGTTTGTTGGGTGCATACAGGATAACAGCAAGTCAGTTTTCCTGACTCCAGCCGTCCTGGAAACCTATATTTTCAGGGCCCTGACAACATCTAGCAACTTGGAGTCCTCCAAGTCCCTAGTAGCCGCAGGTACCACAATAAGCTGGTTCAGGTGAAACGCTGACACCACCTTAGGGAGAAACTGGGGACGAGTCCGCAGCTCTGCCCTGTCCGAATGGACAATCAGATATGGGCTTTTGTGAGACAAAGCCGCCAATTCTGACACTCGCCTGGCCGAGGCCAGGGCCAACATCATGGTCACTTTCCATGTGAGATATTTCAAATCCACAGATTTGAGCGGTTTAAACCAATGTGATTTGAGGAATCCCAGAACTACGTTGAGATCCCACAGTGCCACTGGAGGCACAAAAGGGGGTTGTATATGCAGTACTCCCTTGACAAACTTCTGGACTTCAGGAACTGAAGCCAATTCTTTCTGGAAGAAAATCGACAGGGCCGAAATTTGAACCTTAATGGACCCCAATTTGAGGCCCATAGACACTCCTGTTTGCAGGAAATGCAGGAATCGACCGAGTTGAAATTTCTTCGTGGGGCCTTCCTGGCCTCACACCACGCAACATATTTTCGCCACATGTGGTGATAATGTTGTGCGGTCACCTCCTTCCTGGCTTTGACCAGGGTAGGAATGACCTCTTCCGGAATGCCTTTTTCCCTTAGGATCCAGCGTTCAACCGCCATGCCGTCAAACGCAGCCGCGGTAAGTCTTGGAACAGACATGGTACTTGCTGAAGCAAGTCCCTTCTTAGCGGCAGAGGCCATGAGGCCTCTGTGAGCATCTCTTGAAGTTCCGGGTACCAAGTCCTTCTTGGCCAATCCGGAGCCACGAGTATAGTTCTTACTCCTCTACGTCTTATAATTCTCAGTACTTTAGGTATGAGAAGCAGAGGAGGGAACACATACACCGACTGGTACACCCACGTTGTTACCAGAACGTCCACAGCTATTGCCTGAGGGTCTCTTGACCTGGCGCAATACCTGTCCAGTTTTTTGTTCAGGCGGGACGCCATCATGTCCACCTTTGGTCTTTCCCAACGGTTCACAATCATGTGGAAGACTTCCCGATGAAGTCCCCACTCTCCCGGGTGGAGGTCGTGCTGAGGAAGTCTGCTTCCCAGTTGTCCACTCCCGGAATGAACACTGCTGACAGTGCTATCACATGATTTTCCGCCCAGCGAAGAATCCTTGCAGTTTCTGCCATTGTCCTCCTGCTTCTTGTGCCGCCCTGTCTGTTTACGTGGGCGACTGCCGTGATGTTGTCCCACTGGATCAATACCGGCTGACCTTGAAGCAGAGGTCTTGCTAAGCTTAGAGCATTGTAAATTGCTCTTAGCTCCAGTATATTTATGTGGAGAGAAGTCTCCAGACTTGATCACACTCCCTGGAAATTTTTTCCTTGTGTGACTGCTCCCCAGCCTTTCAGGCTGGCATCCGTGGTCACCAGGACCCAGTCCTGAATGCCGAATCTGTGGCCCTTTAGTAGATGAGCACTCTGCAGCCACCACAGAAGAGACACCCTTGTCCTTGGAGACAGGGTTATCCGCTGATGCATCTGAAGATGCGATCCGGATCATTTTTCCAGCAGATCCCACTGAAAAGTTCTTGCGTGAAATCTACCGAATGGGATCGCTTTGTACGAAACCACCATTTTTCACAGGACCCTTGTGCAATGATGCACTGACACTTTTCCTGGTTTTAGGAGGTTCCTGACTAGCTCGGATAACTCCCTGGCTTTCTCCTCCGGGAGAAACACCTTTTTCTGGACTGTGTCCAGAATCATCCCTAGGAACAGCAGACGTGTCGTCGGAGACAGCTGCGATTTTGGAATATTTAGAATCCACCCGTGCTGTCGTAGAACTACTTGAGATAGTGCTACTCCGACCTCCAACTGTTCTCTGGACCTTGCCCTTATCAGGAGATCGTCCAAGTAAGGGATAATTTAAGACGCCTTTTCTTTGAAGAAGAATCATCATTTCGGCCATTACCTTGGTAAAGACCCGGGGTGCCGTGGACAATCCAAACGGCAGCGTCTGAAACTGATAGTGACAGTTTTGTACCACGAACCTGAGGTACCCTTGGTGAGAAGAAGAAGCAAACTGGGACATGGAGGTAAGCATCCTTGATGTCCAGGGACACCATATAGTCCCCTTCTTCCTGGTTCGCTATCACTGCTCTGAGTGACTCCATCTTGATTTGAACCTTTGTATGTAAGTGTTCAAATATTTCAGATTTAGAATAGGTCTCACCGAGCCGTCTGGCTTCAGTACCACAATATAGTGTGGAATAATACCCCTTTCCTTGTTGTAGGAGGGGTACTTTGATTATCACCTGCTGGGAATACAGCTTGTGAATTGTTTCCAATACTGCCTCCCTGTCGGAGGGAGACGTTGGTAAAGCAAACTTCAGGAACCTGCGAGGGGGAGACGTCTCGAATTTCCAATCTGTACCCCTGGGATACTACTTGTAGGATCCAGGGGTCCACTTGCGAGTGAGCCCACTGCGTGCTGAAACTCTTGAGACGACCCCCCACCGCACCTGTTTGTACGGCCCCAGCGTCATGCTGAGGACTTGGCAGAAGCGGTGGAAGGCTTCTGTTCCTGGGAATGGGCTGCCTGCTGCAGTCTTCTTCCCTTACCTCTATCCCTGGGCAGATATGACTGGCCTTTTGCCCGCTTGCCCTTATGGGGACGAAAGGACTGAGGCTGAAAAGACGATGTCTTTTTCTGCTGAGATTCCCCTTTATACGGCAATACTTCCATGTGCCGTTTGGAATCTGCATCACCTGACCACTGTCGTGTCCATAAACATCTTCTGGCAGATATGGACATCGCACTTACTCTTGATGCCAGAGTGCAAATATCCCTCTGTGCATCTCGCATATATAGAAATGCATCCTTTAAATGCTCTATAGTCAATAAAATACTGTCCCTGTCAAGGGTATCAATATTTCCAGTCAGGGAATCCGACCAAGCCACCCCAGCGCTGCCCATCCAGGCTGAGGCGATCGCTGGTCGCAGTATAACACCAGTATGTGTGTATATACTTTTTAGGATATTTTCCAGCCTCCTATCAGTTGGCTCCTTGAGGGCGGCCGTATCTGGAGACGGTAACGCCACTTGTTTTGATAAGCGTGTGAGCGCCTTATCCACCCTAAGGGGTGTTTCCCAACGCGCCATAACTTCTGGCGGGAAAGGGTATACCGCCAATAATTTTCTATCGGGGGAAACCCACGCATCATCACACACTTCATTTAATTTATCTGATTCAGGAAAAACCACATGTAGTTTTTTCACACTCCACATAATACCCTTTTTTGTGGTACTTGTAGTATCAGAAATATGTAACATCTCCTTCATTGCCCTTAACAAGTAACGTGTGGCCCTAAAGGAAAATACGTTTGTTTCTTCACCGTCGACACTGGAGTCAGTGTCCGTGTCTGTGTCGACCGACTGAGGTAAAAGGACGTTTTAACGTCCCTGACGGTGTTTGAGACGCCTGGACAGGTACTAATTGGTTTGCCGGCCGTCTCATGTCGTCAACCGACCTTGCAGCGTGTTGACATTATAATTCCTTAAATAAGCCATCCATTCCGGTGTCGACTCCCTAGAGAGTGACATCACCCTTACAGGCAATTGCTCCGCCTCCTCACCAACATCGTCCTCATACATGTCGACACACACGTACCGACACACAGCACACACACAGGGAATGCTCTGATAGAGGACAGGACCCCACTAGCCCTTTGGGGAGACAGAGGGAGAGTTTGCCAGCACACACCAAAAACGCTATAATTATACAGGGACAACCTTTATATAAGTGTTTTTCCCTTATAGCATTTTAATATATATAGTCATATCGCCAAATAAGTGCCCCCCCCTCTCTGTTTTAAGCCTTCCCACCAGCATTTCTGTGAGGGAAAATGGCGCTGTGTGCTGAGGAGAATAGGCCCCGCCCCCTTTTCGGCGGGCTTCTTCTCCCGTTTTTCTGAGACCTGGCAGGGGTTAAATACATCCATATAGCCCCCAGGGGCTATATGTGATGTATTTTTAGCCAGAATAAGGTACTATCATTGCTGCCCAGGGCGCCCCCCCCAGCGCCCTGCACCCTCAGTGACCGCTGCTATGAAGTGTGCTGACAACAATGGCGCACAGCTGCAGTGCTGTGCGCTACCTTATGAAGACTGAAAAGTCTTCTGCCGCCGGTTTCTGGACCTCTTCACTTTTCGGCATCTGCAAGGGGGTCGGCGGCGCGGCTCCGGGACGAACCCCAGGGTGAGACCTGTGTTCCGACTCCCTCTGGAGCTAATGGTGTCCAGTAGCCTAAGTAGCCAATCCATCCTGCACGCAGGTGAGTTCACTTCTCTCCCCTAAGTCCCTCGATGCAGTGAGCCTGTTGCCAGCAGGACTCACTGAAAATAAAAAAACCTAACAAAACTTTTACTCTAAGCAGCTCTTTAGGAGAGCCACCTAGATTGCACCCTTCTCGGCCGGGCACAAAAATCTAACTGAGGCTTGGAGGAGGGTCATAGGGGGAGGAGCCAGTGCACACCACCTGATCCTAAGGCTTTTACTTTTGTGCCCTGTCTCCTGCGGAGCCGCTATCCCCATGGTCCTGACGGAGTCCCCAGCATCCACTTAGGACGTCAGAGAAAATGTGCTTTTCCCTTTATAGCTGCTGTTAGTATAAAACTGCGCCAAATTAGTGCCCCCCCTCTCTTTTTTACCCTTTTCTGTAGTGCAGGACTGCAGGGGAGAGTCAGGGAGACGTCCTTCCAGCGGAGCTGTGATGGAAAATGGTGCCCGTGTGCTGAGGAGATAGGCTCCGCCCCCTTCTCGGCGGCCTTCTCTCCCGCTTTTTAGGTGAGTTCTGGCAGGGGTTAAAATACACCCATATAGCCCTGGGGGTTATATGTGGTGTATTTATGCCAGCCAAGGTGTTTTACATTGCTGCTCAGGGCGCCCCCCCCTAGCACCCTGCACCCTCAGTGACCGGAGTGTGAAGTGTGCCTGAGTAACAATGGCGCACAGCTGCAGTGCTGTGCGCTAACTTGTTGAAGACTGATGTCTTCTGCCGCCGATTTTTCCGGACCTTTTCTTGCTTCTGGCTCTGTAAGGGGGCCGGCGGCGCGGCTCCGGTACCGAGCTCCGAGGCTGGGCCTGTGTTCGGTCCCTCTGGAGCTAATGGTGTCCAGTAGCCTAAGAAGCCCAATCCACTCTGCACGCAGGTGAGTTCGCTTCTTCTCCCCTTAGTCCCTCGATGCAGTGAGCCTGTTGCCAGCAGGTCTCACTGAAAATAAAAAACCTAAAACTAAACTTTTCACTAAGAAGCTCAGGAGAGCCCCTAGTGTGCACCCTTCTCTGCCGGGCACAAAAATCTAACTGAGGCTTGGAGGAGGGTCATAGGGGGAGGAGCCAGTGCACACCAGGTAGTCCTAAAGCTTTTACTTTTGTGCCCAGTCTCCTGCGGAGCCGCTATTCCCCATGGTCCTTACGGAGTTCCCAGCATCCACTAGGACGTCGGAGAAAATAAGATTTTACTTACCGATAAATCTATTTCTCGTAGTCCGTAGTGGATGCTGGGACTCCGTAAGGACCATGGGGATTAGCGGCTCCGCAGGAGACAGGGCACAAAAATAAAAGCTTTAGGACTAGGTGGTGTGCACTGGCTCCTCCCCCTATGACCCTCCTCCAAGCCTCAGTTAGGATACAGTGCCCGGACGAGCGTACACAATAAGGAAGGATTTTGAATCCCGGGTAAGACTCATACCAGCCACACCAATCACACCGTACAACTTGTGATCTGAACCCAGTTAACAGTATGACAAACGTAGGAGCCTCTGAACAGACGGCTCACAACAATAACAACCCGATTTTTTTGTAACAATAACTATGTACAAGTATTGCAGACAATCCGCACTTGGGATGGGCGCCCAGCATCCACTACAGACTACGAGAAATAGATTTATCGGTAAGTAAAATCTTATTTTCTCTGACGTCCTAGTGGATGCTGGGACTCCGTCAGGACAATGGGGATTATACCAAAGCTCCCAAACGGGCGGGAGAGTGCGGATGACTCTGCAGCACCGAATGAGAGAACTCCAGGTCCTCTTTAGCCAGGGTATCAAATTTGTAGAATTTTACAAACGTGTTCTCCCCCGACCACGTAGCTGCTCGGCAGAGTTGTAATGCCGAGACCCCTCGGGCAGCCGCCCAAGATGAGCCCACCTTCCTTGTGGAATGGGCCTTGATAGATTTAGGCTGTGGCAGGCCTGCCACAGAATGTGCAAGTTGAATTGTGCTACAAATCCAACGAGCAATCGTCTGCTTAGAAGCAGGAGCACCCAGCTTGTTGGGTGCATACAGTATAAACAGCGAGTCAGATTTTCTGACTCCAGCCGTCCTTGAAATATATATTTTCAATGCCCTGACAACGTCCAGCAACTTGGAATCCTCAAAATCGCTAGTAGCCGCAGGCACCACAATAGGCTGGTTCAGGTGAAACGCTGAAACCACCTTAGGCAGAAACTGAGGACGCGTCCGCAGTTCTGCCCTGTCCGAATGGAAAATCAGATATGGGCTTTTATACGATAAAGCCGCCAATTCTGACACTCTCCTGGCTGAAGCCAGGGCCAGTAGCATGGTTACTTTCCATGTAAGATATTTCAAATCCACCGATTTGAGTGGCTCAAACCAATGGGATTTGAGAAAATCCAAAACTACATTAAGATCCCACGGAGCCACTGGGGGCACAACCGGGGGCTGTATATGTAGTACTCCTTTTACAAAAGTCTGGACTTCAGGAACTGAAGCCAATTCTTTCTGGAAGAAAATCGACAGGGCCGAAATTTGAACCTTAATGGACCCTAATTTGAGGCCCATAGACAATCCTGTTTGCAGGAAACGTAGGAATCGACCCAGTTGAAATTCCTCCGTCGGGGCCTTCCTGGCCTCACACCACGCAACATATTTTCTCCAAATGCGGTGATAATGTTGTGCAGTCACCTCCTTCCTGGCTTTTACCAGGGTAGGGATGACCTCTTCCGGAATGCCTTTTTCCCTTAGAATTCGGCGTTCAACCGCCATGCCGTCAAACGCAGCCGCGGTAAGTCTTGGAATAGACACGGTCCCTGCTGAAGCAGGTCCCGTCTTAGAGGTAGAGGCCACGGATCTTCCGTGAGCATCTCCTGAAGTTCCGGGTACCAAGTTCTTCTTGGCCAATCCGGAGCCACGAGTATCGTTCTTACTCCCCTTTGCCGTATAATTCTCAGTACTTTTGGTATGAGAGGCAGAGGAGGAAACACATACACTGACTGGAACACCCACGGTGTTACCAGAGCGTCCACAGCTATTGCCTGAGGGTCTCTTGACCTGGCGCAATACCTGTCCAGTTTTTTGTTGAGGCGGGACGCCATCATATCCACCTTTGGTTTTTCCCAACGGTTCACAATCATGTGGAAGACTTCTGGATGAAGTCCCCACTCTCCCGGGTGTAGATCGTGTCTGCTGAGGAAGTCCGCTTCCCAGTTGTCCACTCCCGGAATGAACACTGCTGACAGTGCTATCACATGATCTTCCGCCCAGCGAAGAATCCTTGCAGCTTCTGCCATTGCCCTCCTGCTTCTTGTGCCGCCCTGTCTGTTTACGTGGGCGACTGCCGTGATGTTGTCGGACTGGATCAACACCGGCTGACCCTGAAGCAGGGGTTTTGCCAGGCTTAGAGCATTGTAAATCGCTCTTAGCTCCAGTATATTTATGTGAAGAGACATCTCCAGGCTTGACCACACTCCCTGGAAGTTTCTTCCCTGTGTGACCGCTCCCCAGCCTCTCAGACTGGCATCCGTGGTCACCAGGACCCAGTCCTGTATGCCGAATCTGCGGCCCTCTAACAGATGAGCACTTTGCAACCACCACAGAAGAGACACCCTTGTCCGTGGAGACAAAGTTATCCGCTGATGCATCTGCAGATGCGATCCGGACCATTTGTCCAGCAGATCCCACTGAAAAGTTTGTGCGTGGAATCTGCCGAATGGAATCGCTTCGTAAGAAGCCACCATTTTTCCCAGGACTCTTGTGCATTGATGCACAGACACTTTTCCTGGTTTTAGGAGGTTCCTGACAAGTTCGGATAACTCCCTGGCTTTCTCCTCCGGAAGAAACACCTTTTTCTGAACCGTGTCCAGAATCATTCCCAGGAACAGCAGACGTGTCGTCGGGGTCAATTGAGATTTTGGAAAATTCAGAATCCACCCGTGCTGTTGCAGCACTATTTGGGTTAGTGCTACTACGTCCCCCAGCTGTTCTCTGGACCTTGCCCTTATCAGGAGATCGTCCAAGTAAGGGATAATTAATACGCCTTTTCTTCGCAGAAGAAACATCATTTCGGCCATTACCTTGGTAAAGACCCGAGGTGCCGTGGACAATCCAAACGGCAGCGTCTGAAACTGATAATGACAGTTTTGCACCACGAACCTGAGGTACCCTTGATGTGAAGGGCAAATTGGGACATGCAGGTAAGCATCCTTGATGTCCAGGGACACCATAAAGTCCCCTTCTTCCAGATTCGCTATCACTGCTCTGAGTGACTCCATCTTGAACTTGAATTTTTGTATGTACAGGTTCAAAGATTTCAGATTTAGAATAGGTCTTACCGAGCCGTCCGGCTTCGGTACCACAAATAGTGTGGAATAATACCCCTTTCCCTGTTGTAGGAGGGGTACCTTGACTATCACCTGCTGAGAATACAGCTTGTGAATGGCTTCCAATACCGTCGCCCTGTCTGAGGGAGACGTTGGAAGAGCAGACTTTAGGAACCGGCGAGGAGGAGACTTCTCGAATTCCAACCTGTAACCCTGAGATACTACCTGCAGGATCCAGGGGTCCACCTGTGAGTGAGCCCACTGTGCGCTGAAATTCTTGAGTCGACCCCCCACCGCCCCTGAGTCCGCTTGTAAAGCCCCAACGTCATGCTGAGGGCTTTGCAGAAGCCGGGGAGGGCTTCTGCTCCTGGGAGGGAGCTGCTTGGTGCACTCTCTTACCCTTTCCTTTGCCTCGGGGCAGATATGACTGTCCTTTTGCCCGCTTGTTCTTATAGGAACGAAAAGACTGCGGCTGAAAAGACGGTGTCTTTTTCTGTTGGGAGGGGACCTGAGGTAAAAAGGTGGATTTCCCGGCTGTTGCCGTGGCCACCAAATCCGATAGACCGACCCCAAATAATTCCTCCCCTTTATACGGCAATACTTCCATATGCCGTTTGGAATCCGCATCACCTGACCACTGTCGCGTCCATAAACTTCTTCTGGCAGATATGGACATCGCACTTACTCTCGATGCCAGAGTGCAAATATCCCTCTGAGCATCTCGCATATAAAGAAAAGCATCCTTTAATTGCTCTATAGTCAATAAAATACTGTCCCTATCCAGGGTATCAATATTTTCAGTCAGGGAATCCGACCAAACCACCCCAGCACTGCACATCCATGCAGAGGCGATGGCTGGTCGCAGTATAACACCAGTATGAGTGTATATACTTTTCAGGGTAGTTTCCAGCCTCCTATCAGCTGGATCCTTGAGGGCGGCCGTTTCAGGAGACGGTAACGCCACTTGTTTTGATAAGCGTGTGAGTGCCTTATCCACCCTAGGGGGTGTTTCCCAGCGCGCCCTAACCTCTGGCGGGAAAGGATATAATGCCAATAACTTCTTTGAAATTAGCAGTTTTCTATCGGGGTTAACCCACGCTTCATCACACACTTCATTCAATTCCTCTGATTCAGGAAAAACTACAGGTAGTTTTTTCAGACCCCACATAATACCCCTTTTTGTGGTACTTGCAGTATCAGAGATATGCAAAGCCTCCTTCATTGCCGTGATCATATAACGTGTGGCCCTACTGGAAAATACGTTTGTTTCTTCACCGTCGACACTAGATTCGGTGTCCGTGTCTGGGTCTGTGTCGACCGACTGAGGTAAAGGGCGTTTTACAGCCCCTGACGGTGTCTGAGACGCCTGGACAGGTACTAACTGGTTTGCCGGCCGTCTCATGTCGTCAACTGATTTTTGTAACGTGCTGACATTATCACGTAATTCCATAAACAAAGCCATCCATTCCGGTGTCGACTCCCTAGGGGGTGACATCACCATTACCGGCAATTGCTCCGCCTCCACACCAACATCGTCCTCATACATGTCGACACACACGTACCGACACACAGCAGACACACAGGGAATGCTCTTATCGAAGACAGGACCCCACTAGCCCTTTGGGGAGACAGAGGGAGAGTTTGCCAGCACACACCCAAGCGCTATAAATATATAGGAACAACCCTACAGAAGTGTTGTTTCCTTTATAGCAGCTTAATATATCAATATCGCCAAAAAAGTGCCCCCCCTCTCTGTTTTTTTACCCTGTTTCTGTAGTGCAGTGCAGGGGAGAGTCCTGGGAGCCTTCCTCGCAGCGGAGCTGTGCAGGAAAATGGCGCTGTGTGCTGAGGAGACAGGCCCCGCCCCCTATTTCGGCGGGCTCTTCTCCCGGTGTTTGTGAGACCTGGCAGGGGTTAAATACATCCATATAGCCCCAGGGGCTATATGTGATGTATTTTTAGCCAGAACAAGGTATTATCATTGCTGCCCAGGGCGCCCCCCCCCCAGCGCCCTGCACCCTCAGTGACCGCTGGTGTGAAGTGTGCTGACAACAATGGCGCACAGCTGCAGTGCTGTGCGCTACCTCATGAAGACTGAAAAGTCTTCTGCCGCCGGTTTCTGGACCTCTTCACTTTTCGGCATCTGCAAGGGGGTCGGCGGCGCGGCTCCGGGACCGGACTCCATGGCTGGGCCTGTGTTCGATCCCTCTGGAGCTAATGGTGTCCAGTAGCCTAAGAAGCCAATCCATCCTGCACGCAGGTGAGTTCACTTCTTCTCCCCTAAGTCCCTCGTTGCAGTGAGCCTGTTGCCAGCAGGACTCACTGAAAATAAAAAACCTAATAACTTTTTCTTAGCAGCTCTTTAGGAGAGCCACCTAGATTGCACCCTGTCGGACGGGCACAAAAACCTAACTAAGGCTTGGAGGAGGGTCATAGGGGGAGGAGCCAGTGCACACCACCTAGTCCTAAAGCTTTTATTTTTGTGCCCTGTCTCCTGCAGAGCCGCTAATCCCCATGGTCCTGACGGAGTCCCAGCATCCACTAGGACGTCAGAGAAATTGTCTTTTACCATAAGAGGTGTTTATATTGCTGCCCAGGGCGCCCCCCCCTGCGCCCTTACAGTGACCGGAGTGTGTGAGGTGTATGGGAGCAATGACGCACAGCTGCAGTGCTGTGCGTTACCTCCGTGAAGCTGAAGGCTTCTGCCGCCTGACGACTTCTGTCTTCTGTTCTTCTAGCTCTGTAAGGAGAACGGCGGCACGGCTCCGGGGGTGGACGCCCAGTAAGAACCTGCGTTCACCCCCTCTGGAGCTAATGGTGTCCAGTAGCCGAGGAAGCAGAGCCTATCTTAGACAAGAAGGTCTGCTCCTCTCTCCTCAGTCCCTCGATGCAGGGAGCCTGTTGCCAGCAGTGCTCCCTGTGAAAAAGTAGAAAAAGTAGAGAAAAAATCCAAACAAAAATGCTTTTAGGCAGAGAACTCAGGAGAGCTCTCTGCAGTGCACCCATCCTGCTCTGGGCACAGTGTAAAACTGAGGTCTGGAGGAGGGGCATAGAGGGAGGAGCCAGTGCACACCCAGAGTCCAAAGCTTTCTTAAAGTGCCCTATCTCCTGCGGAGCCAGTCTATTCCCCATGGTCCTTACGGAGTCCCAGCATCCTCAAGGACGTTCGAGAAATTAAAGCACCATATATCAGACACAAATTATATAATGTTTCATGAAGGAATACAATGACAACCACCCTGCAGCTGTATAGTCTTTTTTTATTAACACATTGATGCATATTCCTTCTATGTCCATCATTTTACAAGCTTCTTGCATGCAAGACCTTACACACCTTGCAATTAATGCCTTTACCATTATTTCCTTCCACTTTAATAATGGTTTTGTTTTCCCAATTTGGTGTGCTCCTTTAATTCCTTTGATTTTGAGCACAACAAAGTACAATATCTTGCGTTGTTTAAAACTTTCTTTGGGTAAAAATACACAACTAACACCGAGCACCAGTTTGTAGTAAAGGCTACTCTGCCCACAGCACTTGTAGATCAGAAACTCTCCTCACTGAAATGACTACTAAAAATACCACCTGCCATGTGAGCATTTCAAAAGATGTCTTGGTGACTCATGCAGCGAGATGTAATGGAGTCCGAGATCATCGGAGGTGCGAGATCCCAGTCAATCTCGGACACTTTTTTTAAAGTGGAAAACACAAGGCAAAACCATGCCTTGTAAGTGTTTGCCCCTTTAAAAAGCGTCCGAGATCAGCAGACACCCTGCACCTCTGGCGATCTCGGACTCCATACATCCCACCGCTGGTGTGTTTATCAAAACTTCTAGAACAAGGAAATAGCCCAAAAAGCCAATTGTGATCTGATACAGGTCTGCTTTTCATTGCTGCTTTCATTTAATTTTACTGTATATTTGACTGTAGACAACTGAATATTTAATAATGCTCCCAAAGCTGCAATTTAGGCTTAACTATAGGGTTTTTATAGACAGACCCTCTAACCAGGCCGTTGTATGGAAAATGTAGAATCACACCTATCAGCAGTCACATCCTTTAGTACGCCATTTAGCGACGGTGTTCTAAGTTCCATAACATGACTTGACGTGGGCTGTTTTCCAGCATTTTAGCTATGTGGAAATTATACTCTCTGATAACCCTTGCTGCTACAGGCATTTTTGAAGCTAGGTCGTTAACTTAAGAAACTCTAAATTTGTAGGGTATATCTAACCTGCTGTGTGTGTGCTGGCAGATACCATGGCTGATCCACCGCCAGGTGTAGAGCTTGTTTGAACAAGTCCCAAGACAGCCAAAAAGACTACTTTTACTTGCCAGTGCATCCATCAAGATGTATTTGCATCTGGAAAATCTCTACAAGTGCAGAAATCATTATAACATTGCAGCTGCATGCATGTATAACAGTCCTTCAGTATAGTTTTCTTTGCAGGTTGTGGACATATGTTGTGCTTTATTATAAAGCACTATGGGGCAGATGTATTAAGCCTGGAAAAGGGATAAAGCAGTGATAAGTGCAAGGTGATAAAGCACCAGCCTAACAGTTCCAATATGTAAATTCACAGTTAGGAGCTGATTGGCTGGTGCGTTATCACCTTCCACTTACCACTGTTTTATCATTTATGCAGGCTTAATACATCTACCCAATTGTGCCTACTTGAGTACACTATAGCAGTGGTTCCCAAACTGGGTGCCAAGGCACCCTGAGGTGCCGCAGGGAACTTGTTGAGGTGATATGAGTTGGTGATCCAAATTATAATTGTATATCCAAATTATAATTTATATGGTCAATATCATAAGCAAAACCAGTGCTGGTGGCTACTAATCATAAAACGTGTGGACAAACTAAAGATCAACCTTTTCCACCTCCACATAACTGAACCTAAAGATAACAAGAAACACAATTTACCAATTTTTTTCTGAATTTCTCAATAAGAAACTTTAGGCCTAGGGGTGATATGAAAAAAATGCTGTCAATCACCGCCGGCTGACCGCCTGTCCACACACAGCGATGCACCAATATAGCGGTATCTATATTGGTCATCGGCTGTGCTGCAGGGCTAACACGATAGGTCTGTGATTGACGGTGTTCACAGACCTATCATTCATACACACTGGCCCAAAAACCCATAATATGATATATATGATATATCGGCCGTTCAATATTGGCCAGTGTGTACGCACCTTTAGGCACTGTTGGAACCACCACTGTAGGCTCTTGTCCGATTACTTTTGTCAACCTAATTAGCTGGTGTTGATCCCTTCCTTATTACAGATTGTGGGAAACACCCTTGCAGAGGTCTCATGTGGAATCTGGCCCACAAATCTACTTCTGCACCTGCAGCCAATGAATCATAATACTCCGCCAGTGTTCTGCTGTTATCCAGGTTCTCATTAACAGCAGCACTTATTTAATTTTGGTTTCCTTTCTGGAGGAGGAACGGCATGTCCCACTGTTGTGCCTAGCCACTTCCATATGATATTCAATTTCTGCCCTAGAGTTAGATTACTTTTGCATTGTTCCCTATCCATGCATGCGCTTAACAAATGCATTACTCCTGCTGTAACTTAGTTTTTAATTCTGTATGAATGCTACTACTATAGATAATGGCACAGAAACAACTCTTATAGTTGACATAAATTCAAAGTTTTTTTTTGCAAATGTCCTTGGGGATGTTGATAAACCAAAATGGATGACATTTGAACTAAGTGCTGATTAGAATTTGCAAAGAACATTTCATACACTTTGCTTATTGATAAGTGAAGATATTACAAATCCATAGTCCCCAAACTGATTTTATGGATTTCATCTCAAATTTCATCAGAGAAAAAAATGGTGTGAACACCTTCACTGGCAGTTATTTTTTACTTCCAAACATATTCTTGAATAAAATTAGCTTTCCTGTTGTGCTTTTGGCAAAATGCAATTTACCCTTTGATCTTGAGGCATGCCTATATATTTCATAGCATAAGTTCCTTCCAATGCCATGGACGAATGGGATTCTATAGAGAAATCTTTTGACAGATGGTTCTGAAATACCCATTGACAATAACCCTTTTGTTCCCAGCACAACTCATCTGTTGCTGCAGTCCACATAATCAAAACGTTGTCTGCCCCCTACCATTGCATCAACTGGACAGCATACTTCTGTGCCATGACTTTAAGGTTCCCCAAAACACACAGCTCTTTTTGGTGAAAAAACTGCTAAGGTCCCTTTATGCTAATACCTCCTATTATTTTTCCCAGAGAATGGAAAATAAAAAGTGCTTTTACATTTATTAAGTGTTATAGTGGAACCGGTTGATCCCCAAATAATTTATATTGCAAAGGGATGCAATGATTCGCTTGCAGCCTCACAGGGTTTTGGTATATTTTTTTGGATGGCTGTAATGACAACTTTCATTATGTCGACAGTGACGACATGTCCACAGGATTAGAATGTCGACAAAGTTCCTGGTGGTCAGCAGTGACTTACCTCGTTAGCTCACCCTGCAGCAGTACCAGCAGAAATGTCTGTAACCATCTGCTCTCTGCAAAATGTAGACATGGCCCATGGTGACATTTCGACAATGTTGACAACATAGCACGGAGGTGGAGAATTCAATTCCCACTTGACCCTATCCCGTCCCGCCTCCTCCGCTACCTCTCTCCTTCGGCCTGTTCCCATCTTGCCCACCTTCTCAATCTCTCCCTCTCATCAGGCAGTGTCCCCTCTGCTTTCAAGCATGCACTCGTCTCCCCTATTCTTAAAAACCTACCCTTAATCCAATCACCCTCTCCAACTTCCGACCAATCTCTCTCTTCCCTTTTGCCTATAAACTCCTTGAGTGTATGGTCTACAATCATCTTACTGGCTTTCTTTCCTCCCTCTCATTGCTTGACCCTTTACAGTCTGGCTTCCGTTCTCTTCACTCCACTGAAACTGCCCTCACAAAAGTCTGCAATGACGTCCATGTTGTCAAATCTAAGGACCATTACTCTCTGCTCATTCTTCTTGACCTCTCTGCTGCTTTTGAAACTGTGATCCACCCTCTCCTTCTGCAAATCCTTCACTCCCTTGGTCTCCGTGATACTGCCCTCTCGTGGCTGTCCTCCTACCTCTGACCATTAATTCTCTGTCACCTCACATGACTCCACCTCCCCTAACTGTAAGTGCCTCCCAAGGTTGTTTTTGGTCTTCTCCTTTTCTCTCTCTATACATCCTCATTAGCTTTTTTAGACTTCCAATACCACCTCCATGCTGATGATACTCAAATCTACCTCATCTCCCTTGACCTCTGCCCTGCTCTTATCACTCATATCTCAAGCTGTGTCTCTACTATATCTTCTCGGATATCCCAGCACTTTCTTAAAAACTTAAGATCTCTAAGAATGAGCTATTCATCTTCCCACCCTCCCGCACAACATCACCTCCAACAATTTAATTGCCTCTCATGGCACTACTATGTCCTCTAGCCTAGGGGTGGGCAACATGCGGCCCGCGGGCCGCATCCGATCGTGCCTGGCCCGCTGTGCCCCACCAGAGTGCAATGACAAGCGGCCCGACAGGCCGCTTGTCATTGCACTGCTCTCAGACGCGGCGCCGCTGAGGAAATCCCGGTCACGTCATAGGGTCAGCTGACCGGGATTTCCTCTGTTACCATGCGCGCGCTGGCCGGCACGGGCACTGCAGTGAGCAGGAGCGGCAGCTGAGTGAGGAGAAGAAGCGGTGGCCAGCGAACGGGAGCAGGAGAGGCCACATCAGTAGCGACTCCAGGCGGCAGCAGCAGTGCGGATCATCGGACAGGGGGGGATCGTCTGCCACTGTGACAAACAGGTAAACCCCCTGTCCAGCCAGCCCCTGGATCAGCGCTTCAGCTGCCATATAGGTTTAGGGGTGGGGAGGCCGCGGAGTTAAAATCTGAAATATGGGTTTAGGGGAGGGGGGAAGGGACTGTGCCATAATATGTAAAAAAGTGGGACGCTGTCTGCCATAATGTGTAAAAAGGGGGATGATGTCTGCCGTAATGTGTAAAAAGGGGGACGATGTCTGCCGTAATGTGTAAAAAGGGGGACGACGTCTGCCGTAATGTGTAAAAAGGGGGACGATGTCGTAATGTGTAAAAAGGGGGACGATGTCTGCCGTAATGTGTAAAAAGGGGGACGATGTCTGCCGTAATGTGTAAAAAGGGGGACGATGTCTGCCGTAATGTGTAAAAAGGGGGACGATGTCTGCCGTAATGTGTAAAAAGGGGGACGATGTCTGCCGTAATGTGTAAAAACGGGGACGATGTCTGCCGTAATGTGTAAAAACGGGGACGATGTATGCCGTAATGTGTAAAAACGGGGGCGATGTATGCCGTAATGTGTAAAAAGGGGGACGATGTCTGCCGTAATGTGTAAAAAGGGGGACGATGTCTGCTGTAATGTGTAAAAAGGGGATGCTGTCTGCTGTAATGTGTAAAAAGGGGACGCTGTATTCCGTAATGTGTAAAAAGGGGACGCTGTATTCCGTAATGTGTAAAAAGGGGGACGCTATCTGCCGTAATGTGTAAAAAAAAAAGGGCACGCTGTCTGCCGTAATGTGTAAAAAGGGGACTCTTTTTGAGTATTTTGTGTGTGGCCCTCGAATATTCGCTGGAAGTGTTAAGCAGCCCCCCAGCTGAAATAATTGCCCACCCCTGCTCTAGCCCCTAAGTGAGCCGTCTTGGAGTAATCCTCGACTCATCCCTTCCTTCAAACCACACATTCAGCACCTCTCACAAACCTGCCATTTCTCACTCAGGATGCTACAAAGACCATTAACGACTGACTGGTCATTTCCAGACTGGACAACTGTGATCTCCTCCTAACTGACATCCCTGACAAATGACTCTCTCCACTGTAATCTATCCTCAATGCTACAGCCCAGCTCATCTTTCTCAAACGCACTATGTCCACCTCCCCTCTCCTGCAAGCCCTTCATTGGCTTACTTTCCTTTCAGAATCCAATACAAAACTTCTTACACTTACTTACAAAGTCCTTAGCCACTCCTCTCCCGTTTACATCTCACCATATCTTCCTCTACACTCCCACCCGTCCTCTTTGGTCCGCTGATACACACCACCTCTACTGTCAACTGATTACTTCCAACCACTCCTACCTTCAAGATTTCTCACGTGCTGCTCCATTTCTCTGGAATTTTCTACCTCTTACCCTCACTGTTTTCCTCTCTACAAAAATTCAAACAGGCTCTGAAAACCCACTTCACCAACCCAGCCTAATCTCATCCTAACCTTCTGTTTCACGCTCACTGCCTACCGCATCTGTGTCACCCCTGTCTGGTTGCCCCTCCCTTGTAGAATATAAGCTCTCACGAGCAAGGTACTAAGTCAGTCCATTGCTTATTTAAACTACTACCTAGATATTTGTCAGTGGCGTCTGCTGCTATAGATATGTTTATTGACCATGTACTTGTCTTATATTGTCTTCAACTGTAAGTCACTATGTTCCTGTTTTGATTATTTTGTTTAAGTACTCTGTAATTGGGTGGTGCAAAACTTTGGGGCACTATAATAAAATATATAAAAGGGATAATTCCTTCCAAGGCCTTAATGTGTGAAAAGGGTGTTAAGTTCTCCATGTTTGCATGGGATTTCTTCAGGAGCTCCAATTTCCTTCCACAAACCAAAGACACTGGGAAATTAATTGGCCTCTGACCAAAATGAACCCCAGTATGTATGTTTGGTAGGGAATATAGATTGGTAGCTCCACTAGGGCAACGACTAATGACTAATAACTTTGAAAAGTCATGTTAAATTGAACCTTATTCTGTTCAATGGATCAGTGTGATTCATACAGTATATTGAGCTCTACTGATATTCCTTCTCTTTCAATTTATTTAAATATGATTCATTAGATTGCACTATTCTAAGACTGAATAATTCCTGCATATCATGCATTGATTTTTTTTTATTAATTGTAATATGAATTGAGTTTTAGGGAAAGCTCATAGGTTCTCTCTCTATCCAAAGGGAAACTTCACAAGTTGTTTAATGACTAGTTCTCTTCTCCAATTAAATACTATAAAATTACCCAACTTCGCTAGCGACTGACATCATAAAGCCTTCCCAGGCAAATAAGGTAATCAATACATTTCAAAATACTGTAGTACAGAGGAATAACCACTACACAGAATACCAGTTTGCAGACTACACAAGACTTTCTTGCCACTTGCATTCCACTGAAGGACCCACTCCTGTCTCATGCATCTAGACTGAATTGTTTCTACATTAAGTTGGTGAGGTGGCCAATCACTAAGAACCTAACTGCATTATACTGAAGCCGTTAGAATCTCGCAAGAATATTTTTATATTCCACCGATGTTACTGCCTGTTGATATTTTTCTAATTGCAATTAATTGTTAAAGTTGTTCTACTTTTGAATAGTTTGAGGTTTTAAATTTAAAGTATACATATTTTTTAGTCTTATTTCACGACCATAGAAATAAAATAAATTTTACAGTATATAAATTATTTTGTGAATCAAAAGGTTCCTTATAAACATCCTATATAATAAAATACTTCATCACACCGCGTGAAAACTATAACTTGCTAGAGTCAGAGACTTTATTTTTCAGGGCTACTCTGTGGAGTTAACTACGGCCCGTAGTAAATCCTTCTCCCCAGTCTGCTCTCAACTTATTGTTGAGGGCTGCAAGTTTGGTTTGTTATACCTGGCTAGGCTACACATTTACAATGGGAACTCCTATAAGGACTTTGGCTGACACCACTGCATTCCTCTCGGAACTCTACAATGCTATGTCTTTGGACATCAGTGACCCACCTCCTATTGGGATCAGTACTAAATGCTGCCGGCCGGAATCCCGGCGGTCGAAATACAGATGCCGGAATCCCAACCACACAATCCCGACAGGGGTGGCGAGCGGAACGCAGCCCTTTGCGGGCACGGTACCTCGCTACGCTCGGCACACTATTATATTCTCCCTCTATGGGTGTCGTGGACACCCACGGAGGGAGAATATGTCGGGATTCCGGCGTCGGTATTTCGACCGCCGGGATTCCGGCCGGCGGCATCTTGACCGCATCCCCTCCTATTGACAGACAATCCATATCCATTGAGATACGCTTTTTCTAGTTTACTATAATGCCTACCGGCATTATTTGAGATTCAGTTCTCCTTGTTCCTGGTTTTCATACTTGTTAACTCTCCTGTCCTTCAACTGCATCTGATGTTTCCTATTTTGATGGACTATGCTACATATCTAGTGTATGTCTGGAATATCACTTTTCGTTTCCATTGAATAAAGCTAGTTATTCATGGTACTCGCCTATCTCTTGGATGTGATATATCTGGGGCATACTGTACGAGAGGAGATCAATTGTAAGCCCTGGCATAATGTAATGGGCTTCAGAGATAATGTATGTTGTCCAAGCTTTACATGTATCCTGGAAGTTTTGCATCATTACTGCTTTGAAATTGTTATTCATGTTATGTATGGCATTGTGAGATTATGTTTTCCATGTCTCTCACTGTCTTGTTGTCTCTTTACCCCCTCCCTTCTGTGTTTGGATCATTTCTGCCAGTGTACGGCTTTTATGCTATCCACTAAGTGATGCCTATTATAAAAAAAAGTTGGATCCTGGAACATGAGTGGAATTAAATCCCTGGTGAAAGGGAGAAAAAATTTCCCCCCTCAACATGCAAAATATAAACTTGCCCTTCATATAGAAAATGCATAAAAGTTCCGGCGGAGATCACAAAACCTAAAATGCTGAGCTAGTGCGTTGTAGTTTCCTCCTCATATAATTCTAAAGCCCATGGTGTCGCCATTTTGGTGAAACTTCACATACCGGCACAAATTAAAAACACTTATATTGATCTTGGTGGATGTATTTTGGTAGTTACACTCATTAAAGTTCTCAAATATACTTTGTGTAAGGTCTATGCCTCAAATGTATACTGTAACTTTTTTTTATTTTTTTAAACCACTTACTACTTATCTCCTCATTTTATGTTAAGATTTTAATTTAGTGCCCTCAGGGCTTCTAGATAAATCCGTTTGATCTTCCCAACACCCCTCTCTCTGCAAATTAGGTGTCCCCCCTTTTAGCAGAGAAGTTCAAAGTGGTAAATATCTGGAGAGCATTGCACTCAACCAATAGGGAATAAACGTGCCTATCTGCTGCTCACAAAACACTTTCCCAAATTGACTATTTCTTGATAATCACATATCCTATTTTCTAACATTACGGATTCACCAACTATGGCAATATTATCAGATCATGCTTTAGTCTCTGCAATTCTTCATATCCCTGATGACCTAGGTTCCTTTAAGCAAGGAAATTTCCCTCACACCACTCTTACTCCCTCAAATTTAGAAATCATGGTAGGAATATAAAAAGCAACAAGCTTCCCCATTTGGAATTTGACCAAGTCTTATTTTGGCAAGCAGGAAAAATAAGAATTTACTCACCGGTAATTCTATTTCTCGTAGTCCGTAGTGGATGCTGGGAACTCCGAAAGGACCATGGGGAATAGCGGGCTCCGAAGGAGGCTGGGCACTCTAGAAAGATTTAGGACTACCTGGTGTGCACTGGCTCCTCCCACTATGACCCTCCTCCAAGCCTCAGTTAGGACACTGTGCCCGGACGAGCGTACACAATAAGGAAGGATTTTGAATCCCGGGTAAGACTCATACCAGCCACACCAATCACACCGTACAACTCGTGATATGAATCCCAGTTAACAGTATGAAACAACTGAGCCTCTCAACAGATGGCTCAACAATAACCCGATTTAGTTAACAATAACTATGTACAAGTATTGCAGATAAACCGCACTTGGGATGGGCGCCCAGCATCCACTACGGACTACGAGAAATAGAATTACCGGTGAGTAAATTCTTATTTTCTCTAACGTCCTAGTGGATGCTGGGAACTCCGAAAGGACCATGGGGATTATACCAAAGCTCCCAAACGGGCGGGAGAGTGCGGATGACTCTGCAGCACCGAATGAGAGAACTCCAGGTCCTCCTCAGCCAGGGTATCAAATTTGTAGAATTTTGCAAACGTGTTTGCCCCTGACCAAGTAGCTGCTCGGCAAAGTTGTAAAGCCGAGACCCCTCGGGCAGCCGCCCAAGATGAGCCCACCTTCCTAGTGGAATGGGCATTTACAGATTTTGGCTGTGGCAGGCCTGCCACAGAATGAGCAAGCTGAATTGTACTACAAATCCAGCGAGCAATAGTCTGCTTAGAAGCAGGAGCACCCAGCTTGTTGGGTGCATACAGGATAAACAGTGAGTCAGATTTTCTGACTCCAGCCATCCTGGAAACATATTTTCAGGGCCCTGACAACGTCTAGCAACTTGGAATCCTCCAAGTCCCTAGTAGCCGCAGGCACCACAATAGGCTGGTTCAGGTGAAACGCTGACACCACCTTTGGGAGAAATTGGGGACGAGTCCTCAATTCTGCCCTATCCATATGGAAAATCAGATAAGGGCTTTTACATGATAAAGCCGCCAATTCTGACACACGCCTGGCTGAAACCAAAGCCAATAACATGACCACTTTCCACGTGAGATATTTCAGATCCACGGTTTTTAGTGGCTCAAACCAATGTGATTTTAAGAAACTCAACATCACGTTGAGATCCCAAGGTGCCACAGGAGGCACAAATGGGGGCTGAATATGCAGCACTCCTTTCACAAATGTCTGAACTTCAGGTACTGAAGCTAGTTCTTTTTGAAAGAAAATCGACAGAGCCGAGATCTGTACTTTAATGGAGCCTAGTTTTAGGCCCATATTAACTCCTGCTTGCAGGAAATGCAGAAATCGACCTAGTTGAAATTCCTCTGTTGGGGCCTTTTCGGCCTCACAGCATGCAACATACTTCCGCCATATGCGGTGATAATGATTTGCTGTAACCTCTTTTCTAGCTTTAATAAGCGTAGGAATGACTTCCTCCGGAACGCCCTTTTCCTTCAGGATCCGGCGTTCAACCGCCATGCCGTCAAACGCAGCCGCGGTAAGTCTTGGAACAGACAGGGCCCCTGCTGTAGCAGGTCTTGTCTGAGCGGCAGAGACCACGGGTCCTCCGAGATCATCTCTTGAAGTTCCGGGTACCACGCTCTGCTTGGCCAATCCGGAACCACGAGAATTGTGTTTACACCTCGCTTTCTTATTATTCTCAATACCTTTGGTATGAGAGGTAGAGGAGGGAACACATAAACTGACCGGTACACCCACGGTGTCACTAGAGCGTCCACAGCTATCGCCTGAGGGTCTCTTGACCTGGCGCAATACCTCTCTAGTTTTTTGCTTAGGCGGGACGCCATCATGTCCACCTGTGGACGACCCCACTGATTTACAATCATTTGGAAGACTTCTGGATGAAGTCCCCACTCTCCCGGGTGGAGGTCGTGCCTGCTGAGAAAGTCTGCTTCCCAGTTGTCCACTCCCGGGATGAACACTGCTGACAGTGCTAGTACATGATTTTCCGCCCATCGGAGAATCCTTGTGGCTTCTGCCATTGCCATCCTGCTTCTTGTGCCGCCCGGTCGATTCACATGGGCGACTGCCGTGATGTTGTCTGACTGGATCAGCACCGGCTGGTGTAGGAGCAGGGATTTTGCTTGACTTAGGGCATTGTAAATGGCCCTTAGTTCCAGAATATTTATGTGAAGGGAAGTCTCCTGACTTGACCATAGTCCTTGGCAGTTTCTTCCCTTTGTGACTGCCCCCCAGCCTCGTAGGCTGGCATCCGTGGTCACCAGGACGCAGTCCTGTATGCCGAATCTGCGGCCCTCCAAAAGATGAGCACTCTGCAGCCACCACAGAAGAGACACCCTGGTTCTTGGGGACAGGGTTATCAGGCGATGCATCTGAAGATGCGATCCGGACCACTTGTCCAACAGGTCCCACTGAAAAATCCTGGCATGGAACCTGCCGAATGGAATTGCTTCGTAAGAAGCTACCATCTTTCCCAGGACCCGCGTGCAGTGATGCACCGATACCTGTTTTGGTTTTAGGAGGTCTCTGACTAGAGAAGACAACTCCCTGGCTTTCTCCTCCGGGAGAAACACTTTTTTCTGGACTGTGTCCAGAATCATTCCCAGGAACATTAGACGTGTCGTCGGGACCAGCTGTGACTTTGGGATATTCAGAATCCAGCCGTGCTGGCGCAGCACTTCCTGAGATAGTGCTACTCCCACTAACAACTGTTCCTTGGATCGTGCCTTTATTAGATCGTCCAAGTATGGGATAATTAAAACTCCCTTTTTTCGAAGGAGTATCATCATTTCCGCCATAACCTTGGTAAATACCCTCGGTGCCGTGGAGAGTCCAAACGGCAGCGTCTGGAATTGGTAATGGAAATCCTGTACCACAAATCAGAGGTACTCCTGGTGAGGATGGTAAATGGGGACATGCAGGTAAGCATCCTTGATGTCCAGGGATACCATGTAATCCCCCTCCTCCTGGCTTGCAATAACCGCCCTGAGCGATTCCATCTTGAACTTGAATTTTTTTATGTATATGTTCAAGGATTTCAAATTTAAAATGTGTCTCACCGAACCGTCCGGTTTTGGCACCACAAATAGTGTGGAATAGTAACCCCGGCCTTGTTGAAGTAGGGGTACCTTGATTATCACCTGCTGGGAATACAGCTTGTGAATCGCTGCTAGCACCGCCTCCCTGTCTGAGGGAGCAATCGGCAAGGCAGATTTTAGGAATCGGTGGGGTGGAGCCGCCTCGAATTCTAGCTTGTACCCCTGAGATACTATTTGAAGGATCCAGGGATCCACCTGTGAGCGAGCCCACTGATCGCTGAAATTCATGAGGCGGGCCCCCACCGTACCTGGCTCCGCCTGTGGAGCCCCACCGTCATGCGGCGGACTTGGAAGAGGAAGCAGGGGAGGACTTTTGCTCCTGGGAACCTGCTGTTTGTTGCAGCCTTTTTCCCCTACCTCTGCCTCTAGAGAGAAAAGACCATCCTTTTCCCCGCTTGTTTTTCTGGGTCCGAAAGGACTGAACCTGATAAAATGGCGCCTTCTTAGGCTGTGAGGGGACATGGGGTAAAAATGCTGACTTCCCAGACGTTGCTGTGGAAACTAGGTCGGAGAGACCATCCCCAAATAATTCCTCCCCCTTATAAGGCAAAACTTCCATGTGCCTTTTGGAATCTGCATCTCCAGTCCACTGGCGAGTCCATAAGCATCTCCTAGCAGAGATGGACAATGCACTTATTTTAGATGCCAGCCGGCAGACTTCCCTCTGTGCATCTCTCATATATAAGACTGAGTCTTTGATATGGTCAATTGTTAGCAGAATCGTGTCTCTGTCTAGTGTGTCAATATTTTCTGACAGTTTATCCGACCACGCAGCGGCAGCACTGCACATCCATGCTGACGCAATAGCTGGTCTAAGTATAATGCCTGAGTGTGTATATACAGACTTCAGGATCGCCTCCTGCTTTCTATCAGCAGGTTCCTTAAGGGCGGCCGTATCCTGAGACGGGAGTGCCACCTTTTTAGACAAACGTGTGAGCGCTTTATCCACTCTAGGAGGTGTTTCCCAACGTAACCTATCCTCTGGCGGGAAAGGGAACGCCATTAGTACCTTCTTAGGAATTACCAATTTCTTATCAGGGGAAGCCCACGCTTCTTCACACACTTCATTTAATTCATCTGACGGGGGAAAAACTACAGGTAGTTTTTTCTCCCCAAACATAATACCCTTTTTTGTGGTACCTGGATGTAAATCAGAGATATTTAACACCTCTTTCATTGCCTCAATCATGCAGTGAATGACCTTAATGGGCATTAAATTTGACTCGTCGTCGACACTGGTGTCAGTATCCGTGTCGACATCTACTTGTGCCATCTGAGATAGCGGGCGTTTCAGAGCCCCTGAAGACTTTTGAGACACCTGGACAGGCACGAGCTGAGAACTCGGCTGTCCCGCAGTCGGCATGTCGTCAAATATCTTATGTAATGAGTCTATACGTGCACTCATTTCCTTCCATAAGCACATCCACTCAGGTGTCTGCCCCCCAGGGGGTGACATACCTTCTAAAGGCATCTGCTCCGCCTCCACCTCATTATCCTCATCAAACATGTCGACACAGCCGTACCGACACTCCACACACACAGGGAATGCTCAATATAGAGGACAGGACCCACAAAAGCCCTTTGGGGGGACAGAGAGAGTATGCCAGCACACACCAGAGCGCTATATAAGGCAGGGACTAACTGAGTTATGTCCCTTATAGCTGCTTTCTAATATAAACTATATACTGCGCCAAATTAAATGCCCCCCCTCTCTCTTTTTTACCCTTTTCTGTAGAGTAGTCTGCAGGGGAGAGCAAGGGAGCTTCCTTCCAGCGGAACAGTGAGGGAAAAATGGCGCCCAGTGTACTGAGGGAGATAGCTCCGCCCCTTTTCCGTGGCCTATTCTCCCGCTTTTTTAAGGAATCTGGCAGGGGTATTTACCTCATATATAGCCCCTGGGGCTATATATTGAGGTATTTTTGCCAGCCAAGGTGTTTTTATTGCTGCCTCAGGGCGCCCCCCCCCCGCCCCCCCCGCCCACAGGAGGGTCATAGTGGGAGGAGCCAGTGCACACCAGGTAGTCCTAAATCTTTCTAGAGTGCCCAGCCTCCTTCGGAGCCCGCTATTCCCCATGGTCCTTTCGGAGTTCCCAGCATCCACTAGGACGTTAGAGAAATTGGAATTTGATACCTACCGGTAATTCCTTTTCTCCTAGTCCGTAGAATACTGGTGTCTTGTACTTTAGTACCATGGGTATAGATTGGGTCCACAGGAGCCTGGCACTTTAAAAAACTTTTAGTGTGTGCTGGCTCCACCCCTCTATGCCCCTTCTACCAGACTCAGTCCAGGAAAACTGTGCCCAAGGAGGTGGACATACCAATAAGAGAAGAAAAATACAACTGTGGTGCGGCAACAAGCCAACACAATCATGAATGTAAGGAGGCCACTAACCCGCACAGAGGGTAGCAACACCAACCTAACCCGGATAGCATGGCTATCCAAACAACATAACGGGACCACAAGGTCAGTCAAACCAAATACTTACAAAGGTAAGCAGGAACAAAGCACCAAGGCAGGCGCCCAGTATCCACTACGGACTAGGAGAAAAGGAATTACTGGCAGGTATCAAATTCCTATTTTCTTTCAAGTCCTAGTGGATACTGGAGTCTTGTACTTTGGGACTTCCCCATGGTATTAAACGGGTGGGAGAGTGCCGAGACCCCTGTAAAACTGCCTGACCAAACTGAAGGTCATCCTTGGTCAAGGTATTGAACCGATAGGTAACAAATGTATTCGAACCAGACCAAGTCGTAGCTCGACACAACTGTAGGGCCGATACACCCTGGGCAGCCAACCAGGAAGAGCACACCAACCACGTCGAGTGGGCCTGAACAGACGTCGGCAAAGGCAGAGCCGCGGAAACATATGCCTGTTGAATGGTCAACCGGAGCCAACGAGCAATAGATTGCTTAGAAGCTCGCCGACCAATCATAAAGGACAAACAGCGAGTCAGATTTCCGAAGACGGGCCGTCCTTTTGACATAAATCTTCAGAGCCCTGACCACATCCAAGTATTCAGGACCAACGGAAGCATCAGACAACACCCTAACCACAATAGGCTGAATCACATGAAAAGCTGACACCACTTGCGGCAAAACTGAGGACAGGTCCTAAGTTCCGACCTGTCTGCATGAAAAATCAAATAAGGGCTCTTACAGGATAATTCAGAGACACGTCTAGGACGACGCCAAAGCCAATAACATCACCGTCATCCAGGTGAGAAATTTTAACTCGACTATGTAAGGGTTCAAACCAATCCAATTGGAGAAAGGACAGAACCACATTGAGGTCCAACGGCGTTGTGGGAGGTACAAAGGGTGGTTGTAAATGCAGAACACCCTTCAGGAAATGCTGTAATTCCAGCAATCATGGCAAGTTGTTTCTGGAAGAAAATAGAGAGCGTCGAAATCTGGACTTAACAAAAAAGTGTTCGTAACAGACCAAGTAGCAGCTCGGTACAACTGTAGGGCCGAGATACCCCGGGCAGCCGCCCAGGAAGGGTCCACAGATCTCGTTGAGTGGGCCTGAAAAGTCGTCGGAAAAGGAGGAGTCGCCGAAGTATAAGCTTATTGAATGGTCAACCTGAGCCAACGAGCAATTGATTGCTTAGAAGCCGGACGACCAATCTTGGTGGCATCATAAAGGACAAACAGCTAATCAGATTTCTGATGATGAGCAGTCCGTTTGACATAAATCTTCAGAGCCCTCACCACATCCAGGGACTTTGGACCAACGGCTGTGTTAGACAACACCGGAACCACAATGGGTTGATTCACAAGAAAAGCTGACACAACTTTTGGCAAAAACTGAGGTTGGGTCCTGAGTTCCGCCCTGTCTTCATGAAAAATCAAATAAAAGGCTAGTACAGGACAAGGCCCCCATGACAGAGACACGTCTGGATGCCGCCAATGGTAACATCACCGTCTTCCAGGTGAGAAATGTAAACTCAACCCTATGTAAGGGTTCAAACCAGTCTGATTGAAGCAAGGACAGAACCACATTGAGATCCCACGGAGCCGTGGGAGGTACGAAGGGCGGTTACATATGAAGAACTCCTTTAAAGGAAAGTCTGTACTTCCAGCAACATGACAAGTTGTTTCTGGAAGAAAATAGTGAGCGCTGAAATCTGGACCTTGATGGAGCCTAAACGTAGGCCCATATCCACTCCTACTGGCAGGAAAAGTAGAAAACGACCAATTCTAAATTCCACTGGAGAAACCTTCCTACTTTCACACCAGGCAACAACTTTTTCCAGATACAATGATCATGTTTCGACGCAACCATCTATCTGGCCTGGGCAATGGTGGAAATAACCATGGAGGGAAGACCTTTTCTTCCTAGAATCTCACTCAATTTCCAAGCCGTCAAACGTAGCGGTATTGGATTGCCTCATAAGCAGCCACCATCTTGCCCAGTAATTTGATGCAAAGATGTATAGACACCCTGCGAGGACTGAGTACTGAGCGGACCACAGCCTGGATAGTCAATACCTTGTCCATCGGGAGAAACACGTTTTTAAGATACCGTATCCAGTATCATTCCAAGGAACTGAAGACATTGGGTCAGTTCCAGGTGAGATTTATGAAAATTTAGAATCCACCCATTATCTGTGAGTAGTCAGATCGATGCTGCGCATTAGACACTCGCTGGACACAGCCTTTATTAGGAGATTGTCCAAATAGGGAACTATGTTCACACCCATCATGCGCAGCTACAGCATCATCTCCGCCATGACCTTGGTGAATACCCTTGGAGCTGTGGATAATCCGAAGGGTGAGGCCTGAAAATAAGAATTTACTTACCGATAATTCTATTTCTCGTAGTCCGTAGTGGATGCTGGGGACTCCGTCAGGACCATGGGGTTTAGCGGCTCCGCAGGAGACAGGGCACAATAATAAAAGCTTTAGGATCAGGTGGTGTGCACTGGCTCCTCCCCCTATGACCCTCCTCCAAGCCTCAGTTAGGATACTGTGCCCGGACGAGCGTGCATAATAAGGAAGGATATTGAATCCCGGGTAAGACTCATACCAGCCACACCAATCACACCGTACAACCTGTGATCTGAACCCAGTTAACAGTATGATAACAACGAAGGAGCCTCTGAAAAGATGGCTCACAACAAGAATAACCCGATTTTTGTAACAATAACTATGTACAAGTATTGCAGACAATCCGCACTTGGGATGGGCGCCCAGCATCCACTACGGACTACGAGAAATAGAATTATCGGTAAGTAAATTCTTATTTTCTCTAACGTCCTAAGTGGATGCTGGGGACTCCGTCAGGACCATGGGGATTATACCAAAGCTCCCAAACGGGCGGGAGAGTGCGGATGACTCTGCAGCACCGAATGAGAGAACTCCAGGTCCTCCTCAGTCAGGGTGTGCCCCTGACCAAGTAGCAGCTCGGCAAAGTTGTAAAGCCGAGACCCCTCGGGCAGCCGCCCAAGATGAGCCCACTTCCTTGTGGAATGGGCTTTTACTGATTTTGGCTGTGGCAAGCCTGCCACAGAATGTGCAAGCTGAATTGTACTACAAATCCAGCGAGCAATCGTCTGCTTAGAAGCAGGAACACCCATCTTGTTGGGTGCATACAGGCTAAACAGCGAGTCAGATTTTCTGACTCCAGTCGTCCTGGAAACATATTTTCAGGGCCCTGACAACGTCAAGTAACTTGGAGTCCTCCAAGTCCCTAGTAGCCGCAGGTACCACAATAGGTTGGTTCATGTGAAAAACAGAAAACACCTTAAGGAGAAATTGAGGACGAGTCCTTAATTCTGCCCTGTCAGAATGAAAAATTAAGTAAGGGCTTTTATATGATAAAGCCGCCCATTCTGACACACGCCTGGCTGAAGCCAGGGCTAATAGAATCTTCACCTTCCATGTGAAATATTTTAATTCCACAGTGGTGAGTGGATCAAACCAATGTGACTTTAGGAAACTCAAAACAACATTGACATCCCAAGGTGCCACTGGGGGCACAAAAGGAGGCTGTATATGCAGTACCCCTTTTACAAACGTCTGAACTTCAGGCACTGAAGCCAGATCTTTCTGGAAGAAATTCGACAGGGTCGAAATTTGAACCTTAATGGACCCTAATTTTAGGCCCATAGACAGTCCTGTTTTCAGGAAATGTAGGAACGACCCAGTTGGAATTCCTCTGTAGGGACCTTCTTGGCCTCACACCACGCAACATATTTTCGCCAAATGCGGTGTAAATGTTTTGCGGTTACATCCTTCCTGGCTTCGACCAGGGTAGGGATGACTTCATCTGGAATGCCCTTTCAGGATCCAACGTTCAACTGCCATGCCGTCAAACGCAGCCGCGGTAAGTTTTGGAACAGACAAGGCCCCTGCTGGAGCAGGTCCTTTCTTAAAGGTAGAGGCCACGGTTCTTCCGTGAGCATCTCTTGAAGTTCCGGGTACCCAGTCCTTCTTGACCCATCCGGAACCACGAGTATCGTTCTTACTCATCTCCTTCTTATGATTCTCAGTACTTTTGGTATGAGATGCATAGGAGGGAACACATACCCTGACTGGTACACCCACAGTGTTACCAGAGCGTCCAACACTATTGCCTGAGGGTCCCTTGACCAGGCGCAATATTTGTCTAGTTTTTTGTTCAGGCGGGACGCCAACCTGTCCACCTTTGGTTTTTCCCAACGGTTTACAATCATGTGGAAGACTTCCCGCTGAAGTCCCCACTCTCCCGGGTGGAGGTTATGCCTGCTGAGGAAGTCTGCTTCCCAGTTTTCCACTCCCGGAATTAACACTGCTGAGAGTGTTATCACATGATTTTTCGCCCAGCGAAGAATCCTTGCAGTTTCTGCCATTTCCCTCCTGCTTCATGTGCCGCCCTGTCTGTTTACGTGGGCGACTGCCGTGATGTTGTCCCACTGGATCAATACCGGCTGACATTGAAGCAGAGGTCTTGCTAAGCTTAGAGCCTTGTAAATTGTCCTTAGCTCCAGTATATTTATGTGGAGAGAAGTCTCCAGACTTGATCACACTCCCTGGAAATTTTTTCCTTGTGTGACTGCTCCCCAGCCACTCAGGCTGGCATCCGTGGTCACCAGGACCCAGTCCTGAATGTCGAATCTGCGGCCCTTTCATAGATGAGCACTCTGCAGCCACCGCAGAAGAAAACACCATTGTCCTTGGAGACAGGGTTATCCGCTGATGCATCTGAAGATGCGATCCGGACCATTTTCCCAGCAGATTCCACCGAAAAGTTCTTGCGTGAAATCTACCGAATGGGATCGCTTTGTACGAAACCACCATTTTTCACAGGACCCTTGTGCAATGATGCACTGATACTTTTCCTGGTTTTAGGAGGTTCCTGACTAGCTCGGATAACTCCCTGGCCTTCTTCTCCGGGAGAAAACATCCTTTTCTGGACTGTGTCCAGAATCATTCCTAGGAACATTAGACGTGTCGTCGGAAAAAGCTGCGATTTTGGAATATTTAGAATCCACTCGTGCTGTCGTAGAACTACTTGAGATAGTGCTACTCCGACCGCCAACTGTTCTCTGGACCTTGCCCTTATCAGGAAAGCGTCCATATTTCTTTTAGGAAGAATCATCATTTCGGCCATTACCATGGTAAAGACCCGGGGTGCCGTGGACAATCCAAACGGCAGCGTCTGAACTGATAGTGACAGTTCTGTACCACGAACCTGAGATACCCTTGGTGAGAAGGGCAAAATTTGGACATGTAGGTAAGCGTCCCTGATATCCAGTGACACCATATCGTCCTGGTTCGCTATCACTGCTCTGAGTGACTCCATCTTGATTTGAACCCTCGTATGTAATTGTTCAAATCTTTTAGATATCACCGAGCCGTTTGGCTTCAGTACCACAATATAGTGTGGAATAATACCCCTTCCCTTGTTGTAGGAGGGGTACTTTGATTATCACCTGCTGGGAATACAGCCTGTGAATTTTTTCCCAATACTGCCTCCCTGTCGGAGGGAGACGTTGGTAAAGCAGACTTCAGGAACTTGTGAGGGGAAGACGTCTCGAATTTCCAATGTACACCTGGGATACTACGTGTAGGATCCAGGAGTCCACTTGCGAGTGAGCCCACTGCGTGCTGAAACTCTTGAGATGACCCCCCACCGCACCTGAGTCCGCTTGTATGGCCCCAGCGTCATGCTGCGGACTTGGCAGAAGCTGTGGAGGACTTCTGTTCCTGGGAATGGGCTGCCTGCTGCAGTCTTCTTCCCTTTCCTCTAACCCTGGGCAGATATGACTGGCCTTTTGCCCGCCTGCCTTTATGGGTACGAAAGGACTGAGACTGAAAAGACTGTGTCCTTTTCTGCTGAGATGTGACTTGGGGTAACAAAAGTGGATTTTCCAGCTGTTGCCATGGCCACCAGGTCCGATGGACCGCCCCTTTATACGGCAATACTTCCATGTGCCGTCTGGAATCTGCATCACCTGACCACTGTCATGTCTATAAACATCGTCTGGCAGATATGGACATCACATCTACTCTTGATGCCAGAATGCGCATCTCGCAAATATAGAAATGCATCCTTAAAATGCTCTATAGTCAATAAAATATTGTTCCTGTCAAGGGTATCAATATTTTCAGTCAGGAAATCCGACCAAGCCCCCCCAGCGCTGCACATCCAGGCTGAGGCGATTGCTGGTCGTAGTATAACACCAGTATGTGTGTATATACTTTTTAGGATATTTTTCAGCTTCCTATCAGCTGGCTCTTTGAGGGCGGCCGTATCTGGAGACGGTAACGCCACTTGTTTTTATAAGCGTGTGAGCGCCTTATCCACTCTAAGGTGTGTTTCCCAACTCGCCCTCACTTCTGGCGGGAAAGGGTATACCTCCAATAATTTTCTATCGGAGGAAACCCACGTATCACACACTTTAATTTATCGGATTCAGGAAAAACTACAAGTAGATTATTCCCACCCTACATAATACCCTTATTTGTGGTACTTGTAGTATCAGAAATATGTAACACCTCCTTCATTGCCCTTAACATGTAACGTGTGGCCCTAAAGGAAAATACGTTTGTTTCTTCACCGTCGACACTGAAGTCAGTGTCCGTGTCTGTGTCTGTGTCGACCAACTGAGGTAAATGGGCGTTTTTACAAGCCCCTGACGGTGTCTGAGACGCCTGGACAGGTACTAATTTGTTTGCCGGCCGTCTCATGTCGTCAACCGACCTTGCATCGTGTTGACATTATCACGTAATTCCTAAATAAGCCATCCATTCCGGTGTCGACTCCCTAGAGAGTGACATCACCAATACAGGCAATTTGCTCCGCCTCCTCACCAACATCGTCCTCCTACATGTCGACACACACGTACCGACACAGCACACACACAGGGAATGCTCTAATAGAGGACAGGACCCCACTAGCCCTTTGGGGAGACAGAGGGAGAGTTTGCCAGCACACACCAAAAACGCTATAATTTATACAGGGACAACCCCTTATACAAGTGTTTTCCCTTATAGCATTTTCACATATGTAATCATATCGCCAAATAAGTGCCCCCCCTCTCTGTTTTAACCCTGTTTCTGTAGTGCAGTGCAGGGGAGAGCCTGGGAGCCTTCCTCACAGCAGAGCTGAGCAGGAAAATGGCGCCGTGTGCTGAGGAGAATAGGCCCCGCCCCCTAAAACGGCGGGCTCTTCTCCCGGAGTTTGTGAGATCTGGCAGGGGTTAAATACATCCATATAGCCTCAAGGGCTATATGTGATGTATTTTAGCCATAAAAAAGGTATAATACATTGCTGCCCAGGGCGCCCCCCCCAGCGCCCTGCACCCTCAGTGACCGCTGGTATGAAGTGTGCTGACAACAATGGCGCACAGCTGCAGTGCTGTGCGCTACCTTATGAAGACTGAAAGTCTTCTGCCGCCTGTTTCTGGACCACTGGACCTCTTCAACTTCGGCATCTGCAAGGGGGGTCGGCGGCACGGCTCCGGGACGAACCCCAGGGTGAGACCTGTGTTCCGACTCCCTCTGGAGCTAATGGTGTCCAGTAGCCTAAGAAGCAAATCCATCCTGCACGCAGGTGAGTTTACTTCTCTCCCCTAAGTCCCTCGTAGCAGTGAGCCTGTTGCCAGCAGGACTCACTGAAAATAAAAAACCTAACTTAAACTTTTATTCTAAGCAGCTCAGGAGAGCCACCTAGATTGCACCCTTCTCGGCCGGGCACAAAGATCTAACTGAGGCTTGGAGGAGGGTCATAGGGGGAGGAGCCAGTGCACACCACCTGATCCTAAAGCTTTTATTATTGTGCCCTGTCTCCTGCGGAGCCGCTAAACCCCATGGTCCTGACGGAGTCCCCAGCATCCACTTAGGACGTTAGAGAAACTGGAAATGGTCATCCAAGATGGCGAACCTGAGTTAAGCCTGATGAGGGGGACACATGGGAATGTGTAGGTAAGCATCCTTGACATCCAGAGACACCAGGAACTCCCCCCTCCTCCAGAGTGGATACCACCACCCTCAGAGAAAATAAGTGTACGCAATATCAGTACAGCGGCGCTACCGCTGGCGTGCTCCCCCCTGACTATGACCCCCTGGTACCAGTTTACACAGTCCGTAACAGCGTGGGTCCTGGAGGAGCAGCGTGCATGCAGCCTTGATGATCTGCAACAGCAAGAAATGGTGCCTTCCTGCCGCTGGTCCCGCTCCGGGAAGCCCCGTCCATTGCAATGGTGTGCAATCCCTCACAAGATTATACTGTCCACAAGTGCAAAACACAGCAGAAATGTCTTCAACAGTCCACACAAAGCCTTAGATGACAGTGAGCACTGCGGGGTTAATAGCACTGAGCCAGATTCGTACGCGGCAGCCACCGCAGCTCCAGGCCAGTGACCGCTGCGTGACATGCCGCCAAACTGCATCGGGGACCTGATAACCAGGGCCCCAGTGTAACATTCACTGCACCTGGTCTTCAGCATCTGTTACAGGGTGGTGGCTAGCTCCTGGCACATACGGGTGATGAATGATCAGCACCTCAGGAGCTCAGTGTCCTGTCAGCTGGGATTACAAACCATTAACCCTCATGAGGTTGGTTTGGTCCCCCCGCTAAGTCCCACGAAGCAGGTAGTCTACTACCTGAAAATAAAAACTAAATTTAAATTTAAAGAAAAAAATCTCTGGAGCTCCAGAGAAGTGCACCCGGCTCCTTTGGCACATTTTTCTACACAGAGTCTGGAAGGAGGGGCATAGAGGGGAGGAGCCAGCACACACATACACACACTAAAAATTTTAAAGTGCCAGGCTCCAGTGGACCTGATCTATACCCATGGTACTAAAGTACAAGACCCCAGTATCCACTAGGACGTAAGAGAAAATACGTCCTAAGGGGAAAGAGAATATCCTTTGTCACAGCTAATAAGAAATATTCTTTACAGTACCTTGCCCTTCAGGTGTCCCTGCCGGCAGCCTTCCAACAGTATAAATTCCACCCCTCCTTCCACACTAAAACATCTGTATTGCTCTGTGAAAACTCCGTTAAGTAGAATTTATGCAGGGTATGGGAGATTGCTAACTCTGGTTAATTACCAATTCCATAAGATCAGCAACAAAAATGTCTATTAACAAATCTTATTAATGGTACTTGCCTCCTATAGTGACCCTGCCGTGAGCCTATAGGCAGGCTATTGTCACTTGAAGATGGCAGTGAAGAATTTCCTGGGACTGAGTCAGGATTAACAAGTCGTCTAGATATGGGAAAATCCTTATTCCATGACGACGCAAATGAGCTGCCTATACCACCATGATTTTGGTGGACTATAGCCAGGCCAAAAGGTATCACCTGAAACTGGAAATGTTGCTAGAAAATAGCAAGCTTGAAATAGCGCTGATGGGAAGATGCTATAGGTATTGAGGGGGGCTTTTCTTGAAGGAAAAATCGTAACCGCGAGACACAGCTTCTTGCACCCAGGTATCTTTGGTGGACTGTAGCCAAACCTGCGCAAAAAGAAGTTGGCCTCCCACCCTGGGATCCCCCAGGAGGAGGCCCACGCCATCAGGCTGATGACTTGTCTTCTGCTTTATAAGCCGGGCGTCTAGTTGACCAAGCCTGTTTTGTCTTAGTCCTACACAATTTATCTGATTGAGACTGCTTGCTATAAAAACATTTCCGTTTGCATTACCTTGACCCCGAAAGGGCTGGAAAGCAGGAAATCTGGGTTTAGCCTTAGACGAAGACTTCACTTTTTTGGAGTCTGCTTCAGACACAAGGATGTTATCTAATTCTGTGCAAATACAGAATATTTCCAACAGAAGGCAAAGATTCCTCTTTGATTCAGAGACAGCCTTCCATGCACATAGCCAGACAGCTCTGCAAGCTGCTGAGGAGGCTAATGCTTGAGAAGCTTCTGTACCCATATCAAAGGCTGCTTCTTCCATAAAAGCAATATGAGATAGTTGTTCTTTCGTAGCTGTTGAAAGATCATATTTCAAAGCTTCTGCCCAGCCTGCCAGTGCTTTGGCCACACAAGCTGTAACCATTGTTGGGCTAGTCACTGACCGTCAAGGAAAAAACAGTTTAAAAAAAAAAATCATCAATCTTCCTGTCAGTTACATCATTTAATGATGTTGAAGACAACGGTAACGTAGATTTGCGCACCAGTCGGACTACATGTGCATCTACTTTGGGAGGAATATCCATTTTTAAACTGTCCACAGTAGGAAAAGGATAATAAGAACCCCATTTATTGGAAATTTGAAATTTCTTACTGGGTGTAACCCACGCCTCTTGCATTATTTCCTTCAGCTGATCAGAGTTGGGAAATTCAGATTTTACTGTTTTATAACGTTTAAATGCAGGAGCCTTAGATTTCAAGACAGGCCCTGTTGCTTCCTCTATTGACAGAATGGATTTGACTGCCTGAAAAGGAGATATATGGTAAGAACTTACCCTTGTTAAATGTCTTTCTGCGAGGTACACTGGATTACACAGGGAATAACATTGGGGTGTAGAGTAGGATCTTGATCCGAGGCACCAACAGGCTAAAAGCTTTGACTGTTCCCAGGATGCAGAGTGCCGCCTCCTCTATATCCCTGCCTCCAGGCACTGGACCTCAGTTTTGTTAACCAGTCCAAAGCAGTAGCAGGTAAGAGGCGACAACAGTTAGTAGCCACAGACATCACATTCTCACGACAGGAGAAGTTATCAGCGGCTAATGCCATACAAACCCAAAGAAGCTAAGTGCGTCAGGGTGGGCGCCCTGTGGAATCCAGTGTACCTTGCAGAAAGATTTAACAACGGTAAGATCTTACCATAAATCTCATTTTCTGCAGCGGGGTACACTGGTATTCCACAGGGAACAACATCGGGGATGTCCTAAAGCAGTTCCTAATGGGAAGGGACGCACTGTAGCAGACACAAGAACCCCACGTCCAAAGGAAGCATCCTGGGAGGCGGAAGTATCGAAGGCATAGAACCTTATGAACGTGTTCACTGAGGACCATGTAGCTGCCTTGCACAATTGTTCAAAGGCCGCACCACAGCGGGCCGCCCAAGAAGGTCCAACAGACCGAGTAGAATGGGCTTTGATGGTATCAGGAGCTGGAAGATCAGCCTGTACATAAGCTTGTGCAATCACCATTCTAATCCGTCTGGCCAGGGTCTGCTTATTCGCAGGCCAGCAACGTTTGTGAAAACCAAAAAGTACAAAGAGAATCAGATGTCTTAATGGAGGCTGTCCTCTTCACATAGATATGGAGAGCCCGTACCACATCCAAAGACCACTCTTTGGAGGACTAATTAGGAGAGATAAAAGCCGGAACCACAATCTCTTGGTTAAGGTGGAAAGAGGACACCTTAGGTAGATAACAAGGGCGCGTTCTAAGAACTGCCTGGTCACAGTGAAAAATCAGAAAAGGGAGACCTACAGGATAAGGCACCCAAGTCTGAAACCCGTCTAGCAGAGGCAAAAGCCAGTAAAAACAAGACCTTAAGCGTAAACTATTTGAGGTCCACAGACTCAAGAATTTCAAATAGAGACTCTTGTAGGGAATCCAGAACCACCGACAAATCCCAAGGAGCCACAGGAGGAACATAGGGAGACTGAATCCGAAGAACAACCTGGGTGAATGTGTGAACATCAAGAAGAGTCGCAATTTTTCGTTTAAACAAAAACAGACAAGGCAGAAATATGAACCTGTTGCAGAAAAGCCAAAAGATTAGCAGTACTGAACTTGAAAGCATCACAATTCCTAGCGGCACACCAGGTGAAGTAAGAATTCCAGACCCTATGATAAATCCGGGAAGAAGTCGGCTTACGGGCCTTCAACATAATTTGAATGACCGCCTCAGAAAAGCCTTTGGCTGTCAGGACTGAAGCTTCAAGAGCCACGCTGTCAAAGCCAGCCGGGCCAAATTCTGGTAGACACAGGTGCCCTAAACAAGGAGGTCTGGTCATTGCAGAAGCAGAAGAGGACGCTCTAACGAGAGACCCTGTAGGTCTGAGAACCAATGCCGTCTGGGCCACGCTGAAACGATCAGAAATAGGATTCCTCCTTCTTGCTTGAACTTCCTTATTACTCTGGGCAGGAGTGACACTGGAGGGAACACGTATGGCAGCCAAAAGTTCCATGGAATTGCCAGTGCGTCCACGAACGCTGCTTGAGGATCCCTTGTCCTTGCTCTGAAGACCGGAACCTTGTGATTGTGTCGAGACGCCATCAGGTCTACATCTGGTAGGCCCCACTTGTCCACTAGGAATTGAAAGACTTCCGGATGAAGGCTCCACTCTCTAGCGTGTACGTCCTGACGATAGGAAGTCCGCTTCCCAGTTGAGGATTCCCGGAATGAACACTAACGATATGGCTGGCAGATGGCGTTCCGCCCAGCAAAGAATCTTTGACACTTCCAACATTGCCATGCGGCTTCAAGTGCCGCCTTGATGATTTATGTATGCCACCGTGGTGGCAATGTCGGACTGTATTTGAACAGGCCTGTTCTGTACCAGAGGCAGGCCTAGTGTCAGCGCATTGAACACTGCCCGTAATTCCAGAACGTTTATCGGGAGGAGAGACTCCTCCCTGGTCCACCGACCCTGAAGAGAGTGTTGCTCCAACACCGTGCCCCAACCCCTCAGACAGACATCCGTTGGAGATCCAGAAGGGACGGCCCCCTGCTCATCTGCTGGTCCTACAGCCACCACGTTAGCGGCAGACGGACCTCCGGAGACAATATCATGTGAGATCTGATCCGGTGAGGCAGGCTGTACCACTTGGCCAGAATCTGTTTCTGGAGAGGGCGGGAATGAAATTGAGCGTACTCTACCATGTCGAAAGCAGACACCATGAGGCCTAGTACTTGCATCGCCGAGTGTATCGACACAAGCGGTCGAGACAGGAAGCATCTTATTCGGTCCTGAAGGTTCAAGACCTTCTCCTGGGACAAGAACAACTGCTGGTTGTGAGTGTCCAACAGTGCCCCCAGGTGCACCATGCTCTGTGCAGGGACCAGGGATGATTTCTTCCAGTTGATGAGCCACCCGTGGACTTGCAGAAACTGGACCGTCAGAGCCAGATGACGGAGGAGAACTTCTGGTGAATTGGCCAGGATCAGCAAGTCGTGCAGATACGGCAGGATCCTGATACCCTGACGGTGGAGCAAAGCCGTCATCGCCATGACTTCGGTGAAGATTTGCGGAGCTGTTGTCAGTCCAAAAGGCAAGGCCCAGAATTGATAATGTAGGTTGCCAATAGTAAACCGCAGGTACTGCTGGTGAGACATGGCAAAAGGAATATGCAGGTAAGCATCCTGTATGTCCAGGGATACCATATAGTCCCCGGGCTCCAAAGCCAGAATAGAGCGAAGAGCCTCTATACGGAACTTTGATACTCGCACAAATTTGTTCAACGACTTGAGGTTGAGAATGGGCCATGAGGACCCATTCGGTTTCGGGACTAGGAACAGTGTTGAATAGTACCCCTTGCCTCTCTGAGTCAGAGGCACCGGTACTACCACTCCTGTTGTCCAGGAGGGATCGTACCACCACCTGTAGAGTGTTTGCTTTCACCGGATCCGAAGGGATGTTTGTTGAGCAAAACTGACGAGGTGGACGCTTCTGGAAGGAGATGGCGTATCCGTGAAA
This sequence comes from Pseudophryne corroboree, assembly GCF_028390025.1. Lineage (NCBI taxonomy): Eukaryota > Metazoa > Chordata > Amphibia > Anura > Myobatrachidae > Pseudophryne > Pseudophryne corroboree. The sequence goes on along the minus strand of NC_086454.1, from coordinate 221,998,089 downwards.
GACGACATCCCGTACCCAGGCGTAAGAACTGGTCTGTAACCATGCCTGAGCAAACCCTAGAAGTCGGCCTTCCACCCCTGGGATCGCCCAGAAGGAGGCCCGCCCTGTCATGCAGCAGGCTTGTCAGATTTTGAAGAAGGCTGACAGGCGGCCCAGGCTTTTAGGCTTGATCTTACTGGACATGGATGTGCGTGACTGTTTCGGGTACGCCTGACCCTTTGCTTTACCTGGAGGTTGAAAGGAACAAAAGGAAGTACTCTTAGCCTTCAGAGCTGAAGGAGCAGTACTAGGTAGACATGCAGTCTTAGCAGAGGCAAGATCAGCAACAATTTTGTTGAGGTCTTCCCCAAAAAGAATATTCCCCTTAAAAGGGAGAACCTCCAGAGTTTTCTTAGAGTCCAGATCCACAGACCAGGACCGTAACCACAGGATCTGGCGAGCCAGAATGGACGTAGTAGCCGCTTTGGCCGCCAGAATACCAGCATCAGAAGCCACCTCATTGTTTAGCATTATCAGGAAAGTTAGACAGCAGTTCCGCTTCCACCTCCTGAACCCAAGCCGTGAAAGCTTCAGCAGCCCAAGAGTCCGCAATAGTAGGTCTATGCACAGCTCCAGCGAGAGTATAAATAGACTTCAAGCAACTCTCCACACGCTTATCCGTCGGTTCTATCAGAGAAGTGACGGTAATGACAGGCATAGCAGAAGAAACCACCAGCCGTGCGACTTGTGAGTCCACTGGAGGCGTGTTTCCAATTTTTACTTAGCTCTGCGGCAAGAGGATAGTGAGCTAGCATCTTCCTATGAGGAGTAAACTTTTTCCCAGGACACCTGACGTATGTCAACCAAATGGTCAGAATGAGGTAGAACAAGTTAAGCGACCTTCTGATGTTTGAACCTATCAGGTTTCTTAGAGGCCTACTGATGTTCTCATCGATTTGGAGAATCCGTCCGATAGCCTCCAAGAGATCAGGAACATCTACCTGTGAAACAGATTCCCCATCAGAAGTATCTGCATCAGTGTCTGAGGGGTCAGTATACACACCATCTTCAACAGTAGAGGTATCCGGAACATGAGTGGATTGCGAGGATGTAATGGACCTCTTAGAGGGCCCCTTGACCTTAGGCGGGCGAGGGCCAGGTATCTGATGGAATTGCTGTAACTGAGTGGACAGAGTATCTGCCCATGGCAGATTAATCGCAGGAACAAATTGTGGCTGTAAAAGCACAGGTGGTCCCATAGGCGGCGTGAATCTCGTTACAAGCGTATTCAGCAATGTAGAGAAAGTAGCCCAAGGTGGGTCTGAATGTGCCCCCGTTGCTAGAACCTGACTGTGAGGTAAAGAGCCCCCAGCACTTGAGCTCTCCGCTGCAGTGTTATCCACGGAACCATCGCCCCTTATAGCCGACGTGATAGGAAGGCTAATTCAAGGGCATCGCAGCACAATAAATGCAGAAAATATACCCAAACAAGGACCCCCCTGTACAGTGTAATGCACAGAGGATTCAAGTGGTAAATGGTGACTGAAAAGCACAGGGAAAAATACTATACAAAGTATATCCTGTGAAAAAATAAGATTTTACTTACCGGTCAATCTATTTCTCGTAGTCCGTAGAGGATGCTGGGGACTCCGTAAGGACCATGGGGAATAGACGGGCTCCGCAGGAGATAGGGCACTTTAAGAAAGACTTTGGATTCTGGGTGTGCACTGGCTCCTCCCTCTATGCCCCTCCTCCAGACCTCAGTTAGGGAAACTGTGCCCAGAGGAGACGGACAATACGAGGAAAGGATTTTAGTTAATCCAAGGGCAAGATTCATACCAGCCACACCAATCATACCGTATAACCTGCGATAAACTACCCAGATAACAGCATGAACAACATAGTCTCGGTTCAAACCAATGAAACTATAACATAACCGTTATGTAAGCAATAACTATATACAAGTCTTGCAGAAGAAGTCCGCACTTGGGACGGGCGCCCAGCATCCTCTACGGACTACGAGAAATAGATTTACCGGTACGTAAAATCTTATTTCTCTAACGTCCTAGAGGATGCTGAGGACTCCGTAAGGACCATGGGGATTATACCAAAGCTCCCAAACGGGCTGGAGAGTGCGGATGACTCTGCAGCACCGATTGAGCAAACAGGAGGTCCTCCTCAGCCAGGGTATCAAACTTATAGAACTTTGCAAAGGTGTTTGACCCCGGCCAAAGAGCAGCTCGGCATAGTTGTAGTGCCGAGACCCCTCGGGCAGCCGCCCAAGAAGAGCCCACCTTCCTAGTGGAATGGGCCTTAACCGATTTTGGTAACGGCAATCCTGCCGTAGAATGCGCCTGCTGAATCATGTTACAGATCCAGCGAGCAAAAGTCTGCTTTGAAACAGGGCCGCCAACTTTGTTGGCTGCATACAGGACAAACAGTGCTTCTGTTTTTCTGATCCTAGCCGTTCTGGCCACGTAAATTTTCAAAGCCCTGACCACATCAAGGTACTCTGAATCCTCCAGATCATGTGTAGCCACAGGCACGACAATAGGTTGGTTCATATGAAAGGATGAGACCCCCCTTAGGCAGGAATTGAGGACGGGTCCGCAATTCCGCTCTATCCATATGGAAAACCAGTTAGGGGCTTTTATGTGATAAAGCCGCCAATTCCGAAACTCGCCTAGCCGAAGCCAAGGCTAACAACATGACCACCTTCCAGGTGAGATATTTCCACTCCACTGTCTTAAGTGGTTCAACTTCAGGTAATGAGGCCAATTCTTTTTGAAAGAAAATGGATAAGGCCGAAATCTGAACTTTTAATGGAGCCTAATTTTAGGCCCAAATTCACTCCAGCTTGTAGGAAGTGAAGAAAACGGCCCAGGTGGAATTCTTCCGTAGGAGCATTCCTGGCCTCACACCAAGAAACATATTTTCTCCATATTCTGTGATAATGTTTAGATGTCACGTCCTTCCTAGCCTTTATTAGGGTAGGAATGACCTCATCCGGAATACCTTTTTCCGCTAGGATCCGGCGTTCAACCGCCATGCCGTCAAACGCAGCCGCGGTAAGTCTTGGAACAGACAGGGACCTTGTTGTAACAAGTCCTGCCTTAGAGGAAGAGGCCACGGATCTTCTGTGAGCATTTCTTGCCGATCCGGATACCAGGTCTTTCGTGGCCAATCTGGAACAGTGAGAATTGTTCTCACTCCTCATTTTCTTATTATCCTCAACACCTTGGGTATGAGAGGAAGAGGAGGAAACACATATACCGACCAGAACACCCACGGTGTCACTAGGGCGTCCACAGCTACCACCTGAGGGTCTCTTGACCTGTCGCAATACCTTTGTAGCTTTTTGTTGAGACGGGATGCCATCATGTCTATTTGGGGTAGCCCCCACCGACATGCAATCTGCGCGAAGACTTCCTGACGAAGTCCCCACTCTCCCAGATGCAGATCGTGTCTGCTGAGGAAGTCTGCTTCCCAGTTGTCCCCTCCCAGAATGAACACTGCTGACAGATCGCTTACATGATTCTCCGCCCAGCGAAGAACTCTGGTGGCTTCCGCCATTTCCACTCTGCTCCTTGCGCTGCCTTGGCGGTTTACATGAGCTACTGCGGTGATGTTGTCTGACTGGCTCAGAACTGGTCGATTGCGAAGTAATATCTCCGCTTGACGTAGGGCGTTGTATATGGCGCTTAGTTCCAGGATGTTGATGTGAAGTCTCTTGACTTGACCAAAGTCCTTGGAAATTTCTTCCCTGTGTGACCGCTCCCCAACCTCGGAGGCTCGCGTCCGTGGTCACCAGTATCTAGTCCTGACTGAAGCTGCAGCCCTCTAGAAGGTGAGCACTGTTTAGCCACCACAGGAGAGATACTCTGGCCCTGGGGGACAGGGTGATCCGCTGATGCAATTGCAGATACGACCCAGACCATTTGGCCAATAGGTCCCATTGGAAGGCCCTTGCATGGAATCTGCCGTGTGGAATAGCTTCGTATGTTGCCACCATCTTTCCCAGAACTTAAGTGCAATGATGTACTGACACTTGTTTTGGTTTCAACAAGTTCATGACTAGAGTCATGAGTTCCTGCGCTTTTTCCTTCGGAAGAAAAACCGTTTTCTGGTCTGTGTCCAGAATCATGCTCAAGAAGGGCAGACGAGTTGTAGGATTCAGCTGCGACTTTGGAATATCGAGAATCCAGCCGTGTCGCTGTAACACATTCAGTGAAAGTGATACGCTGCTCAGCAACTTCACCCGTGATCTCGCTTTTATGAGGAGATCGTCAAAATATGGGATAATTGTGACACCCTGCTAGCGCAGGAGCATCATCATTTCCGCCATTACCTTGGTGAATATTCTCGGGGCCGTGGAAAGCCCAAACGGCAACGTCTGACATTGGTAATGACAATCCGGTAACGCCAATCTCAGGTACGCCTGATGAGGAAGATATATGGGGACATGCAGGTATGCATCCTTTATGTCCAGAGATACCAAAAAATCTCCCCCTTCTAGGCTGGCGATGACCGCCCTGAGTGATTCCATCTTGAACTTAAACAGTTTTAAGTAAAGGTTCAGGGATCTTAAATTTAAAATGGGTCTGACCGAACCGTCCGGTTTCGGAACCACAAACAGAGTTGAGTAATACACCTGCCCTCTTTGAAGCAGGGGAACCTCCACCACCACTTGTTGCATACACAATTTGTGAATCGCATGTAACACTATCTCCCTTTCCAGGGGTTGTTTCGGTAGGGCCGATTTGAAAAACCGGCGAGGAGGCACTTCTTCGAATTCCAGCTTGTAACCCTGGGAAACAATTTCTATTGCCCATGGATCCACCTGTCTCTTTGGGCATGTCATATATATATATATATATATATATATATATATAATAGCATGGTATCCTTATCTAGGGTTTCAATCTCCGCTGATAAGGTATCTGTCTACGCTGCTACAGCGCTATAAACCCATGCCGACATAATTGCCGGTCTGAGTAGTGTACCAGAATGTGTGTAAATGGACTTCAAAGTACTTTTACTGCATGCTATCTGCAGGATCTCTGAGGATAGCTGTAAAGTAAGCGCTACCTTTTTTGGGTAAACGTGTCAATGCCTTGTACACCCTAGGGGAAGATTCCCATTGTATCCTGGCCCCATTAGGGAAAGGATACTCCCGGAGAATTCTTTTTGGGAAGCTGCAGCTTCTTGTCTGGAGATTCCCGCTCTTTTTCTTCTTGAGAGGAGGGAAATTTACCTCAGCTTTCTTCCCCTTAAACATGTGTACCCTGTCAGGGACAGATGAGTCATCAGTGATATGCAAAACATCTTTTATTACAATAATCATATATTGAATACTTTTCTGCCAGTTTTGGCTGTACTTTGCATTATCGTAGTCGACACTGGAGTCAGACTCTGTGTCGATATCAGTGTCTATCTTGGATAGTGAGCGTTGTGAGACTCTGAAGGTCTCTGTGACATAGGGACAGACATGGGTAGATTCCCTGTCTGTTCTCTAATCTTTTGTGTAATAATTCATCTTAGCCCTTAATTTCACATATCCAATCAGGCGTCAGCGTTGTCGACACCACACACACATTTGCTCCATCTCCTCCTTAGGAGAGCCTTTTACCTAAGACATGTCGACACACACGTACCGACACACCCCACACTCAGGGAATGCTCTTCTGAATATGACCCAGGAAAAACACAGCAATTCAATGTTTACCCTGTAGCGCTGTTATTATCTGCGCCGAATTATGTGCCCCCCCTCTTCTTTAAAAACCCTCTCTTCTACCGTGGTATAAGCAGGGGAGAGTCTGGGGAGCTTCCTCTCAGCGGTGCTGTGGAGAAAAACATGGCGCTGGTGAGTGCTGAGGGAGAAGCCCCGCCCCCTCGGCGGCAGGCTTCAGTCCCGCTAAAAGTGTAAAATTGGCGGGGGGCTCATAGATATATATATATATATATATATATATATATATATATATATATATCTAGTGTCCAGCTGTATATATGCTCTCTTTTGCCAAATAAGGTTTTTATTGCTGCCCTGCACCCGTACAGTGACTGGAGTGTGTGAGGTGTATGAGAGCAATGACGCACAGCTGCGGTGCTGTGCGTTACCTCTGTGAAGCACCGAAGGCTTCTGCCGCCTTAGACGTCTTCTGGCTTCGTTTCTTCTGGCTCTGTGAGGAGAACGGCAGCGCGGCTCTGGGGGTGAACGCCCAGGACGAACCTGTGTTCACTCCCTCTGGAGCTAATGGTGTCCAGTAGCCGAGGAAGCAGAGCCTATCATTTAAGTAGGTCTGCTCCTCTCTCCCTCGATGCAGGGAGCCTGTTGCCAGCAGTGCTCCCTGAAAAAGAGAAAAAAATCCAAACAAAAATGCTTTCTAAGCAGGAAACTCCAGAGAGCTCCCTGCAGTGCACCCATTCTCCTCTGGGCACAGTGTAAAACTGAGGTCTGGAGGAGGGGCATAGAGGGAGAAGCCAGTGCACACCCAGAATCCAAAGTCTTTCTTAAAGTGCCCTATCTCCTGCGGAGCCAGTCTATTCCCCATGGTCCTTACAGAGTCCCCAGCATCCTCTAGGACGTTAGAGAAACACCTATACTAACCAAAAGCCCTGACGCACTGAGCCCCCCTCAGGGTAGAGAATATAGGATTAGCACTTATGAGATAGATACAAGGAGTAGATATCACAGCAGCTATATGCACACACGCAGTCACATATACAATGCAGAAGTTATGACCAACAATAAAACTGCACTGGACTAGCAATACTAAGTAATACTGAGTAAAGCTATATATGTGTCAATGCACAGTAAAGACTGGATGTATATCACAGGGAACTTGTACCAGATTACCCTGTCACAATGCAGTATTTCTTAACTAACACTACCAAAAGACATGTAGAATACTTAAGTGTCCTGCAAATGCACAGCGCTGACTACAGAGTCGGCTTTGCAGAGGAGGTTTTGCCCATGCAGTCCCACAGCAGCTCCAGCATGTGTGATGGCGTCAAACACTGTCACAGGGAATGAGGGAGAAGATGTATGCAGCTCCAGGGAGGGAACATTTATATAAAATGGTGCCTGGGGATGGGGGAGCAGCTACAGGCCAGAGCCATATCCCCTAGCTGGACTTCCTCACCGGGTACTGCGGGCTCTTGTAAAACGGGTTAAAACCCGACCTGTGCCCTTGCCCTGGTGGTCTAGTGGGGTCCCTGTACCAACACAGCCCTCCCACAGGCAGCGGTTTGCAGCGGGCCCCGCCTCTTACCTCCTATCTGATGCGGCCACGCGATCCTGAAGAGCAGCGGTGGATGTGTGTGCTATGCGCTGGGAACCGGAGCCCTCCGCTGTAAGTACCCGGCAACCAGGGACACGGGAGTATACAGCGCCGCCAGGGGAGGTGATGGAGACACAGCATTTAATGTCAGACTGACATCCAGCACTTGTCAGTGCTGTGCTGCGGCCCTTGAAGTCTTCAATCTTCAGAAAAAGAAAAGAAAAAACAAACAAACACAACAACAGGATTTTGATACCTACCGGTAAATCCTTTTCTCCTAGTCCGTAGAGGATGCTGGGGTCCACTTCATGACCATGGGGTATAGACGGTTCCACAGGAGCCATGGGCACTCTAATACTTTTCAACGGGTGTGAACTGGCTCCTCCATCTATGCCCCTCCTCCAGACCTCAGTTATAGGAACTGTGTCCACGGAGACTGACATTTCGAGGAAAGGATTTACTTTTATACTAATGGTGAGATTTATACCAGCTCACACATCAACCATGCCGCACAACATGGCATTCAACATAATACACGCCAACAGGCATTAACCATTTGCAGCAACATGCTGAAAACAAATGTAAAACAACATGTGTAACTCTAATAAACAAAACTGCAGGTAAAGTACGCACTGGGACGGGCGCCCAGCATCCTCTAAGGACTAGGAGAAAAGGATTTACCGGTAGGTATCAAAATCCTGTTTTCTCATACGTCCTAGAGGATGCTGGGGTCCACTTCATGACCATGGGGTTTATATCAAAGCTCCAGTACGGGCGGGAGAGTGCGGATGACCCTGCTGCACCGATTGACGGAACTTGAGGTCTTCATCGGCCAAGGTGTCAAACTTGTAGAATTTTGCAAATGTGTTTGACCCCGACCAAGTAGCTGCTCTGCAAAGTAGCAATGCCGAGACCCCCCGGGCAGCCGCCCAGGATGAGGCCACCTTCCTAGTGGAATGGGCCTTCACCGACGTCGGTAACGGCAATCCAGCCGTAGCATGAGCGTGCCGAATCGTACTTCTGATCCAACGCGCAATAGTCTGCTTGGAAGCAGGACACCCAATTTTGTTGGGAGCATGCAGGACAAATAAATACTCTGTTTTCCGTATTCGAGCTGTTCTAGCGACACAAATCTTCAAAGCTCTAACCACATCTAGAGACTTTGACTCAGTGAACGTGTCAGTAACTACTGGCACCACAATAGGTTGGTTTATGTGGAAAGATGAAACCACCTTTGGAAGAAAATGTTGACGAGTTCTCAACTCTGCCCTATCTTCATGGAAGATCAGGTAAGGGCTCTTGTGAGACAAGGACCCCAACTCAGACACCCGACGTGCGGATGACCATGCATCACCACTTTCCAAGTGAGAAACTTCAACTCTCTCTCTTGTAGAGGCTCAAACCAATCCGACTGAAGAAACTGCAACACCACATTAAAGGTCCCATGGTGCCACTGGAGGCACAAATGGAGGCTGGATGTGCAGAACCCCTTTCACGAAGGTCTGAACCTCTAGAAGAGAGGCCAATTGTTTTGGAAGAACACTGACAAGGCCGAAATCTGGACCTTGATTGACCCCAATCGGAGGCCCACCTCCACACCAGCCTGCAGAAAATGGAGAAAACGTCCCAACTGAAACTCTTCTGTAGGAGCCTTCTTGGATTCACACCAAGACACATTTTCTCCAAACACGGTGGTAATGTTTTGACGTTACTCCTTTCCTGGCCTGAATAAGGGTGGGGATGACTTATATTGGGAATACCCTTACGGGCTAGGATCCAGCGCTCAACAGCCATGCAGTCAAACGTAGCCGTGGTAAGTCTCGATACACGCACAGCCCCTGCTGCAGCAGGTCCTCGCGAAGAGGAAGAGGATCTTCTATGAGCAACTCCTGAAGATCTGGGTACCAAGCCCTCCTTGGCCAGTCTGCGGCAATGAAGATTGCTCGAACTCTTGTTCTCCTTATGATCCTGAGCACCTTTGGGATCAGCGGAAGTGGAGGGAAGACATACACCGACCGGAACACCCACTGGGCCACTAGCGCATCCACTGCTATTGCTTGAGGGTTTCTCGACCTGGAACAATATTTCTGAAGCTTCTTGTTGAGACGAGATGCCATCATGTCTACTTGAGGAACTCCCCAAAGACTTGTCACCTCTGCAAAGAATTCTTGGTGGAGGCCCCACTCTCCTGGATGGAGATAGTGTCTGCTGAGGAAGTCTGCTTCCCCGTTGTCTACTCCCGGAATGAAAATTGCCGACAGAGCCTTTACATGTCTTTCTGCCCAGAGGAGGCTCTTCGTCACCTCTGCCATTGCCGCTCTGCATTCCGTTCCGCCCTGCCTGTTTATGTACGCGACTGCTGTTACATTGTCCGACTGGATCTGCACGGAATGATCTTGAAGAAGATGTACCGCTTGTTGAAGGCCGTTGTAAATGGCTCTCAATTTCAGCACGTTTATGTGTAGGCAGGCATCCTAACTTTACCATTTTCCGTGGAAGCTTTCCCCGAGTGACAGCTCCCCAGCCTCGGAGACCTGCATCCGTGGTTACTAGGACCCAGTCCTGAATCCCGAACCTGCGTCCCTCTAGTACAGTGTTTCCCAACCTTGGTTCTCAAGGCACACTAACAGTCCTGGTTTTAGTGCTATCCTGGCTTGAACACAGGTGACAATTAGTACCTCAGTTATTTTGATTTAACCATCTGTGCTGAAGCCTGGATATCCATAAAACCTGCACTGTTGGTGTGCCTTGAGGACCGCGGTTGGGAATGCCTGCTCTAGTAGGTGAGAACTGTGTAGCCACCACAGGAGCGAAATCCTGGATTTGAACGACAGGATTATCTTCCGGTGCATGTGTAGGTGGGATCCCGACCACTTGTCCAACAGGTCCCACTGGAATACCTTGGCATGGAACCTGCCAAACTGTATGGCCTCGTAGGCGGCCACCATCTTCCCAAACAACCAAATGCACTGATGGATCGACACACTCGATGGTTTCAATATCTGTTATACCATTTTCTGGATTTCCAGAGCCTTTTCCACCGGAAGAAATACTCTCTGAACTTCTGTGTCCAGAATCATCAAGAGAAAAGACAATCTTGTCGTCGGTTCCAACTGTGACTTTGGATAATTTATGATCCAACCGTGTTGTTGGAGTATTGACAGGGAGCGTGTGATGTTTTGTAACAACTGCTCCCTGGATCTCGTCTTCATCAGGAGATCGTCTAGATAAGGAATTATATTGAATCCTTTTTGACGCAGGAGAACCATCTCCGCCATCACCTTGGTGAATACCCTCGGCGCCGTGGAGAGACCGAAAGGTAACGTCTGGAATTGGTAATGGCAATCCTGAACCGCGAATCTCAGATAAGCCTGGTGAGGAGGATAAATGGGAACATGCAGGTAAGCATCTTTTATGTCTACAGACACCATGTAGTCCCCCTCCTCCAGACTGGAAATCACTGCCCTCAGTTATTCCATTTTGAACTTGAATCGTTTCAAGTAGAGATTCAGATTTTTCAGGTTTAGTATCGGTCTGACTGAGCCGTCCGGCTTCGGAACTACAAAAAGGCTTGAATAAAACCCCTCCCCATGTTGTGACAAAGGTACCAGGACTATGACCTGATCCTGACAATTTTTGGATTGCAGCTGTTACTGCTTCCCTTTCTGAAAGAGAAGCTGGCACGGTCGATTTGAAAAATCGGCATGGGGGAACGTCTTGAAACTCCAGCTTGTATCCCTGGGACACTATTTGCAACACCCAGGGATCCAGGACAGACAGAATCCAACCTTGGCTGAACAGTTTGAGACGTGCCCCCACCCGAGTGGCCTCCCGCAAAGGAGCCCCAGCGTCATGCTGAAGATTTGGCATAAGTAGAGGTAGACTTCTGCTCCTGGGAACCTGAAGCTGCTGTGGACTTTTTCCCTTTCCCCTTCCCGCAAAGAAGGGGGACCTCTTGCTTTTTTGTATTTATTGGGCCAAAAGGACTGCATGTGCTGGTGATATGTCTTTTTTGCCGGTGCAGGCACAGAGTCCAATATCTTTCATCGCTCCTAGCATGTATGCGGCAGCGTCTTTGATATTCCCTAACTTAAGGAGTATCACATCTTTATCAATCGTGTCAATTTCTGATGACACGCTTTCTGACCATTTTTCAATAGCGCGACTCACCCACGCGCAAGCAATTGTGGGCCTGAGCAGCGTACCATTAGCAACATAAATGGATTTCAATGTAGTTTCCATCTTTCGGTCTGCCGGCTCTTTTAGTGAAGCCGTGCCAGGTGCAGGGAGAATTACCTTTGTCAACCTGGACAGTGCACTGTCTAACACAGAGGGTGACTCCCATTTTTTCCTGTCCTCCACCATGAAAGGATAAACTATCTGAATTCTCTTGGGAATACGAAATTTATTTTCAGGATTCACCCACATCCCTTCAAAGAGTATATTAAACTCGTGGGAAGGAGGGAAAGTGACCTTAGATTTCTTTTCTTTATGGAAATAAGCCTTCTCCTGAGGTACAGGAGTGGCTTCCGTGACTTCCAGAACTTCCCTTATAGCCACAATCATATATTGTATATTTTTTGCAAATTTATGATCTATTTCTCTGGAGTCACTATCGTCGACACAAGAATCAGTGTCCGTGTCGGTATCAGTATTCACAATATTCGCAAATGGTATTTTATGTGACCCAGAGGGGTCGCCTGCGGATGGAAGAACAGAGACCTGAAAAATCACATCCTCCGCAGATTTTTTCCAGCACTCAGCATGAGATTCAGACTTATCTAATCTCCTATTGATATGATGCATACTATCACGTATTTCTTTCACCCATGCAGGCTCTTGGTGTGCCGGCAGCGCCACCACATTACACTTCTGTGCCCCTAAAATGGTTTCCTCCGGGGAGGAACTCCCTGCCTCTGACATGTCTTACACACGTGTACAACACACACACAGACACACTGGGACTTATAGGGGACAGACCCACAGTAAAATCTGTCAGAGGGCCACAGTTTAGGAGCAGCCAGTTCACAACCCCAGCGCCAGTATATAATGCCTGTGAACACAGAATGCCCACTGACATGCAGCGCTTTTTACTTGTAGTCAGAAGTGAAGGAGGACCAGCGATGTCTCTGCAGCCTAAGGAGAGAGAAAATGGCACTGAGCAGTGTGCTGGCTGCCTGAGGAAGAAGCTCACCTGTCTTCTGACTTCTGGCTCTGTGAGGGGGTGACGGCGTGCTGTGGGAGTGAGCATCTAGACACGGCTAGCGTTTAGTACCCTTCAGGAGCTAATGGTGTCCTGTCAGCCAGAAGCAGGGCCATGAAATTCTTCAGGAAGTTGGTTCCTACTTCTGCCCCCTCAGTCCCACGAAGCAGGGAGACTGTTGCCAGCAGTTCTCCCTGAAAACAAAAAACCTAACATAAGTATTTTCAGAGAAGCTCAGTAGGGATCCCCTAGAGTGCACCCAGTCTGCCTGGGCACATTTCTAAAACTGAGGTCTGGAGGAGGGGCATAGAGGGAGGAGCCAGTTCACACCCATTGAAAAGTCTTAAGAGTGCCCATGGCTCCTGCGGAACGGTCTATACCCCATGATCATGAAGTGGACCCCAGCATCCTCTAGGACATATGAGAAAAGCTCTTTTCAGGGCTGCTTGGAGGGCACCAACTTACAAACTGAGCTCCAGTGCCTGGAGGCAGGGATATAGAGGAGGTGGCGCTATGCATCCTGGGAAAAGTCAAAGCTTTTAGCCTGTTGGTGCCTTGGATCAAGATCCTAGTCTACACCCCACTGTTATTCCCTGTGGAATACCGGTGTACCCGCTGCAGAAATAACTCAGGTATACCTACAGAGGAAAAGGGGTGTAGTATGAGTGGCCGGCGGCCGGGATCCCGGGGATCAGCATACCGGCGCCGGGATCCCAACCGCCGGCATACCGACAGCTGGGCAAGCGCTAATGAGCCCCTTGCGGGTTGGCTGCGCTCGCCACGCTGTGGGCACAGTGCTATTCTTCCTCCAGGGGGGTCGTGGACCCCCAAGAGGGAGAATGTGTCGGCATGCCGGCAGTCAGGATCCCAGCCGGCGGCATACTGAAGATAACCCGAGGAAAAGTGCTCCTCCTACCTTGATGCAGACTCAGAAAAGGAGGATTTAGCTTCATCATCTGAAGTGTCCTCTGATTCAGACATGTGTAGATTGTGAAGACGTAGCACCATGTCTATCAGATTTCAAATCCTTGGGTTTGTCAGCCTTTTGCTGAAAAATACCAGAGGTCTGAACTAAATCGTGGACTGGGTGTGGTGTGATCCAAGAAGCATGTTAGGTTTAAGCGGGTACCCCAGACCTGGTACTGTAGCTGGCATCACACGCTCTGCTAAACTGGATGTCTGCTAAAGATGCCCAACTGGGAGGTTCCTGTGATATAACAAGTACCTGGCTAGAAGCCGATTTACTGAGCAAGATTTTTATGGAAATCATAACAGTTTGCACATAACCCATCTTGTACTGGGTCTTGAGCAGTTTACCCTGCTTTGCAGAACAAACATGATGTTAATGTAGGTGCATCTTCACCTTTGCCTTTTTTTGGACATAGCAATAATTAACCACACACAGTGTATAACAACGCATTAATGTTACAGTCCTCTCTGTAAAAGTTTTTTTTTTTTTTTTAAAGTGAAGTACAATCAGACCCTCCCTGCTTCGCACAGGCATTGAGGGTATGAACAACATAAAGAAAGCCAAACTGACAGAAAAACCACAGTTTAAGATCAGCAGTCACACTAGTAATCAGTCACAGGAGGTCAAGATACAGACACCGGAATCCCGACAGTCAAAAAGACAGACAGCCGGAATCCCGACGCGCAGGAACTATTCTCACTCGTGGGTGTTCACAACACACAGCGTGAGAATAGAACCTGTGGCGAGTATAGCAAGCAACCGAGCCCACAGCGTGGCGAGCGCAGCAAGCCTGCAAGGTGACTCGTACTGCTCGCCCAGCTGCTAGCATTCTGGCGGGCAGGATGCCGCTGTCAGGATCTTGTGTCATAAGCCACTGCTGTGGCTCATTCCTGTTTGTGTTCTGTGTAACTACAGCCTGTCTCCTGTATGTGTGGTCTGAGCAGTTCCTCTGTCAGATAGCTAGGTTCCCTGTGTGTTCAGCTTAAGCTGCAGTATAATTAGGTGGTGTGTGAACAGATGCATTGAGTCTCCTCATCAGAGGGTAAAGTTTCTCTGGCTGCTCTGATTGTTGTTTGCCCTTTTATTACCCAGCTTGCCCTTCACCCGAGGCCGGCTATAGCTTACTTGTTCTGTATGTACCTGTGCCTGGTCCCTGTCCTATGGTGGAATTTTGAACCTGTGCAGTTGGTGCTATTGCATTGCTTGTGATACACAGTCCAGTTTGAATCCTGTGTCTCCTGTCCTGCCAGAGTCCAGAGCACATTATCCCTGTCACCAGAGTTCCTGATTCCTTACTTTAGCTAGTAGGGATTGCTCTATCAAAACAATTATAAAGTTTAAAGAAATTAAAATATACATGTACAGGTACTACAATATTAAAAATATATCTATTCTAAAATAAACTGTTCACAAATCCTTAAAAACATACAAAACAGAAATAAAATTTAGATTAAAAATGCGAATAAAAATTGTATTTAAAAAAGAAAAAATATATATATACTTTTCATCTCCAACAATAGCAAAGCTTGGCTTTATTAATACTCTTCCAAGATTCACAAAAGGTCTCTAAAAAAGCAATCTCAGGAGGGCTGTTACTCAAGCCAGCACTAGTACATAAAGCTTTCCTTGTGCATGATCACTATATGAACTTAGATAGGGTCACACAGCCCTTTTCACACAAAAGGTGAAATGCAATAGCGTAAGTTTGCCAGAGGTGCAGGTGGACCTCTGATGATTTTTTTTTTTTAAAGTTGCAGTGGTTTTGCATTGTAAACAACTGTTGCTTTAAAAAAAAAAAAAAGTCAGCATTCAGCCAGCAAACCCCACATCCGGCAAACTTGGACACTATTACATTCTTATATGTTTGGTTAACATCAACAATTTATTGTGTTTGGTTTTATGGTACAGCCAATTGCTTTATGGCATTCCATATTTGAACCCCACACCAGGAACACTTTGTTTTGTCAGAAAAGTATTATTCTTCATGTCTCAGTACATACATTTGGTAGCATTTTATTTTCAAAAGTTTAACATTCCTCTATATATTTTTTTCAATTTTTATTATTACGTCTACAAAAACCAGCTTCTCCTCAGTCTCCCATCACAAACCTGAGGAAGTGGATACTATTGTAGCAATTGAAAACTATTTCTGCAGCAGGGTACACTGGGTTCCACAGGGATAACATCGGGGTGTAGACTAGGATCTTGATCCGAGGCACCAACAGGCTATAGCTTTGACTGTTCCCAAGATGCTCAGCGCCACCTCCTCTGTAACCCCACTTCCGTGCACAGGAGCTCAGTTTGTAAGTTGGTGTCTGCAGTGCAGGCAGGGCTGCTCCAGCAGCCCTGAAAAGAGCTTTTTAAAGTGAAGAAAGAAGACCTCAAGGGCTGCAGCAGTGGCACAATGGGGGCAGATGTATTAACCTGGAGAAGGCATAAGGAAGTGATAAACCAGTGATATGTGCAAGGTGATAAAGGCACCAGCCAATCAGCTCCAATATGTACATTAACAGTTAGGAACTGATTGCCTGCTGCCTTTATCACCTTGCATTTATCACTGGTTTATCACTTCCTTATGCCTTCTCCAGGTTAATACATTTGCCCCTATATGTGCTAGATGTCATTCTGACATCTCCTGCTGCAGGCCCCATCACCTCCCCCAGCAGCGCTGTATACTCCCGTTTCCCTGGTTGCCAGGTACTTAACAGCGGAGGCTCCGGTTTTATACATCAAGCACACACACCAGCCGCAGCTCTCCGGGATCGCGTGGCCACGCTCAGGGGAGAGGTAAGACGGTCCCCAAGTAGAGACCCGCTGGAAATCACGATCCAGCGCGGCCGGTGGGAGGCAGGCTGTGCAAGCTGGCGTTGACACTGTGGTAGTACAGGGACCCCTCAAGACCACCAGGGCAGGGACACAGGTCGGTTTTACTAAAAAACGTTTATATATGGCCCGCAGTACCCGGTGGTGAAGTCCAGCAAGGGGATAAGGCTCTGACCTGCGCCATTAAGAGTAAATGTTCCCGCCCTGGAGCTGCATCTCTCTCTCACTCACTCCCTGTCAGCGTTTGGGTGCCATTAACGCATGCTGAACTGATCCTGGGACTGTTTGGGTAAAGCCGCCTGCATGTCAGCGCTGTGCATTTTACAGGACACTTGAGAATTCTACATGTCTGTGTTAGTTAAGAAATCGCTCATTACTTCAGGGTTATGTAGTACAAGTACCCTGTGATATACATCCAGTCTTCACTGTGCATTGATATATCTATTGATCTGTATAGCTTTACTTAGTATTACTAGTCCAGTGCAATTTTATTGCTTGTCATAATTTCTGCATTGTACATGTGACTGTGTGTGTGCATATATAGCTGCTGCATGATTTCTATTCCATGTATCTCACTCAGATTGCTATCCCTATATTCTGTACCCTGAGGGGGGCTAAGTGCATCAGGGTTATTTGATATAGGTATTTCACAAGATATAAAGGTTGAGTATCCCATATCCAAAATATTCCAAAATACAGAATATTCCGAAATACAGAATTTTTGGAGTAGGACTCAGATAGTGAAAACTTTGTTTTCTGATGGCTCAATGTACACAAGGTTTGTTTAATACACAAAGTTATTAAAAATATTGTATTAAATGACCTTCAGGCTGTGTGTATAAGGTGTATATGAAACAAATGAATTGTGTGTTATTAAAAATATTGGCTAAAACTACCTTCAGGCTGCGTGTATATGATGTATATTAAACATAAATGTATTCTGTGCTTAGACTTGGGTCATATGGGTTCACTACGATCTGCCGGCGGCCGGCCTCCCAGCGACCAGCATACCGGCGCCGGGAGGCCGGCCGCCGGCTTACAGACAGTGTGACGAGCGCAAATGAGCCCCTTGCGGGCTCGCTGCGCTCACCACGCTACGCGCGCCCACTCTATTTTATTCTCCCTCCAGGGGGGTCGTGGACCACGACGAGGGAGAATAAGTGTCGGTATGCCGGCTGTCGGGCTCCCGGCGCCGGTATGCTGGTCGCCGGGAGCCCGACCGCCGGCATACTGAAGACCACCCGGGTCATATCACCATGATATCTCATTATGGTATGCAATTATTCCAATATACAGAATAATCAGATATCCAAAATACTTCTGGTCCCAAGCATTTTGGATAAGGGATACCCAACCTGTACTTACTGTGTATTTTTCTCTGTGATTTTCAGTCACGACATACCTCTTGAATCCTCTGTTTGTGCTATCACAGGGGGATCTTGCTTAGGTATTATATATATATCTTGGCTGACTGAGGCATTAGTCGCGATCAGGCATACGCAGCACACCTAGTCGAAGGGAGGCACACAGAGCGTTTGGTGTTACCTTTCAGTGTAATACCTAAGATCATCCACCAGATGTCGCTTTTTCAAATCACCAATGCGCACGCGTGTGGTCTCCATTAAAATACAATACTGAACTACAGCGTAAGAACTACTTTACTGGTTTGTCTCATTACGCTACATTATGCTACAGTATGTCATACAGTCTATAACAGTATATACAGTACAGATGCAAATAGTACAGCATATACAGATGCAAACGAACAAGTTACAGATACAGTATGGTCTATTGATGCTAGGGATATATGAGCGTCCAAATCCCGTAGTATTAAGTATAATTGGGAGAGATAAAAGCTCATCCCTAAGTTCCTGGATGCCAAATCACTGTGTGTATAGTTTATACAGACGCAAATGAACGTGTTAAAACACTTGTGTATGCAGACGCAACTAACGTGTGAAAGGAATAATGTAGCTCATTGACTTTACAGTATGTACAGTGCACAAAATGAGCGTCTGAGTCCCCTAACGGCATAAACGAACACCAATGGGAACGAATCTCTCTTTGCAGTACTTTTACACATGAACTTGTGAATCTTTCATGCAGTGTTGTGGGCTAGTGATGAAGGCTCCCGTCTGCCACGCTGAGACTCCCGGGTTCGATTCCCAAAGTGCCATTCTTTTTTTTTTTTTTTTTGTTCCCGTGACATTCACTTTATTATTTTTTTCTGTGTAATCCATTGTAAAACATTCAAAGGAAGGGTGCACACAGGTTTCACACAAGTCGGTGTAAATCTGCAGGAGCGACTCATTCGCTATCTAAAATACACAGCAGTAATGAGCATCTATAGACATACCAGTAAATATAAATTAGTGTATTCTGACGCAACTAACTGTTCGAGCAACACAGTACTGGTAGATCGTCGGCGTTAGAGAATCTGTGTTGGGGGAAGCTGTTTGTGCTAATTAGTACTCTAATAAAACGTACTGTACAGAGATCCTAAGGACGGTGATTTGGCATCCAGGAACTTTTATCTCTCTCCATTCCTTTGAATGTTTTACAATGGATTACACAGAAAAAAAAATAATAAAGTGAAAAAGACGGGACTGGCACTTTGAGAATCGAACCCGGGATTCTCAAAATGGCAGACAGGAGCCTTCATCGCTAGCCCACAACACTGCATGGAAGATTCACAAGTTCATGTGTAAAAGTACTGCAAAGAGCGATTCCTTCCCATTGGTGTTCGTTTATGCCATTAAAGGACTCGGACGCTCATTTCGTGCACTGTACATATTGTAAAGTCAATGAGCTACATTATTCCTTTCACACGCTAGTTGCGTCTGCATACACAAGTGTTTTAACACGTTCGTTTGCGTCTGAAAACTATTTTTATTTATTTTATTTTTTTACTCTGTCAGTCTGACCATTGGTCACCATCTGTGTGTACACTATGCAGTACAGGACTGTATATTAACATTACAGTCATCACTGACCATTTGACAGAGCTTGTACTGTAGATCAATCCGTCGCTATTCAAACTAAAGTACAGGATTAGTGAAGCATTAGCCACCCAGTGGTGGTGATGTGTATTGCGCATCAACGCACCTGTCCGTGATTAAACTCCGCAACCTAAGCTATTGCCTAGGCGTGACTAAACCTCCATCTAGACGCAGAAACAGACAAGATAACGTAGGACCCATCTGTACTGCTGATATTGTACTGTGTTGCCCATGGATCTCGTATTTCATATCATGTCAGCTTCCAGGGGCGACGGTTCAGCGGCTGAAACCACATGGCGTGGTGGTGACGCTGCAGACATATTGGAGGAAAATATAGCAGCGGAGGGTTCAGGTTCTTGGAGTTCCTTGCCCCCCAGTGGGGCCATAGCAACGGACGGGGGGGGGGGGGGGGGGGGTTCATAATGACCCACCTTGGGCTACTTTTTCCTCTCTACTAAGTACGCTGGTAACTAGACTTATGCCCCCTATTGGACTTCGGGTGCCAGTACAGCCACATATTGTCCCTGCGGTTAATCCGCCATGGGCAGATCTCCTACCCTCTCAGTTACAGCCATTGAACCAATCACTGAACAAAAAAAAAAACCTAACCCTAGCCCCCTAAGACCAAGGGGTCCTCTAAGCGGGCCATTACTTCCTCACAATCAACCCATGTTCCAGACACTTCGTCTGATGAAGATGGCATATATACACACTGACCCCTCAGACACTGACCCAGATGCTTCTGATGGGGAATCTGTTTCGCAGGTGGATGTTCCTGACTTATTGGAGGCTATCAGGCGGATTCTTCAAATTGAAGATGACCCAGAACCTGTTACCTCTAAGAAACCGGATAGGTTTTAACATCAAAAGGTTATTAAACAAGTTTTGCCTCATTCTGACCACTTAGTTGACATACGTCAGGAATCCTGGGAAAGTCCAGGAAAGAAATTCACACCTCACAAGAAGATGCTGGCTCGCTATCCCCTTGCTGCGGAGCTAAGTAAGAATTGGGACACATCGCCGCCGATAAATTTGCAAGCGGCGCGGCTGGTGGTGTCCTCTGCTCTGCCTGTAACTAACGTCACCTCTCTGAAAGAACTGACGTATAAGCGTGTGGAGGGTTGCTTAAAAGCTATTTACACCCTCGCAGAAGCTGTGCATCGACCCACTACTGCAGCTACTTGGGCTGCAGAACCTGTTGAAGCGTGGGCTCAGGAGGTGGAAGCAGAGCGAACGTCCAATTTTTCTGATAATGCTAGACAATGACTCATATTGTCACAGCATCTCATTACATTAAGGAGGCGACCTCTGATGCCGGTATTCTGGCGGCCAAGGCTTCTTCTACGTCCATTTTGGCTCGCCAGATTCTCTGGTTACGGTCCTGCTCTGTGGACCTGGACGCTAAGAAAACCCTGGAAATGACCCCTTTTAAGGGAGACATTCTTTTTCGTGAGGATCTCAACAAGATTGTGGCTGACTTAGCTTCTGCTAAGACGGCGTGTCTACCTAGTACTGCTCCTTCGGTCCCAAAGGTTAAGAGTACTTCCTTTCGTGCTCCAGGTAAAGCAAAGGAACAGGCGTACCCGAAACAGGCTTGCACTTACAAAACCACGAAGCCCAAGCCTAAACGTGCCTGGGCTGCCCGTCAGCCTGCTTCCAAATCAGACTAGCCTGCTGCATGACGGGGCGGGTCTCCCCCTGGTTGAAGACCACTTCCAACGCCTGGGTACGGGAAGTCGTCACACACGGATACGCCATATCCTTCAAGAATCGTCCCCCTCATCGATTTTGCCTGACAGACATCCCTTCGGATCAGGTGAAGGCAAAAACCCTTAGTTTGGTGGTACAATCCCTCCTGGACAGAGGAGTGGTAGTACCGGTGCCCCTGGCTCAGAGAGGAAAGGGGTACTGTTCATCGCTGTTCCTAGTCCCTAAACCGAATGGTTACTCCCGGCCCATTCTCAACCTTAAGTCCTTGAACAAATTGGTGAGTCTCAAAGTTTCGGATGGAAACTCTTCGCTCTATTGTTTTGGATTTGGAGCCTGGAGACTATATGGTCTCCCTGGACATACAGGATACTTATCTCCATATTCCTACTGCCATGTCGCATCAGCAGTACCTGCGGTTTGCTATTGGCTACCTCAGTTATCAATTTCGGGCTTTACCGTTTGGTTTGACAACGGCTCTGCGAGTCTTCCCGAAGGTCATGGCAGTAATGACGGCTTTACTTCGCCGTCAGGGTGTCAAGATCTTGCCGCATCTGGACAACTGGCTGTTCCTGGCGAATTCCCCAGAAATTCTCCTCTGTCATCTGGATCTGACGGTCCAGTTTCTGCAAGCCCACTGGTGGCTCATCAACTGGAAGAAATTCTCCTTGGTCCCTGCTCAGAGCATGGTGCACATGGGAGCATTGTTGGACACTTACAAAAAGCGGTTGTTCTGAAGGTTCAGGACCTTCTCCTGAGACAAGGACAGTATTTCGATGCTTCCTCGCTCGTCTGTGAGTGTCAATTAACTCGGCGATGCAAGTACTAGGCCTCATGGTGTCGGCTTTCGACATGGTGGAGTACGCTCAATTTAATTCCCGCCAAGTGGGACAGCCTGCCTCACCGGATCAGGTCTCAAATGATCTCATTGTCTCTGGAGGTTCGTCTGTCACTGAACTGGTGGCTCCAAGACCAACGATTGGGCAGGTGTCGTCCCTTCTGGATCTCCAACTGGGTTCCTTCTGATGGCGGATGTCAGTCTGAGGGTTTGGGGCGCGGTGTTGGAGCAACACTCACTTCAGGGGTCGGTGGACCAAGGAGGAGTCTTCTCCCGAGAAACATTCTGGAATTGCAGGCGGTGTTCAATGCTTTGAACCTGGCCCAACATCTGATTCAGAAAAGGCCTTTTCAAGTACAGTCGGACAACACTACCCATGTGGCGTATATAAATCAGCAAGGCGGCACTCTAAGCCGTATGGCAATGATGGAAGTGTCAAGGATTCTTCAGTAAGGGGGGGGGAAGACACCATCTACCAGCCATAATCGGCAGTGTTCATTCCGGGGGTCCTCAACTGAGAAGAGGACTTCCTCAGTCGTCAGGACATACACGCCGGAGTGGAGCCTCCATCCAGAAGTATTTCAACTCCTAGAGGACAAGTGGGGTCTCCCAGACGTATACCTGATGGCGTCTCTACACGATCACAAGGTTCCGGTCTTCGGAGCAAGGACAAGGGATCCTCAAGAAGTGTTCGTGGAGGCGCTGGCAATTCCATGGAACTTTCGGCTGACGTACGTGTTTCCTCCGATGTCACTTCTGCCCAGGGTGATAAGGAAGTTCAAGCAAGGAGGAATCCTGCTTCCGATCGTTTCAGCGTGGCCCAGACGGCATTGGTTCTCAAACCTGCAGGGTCTCTCGATAGAGCGTCCTCTTCTACTTCCGCAACGCCCAGACCTCCTCATTCAGGGCCCTTGTGTATACCAGGATATGGCCCGGCTGGCTTTGACGGCGTGGCTTTTGAAGATTCAGTTCTGAGGGCCAAAGGATTTTCTGAGGCGGTCATTCAAACCATGTTGAAAGGCCTGGAAACCGGCTTCTGCTCGGATTTATCATAGGGTCTGGAATTCTTACTCTGCTTGGTGCGCAGCTAACAATCATGTCTACAAGTTTAGTACGGCCAAACTTTTGGCCTTCCTGCAACAAGGCCTGGACTTCGGCCTTCGTCTGGCCTCCCTCAAGGTTCATATTTCTGCCTGTCGGTTTGGTTTCAGAGAAAAATTGCTACTCTGCCTGATGTTCATACATTCACTCAGGGTGTGTTGCAGATTCACTCTCCCTACGTCCCGCCTGTGGCTCCTTGGTATTCTTCTCGTTTCTGGAGGCCTTGCAAGAGTCTCCGTTTGAACCTTTTAAGTCTGTGGACCTTAAGTGGCTTACGCTTAAGGTTTTATTTCTGCTGGCTATTGCCTCTGCTAGACTGGTTTCAGATTTAGGTGCCTTATCCTGTCGGTCTCCCTTTCTGATTTTTCACCGTGACCAGGCAGTTCTTCGGAAATGCCCTGGTTATCTACCTAAGGTGGTATCTTCTTTCCACCTTAACCAAGAGATTGTGATTCCGGCCTTTATTTCTCCTCAATTGTCATCCATAGAGCGGTCTTTGGATGTGGTACGGGCTCTCCATATTTATGTGAAGAGGACAGCTTCCATTCGGAAGTCTGATTCTCTCTTTGTACTTTTTGGTTTTCACAAACGTGGCTGTCCTGCGAATAAGCAGAGCCTGGCCAGATGGATTAAAATGGTGATTGCACATGCTTGTGTACAGGCTGGCCTTCCAGCTCCTGCTACCATCAAAGTACATTATACTCGGTCTGCTGGACCTTCTTGGGCGGCCCGCCGTGGTGCGACCCTTGAACAATTGTGCAAGGCGGCTACGTGGTCCTCAGTGAACAGATTCATAAGGTTCTTTGCCTTCGACACGCCCGCCTTCCAGGATGCTTCTTTTGGACGCCGGGTTCTTATGCCCGCTACAGTGCATCCCCTCCCATGAGGAACTGCTTTAGGACATCCCCAATGTTATCCCTGTGGAACCCAGTGTACCCCGCTGCAGAAAAGGAGATTTATGGTAAGAAATCACCTTTGTTAACTCTTTCTGCGAGGTACACTGGGTTCCACAGGGTGCCCACCCTGACACACTTAGCTTCTTTGGGTTTGTATGGCATTAGCCGCTGATACCTTCTCCTGTCGTGAGAATGTGGTGTACGTGGCTACTAACGTTTGTCGTCTCTTTTGCCTGCTACTGCATAGGACTGGTTAACGAAACTGAGCTCCTGTGCACGGAGGCGGGGTTATAGAGGAGGCGGCGCTGAATAGTTCCCTCCAAAATATACTTCAAGGATTCTGCTAGGGAGATCATATTTCCTAGTCTGGCTAACTTTGGAGCTCCAGAGAAAAGCAGACTGGATCCCCAACCAGAAGACTCCTGCTCACCAAGTGGAATCTCTTTGGAGCTTCTTGAAACACTTAGCTGGCTGTGTTGGTATGAGTCTGCAGAGAACGGCATTCCATTTACATGGGAAGGGGGAAGGGGGAGGGGCGACCCAGCAGCCCTCAAAGAGCTCCAGATCCCGTAGACCGCCAGTAAAAAAGATAAGGGCATGTTGCAATAAAAAATAAAAAAATAAAAACATGCATCCTAAAATTAAATAGACATGCAGCTAAAGCCTCTTACCAGCCTGTTAAATATACTCTGCTTATTTCACAAGGCACTGCATAACAGCTACAGTACTTTACAGCAACAATTTTATTTTAAATGTGCGCATTGTTTTTATTTTAGTGTGCACCACTGTTTACACTAATAAACAGTGGGTAGTGCAGAGATTAATCGCATGCCGCCTGAGCATCACAGCCCCTGTAATCAATCTAGGCACTCCTTAATGTCACATCTCAGTGCTGGGGGCACGGGGAGATGGCTCTCCCTGTCCCACATTGTGCGGCTATTGAGCTCGGTTGTCCTGTAGTGCTGGGGAACCGGAGTCTAGTCCCCAGTGGTCGGCAAACAGTCCTGGGGCTAAAGCCTGGCTGCAGTAGCTCTTGGCTCTCGAGTCCCCCGATGTAGCACACCGGGAGTTAACAAGCTGCATCGCTGCAGCCACCAGAGGTGATCTGGCACTACGGAACATAACAAAACAGGGCAAGTACACTTTTTTAAACACATGGCATCTAGCGCCAGCAGTATTCAATAATGGCACATATCACCAATAGGTCCTTTTTAAGATAGCACCGCCACAAGATGGCTAACCATTTCAGTCCCGCAACAGTCATCTTGGCCACATTGGAAAGGGGGGCGGGGGAGAGACTGGGACTTTGCCACAATTTTGTACTTTTATTTTTTGCCATCTTTCTAATATTTTCTTTTTCCTCTTTTAATTGAATTTTAGTATTGGACATTTTTATTTTTATCTTTAATGATTCAAAAACTATTATTGAATGTTATATTTAAATATAGTACAACTCACTTTTCTTATTTATATTATCTAATCATATACACTGCGTCTGCCGGCAGACATCACATGCTTTGTGCTCCCTGACACATATGGAAATACAAGTGGAGGCGATATTCAACTTGAATAAAGTGACTTTCTGCCCACATAAATGAACATCTGAAGAGATTTTGCCTTAGTGATAACCAGACTCTAAAAATAAGGACATTTAAACAGCTCATGATCCACTATTGAGCATATATTAAAGGATTAATTACCCTTTAAGTGGATAACTCTGTGGAGACACCCAATCCAATTATATGTTAAATGTTGTATGTTGTATTGTTTAAATGTTAGTATACCGGTATTAGGACTCACACAATATATTTTTATTCATATTTTATTCATTCTTTATAGAAAGGAATTAATGTGTACTTTTTTGATTGCTTAAATTTTAATAAAATATTCACTATACATATGCTTTGTTTATCAATTTATTAGAAGTGTCAACATCTGATACCAGAGCGCTTGGAGATTTTTTTCTTTTGGGTTTATATTATATAATCAGTACTCCAAAAGAAAAAGAAAACAAACCAGTTTAGAAATGGGTGCACTCTCCCTTATCATAGTGAATAAACACACTTATTACATATGCTTTGAAAGAAGGTATCCATATTGAGGGTCTACATATGTAATCCCGGCGGCCAGGATGCTGGCTGTCAGTATCCCAATAGCGGCATCCCGCCCACCAGAATACCGGCAGCGGGGCGAAAGCTACGAGGCCCCTTGAATGCTTGCTGCGCTCGCCACAGGACATATTCCCACTCTATGGGTGTCGAGGACACCCACAAGTGGGAATAGCCCCTGTGAACAGGTATTCTGGCTGTCGTGATTCTGGCGTCTGAATCCTGACCGCCAGGATACTGACAGCCAGCAAATTGATTGCCTCCTATATTGAGATAATGCTTACACAAATGTTTATTAATTCTTACATTGGTAATACTATGCACCCATTTCTAAAGTGATTTGCTTTTTTTCTCTTAAGTAGTGTCCATCTTCTAAACCAGTGGGTAGCGCCTTTAATATTTGTCTGATTAGATCTATAATATGTTTACATATAATCTAATAATTGATTCCCTTATTTGAAAAAAATAATAAAAACAAATTAAAAAAAAGGGTCCTTGGTGCAGGTACTTTCTTCTAGAATGATTTATATTATATAATACATGATTCTGGACGAGTACTCCCTACTAGTATAAAACAGCCATCGATTCCATATAATCAGGGAAAAAGCCTAGTTGTGCCTTGGCACACAAGTAATTCTTCTTAGGAGATCACTCCCTACCTGAAATCAACAGCCATATTTTATCATTATATGTAATATGGATGAGAACAATTGTATTGGTGCCACGGGTATGGGTCATTGGGTCGACACTACTTAGGTCGACCACTACTGGTCTACATGCATTAGGGTCATTAGGTCGACATGTACTAGGTCAATAAGTCAAAAAGGTAGACATGAGATTTTTTTTACTTTTTTTGGTGTCGTTATCTTTGTAAAGTGACGGGGAACCCCAATTAGTGCCCCGTGTCCCCACGCTCCGCTACCGCTGCGCTAGTCACCGATTACCGTTGTAGTCCACGTGGGTCAAAGTGTGAGAAAATTCGACCTAATGACGATGTCGACCTAGTGACCCTGTCGACCAATAGTGGTCGACCGAATCACTGTCGACCTAATGACCGTATCCCGGTGCCACTACAAAGTTGCAGAAGATAACTCTCAAACATCTAATAAATTAATGTCCAAGGAATGATTTTATAAATCAATAGGCAAATGTTATGTGACACTAGCATATAAGAATCCCTTTCTACCAAACCATGTGTACACTACCATTCTGCTTTATACCCTTTTCTTGGGAACCAGAGACAGTGACTCAGAAGGAATCAAATACAATGGCATCAAAGATCATCTCTTCATTGCAGATACAACCACCAGTGGACAACAGTTAACAGTCATCTACTGGATTTTAGAACAGATGTAGCCACGCTCATCCATCCAACATGGGTGCTGCTACTAGTGTGCCCACGAATGAAACACACCCAAGGCATTCATTCCTATCGGTGGACGCCGGCCTGTAACTAGTCGAAGCCCGGCAAATAATGCCGTATGCCACTGTGCCTATGCATCACGTCAAAAATGAGAGTGGCTACAAAACGTATTTGTACAGTATATACCAGGGGTCATCTACTGGATTTAAGTATTTGTACAGTATACACCAGGACTATTTAACATGTGGCTATCCAAGCTGCTGTGGAACTACACATGCCAGAATGCCCTGCCCTAGTTTTAGCCTGCCCTAATAGTAAAACTGTGGAAGGGCATGCTGGGATGTGTAGTTCCACAGCAGCGGGATGGCTGCATGTTAAAAACCCCTGGTATACACTATAATTCTCTAAATTTCAGTAAATATATGGTGAATCAGCCAATATGGAAATTATTCAATTACAGATAAAGACAAGCCACTGGATTCTGACTGTACTAAATCCAAGTTAAATATATTGTTATGCAGTTCAGTCCACGAAACACTGCAGGTGGTGTCTTTTTAGACACATTACTTGTCCGCATTTGACTTAAAACGATTCTATTAGTAAAATCCACTACCACTAAGTGTGATTGTATTGTTTTGCTTTATTACATTTTATAAATGATAAAGTATTATCAGCATCCACAATACATTCAATTGTATAATGTGGATTACCACCTAGCACTGGTTTCTGTTTTATTTTTTAGTTTGTTTTTAGCAGCTGCGCAATTCAGTCCTGTAATTTAAACATCTGAATTTATTTTTTTACTTTTTTTGTATATTTAATAGCCTATTTGCTCAGAGCCTTGGAATATATATTTATTTGGCTGTTTTTCCAAACATTTGCCTATAATTAACATTTAAATGGCACCAGACTAATACGTATGTAATGTTTAGAGTTCAGTTTGAAAACACCCCACCTACATCTAAATCTTTCAGGTTACATCTGCCCCACCGGCAGTGCAACATGGTTTTGCCCAGTTGCTTGTTTTTTCCTTTACTAATATGAAAAGGCCATTAGTGCATATTTATCTTTCTTCCACTGTTATTGCACTCAATCAATCCATAATCTCCCAGAGATTAACATTTATGCAAAATCAGTCTTCTAAAATGTAACCTTTGCTTCAATGCTATTCTGCTTAACAGATACTTGTTTATTAAACCTGACTAACCTAGTAACTAGAAATATTTATAGTTATGGTTTCTAGGTCTATTAATCCTCAAATTAAAAAAATAAAAGACATATCCCAAATATTTACATATTTTATTCACTGTTGTATGCTGCTATAGGCATTTGTAGCCTAACTGAAGTTGATTACTTTGATAGAGGTTACAGTGCTGCAATTATCCAATTGCCTGCTGCATTATTTATGTGAATAGCTTTAAAAAAAGAAAACTACATACAGCTGCAAAGCTGCTCATGTACATTACTTATGTAGCGTTCAAAGTGCATGAACATTTACTTTTTTGAAGAAAAAAAAAACACAATCTCACTCACTCTAATCTCAAGATTTGAGTTTACATCCACTCACCGAAATATAGGAGTATGTCCAGATTTTGGTTTGTTCCAAGTGAAATGTGATGGAACTGACAAAAACTGATCAGTTGAGGAGTCTTTCTTGAGTGGATGTGGGGAACTTGCATTATCCTCTGTAGGTGTTTCAGGAGTCTGCGATAAACTTCCTTGATCCTCAGCACAAAGATCAACCTTTCCTACCAATGTGGCACTTTGGTCTTCAGAGGTTTTGCGTGTTTTTAGGGGGATAGCAGTCTCCTGGAAACAATGAGTGGGAGAAACACCATGTACAGAATTGTGAGATAAACTTATCCATGTGTCTTCCGTGATACTTCCCCTGGGTGAATGACTAGGAGATGGTGTTGGGGAGTGATGAGGGGATGCAGGGCCTTGATAGCAAATATCTGCACTGGAGTGTCGTCTCTTGCCACAAGGAGAGGTGGGCCTGGATGAAGGTCTTGAAGTAGGACGTGGGCTAAGCCAGTTCTCATCAGTAACGCTAGTTCTAGGAGAATGACATGGGGACTGTCTGGGTGATAGAGATGTGCCATAACCTAACTGTTGCCACGTTTCATCACCTGGAAACCCTCTGGGAGAACAACTAGGAGATGCAAGCGGTGAGCCAAGAGTAAAACGTGCTGCAGCCTCATTCAACTCAGATTCAACATCATCGTAGATGTGGGAAAAAGATTCGCAAGAGGATGCATCAGAGAACCAGCTTCTGGAAGAAATGCTACTACCGGGGCTTGGACTTAAAGATGGCTCCCTGTATGATGGCTCGAGATGGAGGTAGAGAAGGTCTCGGGAAGGCCTTTCACTGTAATCATTTACTGGGCCATTATTGTGCAGTTCCTCTGAGGTTTCAGTATCTTGCTGGCAGTTTGGAGAAATTGAGGTGATCTGAATGCTAGGACATTCAAATGGCTTTGGACCTCCAGATAGACTATACTTGGGCTCCTGGACTTCAGTTGTGCCATCATAGGTTTTGTAACTCTGTAAGCGGGATGAGGCAGAGCAAGTTGAGCAGTGAGATTGCTGTCCATGCCGGGGAAGGCAAATGGGCTGGTTCACTGCTGATAAAGGCTGGTCTACATTTAAGATATAAAACGATGCACTGTCATCAGACTCATGTTCTGGGGGTAAGAAGAAAAACAAAAAGTAGTCTGAGTGAGAATAAATCAATAATAAATATGGTATTTACAACATTTACATGCTAGAGCCATCTAAACAAAGGGAGTTCAGAAAATGTCAAAAATGATCACAGCTTAAAATCAGAGAAAATACAAAACAATAAAACAGGTCAAACCTATAATGAATTAAGGAGCAAGTCTCCAAGTTTACCAGAATGTCGAAGAACACTAAACTATAATGTTTTTCGCTCTACAAGTCTTTAATGAATGTTATGAAAACCTGGGTGCAAGAGGGATGTGACAACATAAGTGTAAATAAATTATGTTAATGTGCTTTACATATACACGGTGTGTACACATCCCTCTTGCATCCCAGTTTTCATTCTTTATATTCATTCAATATTTCTAGGGTAAAACGCAGTATTTTATGCTTTTTCAGAAAATGGGTTTGGGAATTACGTCCTTTTTGTAGCTCCCCTCCCTACTCGTGTCCAGTGTCTAACAGCTGCATTTTCTTGCAGAGCGCTTGCCTTTAAATGCTGCATAACAATGATAATGTCAAAACCCAGACATCATTTAGGTTTATATTCAGAGTAGTACTACCAGGAGGAGGAATATATTGCCAGTTGTTGGTCAGCGTAACTAATGGCCCCTGATTTAGTGCAGAGCAGCTATAATATAATTTATATATTTGCCAAGTGCAAAGGATCTATGTCTTTGTACAGAAACAATGGCTTCAGTGAAAAAATATGAAGCATGGAATTCATGGTCTTTACTATGGCTCTATAAAAGTTGCGTCATTGCTCAATACAGCAAATCAATGGTAGACATTTCATGCTCAATTTACATGCTGCATATTAAGAGAGATCATGGATGTATACAGAGAAAAGGCTAGTATCACAAGTGTTGTGTATGCATGTATATTTTAGAGACCATAAAGCTGTGTTTACACTCTGGCACTTATATGCAAGTAGATTGTGTAGGCACACATCTTTCCTATGGCTATACTACAAGGGTACATGAACTCCTTAACAACTCAGTGTATTTTATACCGATGATAAAAGAAAATAGGCTATGTAAATACACAAGAAAATATAAAAACATTTCTTTGTACTAGTATATGTTAAAAATCATCTTGGATACAAGGATTGACAGGAACAACTTAAAAAAATACAGACAATATATACAAAGGTACACACTATAATATATATATATTTTTTTTTATTTTTTTTTTCTGTAAGTCAATCAAGAAAAGAGCTCCATAGTGCATGAATCTTTATTTTAGAAAAAAAAAAAAATTCTAGCAGCTTTCCACACACAAAGGTTCGAACACATACCACAGTATCAACCAACGTACGAATATCACATGATAAGAATAATACAGGACTTCCCGGGATCAGAGGGGTGATTCACCATTGCAAACTAGTCCTTCACGCTAGGCCCCGCCCCTACGTGTTTCGTCAGAGGGTTGGCCTAGCACAGCATAGTCACTCCTTTTAACCTCCCCACAACCAATGAAAACGTAGGATAGTAACTCCCTCGTAATGGATTATTGCAACAGTCCATCATAACGAATATTAACAGTTACAATTAAAACATTGCCAATACATAGCGGAAAGATTTAAAATAAAAAAATATCATTACCATATTAAACCAATAAATCAAATTACCATTTGCAAAAAGAAAAGATACACCTCATCAGACAGGTACCCTCCGGTCACTGTTCCTTACATGATTAATTAACTTGACTTAATATAATCCAGGGGTGGCCAACCAGTCAGAGACAAAGAGCCAGAAAAGATCTGTAGTTAAGGGTAAGAGCTGCTATCATACAATGGGGGTGTGGCCTAGTTGTCACAAAGCCACATTCCATTTTTGTGCACACCCCTTTCGGTATTGTGTTCGTAGGAGTATGACCTTGAGTCATAACCCCGTTTTTAGTCATGTTGTATAGTGCTACATACAGATATGCACCAGTACAGTGCCACATACATATAAAAATGTCAAAAAAATGCCCCCCCAATGTGCAGCTCACTGCGCTGCTGCAGTTTGTGAGGGAAGGAGAGTGCAGCGTGCATCTCTCCTGCCCCTCAGTCTCCGGTGGCAGTGTCTACCTCCAATTAGGCTCCGGTAAATAAACCTGAGCTGCCAGTCCACGAGCTCTGATTGGCTTACGGGTCGGCACCAGTAGAAACACTGAGAAGTGTGCCGGGCTGTTGGGCAGCGGGAGGCGAAAGCCGACCGAGTCGCATGCGAAGGAAGAAATGCTGCATCAACTTGACCATCTTCCTTGGAAGTTTTCCCCTGTGTGACTGCTCCACAGCCTCGGAGCCTTGCATCCGTGGTTACTAGGACCCAGTCCTGAATCCCGAACCTTCGTCCTTCCAGGAGGTGAGAACTGTGCATCTACCACAGGAGCGAAATTCTGGCTTTGGATGACAGGATTATCCTCTGATGCATGTGTAGATGGGATCCGGACCACTTTTCCAATAGGTCCCACTGGAATACTCTGGCATGGAATCGGCCAAACTGTATGGCTTCGTAGGCCGCTACCATCTTCCCCAACAACCGAATGCACTGATGAATAGACACTCTTCTGTGTCCAGTATCATTCCCAGAAACGAT
This sequence comes from Pseudophryne corroboree, assembly GCF_028390025.1. NCBI lineage: Eukaryota > Metazoa > Chordata > Amphibia > Anura > Myobatrachidae > Pseudophryne > Pseudophryne corroboree. Next base: position 221,965,513 of record NC_086454.1, on the reverse strand, counting down.
AATCTTGTTGTTGGTTCCAACTGTGACTTTGGAAAATTTATGATCCAACCGTATTGTTGAAGAACTGTAAGGGAAAGTGCAATGTTCTGCACCAACCTTTACCTGGACCTTGCCTTTATCAGGAGATCGTCCAGGTAAGGAATTATATTGACTCCTTGCTGTCGAAGGAGGACCATCATTTCCGCCATCACCTTGGTGAACATCTTCGGTGCCGTGGATAGTCCGAACGGCAACGTCTGAAATTGGTAATGACAATCCTGCACTGCAAATCTCAGCTAAGCTTGATGGGGAGGATAGATAGGAACATGCAAGTAGGCATCTTTTATGTCCACTGACACCATGAATTCATTTTCCTCCAGACTGGAAATCACTGCCCTCAGAGATTCCATCTTGAATTTCAACCTTTGCAGAGATTCAGTGTTTTCAGGTTTAGAATCGGTCTGACCGAGGCGTCCGGCTTCGGAACTAAGAAAAGGCTTGAATAAAACCCTTCTCCTTGTTGCGACAAGGGAACCAGGAAAATCACTTGATCCTGACACAATTTTTGTATTGCTGCCGATACTACTTCCCTTTCTTGGACAGAAACTGGTAAGGCCGATTTGAAATATCGGCATGGGGGGAGGTCTTGAAACTCTAGCTTGTACCCCCTGGGACACAATTTGTAAAAACCCACGGTCCATGCCAGATTGAACCCAAATCTGACTGAAGAGTTTCAGATGTGCCCCCACCTGAGCAGACTCCCGCAAGGTAAGCCCCACCATCATGCTGAAGATTTGGCAGAAGCAGAGGTTGATCTCTGCTCCTGTGATCCTGTAGACGCTGTGGACGTTCTACCTTTTCCCCTTCCTTTACCTGCAAAGAAAGGGGAACCTTTGGCCTTCTTGTACTTATTGGGCCGAAAGGACTGCATCTGAGAATGATGAGTCTTTTTTGACGGCGCAGGAGCATTAGGCAAAAATGTTGATTTACCTGCGGTAGCCGCAGAAACATCTCCAAACAATGCCTCTCCTTTATACGGGAGAGCCTCCATATTCCTTTTGGAATCTGCGTCAGCATTCCATTGATGAATCCACAACGCCCTACGTGCAGAGACTGCCATCGTAGCGGCTCTCGACCCCAAGAGACCAATATCTTTCATGGCTTCCAGCATGTACACAGCAACGTCTTTGATATGACCTAATGTTAGGAGTATCTCGTCTTTATCTATCTGTCAATGTCTGATGACAAGTTTTCTGACCACTTTTCAATCGCACTACTCACCCACGCAAAGGCAATGGTAGGCCTGATTAGTGTCCCATTAGCCACATAATAAGAATTTACTTACCGATAATTCTATTTCTCGGAGTCCGTAGTGGATGCTGGGGTTCCTGAAAGGACCATGGGGAATAGCGGCTCCGCAGGAGACAGGGCACAAAAAAGTAAAGCTTTACTAGGTCAGGTGGTGTGCACTGGCTCCTCCCCCTATGACCCTCCTCCAGACTCCAGTTAGGTATTGTGCCCGGACGAGCATACACAATAAGGGAGGCATTTTGAATCCCGGGTAAGACTCATACCAGCCACACCAATCACACCGTACAACTTGTGATCTAAACCCAGTTAACAGTATGACAACAGAAAGGGCCTCTTAAGATGGCTCCTTAACAATAACCCGAATTAGTTAACAATAACTATGTACAAGTATTGCAGATAATCCGCACTTGGGATGGGCGCCCAGCATCCACTACGGACTCCGAGAAATAGAATTATCGGTAAGTAAATTCTTATTTTCTCTATCGTCCTAAGTGGATGCTGGGGTTCCTGAAAGGACCATGGGGATTATACCAAAGCTCCCAAACGGGCGGGAGAGTGCGGATGACTCTGCAGCACCGAATGAGAGAACTCCAGGTCCTCCTTTGCCAGGGTATCAAATTTGTAAAATTTTACAAACGTGTTCTCCCCCGACCACGTAGCTGCTCGGCAGAGTTGTAATGCCGAGACCCCTCGGGCAGCCGCCCAAGATGAGCCCACCTTCCTTGTGGAGTGGGCTTTTACAGTTTTAGGCTGTGGCAGGCCTGCCACAGAATGTGCAAGTTGAATTGTGTTACAAATCCAACGAGCAATCGACTGCTTAGAAGCAGGTGCGCCCAACTTGTTGGGTGCATACAATATAAACAGCGAGTCAGATTTTCTGACTCCAGCCGTCCTTGCAATGTATATTTTTAAGGCTCTGACAACGTCCAACAACTTGGAGTCCTCCAAGTCGCTAGTGGCCGCAGGCACCACAATAGGTTGGTTCAGATGAAATGCTGATACCACTTTAGGGAGAAAATGCGGACGAGTCCGCAGTTCTGCCCTATCCGAATGGAAGATTAGATAAGGACTTTTATAAGATAAAGCCGCCAATTCAGATACTCTCCTGGCAGAGGCCAGGGCTAGTAACATAGTCACTTTCAATGTGAGATATTTCAAATCCACCTTTTTCAATGGTTCAAACCAATGGGATTTGAGGAAATCTAAAACTACATTTAGATCCCACGGTGCCACCGGAGGCACCACAGGAGGCTGTATATGCAGTACTCCCTTGACAAAAGTCTGGACCTCAGGGACAGAGGCCAATTCTTTTTGGAAGAATATTGACAGGGCCGAAATTTGAACCTTAATGGATCCCAATTTGAGACCCATAGATAATCCTGATTGCAGGAAATGTAGGAAACGACCCAGTTGGAATTCCTCCGTCGGAACCCTCCGATCCTCGCACCACGCTACATATTTTCGCCAAATGCGGTGATAATGTTTCACGGTGACTTCCTTCCGTGCCTTAATCAAGGTAGGAATGACTTCTTCTGGAATGCCTTTCCCTTTTAGGATCTGGCGTTCAACCGCCATGCCGTCAAACGCAGCCGCGGTAAGTCTTGAAAAAGACAGGGACCCTGCTGTAGCAGGTCCCTTCTCAGAGGTAGAGGCCACGGTTCGTCCGTGAGCATCTCTTGAAGTTCCGGATACCAAGTCCTTCTCGGCCAATCCGGAACCACTAGTATTGTTCTTACTCTTCTTTGCCGTATGATCTTCAATACCTTTGGTATGAGCGGCAGAGGAGGAAACACATACACTGACTGGTACACCCAAGGAGTTACCAGTGCGTCCACAGCTATTGCCTGTGGATCTCTTGACCTGGCGCAATATTTGTCCAGTTTCTTGTTGAGGCGAGACGCCATCATGTCTACAATTGGTCTTTCCCAACGGTCTATTAACATGTTGAAGACTTCTGGATGTAGACCCCACTCTCCCGGATGAAGATCGTGTCTGCTGAGGAAGTCTGCTTCCCAGTTGTCCACGCCCGGGATGAACACTGCTGACAGTGCTATCACGTGATTCTCCGCCCAGCGAAGAATCTTGGCAGCTTCTGCCATTGCACTCCTGCTTCTTGTGCCGCCCTGCCTGTTTACATGGGCGACCGCCGTGATGTTGTCCGACTGAATCAACACCGGCTTTCCTTGCAGGAGAAGTTCCGCCTGGCTTAGAGCATTGTAGATTGCTCTTAGTTCCAGAATGTTTATGTGAAGAGACTTTTCCAGACTCGTCCATACTCCCTGGAAGTTTCTTCCTTGTGTGACTGCTCCCCAGCCTCTCAGGCTGGCGTCCGTGGTCACCAGGATCCAATCCTGAATGCCGAATCTGCGGCCTTCTAATAGGTGAGCCTTCTGCAACCACCACAGAAGTGACACCCTTGTCTTTGGTGACAGGGTTATTCGCAGGTGCATCTGCAGATGCGACCCTGACCATTTGTCCAACAGATCCCTTTGGAATATTCTTGCATGGAATCTGCCGAATGGAATTGCTTCGTAAGAAGCCACCATTTTTCCCAGGACTCTTGTGCATTGATGTACTGACACTTTTCCTGGTTTTAGGAGGTTCCTGACCAGATCGGATAACTCCTTGGCTTTTTCCTCTGGAAGGAAAACCTTTTTCTGAACCGTGTCCAGAATCATTCCTAGGAACAGCAGACGAGTTGTCGGGATTAAATGGGATTTTGGAATATTCAGAATCCACCCGTGTTGTCTTAGCACCTCTTGAGATAGTGCTAAAGCTGTCTCCAGCTGTTCTCTGGACCTTGCCCTTATTAGGAGATCGTCCAAGTATGGGATAACTAATACGCCTTTTCTTCGAAGAAGAATCATCATCTCGGCCATTACCTTGGTAAAGACCCGAGGCGCCGTGGACAATCCGAACGGCAGCGTCTGAAACTGATAGTGACAGTTTTGAACAATGAACCTGAGGTACCCCTGGTGTGCGGGGTAAATCGGAACGTGTAGATACGCATCCTTGATGTCCAAGGATACCATAAAGTCCCCTTCTTCCAGGTTCGCTATCACTGCTCTGAGTGACTCCATCTTGAACTTGAACTTTTTTATGTAGAGGTTCAAGGACTTCAGATTTAGAATAGGCCTTACCGAGCCATCCGGCTTCGGTACCACAAATAGAGTGGAATAATACCCCTTTCCTTGTTGTAATAGGGGTACTTTGACTATCACCTGCTGAGCGTACAGCTTGTGAATGGCTTCCAACACCCTCTCCCTTTCGGAAGAGACGGTTGGTAAGGCAGACTTCAGGAAACGATGAGGAGGATCCGTCTCTAATTCCAACCTGTACCCCTGAGATATTATCTGCAGGATCCAGGGGTCTACCTGCGAGTGAGCCCACTGCGCGCTGTAATTTTTGAGACGGCCCCCCACTGTCCCCGAGTCCGCTTGAGAGGCCCCAGCGTCATGCTGAGGTTTTTGCAGGAGCCGGGGAGGGCTTCTGTTCCTGGGAAGGAGCTGCCTGTTGGTGTCTCTTCCCTCTTCCTCTGCCTCGTGGCAGATACGACAAGCCCTTTGCTCTCTTATTTTTGTAGGAGCGAAAAGGCTGCGGTTGAAAGGTCGGTGCCTTTCTCTGTTGGGGAGTGACTTGAGGTAAAAAAGTGGATTTCCCGGCAGTAGCCGTGGCCACCAAGTCTGATAGACCAACTCCAAATAACTCCTCCCCTTTATACGGCAAAACCTCCATGTGACGTTTTGAATCCGCATCGCCTGTCCACTGTCGTGTCCATAAGGCTCTTCTGGCTGAAATGGACATAGCACTCATCCGAGATGCCAGTGTGCAAATATCCCTCTGTGCATCACGCATATAGATAAATGCATCCTTTATTTGTTCTAACGACAGTAAAACATTTTCCCTATCTAGGGTATCAATATTTTCAATCAGGGATTCTGACCAAACTACTCCAGCACTGCACATCCAGGCAGTTGCTATAGCTGGTCGTAGTATAACACCTGCATGTGTGTATATATTCTTTTGAATAACTTCCATCTTTCTATCTGATGGATCCTTAAGTGCGGCCGTCTCAGGAGAGGGTAACGCCACTTGTTTGGATAAGCGTGTGAGCGCCTTGTCCACCTTAGGGGGTGTTTCCCAGCGCGCCCTAACCTCTGGCGGGAAAGGGTATAATGCCAATAACTTTTTTGAAATTATCAACTTTTTATCAGGAGCAACCCACGCTTCATCACACACGTCATTTAATTCTTCTGATTCAGGAAAAACTGTTTGTAGTTTTTTCACACCATACATAATACCCTGTTTTACGGTATCTGTAGTATCAGCTAAATGTAACGTCTCCTTCATTGCCAAAATCATATAACGTGTGGCCCTACTGGAAAATACGTTTGAATTTCTACCGTCGTCACTGGAATCAGTGCCCGTGTCTGGGTCTGTGTCGACCGACTGAGGCAAAGGGCGTTTTACAGCCCCTGACGGTGTTTGAGGCGCCTGGACAGGCATTAATTGATTGTCCGGCCGCCTCATGTCCTCAACTGACTGTTTAAGGGAAGATAAACCATCACGTAATTCCACAAATAAAGGCATCCATTCTGGTGTCGACCCCCTGGGGGGTGACATCTGCATATTTGGCAATTGCTCCGCCTCCACACCAATATCGTCCTCATACATGTCGACACCACGTACCGACACACACCGCAAACTCACAGGGAATGCTCTAATGAAGACAGGACCCACTAGCCCTTTTGGGGAGACAGAGGGAGAGTCTGCCAGCACACACCACAAAGCGCTATATATACAAGGGATATCCTTATATTAAGTGCTCCCTTATAGCTGCTTTAATATATATATATATAGCCATTAATGTGCCCCCCCTCTCTGTTTTACCCTGTTTCTGTAGTGCAGTGCAGGGGAGAGACCTGGGAGCCGTTCTGACCAGCGGAGCTGTGACAGAAAATGGCGCCGTGTGCTGAGGAGATAGGCCCCGCCCCTTTTTCGGCGGGTTCTTCTCCCGCTATTTTTCCAGTCAGGCAGGGGTTAAATATCTCCATATAGCCCCTATGGGCTATATGTGAGGTATTTTTAGCCTTGTATAAGGTTTATATTTGCCTCTCAGAGCGCCCCCCCCCAGCGCTCTGCACCCTCAGTGACTGCCCAGTGAAGTGTGCTGAGAGGAAAATGGCGCACAGCTGCAGTGCTGTGCGCTACCTTATGAAGACTGAGGAGTCTTCAGCCGCCGGTTTCCGGACCTCTTCACGCTTCAGCATCTGCAAGGGGGTCGGCGGCGCGGCTCCGGGACCGGACTCCACGGCTGGGCCTGTGTTCGATCCCTCTGGAGCTAATGGTGTCCAGTAGCCAAGCAGCAAATCCACTCTGCATGCAGGTGAGTTTACTACTTTCCCCCTAAGTCCCACGTTGCAGTGATCCTGTTGCCAGCAGGACTCACTGTAAAGAAAAAAACCTAAACTAAACTTTCTCTAAGCAGCTCTTTAGGAGAGCCACCTAGATTGCACCCTTCTCGTTCGGGCACAAAATCTAACTGGAGTCTGGAGGAGGGTCATAGGGGGAGGAGCCAGTGCACACCACCTGACCTAGTAAAGCTTTACTTTTTTGTGCCCTGTCTCCTGCGGAGCCGCTATTCCCCATGGTCCTTTCAGGAACCCCAGCATCCACTTAGGACGATAGAGAAAGATAGATTTCAACTTCTCTAACTTGCGGTCTGCTGGCTCCTTTAGTGAAGCCGTTCCAGGCGCAGGGAGAATCACCTTTTTTGTTAATCGTGACAGGGCACTGTCTAGAATGGGGGGGGGGGGGGGGGTGACTCCCACCTTTTCCTGTCCTCTGCAGGAAAAGGATAAGCTGCCTGAATTCTTTTCGGAATCTGAAATTTCTTTTCAGGGTTTGTCCAGACCCCCTCAAAAACTGTTCAGCTCATGAGATGGAGGGAAAGTTACATTAATTTTCTTTTCTTTATTAAAGTAAGCCTTTTCCTGTGGTAAAGGAGGGGGCTCCGTAACTTCTAACACCTCCTTAATAGCAATAATCATATACTGAATTTTTTTTGCTAATTTTGGATCTATTCCCCTAGAATCACTAGTGTCGACACAGGAATCAGAGTCTGTGTTGGTATCAGTTTGTACTATTTGTGCAAATGACCTTTTTTGTGAAGCAGAGGGGACCCTTGTGGATGAAAAGACAGAACTAATAAAAATCACATCTTCCACGGATTTTCTCCAGTTTTCTGTATGAGACTTAGACTTAACCAATCTCGTACTGATATGATTCACACGATCACGTAATTCTTTCACCCATTCATTCTCGTGGTGTGCCGGCAGTGCCACCACATTACAACTCTGTGTCCCTAAGATGGCTCCCTCAGGGGAAGAGCTCCCTGCCTCAGACATGTCACACACGTGCACAATCACAGCACAGACACTCCGGGGCTTATGGGGGACAGACCCACAGTAAAATCTGTCAGGAGGACACAGAAATATTTGCTAGCTCACAACTCAGCACCACTGAAAAAATCCCTGTGTCATATAATTTGTAGACAGAGACCCTTAGCGCTTTAGAATACCAAATATGATTTAAGCACCAAATATAGCCGCCCCCCCCTTTTCACCCTGATACTTGATACAGAAGTGGAGGAGGAGGATCAGTGTTTCTTCCCCTGCAGCAGCTTGGAGAAAATGGCGCTGAGCAGTGTAATTGCTGCCTGAGGAAGAAGTCCCGCCCCCTGTAATGGCACATTTTTCCTCAGCTAGTGTAATAGATATTTATACTGGGGGGGGTGTAGGACTGTGCCACGGCATCATATGCTACCTTTTGCCAGTAAGAGTAGGTTTCATGCTGCCCAGGGCGCCGCCCCCCCCCCCCCCCCACACACACACACGCCCTGCACCCTGTTGTGCACTGTGTTATGGAAAGCATGTCCACGCAGCATTCCTGCTCGCTGCGCGGTACCTTAAGCCGTCACGATGACCGGAGATCCCTCTTGCAGATCTCCGGTAACACAACTCACCAGTCTTCTGGCTCTGTCAGGATGTGACGGCGTGCTGTGGGAGTGAGCGCATAGCCGCAGATAGTGTTCAGTACCCTTCAGGAGCTAATGGTGTCCTGTCAGCAGAGACAAAGCCACGAAACTATTAGGAAGTTGGTTCCTACTTCTTCTCCCTAAGTCCCACGAAACAGGGAGACTGTTGCCAGCAGTCTCCCTGAAAATAAAAAACCTAAATAAAGTATTTTAGTGAAACTCAGTAGAGCTCCACTGGAGTGCGACCAGTCTACCTGGGCATATTTTCTAAACTAAAGTCTAGAGGAGGGGCATAGAGGGAGGAGCCAGCTCACACTCTGAAAAAGTCTAAAAGTGCCCATGGCTCCTGCAGAACAGTCTTCACCCCATGGTACTGAAGTGGACCCCAGCATCCTCTAGGACGTATGAGAAATACACATTATGGTAAGAACTTACCATTGATAACGTGATTTCTCTTATGTCCACAGGTATCCACAGGATAACATTGGGATATTGTCGAGCGACAGCGAAAATGGCACCAACACGGTCACGAGCTTTCTGGCCTCCCAGGATGCATTGGGGCCTCCACTATATAGTCCCGCCCATTGACTCAGTCAGATCAGTTCTTTCCACAGCGATTTTAGGCAGGAACATCAGGCAGAGACCCATTTAGGCGATAAGAACACACATGCACACCCTTCCATACAAGGAAGAGGTTTTAGTGATGGTCTAGATCCTCAAATCAGATGCGTCAGGGTGGGATCCCTGTGGATACCTGTGGACATAAGAGAAATCACGTTATCAACGGTAAGTTCTTACCATAACGTCTATTTCTCTGGCTGGGTCCACAGGATAACATTGGGATTCCCAAAGCCATTTTAGTGGTGGGGACGCTCCTGATTGCACAGGAGGACCTTTCGCCCGAAGTCTGCGTCATGAGAGGCAAAAGTATCCAAGGCATAATGTCTAATGAATGTATTTATGGAAGACCATGTGGCTGCCTTACATATCTGTTCTGCTGAAGCACCCTGTTGTGCTGCCCATGAAGGACCTACCTTACGTGTAGAGTGTGCAGAGACATTAGCCAGAATAGGGAGATCTGCATGAGAATAAGCTTCTGATATTACCATTCGGAGCCATCTCGCCAGCGTCTGTTTACTAGCAGGCCATCCTCTTCAATGGAATCCGTAGAGGATGAAGAGAGAATCTGTTTTCCTGATGGCACTAGTACGATCTATGAAGATTCTTAAAGCCCGGACCACGTCCAGCGACGCTTCTCCCGTAGAAAGTCCCGATACCTGAAAAGCTGGGACTACAATCTCTTCATTCAGGTGAAACTTTGATACCACCTTTTGAAGATAGCTAGATCTCGTTCTGAGAACTGCTCTGTCTGGAAAAAAACTTAGGAAAGGAGACTTACATGATAATGCTCCTAAATCTGACAATCTTCTGGCTGACGCCATTGCCAATAAAAAAAAGAACTTTAACCGTTGACCACTTAAGATCTGCTCTCTCAAGTGGTTCAAACAAAGGACCCTGGAGAAATTTAAGAACTAAATTCAAATCCCAGGGAGCTGCAGGAGGAACAAATTGGAGGTTGAATATGTACTACTCCTTGAAAAAATGTACGTACATCCAGTAAATCAGCAATCTTCTGCTGAAACCATACAGTTAACGCTGAAACTTGAACCCTCAAGGAAGCAACTTTCAACCCTTTATCCAATCCTGCCTGAAGGAAATCCAAAATCCTAGCTACTTTAAAAGATCTCGGATTGAAATTTTTTCCAGTACACCAATGAATATAGGCTTGCCATATTCTATGATACACACGGGCTGAAGAAGGCTTTCTTGCTCTAAGCATAGTTTGGATTACTTGCTTCGAAAAACCTTTAGCCTCTAAGATAGAGGTTTCAACAGCCACGCCGTCAAAGATAGGCGATCCAGATGACTGACAACAAGGACCCTGCATTAGCAGATCTGGACGTTGAGGGAGCAGTATCGGTGCTTCCACGGACATTCTCAACAGATCTGTGTACCAATGCCTTCTTGGCCAAGCTGGAGCTATTAGAATGATTGCTCCTTTTGCCTGTTTTATCTTTGCCTGTTTTATCTTTCTCACTACTCTGGGTAACAGAGATATTGGAGGGAACAGATATGCCAGCTGAAACCTCCATTCTACTGACAGTGCGTCTACCAGGACCGCTCCTGGGTCCCTCGTTCTTGATCCATACCTCGGAACTTTGTTGTTTAGATGAGACGCCATAAGGTCTATCTCCGGTAGACCCCATCTGTTCACCAGTGTCTGAAACACTTCTGGGTGTAGTGCCCATTCGGTTTCCTGAATAGTGTGCCGACTGAGAAAATCCGCTTCCCAATTTAGTACACCCGGGACAAATACTGCTGACAATGCCGGGAGATGGAGTTCTGCCCATTTTAGAATGGGAGTTACTTCCTCCATCAATCTCTTGCTGTGAGTTCCTCCTTGATGACTGAGGTATGCTACTGCCGTCGCATTGTCTGAGAGGATCTGGACTGGTCTTCCTTGTAGATTGTCCTTCGCCTGAACCAGAGCCAAGTAAATGGCTCTTATTTCTAACAGATTTATAGGCAGACTACTTTCCCTTGCGGTCCATTTTCCTTGGAACCATAGGCTTCCGATTTCCGTCCCCCAGCCCTGCAGGCTGGCATCTGTTGTCAGGACTTGCCACTCTTTTATCCAAAAGGGTCTCCCCTTGTTTAAATGGTCTGTCTGTAGCCACCACGCTAGAGACCTTTTTACGTTTACTGGAATCTTTATCATCTGCTTCTTTATCGTCTGATGATTTCCGTTCCATTTGGTCAGAATAAGGTGCTGCAACGGTCTGGAGTGGAATTGCGCATATTCCACCATGTCGAAGGTTGATACCATCAGACCCAACAGTCGCATTACTGCATGGACTGACATGGTCTGGGCAAGCAACGCTTCCTGAGCCATGACCTGCACCTTGACTATCTTTTTCTCTGGTAAGAGAACCTTCTGTAGGTTTGAATCCAATATGGCTCCCAAATGAACCATCCGCTGTGACGGATTCAGGAACGACTTTTCCCAATTTATGAGCCACCCGTGTCTCTGTAAACAAACTATCGTCTGTTGAAGATGGCTCAACAGTAAATCTTGCGACTGTGCTAAGATTAACAGGTCGTCTAGGTATGGGAATATTCTTATCCCCTGTTTGCGCAGACAATCTGCCATAACCACCATGATCTTGGTAAACACCCTGGGTGCTGTAGCTAGCCCGAAAGGCAGAGCTTGGAACTGGAAATGTTCCTGGAGGATGGCAAACCTGAGGTAACACTGATGCGACAGTGCTATAGGCCCATGCAGGTAAGCATCCCGTACATCCAGAGATACCATGTAATCTCCCGGTTCCATAGCCAACATTATGGAGCGTAACGTCTCCATGTGGAACTTCGGGATCCATATGTATCTGTTCAGCATTTTCAGATTTAGAATTGTTCGATATGACCCGTTTGGCTTTTGGATTAGAAATAGATTGGAGTAAAACCCCTGTCCCCTTTGTGATGGAGGTACTGGGACAATCACACCTGACTACAGTAATTTTTGGACTGCTTCTTGTAGGGCATTGGCCTTCGACTCTATACGAGACGGGCTGGTGCAAAAAAATCTTTGAGGAGGCTGCCTCCTGAATGGGAACCCATACCCCTGAGATACTACCTTCTGCACCCAAGCATCTGCTGTTGACTGTTGCCATATGTGTGCAAAACGAAGGAGTCGGCCCACAACCCTGGAATCCTCCAGGCGGAGGCCCGTCTCTTCAGGCTGACTGTTTCTGTTCAGGTTTGGAAGCTGGCTTTTTGCTAGCCCACTGCTTCCTACCCCTGGATTTAAACTGGGTTTGCGTAGGCTCCTCTTTAGCTTTCGCTTTGCCAACAAAATGAGCGAAATTTTAAACCCTTGGACTTAGGGTTATAAGCAGCCGGAAATCTGACCTTTTTCGATTCAGCCTCTGATTCTAGGATATCCGATAAGGGTTTTCCAAATAATATATTACCGACAAAAGTCAATGCTTCCAATTCTTTCTTGGATTCTGCATCTGCCTTCCAGGTACGTAGCCAAATTGCTCTGCGAGCGACTACTGTCAAGGCTGAAGCTTTAGAAGCAACTGTACCTACATCAATTGCAGCTTCTTCCAAATACTGGGCAGATTGTCTTAAACGGCAAAAACGATCCTCTTGCTCCCTAGTAGGAGAAGGGATGTCATTCTCTAGTTCTTCTATCCATTCGCCCATTGCCTTTGCTACCCAGGCCGAAGCCATAGCAGGTTTTGCCACTGCTCCTACTAGAGAAAAAATATTTTTCAACAGGCTCTCTACCCTTCTGTCTGTGACATCATTCAATGAGGTAGATGACAGTGGTAAAGCAGATTTCTGCACGAGTCGCAGAACATGTGCATCTACTTTTGGAGGAACTTCTCTCTTCGAACAATCCACAGCAGGAAATGGATAATAAGAATCCCATCTCTTAGGAATCTTATACTTTTTACTGGGCGCTGGCCAAGACTCATCCATCATTTCCGTCAGCTCATCTGACGCTGGGAATTCAGCTTTCACTGATTTTGTTTGTTTAAATACAGGTGCTTTAGCTTTCAACACTGTCTTGGCTGGCTCTTCCAACGAGAGAACAGCCTTCACAGCATTAATAAGTTCAGCTACATCCTCTGAACTACAGCTCTGCGACTGATCATCAAATGGAGTTGAATCTATTGTAGCATCATCATCCGATGTATCATCTTGTGTAGTCTGCCACACAGACGTATGTCTTAGTCTTACCTGTCCCCTGGTTGCTTGCAGAGGCTACTGGAACCAAACCATAGGAAGGGAGCTGCATGTATGGGTTCATAGTGTAACCTAACCCTTGAGGTGGTGCTACCGGAGCTAACCTGTCCGCTATAGAAGATAGAGTCTTTGCGAACATATTCCATGGTGGCTCTGTTGGTGATTGAACCAACTCCTGTTTCTTACTTCGCTGAAAAGCGAAACAGTTTGCACACAACCCCTCATAAGTGACCAATTGATTTATATCAATTACCCCTGACCTACAAGATAAGCATGTTAGGACTGTAGGAGTGCTTGA